>NC_140173.1:80599268-81270991 GCF_963971535.1 Notolepis coatsorum
GTGTCTAAGTGAATGTTATGGTGAGTGTTTGTTTAAAAGTGAGTGTGTGCATGTGGATGTGTATGCTATGAGTGTATATGATGGGTTGTTACATGAAGTCATTGAGCATCCTGATGGCCTTGGGATAGAAGCTCCCCGACTTTGAATTGGTTTGTGATCGAGAACCGCTGAACGGATTTTGTCACCTGAAAGGGCAATCGACAGGCAACAAATAGGGCTTTAATTCCATCTATATAATGTATTAAAAGAAATGCACACCCGAGCCACTAGAGGTCGGCAAAGAATCCTCCACATGTGGGCCCTTGGATGTTAAGAGGTTAGTCAAAGTGTATATTTCCATTTTTACCAATGTTTTATACGATTTATTGGAAATACCAATTTATTGGAAAATGCTAATTATCGTAAAAACCGCAAGGAAATTACTAAATCCAGATTCAACCCTGCCATTGGAAAGAGGAGCATTTTCCCTATCCATAGATGTATGATTTGGCCATAATAAGGTCAAGGTCAAGTTCAAGGTCAAATATGAATTTATAATTAAAATCGATTATCATTAATTACTGTATCTACAAATCCTTCTGTTTAATCATCTTCCCGCGGTTCATTTGCTTAGATTTCTTTTTTACACATGATCTCAATAATGTGAATGAGCTCAGTGAGCATTTTCTCGTGCCCCGCAGATTTAACATGATCAAAGATGCAAAAATCATAAATCATAATTCATATTCTCCTTTTCTTCATTACAATTTACTCATCCTAGTAACAGACACAATAGTTCTGACACTGGAAATACATACACCCAGGTCCCTAGATGTTCCTAGATACCAAGAACATGCAAATTGACCTGGCAGAAGTGGAGCAATCTTCCATTTACTTAGGCATGTACCTTTGGGCGAAAACGGTCTACAGATATAAGAGATATATCTTTACACTGTTTATTTACTTGATAGTATTTTGTATTATATGTCCTTTTATCATGCTGTATAGACAGCGTGAGCCCACGCACCTGCGTATTGTAAATGCCAGTGTTGGAGCTGTGCTGGCCAGCGGGGCTCCACACACTCCCGACCGAGGCGCACACACAAATACCTCCCGTGCATACAGGAGACAAACGACGTCTAACTTGCCTGCCAATACACAACGTTCTGAAAAGTGAAATGAAACTAAATCGTTTTGCCTTTAATGTAACCGCAGCCTTACAGTACACACCTACACCCGTGTTGGTGTAGGTGTATCCGGTACTACTCAGTGGTGCAGTCGTAATATGGGAACTGGTAACACGCCACGCCACGTGCACGCGCGCGCACGCGCGCGGGTACGTGCATGCGCACAGAACTGATTTATACACACACACGCACGCACACACGTCACGCACACACACACACACACAAGCGCATATACGCAAGTGCAATCTTTCTATCATACAAGCTCTTCTTGCTCTCTATTTGTGTGAATGTGCGCGTGGAAAGCGGGCGCGCAGCACATACGCTTGATTCAATATCATAAGCAGGTAGACCCCCATCACGAATTCCTTGCCACATTAGTATTCACCTCCACTGCCTGTGTCACACAGAATGAAGGGGGAGATGCATTCAGATAGCCAACACCCAGACACTTAGTCTACCTGCGCTTTTTGTTATGTAAAACGGTGGTCGGGTACTTAGTCACAACGAATGGATACAGCGCATTTTTGTGTGCGCATACACGCGAGTACACATCCGTGCGCGATCGCGCGTACTTCTGCCTCAGTGATCTGGTAACACGGCGTGTAACCGCGTGTGACCACGACTGCACCACTGGTACTACTATGTAGGAGGAGCTGAGCCAATAGAGGGAGGGGTTACTCTGCTTTGCATTCAGATGTTGTCAGAAACATTATTTCAGTGAACCATTTGCGTCTATTCTTAACCCAAACGGTTCATGCGTTTTGCGAATCTGATTGGCCACTGACGTTTCTGGTCATGTGACATGTGCGCCCAATCGCGTGACGCGCCCATTTCCGCCTCGACCAGCAGCAAACCCTAACCCTAACCGTTCTATCGCCATGCTCTAAGTCTAAGACAAACCTTAACCAACTTCGAAAGAGTGCCTAAGCTTAACCGGGGAAAGAACTTGCCGTCACACGATTGGTGCGACCAGAAACATCAGTGGCCAATCAGAGCGCAAAACGGGAACGCGGAAGCATGCACCGTTTGGGTTAAGAATACAGGTGAACCGTTTAGGTGACTGGATTCTCTCGTTCCCCATTTGTTATGCTCATTCTCCGGAGACGGAGAAGTTATTGGAAATAACACTGCTTCATGGAATCTTGTTGTAACTAAAAGATTCGCTGGAAAAAAGGAATCGTTTTCATGTATAGATCACTATAATTCTCGAAGACACTCTGATGTCACGAGACCGCCGCCATCTTGGTATAGGGGGACCATACGGATTTCTACCATCAAATGCATGCGTTGAGGTCCGTTTTTATTACATGTTTTATCACATTCTTGTTCATTTCATAACATTTTCATACGATTTGTTTTGAAAATATTGAGGCCAACATGGCATTTCACTATTTCGAAAGCCTTTCTGGTGATTCTAAGGCGAGATATGAGTCAAAGATCTCCCCCTGATTGACTTGACATAATGTCCATACAAAACACCTGCAGACATGGCCATCTCTCGAATACCCAAATTGAAGCTGCTGTGTTACGTTTTGTACTAATAACGAACACAGAAATCCAAATCGCAAGTTTTATATAATACCAGCTGATGCATCACGGAGGAAAAAGTGGCTGGTGGCTAACGTTCGGCTAACTCGCTCTGTGTTGTGGTCGTGGTAGCTACATGCTAAGCTAACGTTAATTACATAATATCGAACCGATAGGAGCTTATCTTATCTAATCTTACATGGTGGTACCACGTGTGCCACTACCCGATCAAACATCCACGTAAGATTAGATAAGATATAAGCTCCTATCGGTTCGATATTATGTAATTAACGTTAGCTTAGCATGTAGCTACCACGACCACAACACAGAGAGAGTTAGCCGAACGTTAGCCACCAGCCACTTTTTCCTCCGTAATGGTATAAAACTTGCGATTTGGATTTCTGTTTTTGTCATTAGTACAACGCGTAACACAGCAGCTCTTTGGCATTGTGAAGGACTGAAGAAAATTCCGCTTGATAGTCTTTAATTTGACGCTTTAACGATCCGTTTCTGCACTAAATGAACCGTACACAATGTACGAGGCGGGGCAGTTACCCCCCACGCTGCAGTTGCCTAGCAACAACAGGCAGGAAGTTGACTTCGAGAATTGACTAACCTCTTTTAATATAAGTTTCAAAGGCATTCATTCAGTTGAAAATGTTCTTCCCTCTTCCTCTCGATCTTTAAATACTTGACCTGCAAACATTTCATCTGGTTAGTTCATACAATCTAATTGTAATTAAGATATTTGCTGGAAATAATTATCGCTTTTGCGCATTGATCTTTAGATCATTAGATTTCACGCTGCAGTGCCTCATTTTAGCATTTTGTACTTTGGTTTTGTATATTGTATATTTTGTATATAGTCTTTATTCGTTCTACTTTTTTTACTGTATGAAGCACAATCTTAGGGTGCTCATACAGAACCAAGCATTTCACTGTAATGTACATATACCTTAAAACAAAACTTGAAACTTGTAGTACGAACATCATGGCGTCTGCCGACGAGTGTAGATTTCCATTGACCAATCGACGGTTCCAAAAATCGGAACTACCCCTTTATTAAACTCCCCTTGATCTCCGTGCCTCTGTAGTTGCTTGAAGTGCAGAATGAACAGCGATCGGCTCTCCAGTGAGGTTGCGTCAGCATTAAGAGCGACGGACAGCCTCCGACAGTGCGGTCTGATGACGCTGGCAAAACGGGAGAAGCAGCCCAGAGGCTGTCAGGGAGCACAGGCCCCGGAGCGGTGGTGTGATAAAACCAAACGGTCTCCATGCACATAAAGAGGAACCAGACTCCCCCACTGCAATTACAGCCAAGCCACATGGGTTAGCTGTGGCTCTCAATGTCTAATTACAGCCAAGTTCGCTGTGGCTCTCATGTCTTACTCTATCAAGATGTCAGCGTGCTGCGGTAGTCTTGAGAGGGTACGGTGGTGGTTCTCAATAGGGGGTCCAGAGGAAATGGTAATGGGCCAATGTGGAAAATAGATAAGACTATTCTGATCCTAGGCTTTACTCTTTCCACTCCCATGTTCCCTTCATATCTAATAAGGATCTTATCTCATGGGGGTCCCTAAGACACAATCAAATCAAATTGGGGTATGCAGCCTATATGTGTAACAATTTTGATGCCCTTGACGTGGAAAAGCTTGAGAACCTGTGGGCATAGAAGCGTAGAGATTTCCCAACCCTGGGAATGCAGACAGTCTCCTGATGTGAAAAATAGGGTAATTCTTAATCAAACTAAAGTCAGTGTAATACATTTTTTTATTAACATTCTGAAATGAATGTTCACCATGTGTTTATCCAAAATTGTATTGCATCTGGTTTGGCCTGTCAACTATCTAAATCAGGGGTAGGCAACCCTAGGCACGCGTGCCTGCATAGGCACGCGGGGGCATTTGCATAGGCACAGGGGGCAGTATTAAAAAAAAAAAAAAAAAAAAAATTATTTAATTTTTTTTTTTTTTTTTGCTTTGAAATATTATAGTGAACTATTTTGCACTGTTGTCGCATTTATCTTGTTGAAATCCTCCCACAGGTTCTTTTTACTTCCACATATTTAATTGAGACCCTTTATTTGTTTATTATTTCAATTTAGCTGGAAATACATTGCTACATCATTCAGTAACATTTGCAGAGCCTTATAACAAAAACATTATTACGGTCACCATTGTGACCAGTGGGATTAATCAACAAATTGTATTATTTATTTTTCTATTTCATTGAACATTGCACATGTTAAAAGCCATTTTTTTACTCAAAATGTGAGTATTACCAAGTCAACTTGTGTTCTTAAAACAATGACAATAAACATAGTTTTATTAGGTTGAAATAATGTGGTTGTGTACTTATTTTTCTGTTAACGTATTATGGATTGAAAACTGAAAACCTTAATGCACAGTAACTGAACTCAATATTTTAAAGTTCTGGTAACTAATAATTTCTTTTTTACAGTGTAGTCTTGCGATCAATCAAAACTTATTTACACAATATACCTCACATTCACCCTCCATTCACATCCTGGTGTTCTCCTGGTGTTCTCCATTAGGCTTGTAGGTGGAGCTATGACAGCACACGTACAGTACACACACCGATGGTGTGTGATGTGTCCAAAAATGAATGGGCAAATGTGAGTGAAATGGTCGCACTGTATGCAGCTGTTTGTCTGCATTGCATTCATTAAAAAGACCTGATTATGAAAAAAGAAAATACGATGCATGGAATATTGTTGAGGCACACTAGTTACAACTATATTTCAAACAGGCACTCCATGTCAAAAAGGTTGCTGACCCCTGATCTAAATGATTGCATATACACATGTTGGTCCCTTGATGTCACACAGCAAGCTTCAGGAGAATCAGGTAAACTGTCAGGTAAAAGAGGAGTAGGGAAAAAGATAATTTCAACTAGAGGAAAGGTCATGGGGTCACCAAAATCAATGGGTGTCGTCCATTAGAGGTTGTGAATGCTCACAGCAAATTTTATGGCAATCTGGTTGTAACTTGTAACTTATTCACAGATAAACAAACAAACAACCAGACAAACGGGTAAAAAGCACAACCTCCTTGGTGGAGGTAACAACTGTCTGGAGTTCATATTGGTTTCTCCTTCATTTGGATGTTAGGCTACTAAGGGATTACAGTCCTCATGCATTTCCAATGCTTGATTCTTCTCTCTGACAGACACAATATCGTGGAACTGGCTAGCTAGACAGACTCAGTACGCAACAGTGTTCATTTTGTCAACTAAAATGATGACGAAAGATGTTCGCCAACGAAGGTTTTTTTCATGACGACAACGAGACGTGACGTCACGTTATTGAAGACCATGTCACGCTAACGAGACTAAATAGTTTATTAAATATTGTTGACCACAACTGAGGACACAAAAATGTAATTTACAAAAACCAGGACGAAATTTCTCTTCATGTATGTTGATATTGTTGACTAAAACAAGACGAGACAAAATAATTATAACTTTTCTTAATGCCATCGTCCCGACAGAGCAGTGTGACGGGGAGCTCTGTTATTAGCATTAGCTGAAGAGCTATTTGAAAAGCTAGTTTTAGCTTTAACGTCACCTTGGCTAAAGTTGGGACTATTCATAATCCAGCTGCAGACCTGCAAGCAAAGTACAGCAAGTTGGCAAATGAGTATTCCAAGGTAAATCACTTTTTCACCAGTAACGTTACATTCTTTCCATCTAGCTCATGCTAACTGGCTGACCTAGCTCACGCTAATGTGGCTAACTGATCGACCTCTCGCAGACAATTAATGACACGTTGCGGACAGCCATACCGGTGACAATGTTTAGCTTTTAGTGCCAAATGATAAGAGTCTGAGGCGGAGTCTCAAAAGAGAATGTTGAATATTTATTGTGCATTAAAAATCACAACAGAGCCTCTGCTACTAGCTGACCTAAACGGAGCCTTCTGGAAGCAAGTGCAACAATGTATAATATCCGTGTGGAACCAATGTGCCAACAACCTTTCCATGGGTGAAGCATAGTTGTCATTTAATGATACTAATACTAATCTATACAATAACCTGTTGTCGAATAAATTCCATTACTTTATAGGTATTACTAAAAAACAGTATATAAAACAGTAGCTGTAAAAAAGAAAAGAAAAAAAGGTTTTATAATTTATATAATATAATTATTTTTTTTAGTACATTAACTAAAAATAGACAAAAATGTCATCCGTTTTCGTCGACAAAATCTAGACTAAAACAAAAAAGACAAAATTTAGACAAAAACTGACTAAGACTAAAATGCTCAGACATTTAGTTGACTAAAACTGACTAAACGAAAAATAAATGAAGATGACTAAATATGATGAAAACGAAAAAGGAGCACTTGACACATGACTAAGACTAAAACTAAAATGAAAATAGCTGCCAAAATTAACACTGGTACGCAATAATACATTGGCCTTCGTCAAGAAACAAAAATAGTTCCAAGATATAGCGTCCCTCTGAGAGAAGAATTATGAATACAAAGGTAAAACCTTTGTTCACATGTGGTGGTGTGGCTTAGGGCAGCGGTATATTTGCTTTTAACCGTGGGTATGTGTAGACAAGCTGCTGCTGTTCACATACTTGGAGGGTTGAAAAGTCTATCCACTAGGGGGCAGATCAGGGCTGAATCCTCCCTGGCAGACACATAGAATTATATAGAAGAACAATATCTTCCTGATTTGCAATGTAACCATAAAACATGGCGACACCTGAGGAGGTTATGTTGAGATCACGGCAGAATAAGGTCCTGTGACAGACAGACAGACAGACAGACAGACAGACAGACAGACAGACAGACAGACAGACAGACAGACAGACAGACAGACAGACAGACAGACAGACAGACAGACAGACAGACAGACAGACAGACAGACAGACAGACAGACAGACAGACAGACAGACAGACAGACAGACAGACAGACAGACAGACAGACAGACAGACAGACAGACAGACAGACAGACAGACAGACAGACAGACAGACAGACAGACAGACAGACAGACAGACAGACAGACAGACAGACAGACAGACAGACAGACAGACAGACAGACAGACAGACAGACAGACAGACAGACAGACAGACAGACAGACAGACAGACAGACAGACAGACAGACAGACAGACAGACAGACAGACAGACAGACAGACAGACAGACAGACAGACAGACAGACAGACAGACAGACAGACAGACAGACAGACAGACAGACAGACAGACAGACAGACAGACAGACAGACAGACAGACAGACAGACAGACAGACAGACAGACAGACAGACAGACAGACAGACAGACAGACAGACAGACAGACAGACAGACAGACAGACAGACAGACAGACAGACAGACAGACAGACAGACAGACAGACAGACAGACAGACAGACAGACAGACAGACAGACAGACAGACAGACAGACAGACAGACAGACAGACAGACAGACAGACAGACAGACAGACAGACAGACAGACAGACAGACAGACAGACAGACAGACAGACAGACAGACAGACAGACAGACAGACAGACAGACAGACAGACAGACAGACAGACAGACAGACAGACAGACAGACAGACAGACAGACAGACAGACAGACAGACAGACAGACAGACAGACAGACAGACAGACAGACAGACAGACAGACAGACAGACAGACAGACAGACAGACAGACAGACAGACAGACAGACAGACAGACAGACAGACAGACAGACAGACAGACAGACAGACAGACAGACAGACAGACAGACAGACAGACAGACAGACAGACAGACAGACAGACAGACAGACAGACAGACAGACAGACAGACAGACAGACAGACAGACAGACAGACAGACAGACAGACAGACAGACAGACAGACAGACAGACAGACAGACAGACAGACAGACAGACAGACAGACAGACAGACAGACAGACAGACAGACAGACAGACAGACAGACAGACAGACAGACAGACAGACAGACAGACAGACAGACAGACAGACAGACAGACAGACAGACAGACAGACAGACAGACAGACAGACAGACAGACAGACAGACAGACAGACAGACAGACAGACAGACAGACAGACAGACAGACAGACAGACAGACAGACAGACAGACAGACAGACAGACAGACAGACAGACAGACAGACAGACAGACAGACAGACAGACAGACAGACAGACAGACAGACAGACAGACAGACAGACAGACAGACAGACAGACAGACAGACAGACAGACAGACAGACAGACAGACAGACAGACAGACAGACAGACAGACAGACAGACAGACAGACAGACAGACAGACAGACAGACAGACAGACAGACAGACAGACAGACAGACAGACAGACAGACAGACAGACAGACAGACAGACAGACAGACAGACAGACAGACAGACAGACAGACAGACAGACAGACAGACAGACAGACAGACAGACAGACAGACAGACAGACAGACAGACAGACAGACAGACAGACAGACAGACAGACAGACAGACAGACAGACAGACAGACAGACAGACAGACAGACAGACAGACAGACAGACAGACAGACAGACAGACAGACAGACAGACAGACAGACAGACAGACAGACAGACAGACAGACAGACAGACAGACAGACAGACAGACAGACAGACAGACAGACAGACAGACAGACAGACAGACAGACAGACAGACAGACAGACAGACAGACAGACAGACAGACAGACAGACAGACAGACAGACAGACAGACAGACAGACAGACAGACAGACAGACAGACAGACAGACAGACAGACAGACAGACAGACAGACAGACAGACAGACAGACAGACAGACAGACAGACAGACAGACAGACAGACAGACAGACAGACAGACAGACAGACAGACAGACAGACAGACAGACAGACAGACAGACAGACAGACAGACAGACAGACAGACAGACAGACAGACAGACAGACAGACAGACAGACAGACAGACAGACAGACAGACAGACAGACAGACAGACAGACAGACAGACAGACAGACAGACAGACAGACAGACAGACAGACAGACAGACAGACAGACAGACAGACAGACAGACAGACAGACAGACAGACAGACAGACAGACAGACAGACAGACAGACAGACAGACAGACAGACAGACAGACAGACAGACAGACAGACAGACAGACAGACAGACAGACAGACAGACAGACAGACAGACAGACAGACAGACAGACAGACAGACAGACAGACAGACAGACAGACAGACAGACAGACAGACAGACAGACAGACAGACAGACAGACAGACAGACAGACAGACAGACAGACAGACAGACAGACAGACAGACAGACAGACAGACAGACAGACAGACAGACAGACAGACAGACAGACAGACAGACAGACAGACAGACAGACAGACAGACAGACAGACAGACAGACAGACAGACAGACAGACAGACAGACAGACAGACAGACAGACAGACAGACAGACAGACAGACAGACAGACAGACAGACAGACAGACAGACAGACAGACAGACAGACAGACAGACAGACAGACAGACAGACAGACAGACAGACAGACAGACAGACAGACAGACAGACAGACAGACAGACAGACAGACAGACAGACAGACAGACAGACAGACAGACAGACAGACAGACAGACAGACAGACAGACAGACAGACAGACAGACAGACAGACAGACAGACAGACAGACAGACAGACAGACAGACAGACAGACAGACAGACAGACAGACAGACAGACAGACAGACAGACAGACAGACAGACAGACAGACAGACAGACAGACAGACAGACAGACAGACAGACAGACAGACAGACAGACAGACAGACAGACAGACAGACAGACAGACAGACAGACAGACAGACAGACAGACAGACAGACAGACAGACAGACAGACAGACAGACAGACAGACAGACAGACAGACAGACAGACAGACAGACAGACAGACAGACAGACAGACAGACAGACAGACAGACAGACAGACAGACAGACAGACAGACAGACAGACAGACAGACAGACAGACAGACAGACAGACAGACAGACAGACAGACAGACAGACAGACAGACAGACAGACAGACAGACAGACAGACAGACAGACAGACAGACAGACAGACAGACAGACAGACAGACAGACAGACAGACAGACAGACAGACAGACAGACAGACAGACAGACAGACAGACAGACAGACAGACAGACAGACAGACAGACAGACAGACAGACAGACAGACAGACAGACAGACAGACAGACAGACAGACAGACAGACAGACAGACAGACAGACAGACAGACAGACAGACAGACAGACAGACAGACAGACAGACAGACAGACAGACAGACAGACAGACAGACAGACAGACAGACAGACAGACAGACAGACAGACAGACAGACAGACAGACAGACAGACAGACAGACAGACAGACAGACAGACAGACAGACAGACAGACAGACAGACAGACAGACAGACAGACAGACAGACAGACAGACAGACAGACAGACAGACAGACAGACAGACAGACAGACAGACAGACAGACAGACAGACAGACAGACAGACAGACAGACAGACAGACAGACAGACAGACAGACAGACAGACAGACAGACAGACAGACAGACAGACAGACAGACAGACAGACAGACAGACAGACAGACAGACAGACAGACAGACAGACAGACAGACAGACAGACAGACAGACAGACAGACAGACAGACAGACAGACAGACAGACAGACAGACAGACAGACAGACAGACAGACAGACAGACAGACAGACAGACAGACAGACAGACAGACAGACAGACAGACAGACAGACAGACAGACAGACAGACAGACAGACAGACAGACAGACAGACAGACAGACAGACAGACAGACAGACAGACAGACAGACAGACAGACAGACAGACAGACAGACAGACAGACAGACAGACAGACAGACAGACAGACAGACAGACAGACAGACAGACAGACAGACAGACAGACAGACAGACAGACAGACAGACAGACAGACAGACAGACAGACAGACAGACAGACAGACAGACAGACAGACAGACAGACAGACAGACAGACAGACAGACAGACAGACAGACAGACAGACAGACAGACAGACAGACAGACAGACAGACAGACAGACAGACAGACAGACAGACAGACAGACAGACAGACAGACAGACAGACAGACAGACAGACAGACAGACAGACAGACAGACAGACAGACAGACAGACAGACAGACAGACAGACAGACAGACAGACAGACAGACAGACAGACAGACAGACAGACAGACAGACAGACAGACAGACAGACAGACAGACAGACAGACAGACAGACAGACAGACAGACAGACAGACAGACAGACAGACAGACAGACAGACAGACAGACAGACAGACAGACAGACAGACAGACAGACAGACAGACAGACAGACAGACAGACAGACAGACAGACAGACAGACAGACAGACAGACAGACAGACAGACAGACAGACAGACAGACAGACAGACAGACAGACAGACAGACAGACAGACAGACAGACAGACAGACAGACAGACAGACAGACAGACAGACAGACAGACAGACAGACAGACAGACAGACAGACAGACAGACAGACAGACAGACAGACAGACAGACAGACAGACAGACAGACAGACAGACAGACAGACAGACAGACAGACAGACAGACAGACAGACAGACAGACAGACAGACAGACAGACAGACAGACAGACAGACAGACAGACAGACAGACAGACAGACAGACAGACAGACAGACAGACAGACAGACAGACAGACAGACAGACAGACAGACAGACAGACAGACAGACAGACAGACAGACAGACAGACAGACAGACAGACAGACAGACAGACAGACAGACAGACAGACAGACAGACAGACAGACAGACAGACAGACAGACAGACAGACAGACAGACAGACAGACAGACAGACAGACAGACAGACAGACAGACAGACAGACAGACAGACAGACAGACAGACAGACAGACAGACAGACAGACAGACAGACAGACAGACAGACAGACAGACAGACAGACAGACAGACAGACAGACAGACAGACAGACAGACAGACAGACAGACAGACAGACAGACAGACAGACAGACAGACAGACAGACAGACAGACAGACAGACAGACAGACAGACAGACAGACAGACAGACAGACAGACAGACAGACAGACAGACAGACAGACAGACAGACAGACAGACAGACAGACAGACAGACAGACAGACAGACAGACAGACAGACAGACAGACAGACAGACAGACAGACAGACAGACAGACAGACAGACAGACAGACAGACAGACAGACAGACAGACAGACAGACAGACAGACAGACAGACAGACAGACAGACAGACAGACAGACAGACAGACAGACAGACAGACAGACAGACAGACAGACAGACAGACAGACAGACAGACAGACAGACAGACAGACAGACAGACAGACAGACAGACAGACAGACAGACAGACAGACAGACAGACAGACAGACAGACAGACAGACAGACAGACAGACAGACAGACAGACAGACAGACAGACAGACAGACAGACAGACAGACAGACAGACAGACAGACAGACAGACAGACAGACAGACAGACAGACAGACAGACAGACAGACAGACAGACAGACAGACAGACAGACAGACAGACAGACAGACAGACAGACAGACAGACAGACAGACAGACAGACAGACAGACAGACAGACAGACAGACAGACAGACAGACAGACAGACAGACAGACAGACAGACAGACAGACAGACAGACAGACAGACAGACAGACAGACAGACAGACAGACAGACAGACAGACAGACAGACAGACAGACAGACAGACAGACAGACAGACAGACAGACAGACAGACAGACAGACAGACAGACAGACAGACAGACAGACAGACAGACAGACAGACAGACAGACAGACAGACAGACAGACAGACAGACAGACAGACAGACAGACAGACAGACAGACAGACAGACAGACAGACAGACAGGATACTTTATTAATCCCCTTGGGGAAATGCAGGTATCCAGTAGCAACTCAGACAATAGAGAGCGATAAAAAAGGACAACTAATACAACAAACAAACAATGAAGGTCAGCGCTGAGGTACAATTCTATGAATTACATAAATAAATGTTGAGCACTATTGCACAGTGTAACTGAGGGGTACAATTCCCTGACTGTATTGATAAGTATGGTATCATTAAACCACTACCGCTTTATGTACTTTAACTACTGGCCATACAGTACACGATATCTAAATATGATGAACACTTTCCCACAATGAAATCGGGTCCACACAAAGGTAATAATCAAATATTTAATATATAGCAAAAGGTACATATAACATTTACTATTACGTTTATGATTTGAATGCTCTTGTAAGGCAAATGAGTACTCGTAGGCAAATCAACACTGAATGTCCAATCTCTGGTTACGCAGGAAGCAAGTATACAACCTGGCTCTTAGGGAATTATAACGATGGCACACTTAATGATTATAGCTGGATATACTGTAGGGGTCCTCCCGGTTGTAAGCCGGTAGGGGGGGTAGGAGAGCCGTCGGCAGTATCCCGTCTGGTCAACGATGTCTAGGGAGACTTCACGTACAGAAGACAGTGCAGTAGAATCTTGATCCACAGATGAATACACCTTGGCTCTCTTGTAGGCTGTAGCTGTAGCTGTAGCTCCACAGTGAAGAAGAAGCGAGGCGACCTCAGTCTGGTCTGAGCGCCGTCTCACCTTGACTCCTCTCGGGGTAAATCCAACACTCACCGGTGTTGGCGATTATCCGCTCCACAAATCAAAGTACCAAAGCAAATATATATTCCATGCCGCATAGGGCTCAGCAGTCGTCGGGTAGGTAATCCAATGTACAGGTCCACTCGGTCCTCGCCTAGAACTCCTCGGATGAAAGCACCACGTGTGGTCTGCCCAACCTGGTTAAGACTCTAGATAACACGATGAAGCGATGGGGGTGCTGCTCACTTTAGAACTCCAACCGCACGATGCACCATACATAATAGACTATTATTACTTAATAGAAATACGGTGCCAAACTCTGACAATTCAGCTATTAATTCGCACGAGGTCTCAATGCTATTCTAAGGCCAAACAGGCCATACTACACCGCACGCGGTATCGTGGGGTGAGGCTTCACGTTCTGTTACTTAGTTGGGTAGAAGGGTAAAGGACTAAGGGATAAGAGGAAGTCTACATTTACTTGCGCCATATTTATATGCACGGTGAACAAATAGTGCCACTCTCTTTTCGGTAGCCGTATTCCTGCGCGGAGCCGGGGCTAGTAGGGACATGTTTCGTCGGTACCATTGAACTTGGCTCCAAGGGGCTTGTCTCCTGGCGCCAGGTCCTTGTCCAATAAGAGAATGAACTATTATGGGCTGTAGTAGACTAAAGGGATATTCCGTGTATATGTACAAGGAATATACAAGGGATATCAAACGACATACAAATACTATTCAATATATATCCATAAATAAATATATATATTCGGTTTAATCTGATCCTTCACAACACACAGTGTTAAGTCACATAAAATCAAATTGCTATATAAAATTACAGTATACACATTTAAAATGAATTGCATTGTCCCAATGGCGGGGGTAGGGTGACCAGATGCAAAAAGTCCAAAAGTGGGACAACAGTAAGATTTTGGTGGGACAAAGTGGGACAACAGTACGATTTTGGTGGGACAAAGTGGGACAAAGTGGGACAGATAGATAATGTAAATTTTTTTATTAGAATAACTGCCATGGTCTTCACTGAATAGATTTAAATCAAAGGTTAAAGGTTAAATCAAAATAAATACAAATTAAATACCACCTAACATCTGTTTTAAATATTCAAACGTCATCACTTGACAGGAATGTCTTGTGTTTGATATTCCCTGTTAACACAGAACTAGGGAAAACAGTGTAGTATAATACAAAAATAATAATACAAATAAATTGTGTTTCTATATTAGAATAACTGCCATGGTCTTCACCGAATAGATTTAAATCAAAGGTTAAAGGTTACCACAGTCGGCTGACCTGTATGAATGGGAGTGTTGTACTGTGTGATAGACACTTGTTATCTCAGCTGCAGTGACCTTGTCCGTCTGGCTATCATTGTTTGGTTTAAAAAGAAACGTATCCATAGATCTGGGCCCCGTTCCTTGTACCTGGATAACTGAGTTAGCCGGATAACTTTAACTGGATAACTGAGTTAGCCGGACTTTCCGGTTCCCCGTACGTGGATTTTCCAAATCACCATGACAACAGATCCAAAAGTTTGAGCCTGGTCGAAAGCAGAGTTTAAGTTCAAGTTAGCCTGAACCATCGCCACGCCCCCGCAAAGAAGTGACAGCCCGTTTCCTGAAACTATTCCCACAGTCTACGATCTGCATTATACCATTCTGAATTACGTTTTTGTGCTCCATTCTTCCAGAGTGGGCTTTTGAAATGTAAAATAGACCCAAAATGCTGATACTAAATTCACTTTGTCCTAAATAATGCACGTTATATATACCGTGGCGCTCGCTCGTGCGATATACACATTATGTGGTTATTTTAATTGTAACTGGGATTAAGATGTCTGATGAGATGCGCTGTTTGACGGATTTGAGAAATTGAATGAGCCGTTGACGTCACATTAATGAATGAGGATAAAGAGATAAACTTCATTCAAAACAAAGGATATTCTAAACACGGGTCTCTCGTTCATTAATGTATAAACAATGAATTTATCCCATCTGGCACAGTGGTGCAGCGGTAGTGCTCAAGCCTGCCAACCCAGTGACCGGGGTTCAAAACCTGGTGTTTCCAATATGATTTTTTTGAATATAATATTAATGATTATACGCCAAAGTAGCCTGGTTTTAAGTTAAAATATTATAAATCTACATGCATTGAGGATGTCATTCTTTATATAGCTCTCAACGTGCACCAAATTGAATTATTCCTATATTGCAAAAAGAAGGAAAAGACTAGGGTCTCGAACCCCGGTCGTCTGCGTGATAGTCAAAACAACAACCCGTTAGACCACATTGGAGATAAGTTAAAGATCGACTATACATCAATCAATGGGTAAGAGAGCCGTATCGTAATTCTGTATAAGTTTAACTAATTATTTTCGCTAGCAAGATCTCATTTGATTATTCAATCCAGCAGGCAAGTTTAAAGAAATATAATCTGATTGATTGAGGTAATGAGGGACTTAAAATTAGCCTATAGATAACGCATTTAACTTGTCGGCGAGGCGATTGAGCCGTATTGCAATCTGTCAATAAAGTTTTAAATCAATTAATCAATCAATGCCGTTAGATAATCAGGATCTCTGCCATCGATACGTGCTGGCTTTTCGCCTGAAGCGGCCGCGCGCATTTAGCCTGAGTCGCAAGTCTGGCTTGAGTTAACGAGACTGAATCCACCTTCGAGGAACAGGAAAATCCCGGCTTCGAACATCGGGTTAACTGAAGCTGGATAATGACATCTTGATCGACTTAGTTGAACCAGGTACAAGAAACAGGGCCCTGGATGTTTCTTTTTGGTGAGCCACTTTCAAGTGAGACTCACGTCCACTGTGGCGCTTCCATTTGTATTCTCCTCCATGCGCAATTGAAAACGAACTATGACACAAAACACAGAAAGCCTGCTGCGGATTGCCTGCCATCTGCCTCACCCAGTCATGTGTCATTTGCCAGTCTTGGTTGTAACTGCAGGTCCGTTTCTTTTTACTGCTTTCCATCTTGAACTAGTTCGCTTGTAATGTTGTTGTGTTTTTTTTGACCAATCAGATTTGCGATATGAGGTAGCATCACGACTCAGTCTCAGTCACGTCACAAGCAGGCAAGCAGCACGCTAAAGTACTATAACCAATCAGAGCAATGTGTGTGGACAAGAGGCGGGTTGCTACGTTTACTGTCTGTAGGGAGGGGCTTTTAGACGCATGATTTTTTTGGCTTTGAAAAGAGGGACATCCTCTCAATATGAGGGACGCAGGACATTTGGTCAAATGGTGGGACAGTACAACCAAAAGGGGGACACCTGGTCACCCTAGGCGGGGGGAGGGGCGCCCAGGTCAAGAGAGAGAGAGAGAGAGAGAGAGAGAGAGAGAGAGAGAGAGAGAGAGAGAGAGAGAGAGAGAGAGAGAGAGAGAGAGAGAGAGAGAGAGAGAGAGAGAGAGAGAGAGAGAGATGGGGGGGGGTCATTATGATGCCAATAAACTAATAATATTGTGTCTGTTTTTCTGACAGAATGATAGCAGGGACAGAGGAGAAAGTGCTTCATTAATTGGTAACACTTTATAATAACAAAGTTATAAGACCTTTATAAGGTATTTGTAGACAATGAACTAATCATGAACAAACCATTTATATACATTCGTAAATTAAATAGTGTTGTTTAATGTGTAGTAACACATTTGTAGATGCTTTGAAAAATGGATATGAAAAAACAACTATACTGTACCTCCATTTATTTGTTCATGTTCAACAAATGATTTGTTAAGACATTCAAAAAACATCTAGAAATCATTTACAGATGCTATTGTGTGCCCTAATCTAAAGTGAAGCCTATTCATCATTAACAAATATCTAATACAGTTAATTATTTGTTGACTTTTTCATCACCTGTTACAAATGTTGTAGACAGCTTTCGGATACACCCTTCTTTGTGACATCAAACAGTGACAGAATTAGGACTATAGATAAATGCAATTTTATTAACATATAAAATACATGTGCATTGCACACATAACATATAGTGTAACTTGGGGGGCACTAGGATCCAGGAGTACCCTGGCCAGGTATTGCCAGAGCATGTAGAGGAGGTCTCACGCGAGTGAGACTTGACTTCACATTTGTTGCCGTCTGTTTGAATGGAAGCACGATATACATTAGCAGAGCCAAGTTATTCGTGCTGCCCCATGCTTTTAAGGTATGAGCAGGCTAAACACCTTTATGTTATTATAAAGTGTTACCCATTCATTTTATTCAGAAAAAGCAACTCAAAATCGACATGCCATCCTGCATTTGGTCACCCTAGGCACAGCAAGTTAAACATTACAGCAGGTTTATATGTAACGGAGCTGATATCGTCACCCTTTTTTGTTGTGTTTAACTTCGATGCCCCGAGGGAGTTTCGAACCCGGCTCTGCCTCGACACGGGAGACAGCACAGACCGCTATACCAATCGGTGAATTCACACTTAGTAACATGTCTATGTGTATTTTTAAGTGGAGTGATTTTTTTTAATTTTTTTTATACTTTATTGTGTCAAAGAAAGTCATTTTACATTTAGGTATAGTATGTGTACGGTACCCACATACATAACTCTACATATCCATACTTACATACGTACATACACACCCAAATGTACATACGCATATTTTAAATCTTGACACGTTTTTTTTTTTTTTTTAACCCATCACCCATACAAAAAACAAGAGACAGAAACACAAACAAAGGGGTGAGCAGCAGTATAGATCCTGGACTGGTATACATCTAATATCCATCCCTACTCGTCCCCACATACATATACAAGAAAAATAACAACAACAGTGATAATAGCAAATAAATTAAAAATGAAATAATAGAGGAAAAAAACAAGCAAAAAAAATTTAAAATAAAAATAAAATAATAATAATAATAAGTAAAAAGGCTTGCATTTTCATTGTAGGTGTAGCTGTAGGCCTAAGGGGTGCTCCCCAACAATTGAGCAGTAGATCGAGACTTCACTGTTTCATGTTACTTAAAATCTTCCTCAAAGACTGATCTGTCTGTCATCTAACCTCCATAGTTTAAAGAGACCCCATCTTTTTCCCAGCATATTTTCATTCTTATTGATTTTGTAGGTTACCTTTTCCATACTATATATGTCCTCTACAGTTTCTAACCATTTGTTTACTTTCGGGGGTTCAAGTTTTTTCCAAGCTCTGGTTATTTGTTTAAGTGCTGCAGCTCTCAAAATAAAAAATAAAGTATAATTCTTCTTTTTGTAGGTTTTTGGGGTGTGTTCCTAACAGTATATCATGTTTTTCTATACCCACTTTCTCGAACATCTGTTCCATTATGTCTAAAATATCTGACCAGTAGATTTGTATTATATATTTTTTTACATGTGAAGAAAATATGTGTATGGTCAGCATTCTTCTCCCCACACTCCCTCCAGCAGCCGGGATCATTTTGTGCGAATTTGGACATACTCGATGGTATTCTAAAATACCTCATATTTATTTTCCAAGCATACTCTTGCCAAAAGGGTGATTTTATGTAATGGAAGATATCTTTAAAGCTTTGATTCCACTCCTTATCTGGTATGTTTATTTTCAGTTCCTTCTCCCATTTATTTTTTATATAGCTTAAATCTTCAATTTTGTTATCTTGAAGCATTCTGTAGATTTGTCCAGTTGTGTTTTTGAGGTTATGGCTTTGTTGAGTCTTTATCATGTATTTCAGAAGGGGGTGGAGATCTTCAAGAGTTTTAATTTGGACTTTTTCTCTTAAGTAGCTTCTTACTTGCAGGTATCGGTGAAAGTGATTACTAGGACAGGCATATTTATTAGCTACATTTTCAAAAGAATCCACTCCTTCATTGTACATTTGATAGAAACGTATGAGGCCCTTAGCTTCCCATGTCTTAAAAAAACCATCAATACTGTTTGGGGGGAAATCTGGGTCCCATGCTATTTGTTTTAAGCAGATCATTTCTTGTTCCTTAATTTTATTTATTTTACATATTTCCCTCCAGATTTTAAATGTGTTATCTATAGAATAATTGTGTATTTTGATCTGTGCTTTTTTATATCTAGAGAAGATCAATGTGCTGAGTGATTCCACTAGATTCAACTCAATTGATTTCCATTTGGGTCTCATGTCGTTTTTCATCCATATTAGAATCGGTTTTACCTGTGCTACGTAATAATAATTAATTAAATTAGGTAATGCAAGTCCCCATCCTTCTTTTTTTTGTTGCAGGCAGCAGGAGTGGAGTGAGTTTAACTCGCAGTACCACTACTCGCCAGTCACTTCACAACGCTTGAAGTCCACCGTGACTGTGCCTCGCGGTACCATCTGTTACATACATTAGGATACACATTTATTGGGGCGCTCCATTAGCACACCACATAGCGCGCTGAGTCACGAAGCGGTCGTCCCGGGTTCGTTTCCCAGTCCCGGTGACCATTTGCCGCATGTCTTCCCTACCTCTCCTCCCGTGCTCCCTCTCTCCCTCTATCGGTCCTGCGTGGCCAGAAAAAGCTGAAAATGCTATAAATAAAAGTAAAAAGAAAAAAGGATACACATTTATTTGTCTTTCCCAGTACTCCAGGTGATTCTCCAACGCAAAGAAACGCGAAATGAATTCCTATGTCGACACAATGTGAGGGGATAGGAAATCCATTGTGTTTCGTTGCCACTTATACTTAAAATTGCGCACAAACCCCGAAGCCATTTCCTTTTTTTTTATCCACTTTTTCTCCCCATTTTCTATTTTTCTCCCATCCCAATTTCGTATATCCAATTCTTCCCTCCCCTGTCTTGAACGTTGCTAGACTCTGCCTCCCACAGGTCGGTTGTAGTGAGGACAGAAGCCTTGCATCACGTGTCCCCTCCGGTACACGAGGAGGCAGCCTGTCGCATCTTTTCACAGCAGCAGCTCGAACTCTCAGTGGCGAGGAGTAACGCGCGGGAGGCTCACGCTGCTCCCGTCACTTCCTGCTTCCGTCGCACCGGCGTCACCAAACCAACCTGTAGGAGTCGCTGTCCACAATGTCCAATCCCCACCCACCGGCTTTCCCACCCTCTAACACTTGCCAATTGTGTTAGTATGAACGACCGGCCAGCCGGTAGCAACGCCGAGAGCTGGGCTCGAACCCAGCGTCTCCTGCGTTAGAGGCGAGTACCTTATCCACTGCGCCAATCAGCCGCCCCGAAGCCATTTCCTGAATCAGTGGCCGTGGAGCGAGGCTTCGGACGTCATCACATACGTCACCGATACACGCCTCGATACACGGTCCACTTAAATATGCCTGGATTACTCGACACAAGCATCGATGCCTCGCTTCAAATGACACATCACTACTGAACTCCGACCACCAGACTCGGTAAGTTAGCGAATGCCCAATGCATTGATTTCTCCGCTGGTATATATTTCATTATGTAAAAAAAAAGAAAATCCTAACTACCCCACACGCAAACCTTCAGCCCTTTTTTTTTGTTTCCCCCTCATCCTGCAACCCACCTGGCCCCCTGCCGGGCCCCAACAGTGGGTCACGACCCATAGTTTGGAAAATCACTGTGATAAAGAGGGATGGGAGAACGGATGACGGACAACCGGTATGAGGAGAAGCCAGCACACACCGTTTTATCTTTGTAAATGCCTATGTTTCAGATTATACAACCGCCATTTTAATAACAAGCTGGAGTGTGTAGATACCGAGGCAATTACTTTATGAGCTCATTAAGTGGGAGGATTTGAGAGAGCGAAATTGTAAGTGGTGGAAACGGGTGATGTCGAGTTTCAGCGAGAAAAATCATAATCTTGGACTGAGGGTTTCTCTGCTCCGTCAGAGGCCTGGTGGCTTCGCCTGCAAATAACCCTGGTGCTCATCTGCCGAGACTGCTGCTTGCTCTGCAAGCTGAAACAGCTGTGAGGAGAAGCAATCTTTTCTCTCTTGTTTCTTTTTAATTGACTTTTTAACGAGGCCTTGTTCAGGTTGACCAGATAGATCCCCCCCCCCCTCTCTCTCACGTAGGCACATGTATACACAAACGCTGTGCGTGCGCACGTATGCACACACACACACACACAGTGTTAAATCCCTGATGGAATAAGGTAAGAAACTCATTAAAACTATTCGTGTGTGTGTGTGTGTGTGTGTGTGTGTGTGTGTGTGTGTGTGTGTGTGTGTGTGTGTGTGTGTGTGTGTGTGTGTGTGTGTGTGTGTGTGTGTGTGCACGTACATGTGAGAGTGAGAAAGACAGAGGAAGAAACTGCCATTTTCTGAATCTATACAATATGTTCAGTGGGGCACAGTTGAACAACACATTTAACTGCATGATAATACCTACCTCTCAATTTTTGGTCTCCATGTCTGGTGATGTCAAACAAATTTGATTGAATTTTCGTCATTTCAGGAATCATGTCACTAACTCATGCATTCACTGACTCACGATCAGCCACTTTGCCCCTAGTGGCGGCTCACAGCCAATGCACTTTGTGGAAGATCAATCACTCCATTCTGATTGACAAGCTAAAAGCAATTGGTTTTGATAGTTTATCAGTGAGCTGGATGCAATCCTACCTGGAGGGGAGAGAACAGATTGTGGAGGTAAACGGTACTCTACCCCTCTGTGGTGTTCCACAAGGAGGCATACTAGGACCGTTACTGTTCCTAATTTATGCAAATGACATGTCGTCAGCTTGTGACTGCAACTTTTTCCTGTTCGCGGACGACTCAGCCCTGCTGGTCTCTGACAAGAACAAGTTACAGGTTGAAAAAACCCTCAGCTTGGAACTCGGCAGAATCTGCACCATCATAATATTAGTCACTCTTCTTTTGGTACGAGAACTCGAGGTGTAGCCATAGTCGTTAGACGTAAGTTGAATATTGAATTAAAGGGAGTATGGTCTGATGCAGATGGTTGTATAACTATAGCTATGATTGTACACAAGAACAGGAAAATAGCGTTGGCAGCGGTATATGCCCCAAATTTGTACGAAGAGGGTTTCTTCACTACACTAACCAATGCAATGTTAGACCTTCCCGATTACTCATTTATAATAGGTGCGGATTTTAATGCCATTTGGAATCCAAGGATGGACAAATCTTACCTCGCCTTTTCCAGCGAACAAAAGAATTCATCTAATGCATTAAAGGATTGGTCGAAGATTACAGGTGTAAATGACTTATGGCGATCACTTAATCCCACGACCCGAAAATACTCTTGTCGATCTGCGAGACATAACACATTATCCAGAATAGATTATGTCTTTGCATCCCGAGACTATTTGATAACTATGAAGTGGAAATGATACCCAATGCACAGATCACTGTTATTTACTCCTAAAAGGAACATTTGGTATACTATCTTCCCGAGCCCCAAGATGGCGATTTAACTCGATGCTGCTTAATAACAAGGAATTCATTACACAACTCAAAGAAGCTCTTATAGTATTCCTACGGGAGAATGCAAACTCGGTGCAAGACCCCAGAATAATATGGATGTCGGTAAAGGGAATGATCAAGGATTTCACTGATAGCTTTTCCTCCAAAATGCGCAAGAATCGATGCACAAAACTGTCTGAACTGGAAACGCTTTACTCAACGTTATTTAATTCTTTAAAATACAACAACTCAACTCGACTAGAAAATCAAGTTAATGTACTAAAAAAAGAGATCAATGCCATATACAGACAACAATCGGAAATACAAATACGCAGCACAAGACAACAGCAGTACTCCCAAGGTTCTAAACCTAGTCACCTATTAGCCATGCGATTAAGAATTAATGCAAAATTTGCAGATATAACTACCATTAGAGCACAACAAGTACTTGAAACAGACCCTGAAAAAATAAACGATACATTCAAAAAATTCTACTCCGACTTATTTAAATCAGAAACGACCTTCGTTCAAAACAAAATGGACACATATCTTAATCAAATTATTCTCCCTAAACTTTCAGAGGATGACACTAAACAGTTAGAAACACCGATCACACTAGAGGAACTCAAGAAGGCCATATCCAAAATGCAAAGTGGTAAGGCTCCCGGAAGAGACGGTATCCCACCAGAAATGTACCTTTCTTGTTGGGACATAATTGGACCCTTATTACTAAATATGATCTTATACTCAGTCAAGGAGGGGAACTTCCATAAAAACGACAATATTGCACTCATAACAGTCCTTCTCAAAAAAGACAAAGACCCCACCGAGTGCGGTAGTTACAGACCCTTAAGCCTCCTCGGAACCGATATCAAACTGTACTCTAAGGTATTAGCCATCAGATTACAAAAGCATATGACGTCTTTAGTTCATCCGGACCAAACTGGCTTCATAAGAGGCCGCCTGATCACTGATAACATAAGACGAATACTGCACGTGCTAGATGCCGACAAGGACGACACCATACCTAAGGCGATGCTGTCCCTGGATGCAATGAAAGCTTTTGACAGGCTGGAATGGTCGTATCTATGGGCAGTATTAGAGAAGATGGGGTTAGGTAAAGGTTTCATTGATATGATTAAAGTAGTATACAAAGACCCATCGGCCATGATTACTACAGGTATAATCACCTCCGGAATATTTCCGGTATCACGCTCAGCTAGACAGGGTTGCCCTCTTAGTCCCGGACTATTCGATGTATCATTAGAACCTTTAGCACAATATATAAGACAATCCCAATCCATACAACCAATCGTAATCAAGGGCACACAACATAAAATTAGTTTATATGCGGACGACGTAATACTGTTCATGCAAAACCCCAACACCACACTGCCTCATCTGCTCAAGTTGATTGAGAACTTTGGTGATTTATCGGGATTCAAGATAAATTGGCCGAAGTCGGCTTTCCTTCCACTTAACACCCCTGCAAAAAAAGATATAACCCTCCCAGGAGAGATACCTATGGTAAAACATTTTAGATGCTTGGGAGTGGAAATATTCCCCACCATAAGACAAACGGTGAAGCACAATTACACAATAATCCAAAACAAAATCAAAGACGACCTTGATAGGTGGGCAAAACTTAAAAACTCAGTACAGGCACGGATATCAATAGTTAAGATGGACGTACTACCTAGAATCAACTTCTTCAGTTCAATGCTACCGTTACCCCCTCCAGAGGGTTACTGGAAAAGATTACACTCCTCCACATACAAATTTATTTGGAATAACAAACCACCACGTATAAAAAGATCCACCGCACAGAGAAATAAAAAATATCCTAACCCACATAAATGGCACAATCATACTCCCTTATTCAATAACAATGCACTCTTGATTGAAAAACGACCTATAAGATTCCCTATATGGGAAGAGCAAGGCATACACTCATTAGGGGATGTTTTTAACAAACAGGGTTTTTGTAGTTATGGAGAAATATGCAAAAAATGTAATCTCACCAAGTCCACATGGCTTTTTTACATACAGTTACGGCTATGTTTGAAGTCTCACGGTGTTCCATTAGACATACCAATTGAACACCACAGATACCACAAATTCTTCTATGAAAGAGAGACATCGAGAGGTTTTGTTTCAGATTTTTATCATCAATTACTAACGTCCTCGTATGAAACCCTCCAACTAGACTCTGTCTGGAGGAGGGATATACCAGACCTGGAAAGTGACTTTGATTGGCAAGAAGCCTGGGCAAATGTCCGAGTTACATCAAGGAACCCGGACCATCAACAAATCAATCTTAACTATATTCACAGGACATACTTGACTCCTATTGATTGATTGATTGAATTGATTGATTGATTGAAAAGTTTATTAACAGATTGCAGAATGGGTACAGTACAGTACAGCTCAATACATACAATTGTTAAGAGGATGCAGACCTGAGAAAGACTTTCGTCTTGTTTCCATCAGGGTCCCCCATTTTCAATTCATCATATGACACACACGACATACAGATAGACAGTACTGCTACATCTATACATTTATGACATACCAGATTTTCAAATACAGTACTGTTTGTGATACTAAAAAAATCCAGAAAAAGAGTGTATATACATTTGACATAGAAACTGTGCATTGGGGGAGGTTGGGTAGGTGGGGTGGGGCTGTACCTTGGAGGTGGGGGGGACACACACTGTACATTGGAATACTGACATACATTTGACATAGAAACTGTACATTGGAGGAGGTTGGGTAGGTGGGGTGGGGTTGGGTGGGGCTGTACATTGGAATACTGACAAAGCCATGCTTGGTCTTTATTGTACAACTGGGTTAGGACATTTGTAGGGGCCAGTTTTGAATTGCAGTCTCCCGTAGGTGTTCTTTGAGAGTGTTTTTGAAGGTGGGTAGTGATTCACATTCCTTTACAGCTTTGGGTAGGGCGTTCCACATTGTTGTGGCATAATTGCGAAACGTGTTTAGTCCCTTGTTTGAGCCGAATCTGGGTTTTACATGATTTGTGGAGCTCCCTCTGGTGTTGTGATCGTGGTATTCACTGACCTTTGGGAAGTATTTTGACATGTACATGGGTACCTTGGTCGTGTAGTGTATCTTGTAGACCAGGCCCATTGCAAGTTGCTGTACTCTGTCGTCTACTCTAAGCCATCCTAGGTTGGCAAAGTGTGCAGGGGTGAGGTGGGTTCTAGGAGTCAGGTCAAGCAGTAGTCTGACTAGTTTGTTTTGAGATGTTTGTAATTTGGTTTTTAGTGCCTTTGAGGTGCTTTGGTACCATGAGGTGCAAGCATAGTCGTAGTACCCTTGAATGAGTGCTCCTGCCAGAGTCTTCAGGGTATTCTTGTTTACCAAGGAGGAGATCCGGTACAAGAATCGAGTTCGTTGATTGACTTTTTTTATTACATTGGATGCCATTTTGTCACAGGAAAGATTAGCCTCTAGGATGGAACCCAGGTAGGTAATTGCATCTTTCCTTGTGACAATATTGTCACCCACTGTAACTGAGAAGCCGTCGGTTTTGCTGAGTTTGTTATTTGAACCGAAGAGAATGGACTCTGTTTTGCCCATGTGTAATGATAGTTTGTTGTCGGCGAGCCATATGCAGATTTTGCCTAGTTCCGAGCTGAGGGTTTTTTCAACCTGTAACTTGTTCTTGTCAGAGACCAGCAGGGCTGAGTCGTCCGCAAACAGGAACAAGTTGCAGTCACAAGCTGACGACATGTCATTTGCATAAATTAGGAACAGTAGTGGTCCTAGTATGCTTCCTTGTGGAACACCACAGTTCACTGTGAGGGGGGGGGGGATAGGGTACCGTTTACCTCCACCATCTGTTCTCTCCCCTCCAGGTAGGATTGTATCCAGCTCACTGATAAACTATCAAAACCAATTGCTTTTAGCTTGTCAATCAGAATGGAGTGATTGACAGTGTCGAAGGCCTTTTGTAGGTCTAGCATGACCATGCCGCAGTATTTGCCCGCGTCCACCTCTTGTTTGATGTGGTCGTTCAAATAGAGAAGGCATGTGTCAGTGGAGTGGGATGTTCTGAAGCCAGATTGGAATTCGTAGATTCGATTTTTATCCGTAAGGTACTTTTCGACCTGTTCGTATACTATTTTTTCCATGACTTTCGAGATGGATGTAAGGATAGAAACAGGGCTGAACAGAATGGGTCTTAAACAAGACTCCAAACAAGACTCCAAATGCTCCCAATGTACAAATGGGGATGAAGGGACATTTATGCACATGTACTGGGACTGCCCACCAGTTAAGATATTCTGGAAAGATGTGACCCAACAATTATCAAAACTCTTATCTTGGAATATACATGTACACCCCTCTGTATTACTATTGAATGATGTTTTTGAGTTTGCAGTACATCCACAGCTAAAGAGATTGGTTTTATCGGGTATCACAGTAGCTAAAAAGCTGATCGCATCACGCTGGTTTCAACCGGAAAAAATTTGCCGGAAAGTTTGGTTTCTTACATATCTCGATGTGATTTATCAAGAAATATCTACAGCAAGAATTCTGGGTCTCAATGAATCCAAAATGACAATGTGGTTAGAAGTGGTGGAGAGAATAAAAGCTAGCTTATAATGGTAGTGTCTGGTTAGGAGCGAGGGATAATGGAGGTACTATCCAAAGAGGGGTCCGGGAGGGGGGGGGGGGGGTTCGAGCTGGAGCATATGTGTGTAGGTTTTTAGATAACAGGTATTAGGGGTATATCCTGTATAAGACATTGGTATAAATGGTAATTTCGTTGGATATACACTGTGTATTAATGCTTGTGTATCTTATCGTGTGTTGTCATGTTTGTTTATATGTGTGTTTAAAAAATAATAAAAAAATAAAATACAAAAAAAGAATCTGCACCTGGCTCGCTGATAACAAACTATCATTACACCTGGGTAAAACAGAGTCCATTCTCTTCAGATCAAATAACAAACTCAGCAAGACCAACAGCTTCTCGGTTACAGTGGGTGACAATATTGTCACAAGGAAAGATGAAATTATATATTACATACCTGGGTTCCATCCTAGAGGTAAATCTTTCCTGTGACAAAATGGCATCCAATTTAATCAAAAAAGTCAACCAACAAACTATATTCTTTTACCGGATCTCCTCTCTGGTAAACAAGAATACCCTGAAGACTCTGGCAGAAGCACTCAGTCAAGTGTACTCTGACTATGCTTGCACCTCATGGTACTAAAGCACCTCAAAGGCGCTAAAAACAAGATTACAAACATCACAAAACAAACTGGTCAGACTACTGCTTGACCTTACTCCTAAAACCCACCTCACCCCTGCCCATTTTGACAACCTAGGATGGCTTAGAGTAGACGACAGAGTACAGCAACTTGCAATGGGCCTGGTCTACAAGATACACTACACCACTAAGGTACCCATGTACATGTCGAAATACTTCCCAAAGGTCAGTGAATACCACGACCACAACACCAGAGGGAGTTCCACAAATCATGTTCAACCCAGATTCGGCACAAACAAGGGACTAAACACGCTTCCCAATTATGCCACAACAATGTGGAACGCCCTACCCACAGCCGTAAAAAAAAAAGTTAATCCCTACCCACCTTAAAAATCGCTCTCAAAGAGCACCTACGGGAGGCTGCAATTCTAAACTGGCCACCGTAAATGTCCAAACCCCCACTCCCACCTAATGTACAGTCTCCTCCCCATTGTATGTATATATTTTCTGTTAGGATCTCTGTTTAACAGTACTGTATATTTGCATATCTTGTATGTCACAAATGTAACAGTACTATATACCTGTATGTCATGTATGTCATAAATGTCATGATATATATCTGTATATCTGTATGTTGCGTATGTCATAAATGTCATTATGAATTGAAAATGGGGGACCCTGATGTAAACAAGACGAAAGTCTTTCTCTGGTCTGCATCCCCTTAACAATTGTGTGTATTGAGCCGTACTGTATTACAAGATACAAGATACTTTAATGCCACACAACGATGGTTGGTGGTAATTGTTTTCGGTACAGATGTTGAGCACTGGTTATATCAAACATGAAACAGACATCAAACATCAAAAACGTCAAAACATATATACATAAATACATATAGGACAGTCACGTTAACGTTAGGTTATGGCTATAACCAAGTTCTGTTAGTTAGGGGTGACGCTTGGCATCACTACTGCACTATCTCGCATATGTGCACGCGCACTGAATAAAGACCACAAATGTACCTTTAATCCCAATATTTGTCTGACCACACCCCTCATCAGCTTACCTTCATAAGCAGGTGTGTGGTCACCTGCTCTCCTCCTTCCCAAGCTTTCACCATAAGGTGAGATCAAGGGCTGCAGCGGCCGTCTGATGCCAAGCGTCACCCCTAACTAACAGAACTTGGTTATAGCCATAACCTAACGTTCTGTTCCGTTAGGGGCTCTGCTTGGCATCACTACTGCACAAGGGGAGGCCAAGCGGAGCCACTGGCTGACAAATACACCCCGCTGACAGCCCCCCACAACCATCAGAACAGGGAGGGCCGAGCCCCCCCCGACCCCCCCTAATGGAGGGTATCCCCCCTATTAGGGGCTTCACGGGAGGGCGACGGACCCGACCGTGCGAAGAGGCACTCAAGCAACTCAACGCACAGGGTGAGCAGACCGTGGCTTGACCCCACGACTACACACACGCACAACCCGCATGCCACCCGGGAACGAACGGAGGAACAACCTCGTTACTGCCCCCAGAATCACGTGGTCAAGGGCAAACCCAACCCCGTGGCAAGGCCGTAGCAGCGGAGCACGAAGGAAGACCCAGACCCACCAAAAGGACTGGACTCCCTAGAATGGGGGCCCGGAGAAGTCCATGATGCCAGCATCAATACCCCACCAGGTGGGCACGTAGTGCCCCGCCCCCCACATCGCCAGCGTATTCGGACAAAGGCCCCTCAGTTACTGCACCTGGTATTCCCAAGCGGAATCCCATCCAAGTACTAACCAGGCCAGAACCTGCTTAGCTTCCGAGATCGGACGAGATCGGGCGTGTTCAGGTTGGTATGACCGTAAGCCGAGCGGGCCCTGTCCCCCCAATAGTACACCGCCTGGCACACTGACCCTGCAGAACAGGCAGTCAGCATGGCCGTAAGCACACAAAAAAGGTTAACCAACGGAAGCAGGCAGCGCACCGGGGAAAAACCAGGCAACAGGCCGTTAACCCTAGCCTGGAGACTGCGGACGAGACAGGCGCCAGAGGGGACAGCTGAACACAGCCGCCCCGGCGGAAGGAGCGTAAGCTGGCGGTGTTGCATGACCAAGCCTCCATTTAAAAACCCCCACCCAGAGGGGTCGAGGCAGAGAAGGCTGACACGATTGGCAGACGTCATGAACGTGCAGGGGCACCCTCAAACGGTGAACCCGGGAGTTGACACTGCTCCAACACACCAGGGAATCAACCACCTCGGTGTTACCCAATGCGGTGGTTGTTCCTATAACCCCTCAAGAAAAAACTCCAAAACACACCTGCAGGTATACACCGGCTATACCGCAGTACAAGTGTTTCAGTTTTCAAAAAAGGGTTAACCCAGGCCTACGGGTCGACGAAACATTACTTCGGACCGGGCCTGGCGGTACGGGAAGCACAGGGTCACCAGAGGAGGTCAAAAACCACCCCCACAGGCCCCTCTGCGCCATGCGTGAGAGAGGAGCAAAAAAGAATGGAGAACCAGCCCCTAAGCACACCGTACTTGGTATTCCCAAGCGGTCTCCCAACCAAGTACTAACCAGGACCAACCTGTGTAGCGGCCGAGATCCGACGAGATCGAGCGTGTACAGAATGGCATGGCTGTAAGCCATTACGACAGTGCTGAGTAAAAACGTACCTAACCAGGGTCTCCATAGCGCTTAACCCCGTGACACCCGGACCGACCTGGCATTTTTCCCCCTGAAAAAAGCCCAAGTCCCTCAGGGTACCAGAACAGCAGATCTGCATCCCCGGCGGACAACGGGTTCAACTGATTCGAACCAGCGTGACCAGAACCAGTCCCGTGCCCTAACCACGCCGACATACCTACTCCAGGAGAAGGGCAGATATGCGTGTCGATCTTAACATGAAAAGAAGGCGCCACCCAGACGTTCGGGCGAACCGCGCCTGGTGGCCCACCCCAAGGGTGTGAGACCCCTCTACATATGTTCAGATCCATTCCGTCATCATCCCCCAGACATGAACGAGAATCCGTCGAAAAACCAACCCAGGTCGTGGGATTTGGTCGTCGGAAGAGGAAAAACCCCCATCTCAGTTGCTTTATAAAAACGCTGTTTCAACCACAAGCAACCAAGGCGTGCCAGTCAGTCGCCTGTTTACAGCGAGCTAGCACTATACGTGCGTCGGGACACACCCCCATCAATGAACAGGCTATTTAGACCGGTCATTGAATCCCCAAGGCGCCCAGGGGAACGACAAGAGGGGTGTGACACTCCCTAACTCCAACATTTCTTGAATAGAAAAGAAGGAAGCATCAACAGTATGTATCCCAGTCTACACAGCCGGGGGTAAAATTTTTTCACATTTTTACATCCCACCACCCTCCCATAGGAAGGAGACAGGGATCCCCAGAGAGACTTCCCACGCAAGCTGTACAGATTGAAAAGAATATATTGCACCTTGAGCCATGTAAAAATTGGTTTTAGGGCTCTCCGGGGAAGAGGCACTGAACCCATACACACTCAATAATCGAATTGAATCGAATACATATACAATAGAATAGGACCCTTCTAGAGGGTCCACTCACTTTGACAATCTGAGGAGGAAGGCTCTGTACTCTGATGGAGGCTCCCTCACATGGAAGAAGGAGTCCGAACTCACAGAAGGCCCGAATAGGCGCTTGGTGAGGAGGAGCCCTGACCACCCCCCTGAAACAGATCCATCACATGGACCTGAACAGCACACGGAAGTCCTACCAACAGAGACGCGCACGGTGACGTACTCTATGGCGGGGGAATTCCTGCGGTGCACACGCCCAATATACCAGGCCGTGGGACCAGGAAACTCCCTCCCCCCCCCCCCCCCCCCCCCGTAACGTGCCGAACCGCCACGTGACGGGAACCTTGAAGGACAGGGGGTGTACCCCTGACCGACAGAAACAAGGGGGAGAGGAAAGGTTACCAGTTCACCCCTTTACGACCCCACACCCATGATACGATGTAATGACAAAAAGAGAATATGACACAGTCATAGTCAGCTCTACGAAGCGTTTGAGCTAACCTGCTATCTGATTTTTACTAAGGAAAAAACACAGAATAGAGAGGGCTCTAAGAGCCCCGGTCCAACATACACATGTGCTTCTGTGGCCAGTCCAACCCAGTTGTAGGTCACATGACACACACAACCCATCATCACCTACAAAAAATGGCAAAAACACTCTACAGAGGAACGCCGTTTTTCACAATTAGAGAATACATCATTCTCGATTAGTATCTGCCACAGGCCTTGCTAAGCACACACGACAGCGACCAAACCATCTTTTCTTTTAGGAAAATAAAGTTTCTCCAGCAGTTTTAGCACAACCTCAGCAATCAAGCTAAGGGTTACATCGCATCCCTACCACACAAAAAACACAATTAGTGCACAACATGTCTGATGGAAGGATGAAAAAGTCCCCAGGGAACCGGGGGGAAAACACAATCCTCTTATTTTACCCTCAATACGGCCAGTTAAAACAGGAAAACCTGTTAATATGTGAACACACTGTTCATTGTCATCACAGGCTGAGAAAAGAACATTCTTTTACTCACTTGTCACCAAGCATAGCTTCATAGGTTAGTTACCTTAGTTGTGAGTACACGGTACATATAAACACCATGATGTTTCTCACACAACAACCAGATCATTACATCCCGATTTGCACGGAGAAGCAAACTGCCAGTGACAAAAACAGCTCACACATAACCCGCGTCGTATCCTAAATGCATTGCAGCAACACACGTTTTGGGAAAAACATCGTTATTCACAATACATTTAGAAAAGTAAAACCAGAAGACGTGTTATAAGGTCTGGTCAAACCTGGTCCTACCCGGAACGTAGATCAGCGAAGTGCAGTCACAGACACCGTAGGAACACAGCCGCTCCTGTGTTGTTCGAACCGGGCAGCATCGCCGCTCCAACCCGCACTACAGTCCTCTTTGTTGACGCAACCTTGCCGTCCTGGCTCAGGGCAGGGTCGACGAAACATCCCCTGTCAAGGATGACGTCGTAGTCAAGAGTGTAAAACATGTTAAAATCAAAGCACGTTCAACAGAATAGCAACAAGCTAACGGCCGCTCCAACCGTTCGGGCGCTACTGCCCCTGCTCGCGCGACGCCGAGCTAACGGCGCACGCGACCAGAAGCGAGCTCACGGCGGCGCGCGAGAAGCCAAAGCTACCCCGCGCCAGGCCATGGCCTATAGCAGCAAGCTAACGTTACCTAGTGATCACGACATGCTAGCACCGCAGCTAACAGCTGACTGGCTAACAGTAGGCCCAACCTAAGCCGGCCATGCAGCGATCCCAGCAGGCTAACGCAGCAGCGAACAGCTGACTGGCTAACCGTAAGCTAAGCAGCTATCACCTGAACATGTAAACAATGACATAACACTCACCCAGACAGGCCGCCGTTCTGAACCTCTCCTCACTGTTTAAGAGAACAGAGAAACAAGATGTCAACACTGCTTTACAACGGTGATTTTACCCCGTTGTATAATATAAGATTTTTTTATTTTTTTTTTTAATCATCTCGCGGCCCACCCGTGGCTGCTCGCGGCCCACCTTTGGGTCGCGACCCCGACTTTGGGAACCACTGGTCTACATGACTGTGTGAGTCAATTGCCTTCAGTCCGTAATACACAAACATTTTAAAACTGAAGAAATTAAAAAAAAAAATTATGTAAACTAGCAAACCCACACTGAAAACTAACAAAAAACTCAAATGAAAACTAATGAATAATACAAAACTATAACCCTGGTATAGTTATGGTATATATACCAGTTGGTTATATCCATAGGTTACTAACTGTAACAATATATTTAGCACCCACAATATATAATAATAATAATAATAATAATAATAATAATAATAATAATAATAATAATAATAATAATAATAATAATAATAATAATAATAATAATAATAATAATAATAATAATAATAATAATAATAATAATAATAATAATAATAATAATAATAATAATAATAATAATAATAATAATAATAATAATAATAATAATAATAATAATAATAATAATAATAATAATAATAATAATAATAATAATAATAATAATAATAATAATAATAATAATAATAATAATAATAATAATAATCTTTATTTGTATAGCACTTTTCATACAATAATTGCAGCCCAATGTTCTCCACAGCAGTAAAGTAGACATACAATGAGCATAAAATAGACAGAATAAAAGCAATGCAGAGAATAATAAATAGGATGCAGCTAATAACGATGGTTATCCTATAACCCTAGTTATGTGAATACTGGTTGAGCGCTTCCGCTCCAGCCATAGAGATATTCGTCTTTCGAGCGCCTATTGCACACGTGTTGAAAAAACTTCCATGCACCTGCATTCATCTATGGCCACGCCTACCCCGTGTTTCCTTTAAAACACAGGATGTGGCCACTTCCATGCCCTTCCGAGTCTGAATTTCATGCGTGAAAAAACAGCCAAGGGTCCTCAGGGTGTGAAGAGCGGAAGCGCTCAGCCAGTATTCACATAACTAGGGTTATATGATAACCTTCGTTATGTTTCATCTGACTGAGTGCTTCAGCTCCAGCCCTATTGGGAACAAAAGGGGGAGCGGAACGTGCAGCCACTGACAAATGCACCCCCTGAGGGCCCGTACGGCCGTCGAAAAATGGGAGGGGGGAGTCTCGTCCCCCCGCTCGTCCTAACGAGGAGCGGGGGGATAGCAAACTCCGACCAATATGCATAATAGGGAACAGTCACCCTAGGACAAACAACTTGAGTGGGACCACGTGTGAAACACACCCTGCGGTCCACACCCACACACTCCTGCTAGTCCACCTGGTGGCGGGGTGCAGGAGAACCAAACTGTAGCAGAGGACAATGCCCTCGCACAACCAATGTGACAGGCGTTGCTTGGACAGCACCTCAACCGTGTTGGGGCCACCGTAACAGACAAGTAGTTGACTGGTAGCCCTGAGGTCCTGTGTGCATCTAAGGCACACCGCCAGCGCACGGACAGGACACAACAGGTGAAGGCTCCTCTCCGCCTGGTACGCCACGAAGACTCTCTGAGGAGGAGGCTCTGAAACTCTCTGAGGAGGCTCTCCCTCATAATCTCGTGGGGTCAGCTGGCATACCAGAGAGACAACCACTCAAAAAGAGGGTTGCTCCTTCTTCACAACGCCACACACTCCTGCTAGCCCACCTGGTGGCGGGGTGCAGGAGAAGTCCCGGTACTCAGGACTGCCTGGGAGACAGAGTGCCCAGTCATGTCCATGAGGTAAAACCTGACAAAAGGACCCAGGGAGGACCAGGAGGCCGCTGCGGAGATGTCCTCCACTGAGGCCCCCCCAAGCAGGGCAGCAGAGGCTGCCACTCCATGAGTGGAGTGTGCCCTGATGCCGGCGGGGGGAACCTGTCCGGCCAAAGTGTAGCAGAGGGCAATGCCCTCGCACAACCAATGTGACAGGTGTTGCTTGGAGAGCGCCTTACCTGCATTGAGGCCACCGTAACAGAAAAGTAGTTGACTGGTAGCCCTGAGGTCCTGTGTGCGCCTAAGGTACACCGCCAGCGCACGGACAGGACACAACAGGTGAAGGCTCCTCTCCAACTCACCTGCGTGAGGGGGAGGGTGAAACGCCTGTAGCACAATATCACTGGAGCGGTAAGAACTCCGGATATTTTTTGGCACAAAGGCTGGATTGGGCCTCAGAGTCACGCTGCTATTACCCTGTATAGACAGACACTCGGGCCGAACCGAAAGAGCACCTAGCTCACCCACGCGTTTAGCGGAGGTGATGGCCAGAAGGAACGCCTTCTTGAAAGACAGCCGATCCAACCAATGGCATATATCTGCAGAGCCACAGAGCCCAACGTCTGGGCGGGGCTTCGTGGCGTGGACTAGGCTTGAGGCGGGGCTTCGTGGCGTGGACTAGGCTTGTGGCATGTACCTGGTTTTGTTGGACGGGGCTTCATAGTGCGCATGCGTGTCGACTGGAGCATGTGAGAGTATAAGAGTCCATTTTTTTCCTAACTCTTTCTCACAGTGTGGTGACCGGCAGAAGAACAAGTTCTTTCTCAACCAAAGATGGCTTTCAGTAAAAATGTAAGTACCTATTTAGCTTTTTTGGACATTAGGTCCTATTTTCCGTATGTTACTTTATGTTTCTAGTGTCCTATATATTAATTATATGTTACTTTGTTTCTATCTATTTTTTATCAAACGCTATTTTAAAAAATGCACGTTGCTTATCAAGGCCACCTGCTGTATCTTGCATCTAGGAATATTTTTTATATACACTGTGGGAAGGGGGAACGAAATGTCATGTCTTTGCACAGTATGAGAAGCGACAATAAGGGCCATGTATACTCCATGTATCGTGGCTTGTTCTCCTTCAATAACGAGCAATTGTCATTTAATTAGACACAGACCAGCTGTGCAATCGAATTGACACGCAATCGAATTGAATTAGCTAACTGGCTCTCTCTCTCTCTCTCTCTCTCTCTCTCTCTCTCTCTCTCTTTTTTTTTTTTTATTTATTTATTTATCTTTTTCCCCCTCCATTTTCCTCCGATTTTCTCCCATCCCAATGTTAGTCGTTATGCCAATTCCCAATCCCCTTCCTGGTCGCTGCGCACTTACCCCCCACAGTCGGTCTGGGAGAGTGGAGGCTATCACGTGCTTCCTCCGACACACGTCCAGCCAATGAACCGCTTCTTTTCACCTGGCAGCGCGGATTCTCATTGAGAGGGCGTAGCGTGTGGAAGGATCACACTATCCCACTCAAGTCCTATCCGCGCTTAGCAGGCGCCCCGACCGAACTGTAGGAGTCGCTGTTTACAACGACCCGGACCCACCCCGCCAGCTTCTCCCACCCTCTAATACTGCCAATTGTATTAGTGTGAACGGCCAGCCAAGCTGGTGACAACCCCGGAGCTGTGAGCTGGACTCGAACAGGCGAATCTAGCCGCTCCGGGGTTTGGTGACGAACGCAATCTCCGTTACGCCACCTGACCGCCCCTCTCTCTTTTTTTTTAATAAAACGCTATTTTAAAAAACGCACGTTGCTTATCAAGGCCACCTGCTGTATCTTGCAAATATGTGTAATGCTAAAACTAATCCATATTGCGTTTTCTAACCATGAGGAACCAACATTCCTAGGAATATTTTTTATATACACTGTGGGAAGGGGGAACGAAATGTCATGTCTTGCACAGTATGAGAAGCGACAATAAGGGCGATGTATACTCCATGTATCGTGGCTTGTTCTCCTTCAATGACGAGCAATTGTCATTTCATTAGACACAGACCAGCTGTGCAATCGAATTGACATGCAATCGAATTGAATTAGCTAACTGGCTCTCTCTTGCTCTCTCTCTTTCTCTTTCTCTTTCTTTCTCTCTCTCTCTCTCTCTCTCTCTCTCTCTCTCTCTCTCTCTCTCTCTCTCAGCTTCCATGTCCTTTTGCCAGACAATGGAAAATGTAGCCAAACTAATAGTGGTTTGAAATTAAACTATTGAATCTTGTATATTTGTCTTCATGAATTGAAAATGGAAATGAACATTTCTAAAACGTGCCATTGTCTGATGATATATGTTACAGGTTAGTAACTGTGGCTCAACAACTTATTAAATGTACATGGAAATTAAAACGTAATCATTGCACTAATTTTGCTTCCCATAACTGTTTCTCCCATAGGTCCACACTGCAGTCAGCAGAGTAGTAGAGTCCCTGGAACTCACTACTGGGGTACAATTCCCCCCTGCAAATACAGTTCTCAATGCCCACCTTCACTTTGAGGCTCTTACAGAACATGAGTATGCACTCGGTCTGGTCCCTCAAATGGCAGGACATGTAAACAGTCAAGTTGCAGAACAACTGTTTGCACAAATGAGAAAGAATAATAACTTTTAACGCAGCAACAACCATCGACCCATCTGTTCCTGATGAGAAACATCATAGAACACTTCAACAACAACAAAAACAAGAAGCGAATGGACAACATCACAAAAATATTTGGGACAGCGGTGGCAATAAACAGCTACCACCAGGCAGTATTGGGTACATTTTCTACTTGCACTTGCATTAAAGATATTTAATGCATTAATCCTGTTTTTAATTGATCTAGGAAATAATGTATAAATGGCTTCATTCATCAAGTTCACTGTTCCTTACTAAGCTGTGTTTGTCATCTGCTTACAGTGTCACAGGAAGCAGTCCTTGATCTATCACAGGAAGCAGCTCAAGGTGTGCTCCCTGAAGCGGGTTCAGGTCTGCCCCCAGCAATGACAAGTAAGTGGAATTGCATGCATGGGTCCTTAGAAAGTCTTAACATTTCTTAAATTCAAGTTTAGCCGCCTATTGACTGAAACCACGCATGATTTGTCCAATAATCGTATTAAACTGCCACCCACCGCCTTAAATAGTGAACTCTTAATTGCTCCAAGTCAAGAGTGCTAACTATTACACCATAGAACCTGGCTTCTGCAGCAGAAGCAGGCCTATACAAACCTATGCCTACCTACAATAATTCTTACCTCTACACTATTAGTTTTATTAAACATTGTTACTATTTCTCTTATTTTTTTTTGTATGTCCATCCCTGTAGAACTTGAGATTCCAGTGGACAATAATGAGTACTCACCAGACCAACCCTGGGAGAAGTCTCGAAACCCTATCCAACAACAACTGGTAGGCACATTTCTACAAATAATTACTTTCTATGTAAAACTACACGCTCGCATCTGTATCACAACAATGGTTATTATCTTCAGCTCAGTTATGTCCTGGACCGAAAGCGGCCTTCTGAAGAAATAATTGTGAAGGAAGGACAAACTTGTTTGACACGGGATGAGTTTTGGAGCCTTGGGTTGAACAGATATATGGATTCAACTGAGTAGTCACATGGTCTAACAGATTAACATTTATTACCGAAGGGGGAGTTTCAGTCATGTTCACTATAATGTCTTAATTGTGATTTCTTGCAGATTGGAAATGCATGCCTGAAGCTCATTGGTGAACTGGCTCTGAAACGTGTATGACCACTTTTTGAATTACACATTTAAAAGTAACTTTTGGTACTGAAGGCAGACTATTAATATCATGTTTGTTTTTTCCTCATCAGGACATGGACATTTATATAGAAGACATGTATGTTGTTCCTACCTGGAAGGACCGAAGTATCAACCCGTTAGCTTCATTTCCGGTAAGTGTAATTAATTGATGAAATAAATATAATCATTCAGTTAGTAAATTGAATAAGCATAATGGCACATCCCTACTCTAATGGCAAACTCATGTTTCATAAATATTAGGCTGACATGAAGATGAAACATGCAATAGTCTTTCCAGCCTGGACCGAAAACCACTTTGTGCTATGTGTAAGTGAAATTAGTAATGCGTGTCTTATAAACTTAATCTGTTTATAAGGAATTATAAACTAAAAGGCTTTGATAGCTATTAACTAAACATTCTATCGGAGCAGATTCTGCCGTTTGGGTGAGAGGGGCACACGTCCGCCTTCCTGGGAGGATAGCAGAATCCACGTTGGGTGAGAGGGGCACATGTCCGCCGTCCTGGGAGAATAGCAGAATCCACGTTGGGTGAGAGGGGCACACATGTTCTCACAGACAAAACATCTGTGAAATATATCGGTTGCGTCCTGGAAAACAGCTTATCAGGGGAAAGCATGGCTCACCAAGCACTTACAAAGATAAATAACAGGACTAGATACCTAGCCAGAATCTCTAATTTTTTAGATCAGTCAGCGATGAAGATTCTTGCTGGAGCTCTCATACAGTGTCACTATGACTATGCGTGTGGCTCCTGGTACAACAGTGCCCCCAAAAGTCAGAAAATAAAACTACAGACATCACAAAACAAGCTAATCAGGGTAATACTAAGGCTACCTGCCCGAACCCACCTTGACCCATCTCACTTTGAGATCATAAGATGGCTTAAGGTGGAAGACAGAGTAAACCAGATAGGGATGTGCCTAGTTCACAGAATAGTGCATGGGGTAGTGCCAGTGTACTTTAACAACTACTTCAACCGAATCAGAGACACCCATGCTTACCAAACTAGGCGCAGCTCAACTGACTTTGTGCCAGTCAGATTCAGGAGCTGTATGGGGAAGGAGTCTTTTCTGTATTCAGCAGCTATCTATTGGAATAGTCTGCCCAGTGAACTGAAAATCATAGACAATGCCGTTAGATTCAAGTCCAGCCTGAAGACATGGCTCAAAAGGGACTATACTTGACCTAGACACTTAGCTTAAGGCACCCTTGCATGTTGTATGAGTCTGTATGTATATAAATGTTAAATGGTATATGTGATGTGTTGTGATGTCACGTTTTGTATGATGCATGTATTAAGCAATACACTCCCCCACCCCCCTACAAGGACCACAATGGAAATAAGCTCTGAGATTTTTTGTGTTTCATCCTTGGCAGTATATCCTGACTGTGCTCTTCTGTCACATGTTTATTTTTATATTGTCAAATAAAGTCATTCATTCATTCATTCACGTCCGCCATCCTGGGAGAATAGCAGAATCCACGTTGGGTGAGAGGGGCACACGTCTGCCGTTCTGGGAGAATAGCAGAATCCACATTCCCACAGAAACCTGACTGACATGCTGTGCTTATTTTTACATACCCATTATAGGTCTTGAAGCCACGCATACAGGAGATTCTATTATTGGACTCCAAATACATAGATCATACCTCTGGCTTTGGCGATGAAGACTACAGAACTGTTGTTAGGTACACAGATAAGAGCTACTGTTTGTTGTGTTCATATGGCATTTAGATGTGATGGTTCACCGATGAGAGATACTGCTCCTGGCTGCCCTTGGGGGGAGGGAGTGCAGAGACTCAACGCATCAGCGACCCAACTAACTGCGTGTCTGTCTGCATGCCGAATAAAGACTTCCCCAAGTCCAGTTATTATACTGATATCGAATAATTAATTCTGCCCCCTCCCTCCCTCAGGCGTGTTGCACAGGGCATAGATCGTAGACCCTGGACTGAGACCTATGATTTGCAGGTGAAAAGCTAATACGTTCATTACTATTATCCCCCATGATTTCTGCCATCATTGTTATGTTGTAAGATAACATATGTATAAAGCCTCCATTTTCTTTTCTTCATGGGCATTAATAACTTTTATTTCATTTCTAGCACATGTTCATTCCACGACAATTTTTAAATTGACTGTGGGATTTTTATGCTTATGGTAAGATTGTTTCATATTGGTATACATTGGTTTTACCCTTGAATATATATATTAAGTCTTCTATTGAAGACACAGAACATTACATAACACTTAACCTCTTAAGGCTTAGTGGTCACATACGTGGACAGCACTTTTTAGCTCTTATGTCAAATTGTGTACGCTGCTGAATTGGGGTCTTCCAGCGTCTAACCCAGGCCTCCAGCCTCTAACCCAGGCCTCCAGTCTCTAACCCAGGCCTCCAGCCTCTAACCCAGGCCTCCAGCCTCTAACCCAGGCCTCCAGCCTCTAACCCAGGCCTCCAGCCTCTAACCCAGGCCTCCAGTCTCTAACCCAGGCCTCCAGTCTCTAACCCAGGCCTCCAGTCTCTAACCCAGGCCTCCAGCCTCTAACCCAGGCCTCCAGTCTCTAACCCAGGCCTCCAGTCTCTAACCCAGGCCTCCAGTCTCTAACCCAGGCCTCCAGCCTCTAACCCAGGCCTCCAGTCTCTAACCCAGGCCTCCAGCCTCTAACCCAGACCTCCAGCCTCTAACCCAGGCCTCCAGTCTCTAACCCAGGCCTCCAGCCTCTAACCCAGGCCTCCAGCCTCTAACCCAGGCCTCCAGTCTCTAACCCAGGCCTCCAGTCTCTAACCCAGGCCTCCAGCCTCTAACCCAGGCCTCCAGCCTCTAACCCAGGCCTCCAGTCTCTAACCCAGGCCTCCAGCCTCTAACCCAGGCCTCCAGCCTCTAACCCAGGCCTCCAGCCTCTAACCCAGGCCTCCAGTCTCTAACCCAGGCCTCCAGTCTCTAACCCAGGCCTCCAGCCTCCAGTCTCTAACCCAGGCCTCCAGTCTCTAACCCAGGCCTCCAGTCTCTAACCCAGGCCTCCAGTCTCTAACCCAGGCCTCCAGCCTCTAACCCAGGCCTCCAGCCTCTAACCCAGGCCTCCAGCCTCTAACCCAGGCCTCCAGCCTCTAACCCAGGCCTCCAGTCTCTAACCCAGGCCTCCAGTCTCTAACCCAGGCCTCCAGCCTCTAACCCAGGCCTCCAGCCTCTAACCCAGGCCTCCAGCCTCCAGTCTCTAACCCAGGCCTCCAGCCTCCAGTCTCTAACCCAGGCCTCCCGTCTCTAACCCAGGCCTCCAGTCTCTAACCCAGGCCTCCAGTCTCTAACCCAGGCCTCCAGCCTCTAACCCAGGCCTCCAGCCTCTAACCCAGGCCTCCCGTCTCTAACCCAGGCCTCTAGTCTCTAACCCAGGCCTCCAGCCTCTAACCCAGGCCTATAAAGAGTTTTTCATTCTATTACACAATGGTGACTAAATTGGGTTTTATGGAAATTCGGACCAAGAATCCACATATGTGGACATCATTTTTCTCTAAAAGTACATCATATAAAAAGATGATTCTTAGTTTTTATTCTAATTAGGGTCCAATAAGCCCAAATAGCCAAGAGAAATATAAAATGCATGTAAAAAAAAACACCACGTTTTAGTGGAGTTAGGAAATTAAAAGCTCTCTTCCCCCACCACTTTTTTCAGTACACCCTTTGTGTAACTGAGGGGTACAATTCCCTGACTGTATTGTTAGATATGATACTTACTACCACTACCTCTTGTACTTTAGACTCTGGCCACCCAGTACTAGGTATAAATAATTATGATAAACACTCCCACCTGATGAAACGGATCCAACACAAATGTACCAAGTCGAAAGTCTGCGTTTAATAATAATACATAGCAAAAGGTATGTACAACGATCACTTAATTACATTTATGATTTGAAATAGTATGCACTTTTATGGCAAATGAGTATTCGTAGGTAGATCAATATCGAATGTCCAATCTCTGATTGCGCAGGAAGCAAATATACAACCTGGAATATTTAGGGAACAATAGCAATGATACTTGAATGATTATATAGCTGGATACACTAGGGGAAGGTTCCGACTGCTTGTAGGACAGCTGGAGGGGGGGGGGTAGAGTCTGGCTGTATCCCGTCTGGCCGAGGGTATCCTGGGAGAGCCCACAGTCGTGCGACCCGGTGCCCAGCGATCCTCGATCCACAGATGAAAGCAGTTGGACTCTCTGTGGCCGGCGTCCTCCGGTCCACGATGGAGAGACGTGAGGCGACCTCGTCGTGTAGAGCGTCTTCTCACCTGTCGTCCTCTCCGGGGGGGGGTATTTCCAACACACCGCAGTGTTGGCCTTTATCCATAGAATAATCAAAGTACTCAAAGCATAATCCAAGCCGGGGAAGGCTAGCCGTCGTCGGTAGAATAATCCAATATACAGGTCCACTCGCTCTTTGGCCTGGAGCTCCTCGGGTGCAGCTTCACGTGGGGTCAACCACCCTGGATAAGCGTCCAGCTGATGCCCGAAACGATGGGGGTTGTAACTGAGGGGTACAATTCCCTGACTGTATTGTTAGATATGATACTTACTACCACTACCTCTTGTACTTTAGACTCTGGCCACCCAGTACTAGGCATAAATAATTATGGTAAACACTCCCACGTAGATGAAACGATCCAACACAAATGTACCAAGTCGAAAGTCTGCGTTTAATAATAATTAATACATAGCAAAAGGTATGTAGAGCAATCACTTAATTACATTTATGATTTGAAATAGGATGCACTTTTATGGCAAATGAGTATTCGTTGGTATATCAATAGAGAACGTCCAATCTCTGGTGGCGCAGGCGGTAAATATACAACCTGGAATATTTAAGGAATAATAGCAATGATACTTTAATGATTATAGAACTGGATACACTAGGGGGGAATTCCGGTCGCTTGTAAGACAACTGGAGAAGGGGGGGGGGGTAGAGTCTGGCTGTATCCGTCTGGCCGAGGGTATCCTGGGAGAACCCACGGTTGTGCGGCTCGGTGCCTCAGCGATCCTCGATCCACAGATGAAAGCAGTTGGACTCTCTGTGGGCCGGCTTCCTCCGGTCCACGATGGAGAGACGTGAAGCGACCTCGTCGTGTAGAGCGTCTCCTCACCTGCCGTCCTCTCCGGGGGGGGGGTTTCCAACACACGGCAGTGTTGGTCTTTATCCATAGAATAATCACTGTATACAAAGCATAATCCGTGCCTGGGAAGGCGGGCTGTCGTCGGTAGAATAATCCGGTATGCAGGTCCACTCGCTCGTCGGCTCTGGGGCTCCTCGGGTGCAGCCTCACATGGGGTCGGCCACCCTGGATAAGCAGCCAGTTCTACCCGAAACGATGGGGGTACTGACTACGATAGTATTCTCACCGCACGAAGCACTACATATGAATAGACTATTATTAGCTTAATAGACTACGTCCAACTCGACGATATAGTGCCAAATATGACTATTCAAATATTAATATACACGATGTCTCAATACCGATGGTAGGCCGAACTTGGCCTTACTCCCACACGTGGCGTCGCGGGGAGGCTTTACGTCTGTCACTCTATTGGAGGGTAAGAAACTGGACTAAAAAAGGAAGTCCTACTTTAGTAGCGCAGTATATATACGCACTATGAACAAATAGTGGTGCGGTAGCCAGATTCCTACGCGGAACTAGGACTTGTTCGTACATGTTGAGCGGTACGTTTGAACTGGGTCTGGGGGGTATGGCAGCCTGGCACCAAGGTCTCGACCAATAGTAGAATGGAGACTATTATGGGATGTTCAGTAGGCTAGAATGGATATTCAATGCATATTGTACAAGGAATATACAAGGGATATCAGGGAATATTAGAGAATATACAAATACAATTAAATATATATATATAAATAAATATATATATTCGGTTTAATCTGGCCCTTCACAACAGCCACCCCCTGATTGGTCCCAGACCTAATCAGTTAAGCAGAGACAGATTAATCGCGTTGTCTATTTACACATAAGGGTTTGCTGTAGGGGTCAGTCAACTTCACAAAGTCATAGGGTTATAGGGTCATGGTCATCATCGATTGTGTCTGGGAGTCGGGGCAGTTCTATGAGCCTCGCCACGGGACGGGTGTAAGTGCGACCCTGGACAAGCACTTCAGCTGCTCGGACCTTGCCGTCGGCACCGGTGATCACTTTGCTTACGCGGCCGGCCGGCCACATAGCTCTGGGCAGTGATTGATCAATAATCATGGCGACTGTTCCTTCTGTCAAATTGTCTCTCTCCTTTACCCACTTCTGGCGGGTCTGTAGAGACGGTAGGTAGTGCAGTAGGAATGTCCTTTGTTGTGCACTCTCTATGGTAGTGCAATCATCTATGTTGGGGTCTGCGGAGATAACAGTGCTCAATCCACAGAACATAGGTTTCTTATTCTCAGCCTCCTCTTGACTTGCTTCCCTCGGGATAGGCGTGGGCCACTCTCCTTCCGGGAGCTTTAGGAATGCTGGGCCGTCACTGTAGACATTGCGACGGGTGAGGTCATCTAGGGGCATTCCCCGGGTGATGACGTCAGCTGGGTTCTGTTTTGTATCAACGTAGCGCCACTCTGTTTCTCCGGTTAACTCTTCGGTTAAGTCTTGAATCTCGGTGACTCTGACTCCCACGAAGACTTTGTACTTGCATGAGTCCGATTTGATCCAGGCGAGTACTGTCGTGGAATCTGACCACAGGATTGTTCTAGACACCGGTATGGTGAGCTCACGTTGGATGAGCGTGGCTAGGTGCGCTCCGGCTAGGGCTGCGCAGAGCTCTAGACGTGGGATAGATTGTTGCTTGCGTGGGGCTATTCTCGAGCGGGCGAGGACAAATGCTGTGTAGATCTCTCCCCCCTCTTCTTGGGCCCGCAAGTAGGCTACTGATCCGTATGCGACCTCTGAGGCGTCACTGAAGACGTGTAAGTCCATTTTACATGTCTCTGGCCTCACCGTGGGTGGGAAGTAGCTTCGGCGCATATTAACGCCTGGGAGTGAGTGGAGCTCCATCTCCCACTCTCTCCAGGTGGATGCAAGGTGTGCGGGAATGGGGTCGTCCCAGCCCTGGTCCTTGTCCCACAATGCTCGTACAATCATTTTTGCCCTGGTGGTGTACGGTAGAATACATCCTAGCGGGTCATATTGTCGGGCGAGTGTTGTGTACACACTCCGTCTGGTGGTCGGCGCCGCCGCCGGCCTTCCCTGCTCCGTAGTCAGGGGCTTGTGTCTGTAGTGAAGCGAATCTGTTTTGAATCGCCACACCAATCCCAGGGTCATCTCCTGGGCTTCTCCCGGGATTGTAGCCATCCAGGTCTCGCTGCTGGCTGCCTTGTCCTCGGAGGAGAGGCTGTGCAGTACTTGCGGATCGCTGCTGGCCCACTGCCTTAGATCAAAGCCGCCTTTGATCAATGAGGCGCGGAGTTTAATCAGGAGAGCCTCGGCTTCTTCCTGGGTTGAAAGGCTTTGTAGACAGTTGTCTACGTAGAAGCTGTTCTTTACGCTGTGTCGGACCTCTTCGTCCGCTGCTGGGTCCTCTGCTACATGTTTTTGTAGTGCAAATGTAGCACAGCAGGGGCTGCACGTCGTTCCGAAGGGGAGGACTTCCCATTGGTAGATGGCTGGGTGCTCATCTCCTGGCTTCTCTCTCCATAGGAACCGTAACAGGGGCTTGTCCTCCTCTACTAATCTCACCTGCAGGAACATTCCTTTAATGTCCCCGCTGATGGCCACCTTTTCCTGGCGGAAGCGGAGTAGAACGCCGAGTAGGGAGGGGCCGAGTGTGGGACCGGGCAGTAACTCTTTATTCAGATTTTGGGATCCGATCTGGTAGCTGCAGTTAAATACTATGCGGTCTTTACCGTTGTGATGGACCTTGTGGTGAGGCACGTACCACGATTCAGTGGTCTGGTCAGCCTCTTTAATGTCCATCTTTGTGACGTGTCCCGCTGTGATGAGCTTCTCAATCTCGGCGCGGTATACACTCTCTTGGGCGGGGTTCTTGGCTAAGCGCCGCTCCGTGTTCAGCAGGTACCGTTCTGTGGCGTCTGTCTTGGCGTGGAAAGTAGGCATTCCTTCTCACCGCAGGAGTGGCGTGGCGTATCTCAACACGCCGTTGACCGGGACTCTCTTGGTCCCTGTCTCGAGGAGGTGAATGGCGTAAATGTCATCTTTAGAGCGAATGTCTTTCTTTCCGTTCTTAAAGGGCATTTGTTCCAAGGTCCATAGCCGCTCTACGTGTTGCAGGAGTGCGGTTTCTCCCTCTGTGACTCGGGAGTGGAGACATTTAGTGGCTGTACTTCGGTTGAGAGATTTGGCGAGCGGGCCTTGGAGAGTCCATCCCAAACGGGTCTCGACTGCTGCAGGACAGCCTCGGGGTCCGGTATGAACCCGGTCTATCGGGACAATGAGGTCTGCATGGTCGGAGCCTATCAACAGGGTTGGCATAGCATTGTCTATGAGCGGGATCGGTAACTTGCGCAGATGTGCATATTTCTCCATCAGCTTGGCGACGGGGTATGTGTACCGCGACAGTCCTATTTCTTGGCTGGTGAAAGCGTCTGTAATCTGGTACCGTCGCTCAGGCTGGCCGCTTGCTGCGATAGAGAATGAGACATTCTCGCCCTTTATCGTCTTCAAATCTCATCTTATTGTCCGAATTGTCATTTGGGTTTCGCTTCCCCGCAGCCCTAGCTGGGCCGCAGCGGAGGCGAGCAGAAGGGTCTTCTCTGACCCGTCATCGAGGACGGCGTAAGTGTCCAGGACTTTATTCTGGTAGCTTAGTGTCACACGCACTACTTTTAGGAGTACTCGGGCTCCACTGCTGCTGGCGGGATCGATGTACATGATGCTCGCTTTGCTGCTGGATGGTGCGGGTGAAGGGCGCCTTCTGTTACTGTCGTGAAGTATGTCCAGATGGGCTCCATCGCACTTGGTGCACCTTTTCTTTAAGCGGCATTCGGCTGCCATGTGTGAGCGCGCACAGCGAAAACAGCGCTTGTTGGACTTTATCCATTGACTTGCTTCCTCCGCGTTCAGCTTGGGGAAGGAGTCACATTGCGCTAGCCAGTGTTCTTTCTCACAGTAGGGGCACACTATCTTCCACTTCTCCGTTCTGGAGGGGGTACTGTGGCTCCTGCTGCTCGGTACTGACTCCGATTGGTGCATCACAGTCACCGATCTTCTTCCATCATTTAGTCGTCTGGTTCCTTCTCTGGAGCCAGGGGTGCTCCGTCCGAATGTATCTAGCCGTAGGCTGCTGACTTCTCTCGCCAGGAAGTCTGCTAGATCGAGGAGGTTCGGTTCGGGGCCATTCGGGTCTCGGTGGTCTCTCTGCCGCCTAAAACGCTCCTGTCGAGCGGGCGGCAGCTTCTCCAAGATCCTTTCCACATTTGAGTTGGCGTAAAGTTCATGCCTCCCCTTCTCTCTCTGCGCTCCCAACATCCCTACCAGGGACTGCACTCTGATGGACAGGTCGTCCAGTGCTCGATTGTCTATTGCTGGGGGTAAGCGGTCGATGTGTCGGATCTCCTGGATCACGTAATCCCATATGCGCCCATACCTCTGGTCCAATGCTACCAGCGCTGCTGTGTATGGGGTGGTGGAAGTCGCGTAGGCGAGCGCTATATTATGTGCGCGGGGTACCTTTAAGTGCTTCAGTAGGATGGCGTATTTATGGCGTTCATCCAATACATCCACCAACATGGTCTCCAGACACATGCGGAGTTCTGTATACTGGGCCCGGTTCTCTTGGGTGAAGTCGGGTACCATAGGCGTGCCAATGTATGACGCTGACTGTGGATACATCGGCGAGCGTTGGGGGAGAGGCCTCCTAGGCGAGTCTCCTCCCGCTCCTTGGTATGGGCTGGTACCGGCAGTGTACCATGGCCCGCTTGTCCAGGTGCTGTTCCTCGGTGCGGGTCGTGCGTCGTGCTCACCCGTGTATAGAGTCGGGGGTCTGTAGCGCAGCTCCGCGGGAGTATAGCCTGGGCTGTACCGGACCTCCTGGTCCGGTAGAGTACAGTGCTGTCGTCGGGCGTGGTTCTCCTCCTCTTCCTCTTCGTCTTCAGTTAGGTCATCCAGTGCTTGTAGTCTCTGGTTTAGCCTCTCCACAGGATATGCTGCTCCTTCCCGGTTGCTAGGTCTCGCTTGGACCGGTGGGGGGAGGTGGTCTGTGGGGGGTATAGACCTCGTCTGTTGGTCAAGTTCAGGGTTGTTTACTCGGCTAGGGGATGCCGCCCTGGAGGTGTGTCTAGACGAGTTCCTGGAGCCTCTGGCGGAGGGAGAGGGTGTTGTCCGTCTGATCAGCTGTTCTATTAGTTGCGCTTGCTGTCTGTCGCGCTCTGCGTCCCGTAGAGCACCAGCAGCTGCTCGCTGGCTGTCTGCTCGGTCTCGGGCCACATTCTCTTCCATCTGAATGCGTCTTATTTCTAGACGTATATGCTCTTCTTCGCTCCGCTGCTGGATCTGCAGTCGGTCGCGTTCAGCAGCGGCGTTCAGGCTGATGAGGAAGGCCTGCTGTAGGGTCCTCTCTGCCTCGCTGGGAGAAGGCGGTTGTATAGGGGAGCCTTCCCTCGGGGTACTCCTTGCGGAGCCTTGGAGCTCTATCTCCACGGTGCTCTCCCCGTCTTCTTCCGTGCCGAGTTCTCTCTCGGTAGCGTTGTATTCCTCCCGGGACTCATCGGGGACTACTTCTTCAGTACTGGCGGGGTGTGAAGTCATGTCTGGTTCCCACTGGTCCCCACCGTGAGCTTGGTCAGTTACATTAGAACCCGTAGGGGCCTCTATGGTCGGGGTAGTCTGGGCGTTGGGGTTAGACATACTTTTACTTTCTAGTTTTACCGCGTTTACTGTTAGTAGAAGACTAGGTTGTTGACTGACAGCGTAAGCCTCTAAGTACTGAGGGAGCCGTCGTTCGCGCTGCGGGCGTTGGTTAGGAGGATCGTTTCGTGGAGTGTTCATCATAGGCCATTTCAATATTAATAACACTATATTAATATTACACTAATTACCATCCGGCTCGAAGGACCAATTGTAACTGAGGGGTACAATTCCCTGACTGTATTGTTAGATATGATACTTACTACCACTACCTCTTGTACTTTAGACTCTGGCCACCCAGTACTAGGCATAAATAATTATGGTAAACACTCCCACGTAGATGAAACGATCCAACACAAATGTACCAAGTCGAAAGTCTGCGTTTAATAATAATTAATACATAGCAAAAGGTATGTAGAGCAATCACTTAATTACATTTATGATTTGAAATAGGATGCACTTTTATGGCAAATGAGTATTCGTTGGTATATCAATAGAGAACGTCCAATCTCTGGTGGCGCAGGCGGTAAATATACAACCTGGAATATTTAAGGAATAATAGCAATGATACTTTAATGATTATAGAACTGGATACACTAGGGGGGAATTCCGGTCGCTTGTAAGACAACTGGAGAAGGGGGGGGGGGGTAGAGTCTGGCTGTATCCGTCTGGCCGAGGGTATCCTGGGAGAACCCACGGTTGTGCGGCTCGGTGCCTCAGCGATCCTCGATCCACAGATGAAAGCAGTTGGACTCTCTGTGGGCCGGCTTCCTCCGGTCCACGATGGAGAGACGTGAAGCGACCTCGTCGTGTAGAGCGTCTCCTCACCTGTCGTCCTCTCTGGGGGGGGGGTTTCCAACACACGGCAGTGTTGGTCTTTATCCATAGAATAATCACTGTATACAAAGCATAATCCGTGCCTGGGAAGGCGGGCTGTCGTCGGTAGAATAATCCGGTATGCAGGTCCACTCGCTCGTCGGCTCTGGGGCTCCTCGGGTGCAGCCTCACATGGGGTCGGCCACCCTGGATAAGCAGCCAGTTCTACCCGAAACGATGGGGGTACTGACTACGATAGTATTCTCACCGCACGAAGCACTACATATGAATAGACTATTATTAGCTTAATAGACTACGTCCAACTCGACGATATAGTGCCAAATATGACTATTCAAATATTAATATACACGATGTCTCAATACCGATGGTAGGCCGAACTTGGCCTTACTCCCACACGTGGCGTCGCGGGGAGGCTTTACGTCTGTCACTCTATTGGAGGGTAAGAAACTGGACTAAAAAAGGAAGTCCTACTTTAGTAGCGCAGTATATATACGCACTATGAACAAATAGTACCATTAGTGGTGCGGTAGCCAGATTCCTACGCGGAACTAGGACTTGTTCGTACATGTTGAGCGGTACGTTTGAACTGGGTCTGGGGGGTATGGCAGCCTGGCACCAAGGTCTCGACCAATAGTAGAATGGAGACTATTATGGGATGTTCAGTAGGCTAGAATGGATATTCAATGCATATTGTACAAGGAATATACAAGGGATATCAGGGAATATTAGAGAATATACAAATACAATTAAATATATATATATAAATAAATATATATATTCGGTTTAATCTGGCCCTTCACAACAGGGGTGCTGATTACTATAGAACTCTTACCGCACGAGGCACTACATATGAATAGACTATTATTAGCTTAATAGAATACGTCCAACTCGACGATATAGTGCCAAATATGACTATTCAAATATTAATATACACGATGTCTCAATGCCGATACTGGGCCGAATTGGCCTTACTGCCCACACGTGGTTCGCGGGGAGGCTTTTGCGTCTGTCACTCTGTTGGAGGGTAAGGAACTGGACTAAAAGAAAGCTCTACTTTAATAGCGCAGTATATATACGCACTATGAACAAATAGTACCATTAGTGGTGCGGTAGACATATTCCTACGCGGAACTAGGACTTGTCCATACATGTTGAGCGGTACGATTGAACCTGGTCTGAGGGGTATGGCGACCTGGCACCAAGGTCTCGTCCAATGGTAGAATGGAGACTATTATGGGATGTTCAGTAGACTAGAAGGGATATTCAATGCATATTATACAAGGAATATACAAGGGATATCAGGGGATATACAAATACAATTAAATATATATATATAAATAAATATATATATTCGGTTTAATCTGATCCTTCAGAACACTTTGCATGGTCGCCAACACCCGGTTCCAGTTCACAGAGGTCTGTATTTCCAACCAAAGTAAAGGGCCTATGTAACACATATTGCACAACTTGCAAGCAGAGATACTTGTGATTGCAATTACTTAAAATACCAGTTCATATCATTCTCATGACATCATGCCATTGCCTACCAATATAGCTCAATTGTACAACTCATTGGCCATTAATGATAATCCCATGTTATTGTTTGTCATGTCTGTGATTTTTAGTTGGACATGAACTCAATTCGTGAGTGGTGGTGTACTCTACTAATGGAGCGCTTCCAAACTGAGGGGTACGTTACAGTTTAGTCTTTGGTGTGTTGCTAGAAAACAGGTACAACTACAGTTAATTTCCTGATCCAGGGCGGCTGGAGTTGGTAAAGTGGTCGCCCAATTTGCCAGCAATGGGATTAATAGTGACTTTACTTTTTTACTTTTTTATATCTTAGAGTATAATTAGTCAACATGTGTTGAAGCAATGATATGAAACCTTCGTTACATATCGGCTGTCATTTGTTTTCAGTCAGAATTTTGCTTTGCGTCTGTAATTCCACTTATAATTGTTTTTCTTAATTTGAAAGGCACGGCAAGAGGTTTGCCCACAGGACCAGGGAGTCGAGGTGTCTGCTCCAAGGACTGCTACAACCTGTTTACAGGGTGCCTCGGACTTCAAGGATTACTACCAGTATCCCACAACACCTCCAGGTTGCCATGGACCGCAGTGCTGAACAAAAAAAGCTGGTGGACTGCATCATCACAGCACATCGGACTAAAGAACACCTAAAGGTACAGTATGTTGGCACCTGTTGCCAAATCGGTGTTTACCAAGCATCTCTGACTGTCCACAAAAATGTGGAACGCCCTGCCCAAAGCTGTAAAGGAATGTGAATCCCTACCCACATTCAAAACCGCTCTTAAAGAGCACCTACGGGAGGCTGCAATTCGAAACTGGCCACCTTAAATGTCCAAACCCCCCACCCCCTCCTAATAGACAGTCTCCGCATGTATATATTCTCTCCCCACCGTATGTATATTTCTCTCCCACCCACCCCCTCCAAATGTACAGTCTCCTCACCACCGTATGTATATTTCTCTCTCACCCACCCCCTCCTAATGTACAGTCCCCTGTATCAGTACTAAATACCTATATGTCCCTATGCCATAAATGTCATGTATGTTGTGTATGTCATAAATGTCTATATGAATTGAAAATGGGGGACCCTGATGGAAACAAGACAAACGTCTTTCTCAGGTCTGCATCCCCTTAACAATTGTGTGTATTGAGCCGTACTGTATTGTACCCATTCTGCAATCTGTTAAATAAAGTTTTCATTCATTCATTCATTCATCCCTCCCCATCATATGTATATACTCTGTCAGGATCTATGGGTAACAGTACTGTATATTTGAATACTGTAGATGTCACAAATGTATCAGTACTAAATACCTGTATGTCAATATGAATTGAAAATGGGGGACCCTGATGTAAACAAGACAAACGTCTTTCTCTGGTCTGCAATCCCTTAGCAATTGTGTGTATTGAGCCGTACTGTATTGTACCCATTCTGCAATATGTTAAATAAAGTTTTCATTCACACTCAAATCTGTGTTAATTTTTTATTTTGCATACTAATGTTCTGTGTCTTGAGTCGTACTGTATTGTATTCTGCATCTGTTAATAAAGTTTCAATCTGTAAGAGCCTCAAATTTCCATGTACATTTAATAAGTTGTCAGCCAGTTTCTAACCTGTAACATTCCTAAAGTAAATGCACGCGGATAGATCAATGTCGTTGAAGTTGTGTAGACAATCTTTCCATTCCTGGTAACTGTAATGCATTCTACATTGTTGGCAGTATTTATATTATGTGGAATCTAGATATGGAAATATGCAGCATTGCACTTGATATACAGTACTGTCTCACATGGTTGATTATCAAACCCATTGTGTTTACTGATATATAACATATAAGAGTGGGTGTCAGACAAGAGGGAAGACTCAGGTTTTATACTGGATACCAAACAGAAGGTAAAGATGACTGAACTGTACAGTAACAGTAATCCAGAACTATTTCATTGCACTGTAAAGAAACTGATTTTATAGTATGTCACATCAATGTCTTTCACATTCTACTAAAACTGAATCAAACCATAAACAAGGTGGCCTGTTGGGATGTTAGATCCTAATGTGAAAAACTGATTTTATATGTCTGAGGAGAAGACTGGTACTCATCATCAGGTCCACAGACGGGCCTCCCATCTTCGTCTCCACAAAGTACTGGGGGGGGTCTACAAGTTTCAAGTTTCAAGTTTCTTTAATAGTTCTCATACAGAAGTACAGAATACTTTCATACAAAATGCTTCTTACTGTTACGCTCCAGAGACTGTGCTAGACAAGATAGTATCAAATAACATAGTATAGCATGTAATTTAGAAGAAGAAAATGAGGTCACAGTGTTCGGTATAGACATATGTACAATGTTCTGAGTTACCATATAATATACAATACTATGCAGTGTACTAATGTACAGTACTATATAGTGCAAAGCAGAAATGGGATGAGGTACAATTTAGGTACAATTTACAGTAAGGTGTACGAGTTGTAGTGCAATCCTTCATCAATAAATATAAAGTGTGGGGAGTGGGTGCTACAGTGTGTTTGTTTAAAGTGGGTGTGTGCTATAAAGTGTGTGGAGTGGGTGCTACAGTGTGTTTGTTTAAAGTGAGTGTGTGCGTGTGGATGTGTGTGCTATGTGCGTTTGGTGGTTGTTGTTGTGTAGTGTTCATTGTTCGTTTAGCAGCCTGATGGCCTGGGGATAGAAGCTTCTTCTGAGTCTTTCTGTGCTCGCCTTGAGACTCCGGTATCGCTTGCCTGACCGCAGCAGTTCAAAGAGGCAGTTGTTCGGGTGACTGGAGTCTTTAATGATTCTCTTAGCCTTGCCCTTGCAACGCTTGTTGTAAATGTTCTGGAGGGTGGGGAGCCCCCCTCCAATTGTGCGTTCGGCTGAACGTGTCACTCTTTGTAGTCTGCTTCGGTCTTGTGCAGTGCTATTCCCAAACCAGGAGGTGATGTTGCCGGTCAAGATGCTCTCTATTGTACATGAGTAGAAGTTCTTAAGGATCTTCTGACTGACTTGGAACTTCCTTAGGCGCCTGAGGAAGTAGAGGCGTTGTCGTGCCTTCTTCACAACACTGTCAATGTGTGTGGTCCATGTCAAGTCCTCGGATATGTAGGCTCCGAGGTACTTAAAGCTGTTGACTCTCTCAACCGGTGCCCCGTCGATGCTGAGGGGGCTGTAGTCCTTGACCCCCGACCTCCTGAAGTCCACAATCATCTCCTTTGTTTGGCTGACGTTCAGGGAGAGGCTGTTTTCCTGGCACCATCCCGCCAGGACCTTGACCTCTTCCAGGTAGGCCCTCTCGTCGTTGGCAGAGATCAGGCCCACCACCACTGTGTCGTCAGCAAATTTGATGATTGTATTGCTACTCCGCTGAGCCACACAGTCGTGTGTGTACAGGGAGTAGAGGAGGGGACTCAGAACACAGCCCTGGGGGGCCCCTATGTTGAGGGTGATGGATGAGGAGGTGCAGTTGCCTGCTCTCACCACCTGGGGTCTGCCAGTCAGGAAGTCCAAGACCCACTGGCAGAGGTCATAGTTCAAGCCCAGGTCCCTGAGCTTGGCTATGAGTATGGAGGGGACTATGGTATTGAATGCCGAGCTGTAGTCGATGAATAGCATTCTCACATAGTTCCCCTGCCTCTTGTCCAGGTGTGATGCTGCTGTGTGCAGCACATGGGCTATGGCGTCCTCCGTGGACCTGTTGGGGCGGTATGCAAATTGCAGGGGTATGTGAGACATATTTCCTTTAGAGTGAAAGAAAAATGACATGTGAACAAGTATGTTGTGTGCCAGGATAATGTGCAGTCATGGTAAAGTGAGAGGTGACGGGTGGTCCACCACTTATGTCATGTGTCCAGGCAGGCCTCAGGTACAAGTCATTTTAACTCCAGCAGCCCATTACGTACCAACCTGTTTCTTTCCCCATGAATCCCTGCACAGCCACAGACAATAAACCGAAAGAAGCTTTAGCTGCCATGACAAAGATGCCTGACATCTGCTTATAGATCTGTTTGATAACGTATAGCTCAGGAAAGGCTGAGAAAGGCACCGACCCAACCTCTTCCAATCCTCCAATGCACAGTCCCTGGGCTCTGTGGCTCTGCAGATATACCCTACTCTATCCAACGGCGCCTGCTCAAGAGGTTCAAACGGGGCCCCCAACAGTCCCTCCAGGACCAGTTGGAGGTCCCAGCTTGGGGACAAAGCACGTTCAACAGGCTTGAGGCGCCGTGCGCCCAGCAGGAAACGTCTCACGAGAGGGTGGCTGAATAACGTTCTGCCCTCAAAGCCCACATGACAAGAACATATAGCCGCGGCATACACTTTCACTGTCGAGGCCGAAAGCCTATCCAAGATAAACTGGAGGAAGGACAGAACCGAGTTCAGGGGACATGATACTGGGTCCAGGCCCTCAGCCTCACACCACTCTCGAAACATACGCCACTTTCCTGCGTAAACCGCGGTAGTGGACGGAGCGTGTTCTAGATGGTGTTAATCACAGTAGTGTTAAGACGCATCCCCTCCAAATTTAACCTCTCAGCAGCCACGCCATTAGAGGCTGCTCCAGGACAGGCGGTAGAAACAACGAGAGAGATGGGACAGGCCATGGTGGGGCCACCAGGAGTTGAATTAGGGCCAGGAGCCACAAGGCTGAGCCTCGGTCCGGCGCGGCCAGGATCAAAGTCCTGCGCTCCTGACGTACCCGCTTTAACAGCTGGCGTATCCGATGTATGGGGGGGAACGCATATAGAATCCCGGGCGGCCACGGGTATGTTGAGAAGGCATCCACGCCCAGAGGGGGGTTGTCCTTCCGACTGACCGAGAACCACAGGGGGCACTGGTAGGACTGACTGGTCGCAAATAGGTCCACCGCGGCCTGCCCGAATCAGTTCCAGATCAGTCCGACTATGTCTGGATGTAGTCCCCACTCGTCTGGGTGGGGACCTCCCTGTGACATCAAATCTGCACCCACATTCTCCTTGCCGGGGATGTGGAGAGCCCTCAGGCTGCGCAGATTGCGAGACGCCCATAGCCAGAGTCTGACCGCCGCCTGGTGGAGACGGAGGGAGCGCACTCCTCCCTGTCTGTTGATATACGACGCTGACGCCATGCTGTCTGTCCTGACCATAACGTGCTCGCCCATCACATGAGGGCGGAGCCATTTGAGGACTAGAAGCACTGCCTTCAATTCCAACACATTGATATGTAGGGCAGGCAGAGCAGGCCAGCTGCCTCCTACCGCGTTGGTCCGACATGTCCCCCCCATCCTGTAAGGGAGGCGTCGGAGAAGACGTCACGTGCAACGTCCTGCTGCCCATGGGGACCCCGCTGGTGAGGGTCTCCGGCCTCCAGTGGTTGAGGTCCCCTATCACTGAACTGGGGACTCTCAGACGCTTCCACTTGCCTCTCACAGGGTCTATTTTATTTTTCATACAGTATATGCCTTGTCGGCCCACTCAGCCATCTGCCGGGCCGACTCGCCCCTCGGCGTCGGCTTCCGGTCGGGGTGCCACTCTACCATATCTGGGCAGAGGACCGAGGCAAGCGGCTTCTCTAAGCACGGCACGCCGGTCCCAGCAGGCCGTCTACCTGTGTAAGGGTGCTTTCTCACGCACCATTCGGGTCCGTACTGTCCTCATTCCGGGTTAGGGTGCAAACGTCCCCCCTCCCTCTCCCCCCTCTAGTTTGTGTACACACTTCAGTCTTGGTTCGCTCTGGGTTCTGTTTACGGTTTGCGTTTTGAGCGTGTACGCTTGCCGTAGGCGATGATGTCACGCTCGAAAATGTAAACACAGGAAGTGTTAACACGGCGGAGACTGGATGCTGATATAAAATAAACAAATAACCAATAAATATGAAGTTATATTTGAACCTTTGTTGTCAAGCCTTTTCAATATAACCCACCCCCTTTTCTCACAAATGGATGGTGTTGTAGAGTCCGCTTTTGAGCGTTTCCCAGGGCTAACGCTAAGGTAACGGCTAACGCTAGTTAGCTTAGCCTATTACTAGTAACATTGCTCGCATCAATTATATTGCATGTCATTGATCTACTGGTCGACCACGGCCGACTGGTTGGGCACCACTGGTCTAATAGAAATAAATGCATTCAAACAAGAAACCAATGTATAGACATAGCAATGGCAAACAAAATTGCCAGGCCTAATGCGAGCCAGGGAAGTGCTGTGCTTTGTAACGCGGCTTCATGTTTTCATCCACTGAGCTGTGAGGCTCCACATGCTTGTTTTGGTTGCGGTCTGAACTCGCAAATTGCCCATAAATATAGTTTTTGTGGGTACTGTCCAGTTGTTGCTGTGTGGTTTTATCTGCCCAAAATTCAAGCAAGCATGAAAGCATTACAGTAACAACGTTGTGTGTGTCACGCCCCCCGCTCCCACTGGCCCGCACCAGAGACCACCTATTTCATCGGTCCAGGTTCAGCGCCCCCAGGGACGAATCAGCGGGGGACGGGGACGGGGACGGGGGGGAGCGTTCTCACTCAGACAGACACACCCTTTTCTGGTTCGACCCGGCGCTGATTCGACCCTGAATGGTGAGTGAGAAAGGGCCCTAAAAGGTAGATAAGCCTCGGTTAGGCCCTTAACACTAGACACCATCTGTCCTTCAGCGACATAAGTGTTAATCAGGGGAAACCCCGGACACAGCCGGCGTCCGCTGCTCGGGTCCCCCCCGACCAGTGATGCCAGTAACTAGTTACTAAGTAACTAGTTACTGTAATCTGATAACTTTTTTCAGTAAATAGTAATCTAACTTGTTACTTTTTACAAGCCAGTAATCTGATTACAGTTACTTTTCCAAGTGGCTGTGCGTTACTATTTAGTTACTCTCATAATGCTGATAAGAGAGCCAGGGGTACAGTCAGCTAGACTGGAGATGGGACGTGCGCTCGCGCACGCACACACACAACCACACACACATGAGAATAACAAACCATAATACCATGTTTTATATTACACAGCGGTTTTACAATTTAATTTGTATCATTGTTGTCATTCTTATGTTGTGGCAGCAGCAGGGGGGACGGCGATGACTTCGTAACCTAGTTACTTTCAAAGTAACTAAGTTACTTTGATAATAAAGTAATCAGTAAAGTAACTAGATTACTTTTTAAAGGAGTAATCAGTAATCAGATTATTTTTACAAGTAATCTGTGGCATCACTGCCCCCGACACACGGGAGTGGAACCCCATTAGCAGCACCGGCGAGCACCATGATACTGGGAAAAACACGTAATAGCATTGCCTGTTGTCTGCGTTCACCCAAGTACAAAGCCCCCTGCGCTGCACACACGGGACAATGGGCGACAGTGACAGCGGCAATGCCGCATGTTGCCGTCGCCACGCCTACCGTGTAATTATTTAAGGTAACCAACTTGCGTCTAGCCATGCCCCCGCGGCGCCGCCACTCCGCTCTGCCGCGGCAGCATTATGTAGCCGTAATTCCCCCTCTTTTAAGATCGACGGTTAGCTCAACTGGTTTGCCGCCTTGCTGTGGATCCTGCAGTGCGTTGGTGACAAGTTCGAATCCCTTCAATTTTTTTTTTTTTTTTTTTTTTAACATGCATTCTTTCGCCGGTTAAGTTTAGGCATTGTTTCGGAGTTTGTTAAGGTTAGGGTTAAGTTTAGGCATTGTTTCGGAGTTGGTTAAGGTTAGAGTTAAGGTTAGGCATTGTTTCGGAGTTGGTTAAGGTTAGAAGGGTTAAGTTTAGGCGCTGTTTCGGAGTTGGTTAAGGTTAGAGTTTGTCGCAGAGAATGGCAATAGAATGCAGCCTATTTCCGCACTGCCGCTCTCTCGCGGTCACATGGGCGTAGTGGCCAATCAAAGAAACGCTGAACACAAGTTGGTTGCCTAAAATATTCACGCGGCCCTACCTGAACACAGTTCGGTTCGACTACCGCATGCCGTGTGACGTTCTCCAGTCCTCTGCCAAGCTGGTGACGGGGATCTGAAGAAAGTCCAGCGTCGGGCACCCGGCGATATCCCATCTGGACGCGCTGGGGAAATCCTGGCGGTAGTCCGATGTTTTTTATCTTCTCTTTTCTCTTCATAACGATCCACTGTTTGACGGTGCATGTAGCAACTATCACGCGTGGAAAAAACGAGGAAGGGCATGGAAGTGGCCACATCCTGTGTTTTAAAGGAAACACAGGGTAGGCGTGGCCATAGACGAATGCAGGTGCATGGACGTTTTTTCAACGCGTGCGAATAAGCGCTCGAAAGACGAATATCTCAATAAGGCTGGAGCGAAGCGCTCAGTCAGATGAAACATAACAGTACAAATATTGACCCACACCATTTAAAACCCAAGTCTTTCTTCCCCCTTTAGATGGTCATAAAAAACACTTTAGCTTGAAGTTACTTGAATTTCGAAAGTACATAGGCTATACTATAGCATGTAAGAAATGCTATACTATAGCATGTAAGAAATGCTAGACTGCATGGCAATTTAAAACTCAGCCCAAACTCTGAAGCGTGTGAAATATAACCTTGGGTCCGGCTCAGTTGAGAGTTATTTTCTATTTCAGTGTCTCATATATATAATATAATATATATATATATTAGGGATGTCCGATATTATCGGCCTACCAATATTATCGGCCGATAGGCATTAAAATGTGATATCGGAAAATATCGGTATCGGTTTAAAAAAAAATATATATTATTATTATTATTTTTTTTTTTACATTTCTATAACCTTTATTTACCCAGGCAAGCAAGTAAGAACAAATTCTGATTTTATTTATTGTCAAAAGTATGCATAATGTTGTGTTAATTCCACAACAAGAGATATGTAATGTTAATTACCTGAAATTATTCCATTTTTTGGGATAAAAATGCATGTATCGGTATCGGTTGATATCGGTATCGGAAATTAAGAGTTGGACAATATCGGTATATCGGTAAAAAAGCCAATATCGAGCATCCCTAATATATATATATACACACACACACACATATATATATATATTAAGGCTGTCAAATATATCGCGTTAATATCGCGTTAACTCCCGATTCTATTAATGCCACTAATTTTTTTAACTCAAGATTAAATAATTTTTTTTTTTTTTTCTAGACTTCACTCAGGTGTATTATTGATATTGATGATTGATGCTCTCATTGATACTATGTTTGTTTCTGAAGTGTGTGTGTGTGTGTGTGTGTGTGTGTGTGTGTGTGTGTGTGTGTGTGTGTGTGTGTGTGTGTGTGTGTGAGATATAGAGAGAGAGGGGGGTGAGAGAGATGAGGAAGGGGCAAAAGAGAAAAAGAGCTGGGAGAGAGTGTGTGTGAGAGAGAGAGGGGGGGTGTGTGATTAATCAGCCCTTGTGTGTGAATGTAACAAGTTCCTAACGTTTTCTTTCCCCTATTATTTCATGCACACTTTATTCATTGTTTTAAATTATTATTTTCTTTTAAGTTATTTTGTGCATCACTCTGTTTTGAATTTGATGCAAATTTGCAATGCATGAGGGTCATCCTTTTGTGTTAAATGGCTGCACAAAGCAAGCATTTGTTGACTTGCATGTTGATAAGAGTATTAAAACTTGGAACTTGAAAAAGTTTAAGGTAATTTTTTTAAAAAAATGCGATTAATCGCGAGTTAACTATGGACCATCATGCGATTAATCGAGTTAAATATTTAACTCTAATTGCATGATGGTCCATAGTTAACCCGCGATTAATCGCATTTTTTATTTTTATTTTTTTTACCTTAAACAGATCTTTTTCAAGTTCCAAGTTTTAATACTCTTATCAACATGCAAGTCAACAAATGCTTGCTTTGTGCAGCCATTTAACACAAAAGGATGACCCTCATGCATTGCACATTTGCATCAAATTCAAAACAGAGTGATGCACAAAATAACTTAAAAGAAAATAATAATTTAAAACAATGAATAAAGTGTGCATGAAATAATAGGGGAAAGAAAATGTTAGGAACTTGTTACATTCACCCACACAAGGGCTGAGTAATCACACACCCCCCCTCTCTCTCTCACACACACACTCTCCCAGCTCTTTTTCTCTTTTGCCCCTTCCTCATCTCTCTCACCCCCCTCTCTCTCTATATCTCACACACACACACACACACACACACACACACACACACACACACACACACACACACACACACACACACACACACACACACACACACACACACACACACTTCAGAAACAAACATAGTATCAATGAGAGCATCAATAATACACCTGAGTGAAGTCTAGTAAAAAAAAAAAAAAAAAAAAAAAAAAAAAAAAAAAAAATTTAGTTAATCTTGAGTTAAAAAAATTAGTGGCATTAATAGAATCGGGAGTTAACGCGATATATTTGACAGCCTTAATATATATATATTATAGGCCTTTCCCATGCCACAGAGGAAGATAAAGTTGTTCACACCAATGTAAAAGCCCCATTCCTTTTTGCCTTATTTACCTGTTTGAGTCATTCTGTTTTCTGTAAGCAAACCCGGTGGATTTGTTAGCACCGCAGGAGGTAGACAATTCACTTTAGCAAGGACTTGAGGGAGACAGGGCTGATGTTATCATATCCTCTGAAGCTTCGGTGAAACCCTTTGAACACATTTTATCTCCACATCTCTCTACTCCCCTGAAAAAGGAGTAGCACACGGGGGCTCCTTTGAAATAAATTAACAAGAGGCAGGGGTCCGAGTCATGCCTGATTTATACAACAACACCAACAGCAGCAACAACATCAAGATTTGGAGTTAATAGGAAAATAACCGCATCCACGTCCGTGTGATTGGCTACATCAAAAAGAGCGTGGAAACGGCAGTGGGCGATGACGTACGAGGATGAGACATGATTCAAATCAAAATGGCATCCTCCCCCGTGGAGTCCTTCAGCCAGAGCAGCCGTGAAAAGCGTAAAAAAAATAGCAAACGGATGAATGATGAAAACCGAAAAACCGAGCATCCAGGCTCTAGCTAAGATCCTAGAGACGATAAGGGGAAAGAGTGACTGACACACATCAAGAGAGCTCAGAGAAAGAGAGAGTTCAGAGAGAGAGAGAGAGAGACCTTCTTGTATTCACAGTGTTCCCTCTTCCGCTGTGGATGGAAATAGTGGCGTGTGTGTGACACTCGCGGGCTGTAAATGTCAGAAAATGTGATACTAACTGCCACGACCGGGCCTTCAGGTGGCTGCTGCTGTTGTTAGTTGGAGGCATCAGAGGAGCAGAGACATGGGAGCTCTCTCTCTCTATTTCCACAGTACGCCCAGAGGAGAAGGGAAGGAAATGCTCCTGGCCTCCTGGCTCTGGTGGGGGAGAAGTAACTGCAGTCACCAGAATAGATCTATTAGCACTCAAACGGTATAATAACATGGTACAGTGCGGCAGAAGCCAGGGTGCTCGGCGTCTTGCTAGGTCAAATCCAAATACTCCCAGATGGAACATTTTCTTTCATGCCATGGTGAGTATGAGGGCACATCTTTTATTGTTTGTGTGTGTGCGTTTACACATTATGTCTATTAAAAATAGGAAGACAGAGTTCCAGAGTGAAAATTGGCTGTTCAGAGGACCTCTGGAATATTGCCCAGCCATTTTCTATTGACATCCTGTCTCCTGCAGGACAGCGGGAGAAATGTGGGAACATAGGCCCTCATTTTGAGAGAGAGATCTAGAAATGCGGGAACACAGGGCTGTGGGACCATTGGGCTGTGGGAACATAATAGGGCTGACCCCGAATTGTGTTGGTTCCTCTGGCCACCTTTGGCACAAGCACACACACAGATGCACAAACATGCCTGGACTTTGCACTAGTATACTTGCACATGTGTGTGTGACGCTGCTATCTGTACCCATGAGCTGTATGCTACCTGTCTGGTTCATCATCCCATGTGTGTAACTTTGATTGCCATTGCCAATTTGGGCACGAATGTAACAGTATAACCCACAATGTACAATTGCACTGATAATATTTGCGTCCTTTAGACATTGTATTTATGTGGACATAAATAAAGATTCTAAGTGTGAGTGTGCCTGCATCTGTGTGCACAAATAAAGAAAAGAGAGAGGGGTGGAGAGAAAATTGGCCCTAATGGTTTTGTACAGAGGACCTCTGGAATATTGCCCAGCCATTTTCTGTTGACATCCATCTCCTGCAGAACAGTGAGAGGTCAGCTGCCACAGCACACAGACGTCAACAGTTCAGTTGTCTCTCTCTCATGCTCACTCACTCACTTATTCCTTCACTCTACGCACACAAATACACACAAACTACATTCCCACACAGCGTTCGGCTGCCTCTCCGTCCCCCGTTGACTCTGAAAGCACAACACTCTGATATCACCATCCGTCTTTTCATCTCCTAAATGGATTGATTGAGGGGGTCTTTTACAGCGCAGGCCCGGATAAGCAGAGACAAGTCTCCTTCCCCTCCCTCTGACCTGAATGCAGCGGCAGCAGTAGGCTAGTAGTCCCCCCCCCTCCTGTAAAGGCTGCCACGGGAACACATCAAACACATGCCCTCTGCACCCAAGGCAATGAAAAATGAATCAACAAACAAATGAATAAGTAATAACACGCACACACACAATCCTTACAAAAACACCAGCCTTCAACAAGGTGTATTTCGGGAAATGGGTTATCCACGTCCCTGGTCTCATTAGAGTTCTACACCTCGTTCGTTTTGTCTATCAAGCTGCGTATTTAAGAAAGGCTTGCGTGGGGTTGTTTCTGGCGTGTCAGACGCCGTTGCCTACATAGCGTGCGTCGTTCCCCCTGCAGGCTACTCGCATTTGTGCTGCAGCCAGGCTACTCACAAGGTCAAAAAAAATCACATCACTCCCATTCTGGTATCCCTGCACTGGCTCCCGGTACACTATAGAATTCACTTCAAAGTCCTCACTTTTACTTTCAGAGCACTCCACGGTCAGGCCCCTATCTCTACATCACTGAACTCATCCATCCATCCCTACACCAACACCCGCTCACTCAGATCTGCCGATCAGCACCTCCTGGTGGTCCCCAGGTCCAGGCTGAGAACAAGGGGTGATCGAGCCTTCGAGGTGACGGCACCAAGGCTCTGGAACGCTCTCCCCCTGGACCTGCGAACTGCCCCCTCTGAAAACTCTTTTAAAAAACAACTAAAAACACATTTGTTCAGACAGGCCTTTGGTCATACATAGGCACTCTTTTTTGTCCTCACTGTTCATATAGTTTTGTTTTTAATTAGTGACTGATGATTTTATCCAAATTATTTTATTCTACTTTTTTATCTGGTTTCACAGTTTTTTAACTGCTGTCTGTTGTTGTTGTCATTTATTTCTGATTTTGTTTTGTTGTGTTTCTTATATACTAAGCTGTAGTGTAAAGCACCCCGTGCATTCGTGCTGTGAAGGGTGCTATATAAATAAAAGTCATTCATTCATTCATTCATTCATTTGAACCAACAACACACAACAAATAATTCCCCTTTGCCTGCCGGTGATGTCTTTGTTGCGAGACATGAAGGAGCCAACGCGCCAACGCGGCCATTCATCCGGCTGGCCAACGGAGGAACCGGCTTGGTACGGAGGGGAGCTCGGAGGACTTGTCCAGATGGGCACACCTGTGGGCGGAACAGCTGTGTGGAGTAGGGGCTATTAGAGAACAAGCTGGGAAACGTCCACACCCATGGTGCACCTGTACTGCACCTGTGGGGCAGCAGCATGGCAGTGTTCAGTGAGAAAGGGGGCAACGGCAGACTCATAGCAGGTGCAGTCCAGGATAAATCATCCTTGCATCCTTTACAAGATAATGCTGTTACCTACAGAAAGGGTTTGAGGTGTGAGCTGCAATACTAGGAAATTGTCATCTGCATTTAAAAGGTGCTGTAAGATGTATTTCTTTGTTAAAATGCTCATTCCATCACTGATATAGAGTGTTCCGTCAGTAACATGGGTCTCCCAGTCCCTCTGCTCTGCAGTAAACACAAAACACATTTTCTGGTATCGCTTCCCACTTTATCCAATCAGGAGAAAGAACCCTCAATATTTGTAAAACGTATTTCAAGAAATCTTGCCAAGCCAAATTTGGTTACTGCTTTGCTTGCTAATTTTGTGTTTACTGCAGAGTGGAGCGACTGGGATAACCATGTTACTGACCAAACACTCTAGATATCAGTGATGGCTGAGCTATTACTTTACTTACTACATTTATTTGAACAAAATAATACCATTTACAGCTACTTTAACTCACTGTAACTTCTTAGGAGCAGTAGGCAGCCACAGTGCAGCGCTTGGGGATTGATGATGATTGTAGTTACCATTTTAAACAAGGTATCAGTCATCTGTAAAAGTAGCTGGCCCAGGCCTGCAGACATTTGAGGTAAGGGACTGTTTAATAATTACTTGGGTGGAGGGCGAAGGGGTAATGGGGAGGGCATCTTCATATTAACTTTAGCTCCGGGGAGGGCAAGGAGTTTTTATTAGCAGAGGGGATGGCATGGAGAGTCTTTGTATTCTCCTATTTGCATTGCAACACTTTAAACAGTTTTTCTTTCCAGATTTAAATTAAGTGATTCTTGCTTTGACAGTTTCAAACTTCTTTGCCAATGCATACTGTCATATTGACTGTGACTACATAATTCGCAGTGTGCGTCCATTGACACAAGGTGGCACTAAGTGCCTTCATTTAGGACATGGTAATCCTCCATGACCCTGTTCTGGGTGGGTCAGAGGTCATAGGTAACTATGACAACACATCCTCTTGATTCCTACAGTTATCTTGCATCTGTCATTATGCTACATTAGCATAGTTATGCAGCAAGTGTTCATTTATTGCCCCTCTGATCAGTGCCAGAAGATACTTTGACATCGAACTGGACCATTCTTAATTTCATAGCGTTATCAGTAATGTTAGCATGCTAACTGGCCAAAGTTGCTAACAAGTTGAGAAGAAGTCGTAGTTAGCCCGTTTCCATCAGCAGGAATAACAGAACATGTGGATTTATATATCGATTACCAAGCCGCTATCTTGGCAAGGATCGACATGGATACATTACGTGACTTACATCTGTAGGCAAGACAGTGATAGGCAAGGAAAACACAGCAAGCATTACCCACAGTGAGTTTCAAGTACTGACGGTTTGGATAGATGTGTATTATTTAACGTTACAGGCCCAAAGGTATGAACTGTACAAATTGCCGAACATCTAATAGTGGTACAGATTTTTTGTTTATGTAACGGTGCGCTATGCTAACTACTATGCGATATGGAGTTACCGTAGCGTAGCGTTTCAGCATAATGCAGCCTGGGATCAGCAAGTAGCAACTATATTCCAGGGATTAGTCATATCCTAAAAGTATGCAAGTAAAACTTGGCTAACTCACCCCTGTAATGTTATTTGTTGTCCTTCGTGTGTGTCCGTACCTCTGTATCGGTGGTTGTAGCTGTGTGTCCTTAGCTCCTACTCCTGCGTGCCGGAGCATAGCGCAATCAGGAGCATAACACCGTCAGGAGCATAACACCGCCAGGAGCATAACTCCACCAGGAGCATAACACCGTCAGGAGTATAACTCCGTCAGGAGCACAACACCGTCAGGAACATAACACCGTCAGGAGCATACTGTTGTACGAAGTGGTGATTTTGGAAGTGGCAGAGAAAGGCGTCGGCAGAAGCACCGCCTGCGCATGAAGCCAACAAACCGTCGCTGCCAGATCGTCCGTGAGTAAGCGAGTGAGTGGATGCGTGAGTGAGTGGTGGCAGTCCTGCGCGCCGTGAGGAAAAATGTGGACAAAAGGCATTTAAGATGGCAATAAGGTTGTCATTCAAATCATGCTTTCCTTTTTTATCTTGACATGCAAAAGGATAATGAAAGTAGCAAGCTATTCAAGGCAATATATTTGTGTTGACCTTCATTAACTTGTAGTCATGAATTTCATTAAAATGCCGTTGATGAATTGAATAAAGAAAATTACTTGGGCTGTGCTTCACTGGACCATACTGTTTATATATGCTGCGCGTCTGCTGAACCATAGCAGTTGGCTGTTTGTGTGCGTTACCCAGTTCTGCCGCTAATATTGACAAGGAGGTCATTAATTCACATGAAGGACACTGCGGTAATAGACTTGCATCACACAATTACAGCGGCTGGTTTGCAAACAGCTTAGCAAGCAGTGTACGTTACTTGGGCTTTGATTCTACGCTAAGTGCTTCATCAATCACAATCCGAGACAGATCATTAGAATGACAGGACCAGGCAAAGGGTCTCCTGCCGATTGGCTCAGACTACCCCTCAAACCTTTAATTACACTCAAGGTTGTCAATTAACTGAGACATGTCCAGTGATAAGTAACTCATTCATTATTAGCAGTTAGTACAAGTAACCCGTTAGTGTCAAGCTGTTTTACCGTAAATGTCTTGCAGTCCGAATCAGAGGAACAGCAGTGTAAACCTGTGCTTCTATGTTTCGCAGAGAACACCACAATGAATTTGTTCAATGTGCACTTTCAAAATGTCAGCAAAGGACAGGCGTTTGTTCTTCCTGCCCAGACGCTTTAAAGAACCACTGTGCTCTTCTACTGTGACACCTTGGGAGTGTGTGTGTGTGCGTGTGTATCTGGACAGAGTTCCCTATGAGGCAGTGTTCTGTTCCAGGTGAGTGGTTGGGTGATGGACACAGGAGCGGACAGGCCCGGGGCAGGGTCACGAGGTAACTGTCACAGCCTCTTCACCTGCATGCGCTGACAGAGGGGATCCTGGAAAGAGTACGTCTAGACACATTTCCTTACACTATCCCCTGCTGTATTCCTCTAGGGCCCATGTGCCCTCTGGTGAGGAGAGGGGGTACAGGCCCACAGCATACTGATCTGTGTGAGGGGATCTAATAATGTTCACAATGGATTTGCCATGATTACAGTGTGTGTGTGTTTGTAGGGGGTGGTGGTATTTCACAAAGCAGGATTACGCAGTCTGCCAGATGATGTTCCAAAACTATTGAATAACATCTCGTATTTTGTTCCTAATGAACAATTATCTATGTATTACTGAAACAGATGACTAAAACCTAATACCCAGATTCAAACAAAACATCAATTATATACTTAAATCTTTTTCGGATTTTTGTGGCTCACTAACTAGCTAATCCTGCTTTGTGAAACACTCCCCTGCTGCCAGGTTCCATTTAATGTGGGCCCGTGGAGAAACATGTAACTGTGATTTAGGGCTCTACAAATAAAACCTGACTGGTGTCGAGGCATAAATTGAGATTTTTTCATTATCATTAAAACCCCCAAATCAGATGTAGACCCATCTATTGATGCAAATATTGCGCATGGTGACTTACTTCGGCTTGAGCGCCGGCACAATAACCCCCGTCTCATTATGCATCCAGGAATAGAGGCAGCGTGGCGACATCCAGGACCGCTCCTCTCAGGAGAGCAGCGGTGCTTGTTCAGGCACTGCCAGGACCAGCAGACAGAGGGGAGATCGGATCACATGAATGTCAGCAGTCCCTGCAGAGTGCGAGCTTTGGCTACTGCTTAAAGTCTAATCAATGAAGGGTAACACGACCCGTGTCTATCTACTATGCGCAGGGCAACAAGACGCTTCGGGGGGGGGGGGGGGGGGAAGAATAAAACATCCCCAGAGAAAGACATAACATACACCTTTGTGTAAATGCCTTCTCAGCAACGGAGAAGTCCTACGAGACCTGTTGATTTACCGACTACCGACTACCACCTGGGCAAACTGTTGAGCAGAGGAGGTGTTGAAATGCGAGAGGAGAGCTCCCTGGACCTGAATCTGCTGACTATGGTGATTCAGCTGATTTAGCTGCGGGCACAGGCTACCTTCAATGTCCAAATCCATTAGTGACTCCTGTACTACTAAAGCGCTGCTCCAGGGCAACCATTTCCTTGCATTAATGTCCTCCTTCCACCGCACCGATTCAAAGGCTTATTCAAATACCTCTGCCTACCTTAGCATGCTCTCTAAATAACTCAGGTTAGAAGCTGGGGGGCTATTACAATGAGAGGGAGAGAGAGAGAGAGAGAGAGAGAGAGAGGGAAGGTGCTTCACCGATACATTCAAAGCAGAACGATTTATTATCAAGAACAAGAATATCAAACAAAGAAGAGAAAATAAGTTCATTGGTTTCACAAAATAGTTTTTGCTGATCTGCAATCACGTCACATGTTCGGCACACAGAATGACTTGTCAAGCTTAGTTTTTTTCTTCCAGTTTAACTTATGCCTGTAGTTACAGTTTTGAAATGTGTTTTGCTTCATTACGTAATTATAGAACTGCTCTGCCGAAAGCAGTGGACAGCGGAGTTAGTAAGAGGCTATTCAAAGGGGTGTTTATTAAATGTCAGGTTCGTAAAGTGCTTCTGCTCCTCTTTGTTCTGCCTTCATCACAGACAAGGCAGTGGCTCCTCTTATGGACTGATTGGGTGGGGGGGGGGGTGCTCCTATTGCCAGTCAAAGGAGCGCTTCACCAGCCTGTAGAAGATGAGGTTGTGCTCCCGCAGGTAGGAGCGAAGCTGCTGGAGGACGGTGCTGTTGACCACCGGGTGGGGCCGCCCCTTGGACTCGTGCAGGCAGCGCTCGCGCCCGTCGCTCCGGATGCAGTAGAACCCCTTGGTCTGGTTGAAGTAGAAGTTGGCGGATACTATCCTCGGGGGCAGGTTGAGGAAGCGCTCCACCTTCTGGAGCTCCGGCAGGGGGTCCCGGATCAGAGTGTCCCCGTCCACAATGTGGATCTGCTCCAGGGGGAAGTGGCGCAGCCAGTTACGCATGTGGATGTCGTACAGGCTCCTCTGGATGGCTTTGTAACGGGTGTTGAGGACTCCGTTGCGCACCAGCAGGTTCTCGATGGCCTGCACCGGCTTGTGGTTCTCCAGGCGGTTGAAGTACACCTGGGTGTAGTCGGAGATGACGCGCTCCGCCGGGTCACGGAGGATCAGCAGGAGCTTAATGGAGGAGTTCATGGCATGGATGCGTTCGGGCGCCAGGGCTGACGTGAAGTAGCCCGGGGTCTTCTCCACTGTGATCTGGTGTGGGTAGGAGTAGGGCATCAACTCACGGTACCAGTCGAAGCCCTTGGCATAGTTTTCATCCCAGTCAAAGAAGTGCACCTCGGTGGCGGCGGCGGCGACCTCAGGGTGAATGTCCAGCATCTCCAGCAGGGCCCTTGTGCCGCCCTTACGTACCCCAATAATGATACTATGAGGCGCTCGTTTGCTAGTCCCTGGCGGATGAGATGTGGTCAAATCTCCGGAGGCATTGGCTGGTATTCCAGGCCCCAGGTCCATGGGGTTCAGTGTTACGCCAGCCCGGACAAACTCGGACGGGGCCGCGTACGCCTGGAGAACCAGGATGACGGCGGATGCCAGCAAGCAAGTCATAGTGGGCGGTGGGGCGGGCATAGTAAGATCAGTCAGGAGAAATACAAATAAAAGAGAGGGCAGAAGGAGCAGGTTGTGGTTTCTCTGTGGTTTAACCGAGGACCTGATCTGTCTCTCTGAGATCAGAGACGGCAGGAGCAGAACGGGAAAGTGCAGTCTCTGTCTGCCATTGAGCACGAAGAGGAGGAGATGAAATCATAGCCAGTCCACACAGCGTGTCTGTGGAGAAGACAAAAGAAAAGAAACATTTAGATTCCAACACGTAGAGCGAACGATTAACAAAACAAAATTACGCCCCCCCCCACGACAATTTATTCTGATAAACCGTTCCAGTACAATTCACGATGGCGGGTCAGGGTTGAAGTGCATCATCATCATCATCTTGATTCATCTTCCCTCAAGACTCCTTTTCACCTTCCTTACTCCCCATCCGGTTATCTCCTCTCGTTCTATCAATTCACGATGCCCGTAATTGATGCTGTAATTTCTCTGTCTGAGAAACATTTACCCAGACAGGCTCATTACAAAAAAATGTGGCTGAGATATGCGAGCGTGGCTTAAGGCCAGGAGACAAGGCCGTAGCACTTCATCTTGCTTTACCAGCTCATAATCCTCACTCCAATCAATACACTTAACATCCCGCCCTGGAACATTGAAATTAGAGCGGAGGAGAGGCGTGAGGATGGAATTTATTGCAGGAAATCAGATGAGTTCCCACTTCTGGCTGACTTTGATTTCCTATATGTCCAGAGAGATCGACTTTGGGCCCATGCAATTCAGCAAATCCAAGGAGTAGGATTACGTGTAGAAAAAAGAATATAGAACAATTTGATATAGAAAAACGTGATGTAGAAAGAATGCTGGCACACTGATAAACAAAGGGAAAGTTTTTGGATACAAAAAAAAACTCAAAGTATCTAATAGTCCATAGTGCAAATCAAACGTGCCACCAAAAAGGTGTAGGGTGAGAAAAAGTATGTTTCAGTCAAATATCTTCTTCAAGACAAAGACATAAATATCTTTATGGCAAACAGGAGAAGGTATTTTATTGAAGAGTCTCTCTCTTTCTCACCCTACACCCGCTTGGTGGCACAGTTGTTTTGTACAGGACTAAGGACTATTAAATATTTGAACGTTTTATTTATTTAAACCTCAGAGTGAACATTCTCTTTGTTTAACATCAGTATGTGAGCTAATATTAAAATTCACCATTTAATTATGGACCTTAGAAAGGGACATTATGACATTTCTATTTTTGGTTTGTTAATTCACTTGCCCAGGCGCTTGTCATATTGTGAGACTTCAGTTAACTAGCCTCAAACCTTAAATCCCTGGACTCTGTCTATCACTCTGCACTCTCAGAGCCATCATCACTACTGATAGATACAACACTAATCACTGTGTACTTTATGATACGGTTGGTTGGCCCTCTCTGACGGAGAGGTGCAACAAACACTGGTATTTGTTCATTTTTAAGGCCCTTATTGGTAAGCTACCTCCTTATCCTACATCATTATTGGAATGGAATTTTGGAACCTATGGTACCCGTTCTAGTGACTGCCTGGTCCCTAAGGTCCCTCGAGTTTGCTCGGAATAAGGTAGATCTGCATTTTGCTATGATGCCTCTAGCTCATGGAATGAACTCCAACAGTCCTCAAAGCTTGGGATTCTCCCCTCTGTTACAGAGTTTAAAACCTTGATATCCAACCTTTGTCAATCAAGTTGTACGTGTTTTAATTGATTTGTTATCATTGTTTTTTGCCTCCTCTTGTCTTATTGTTATGATTTTATGCTTTTTCTTTGGTGCTTATTTCTGTATGTACACTCGACATGACTACTGTAAATGTGGGAAACCTCAGTGGCCTTTCGAGTTTAAATAAAGGTTTGAAATTAAATTATGAGGCAAACATGCTGCTGCTTACCATGTGGCACGTGCTATAGTCAAAACAACTGGCTAGGCTATGCAAACATCCTGATTCAACAGCAAAGGTCACAGTAAGGTAATATAAACAGAGACATACTCAGCCTGACAACAGCAGCCTGCCCATATACACACACACATAATTATTTACGTAGTGAACAAACAGTATAATATTATTGTGGACTTCAATTAAATTAATACGCTTTTAACTGGATATTGTATGATGTTCCTCTCTTAGGGGATCTTACAGTTATTGTATTTACTAACTATAACAATAAGATTAGAACTTGTATCCCCATGGTGATATTGCAGCAGCACTACACACTGCAATGTAGGAGAGGAGTAGAAACAGGGATGTAGACAAGATCCCTGAGGAAAAATACAAAAAGCTCTCGCAAATCTATTCACTATGACAAATATTTAGCATTACATCATTCCACTAAGCGTTCATGGTCACCGTTTATTAAAGGAGCTCCCGTCTTATACGGAGCTACTGAGTAATTTGATCCCGTAGATCAGGGGTAGGCAACCCTAGGCACGCGTGCCTGCATAGGCACGCGGGGGCATTTGCATAGGCACAGGGGGCAGTATTAAAAAAAAAAAAAAAAAAAAAATTATTTAATTTTTTTTTTTTTTTTTTTGCTTTGAAATATTATAGTGAACTATTTTGCACTGTTGTCGCATTTATCTTGTTGAAATCCTCCCACAGGTTCTTTTTACTTCCACATATTTAATTGAGACCCTTTATTTGTTTATTATTTCAATTTAGCTGGAAATACATTGCTACATCATTCAGTAACATTTGCAGAGCCTTATAACAAAAACATTATTACGGTCACCATTGTGACCAGTGGGATTAATCAACAAATTGTATTATTTATTTTTCTATTTCATTGAACATTGCACATGTTAAAAGCCATTTTTTTACTCAAAATGTGAGTATTACCAAGTCAACTTGTGTTCTTAAAACAATGACAATAAACATAGTTTTATTAGGTTGAAATAATGTGGTTGTGTACTTATTTTTCTGTTAACGTATTATGGATTGAAAACTGAAAACCTTAATGCACAGTAACTGAACTCAATATTTTAAAGTTCTGGTAACTAATAATTTCTTTTTTACAGTGTAGTCTTGCGATCAATCAAAACTTATTTACACAATATACCTCACATTCACCCTCCATTCACATCCTGGTGTTCTCCTGGTGTTCTCCATTAGGCTTGTAGGTGGAGCTATGACAGCACACGTACAGTACACACACCGATGGTGTGTGATGTGTCCAAAAATGAATGGGCAAATGTGAGTGAAATGGTCGCACTGTATGCAGCTGTTTGTCTGCATTGCATTCATTAAAAAGACCTGATTATGAAAAAAGAAAATACGATGCATGGAATATTGTTGAGGCACACTAGTTACAACTATATTTCAAACAGGCACTCCATGTCAAAAAGGTTGCTGACCCCTGCCGTAGATGGACCTGGCTGACGCGCCGTTATATTTGTCTGATCCGATACCAAACCGCCCACGTCCCAATGATACAATGATGCAGGCAGCTCTACTTGGGAAAATCTTTATTTATTTGCTTCACCGTGAAAACAGGATATCTTGGCTTTTGCTCCATAAACTGATCAAATAATAATGAATACAATAACTAATTGCCTACAAACATTTCGCCCCACGGCGTGTTCAAACAGCGACCTGTGACCTACGGTCAAAAACCATTGCCCTTTCCGGGTCAAACTCCTACCTCTTAGGGGTGGGCGATATATCGAGTATACTCGATGTATCGCGGATTGTTCTACCCGAGATGTAGTACTGTACTATCGCGAACATCGAGTATTTAGTTTTTATGGCGCCGCCCGCGGCCGAGAGACACTCGCAGTGCTTTCCTCGAGAAGGGACGGCGGAGCTATAGGCTAACGTTAGTGTAGTCAGGGCTATACAGTGCGATATAATGTTGCGGTTGTAATTTCATTAGACAGACCAGCGCGGACCTTTAATAACATGTAATTTAATTGACACGAGCAATGAGCTAACGGTAGCTGCTAACCAAGGTATCCATTAGGATTATGCTAAGCTAACTAGCGATAGCTGCTAACCCTGGTAAACGGTCAAAGCGGACTCCACAAGACTAGTTCCATTCGTGAGGAAATTCTCTCTCTCTCTCTCTCTCTCTCTCTATTCAATGATTTAAAGTAGCCAAACGTTACAGACAGTATAAATACTAACTGGATAGTTGATGATATAAACATTTAATTTCATTATCTGAAATATTCTAAAATCATTATGTCTGCTATAAGCCATTATACCTTTGTGTGTGATTATTATTTTCTCACAGTAGGGTGTGTATATATATATATATGTGTGTGTGTTTGGCTAAAGTGGATAGAAAACACTACTGTGTAAAAGTCTTAGGCACCCAAGAGTTTTTATATAAATTGTCTTAGATGTAAATAATTTTTTTTATTAGTGTGTCAGTAGACTACTCTTAGTACATTTTCATTAAATAATTTTTTAAAGCATCTTCATGGTTTAATAATGCAAACATATGTTGCAGGGACTTATTATAATCATCATATTGGCGTGACTGTATGCATCAAAGGGTTAAATCAAGCATTTTTAAGTGATTTAGAGGAAATGTAAAAATATTGCGATATATATCGTGTATCGCGATATAGCCAAAATATATCGCGATATAATTTTTGGCCATATCGCCCAGCCATACTACCTCTTACAATGTACAGTACCTGGCGCTTATATAACAGAAGCGCCACCCCATGGTCACATACATCCATGACACATAAATTACATCCATTTTGGCCCTTACACCGTTCATGTGAATGGTCGGTAACCGAGTAGGAAACAGTGCTACAGTTCCGGCGCAGACCCACGGTCACTGCTAGACTCCCTCTCACCCTAAACTACCTCTTTCTTTCTTTCTTTCTTAGCAGACAGAAGATTTACAAGACGTAACAAATACCTCTACTTCATTTTTGCATTTTGTACTTTAGTTTTGTATATGTTTTTTTTTGTATTTTGTATAGTGTTTGGCAGTGGTGGCTGGTCCATAGAGGGCATGCCCCCCCCCCCCCCCCCCCCCGTGGAATGTGGTTTTGGATTTTTCTATAATAGTAGATTTTGACCTCTAAAAATATAATAAACATTTTTAGAATAAATAATAATTACTCATTTTAAGTATGTTTGTGTTTAAAATGCACAATTACATGTGATGTAATATATCAAATATAAATCATTGTGTGTCCTGTCATCCCCTCTCTCTTCTGGGGCGCTAGAAATATCGCCCCACTGACTGGGCATCAATTGAAAAATTCACAGGGCAACATAGCAACTAAATTTAGCCAATCAGCATAGATACATGAATGGCGCTTTATCTAGCGCCTCATGCAGTCTTTGGTTTGGTGTGTTAGGGGGTGCGTGGACTGATGACGTCAACAATGATGGATGCAGGGACTCAACAAACACGAGACAGGATTACAGCAGCTGCCCCCAAATTCAATAAGAAAAGCCATTTGAGAGGAGAAATTTGGTGGAGAAAATTTAAATAAAAGAGCTTGGTGCAGATCAACCGGACATCAAAATAAAACAGCAGGCTAGCGAAAAATGTAAAACCGACATTCGAGGCTTCTCCCGTAATTGGTACAACAAGAAGGCATGGCTAGCTGGATGCAGTCATGTAAATGCCGTATTTTGCTTTCCATGCCTGCTTTTTAAAACGACGGGGACAGATACAACATGCCTATGGACTGGAGTAAAGGACATGAAACTTATCTGAGAAGATTAAAAAACATTAATGTATGAGGCGTACACATGGACAATTCTTTCAAGCTAGCCATGCTAGGCAGCGTCAACATCGCCACACAACTGGACGAAGGCCACAGGATTGGTGTGAGGAAACACAACAAACAGGTGAGTCTCACTCAATATATACTGTTCTGTAGTTACTGAAACTGATTTTTAATATGGCACCGGCCCACCTAGAATAATCTTCACCAGCAGCCACTGGTGTTTGGTCTTTATTCTTTTAGTTATTTTACTGTATGAAGCACAATTCCAGGAGGGTCATACAGAACCAAGCATTTCACTGTAATGCACGTGTACCTTATATGTGACAAATAAAACAAAACTTGAACTTGATACTGTGAAGCTGTGAGGTAAAGTATTTGTAACATCTTGTTGTAAATCTTCTGTCTGCCAATAATATATATATATATATATATATCACAACATGAACACGTCTTTCAACCGCACAAAGGAAATGAGACCAGGCCCGCCTTCTACTCTGTGGTCTGCTGGTTGAGCCTGGGACCGGGCTCTGGGACCGGGACAGGAAACTGCAGGAGAAACGGACCTGCCCCCACACATAGTGCCCGGGGGTTGTGCAGGGAGGCACTTATGTGCTGTGACAGTCGCGCCTGCCTGTCAGCATTTCCCTGGAAGAGAGCTGCCAAGTCCAATGCTAACAGCCAGGCAGCCAGACAAGCTTTCTGTCTCATCCAATTCCCCCTCCTCCTCTCACAGTGCACCGCCACCTGGAAGGAGCCATTGTTTCATGTCCCACTGGGCCTCATTGCTTTATTCAGCACTTGATGCAGATCCTCCCAGCTTTCCGTTCAGCACACGGCCGCCACACTCTCTGGCAGGACCGTTAACTGAGCCCATTTGGACTGAATGCTGCCGTGGGGTGCAGTGGGTTAGAACAATTACAAGAGAGGGAGGGCAATGATGACATTTAGAGAGGAGCATACCTCACAATGGCCCATATTCACACAGCGGCCATTTTGCTCTTATGTCATGCTCAGGTTGAGATTCCTGTCCAACCTATTCCCACCTTAGGATACAAAAGCAAAACGGCTTGGGACCCAGGGTTAAAAGATATTTAGAGACAAGGCCACCTCAGAATGGACCCAGGGTTAAAAGAGATTTAGAGACAAGGCCACCTCAGAATGGACCCAGGGTTAAAAGAGATTTAGAGACAAGGCCACCTCAGAATGGACCCAGGGTTAAAAGAGATTTAGAGACAAGGCCACCTCAGAATGGACCCAGGGTTAAAAGAGATTTAGAGACAAGGCCACCTCAGAATGGACCCAGGGTTAAAATATATTTAGAGACAAGGCCACCTCAGAATGGACCCAGGGTTAAAAGATATTTAGAGACAAGGACATCTCAGAATGGACCCAGGGTTAAAAGATATTTAGAGACAAGGACATCTCAGAATGGACCCAGGGTTAAAAGATATTTAGAGACAAGGCCACCTCAGAATGGACCCAGGGTTAAAAGAGATTTAGAGACAAGGCCACCTCAGAATGGACCCAGGGTTAAAAGAGAGTTAGAGACAAGGCCACCTCAGAATGGACCCAGGGTTAAAAGAGATTTAGAGACAAGGCCACCTCAGAATGGACCCAGGGTTAAAAGAGATTTAGAGACAAGGCCACCTCAGAATGGACCCAGGGTTAAAAGAGAGTTAGAGACAAGGCCACCTCAGAATGGACCCAGGGTTAAAAGAGATTTAGAGACAAGGCCACCTCAGAATGGACCCAGGGTTAAAAGAGATTTAGAGACAAGGCCACCTCAGAATGGACCCAGGGTTAAAAGAGATTTAGAGACAAGGACATCTCAGAATGGACCCAGGGTTAAAAGATATTTAGAGACAAGGCCACCTCAGAATGGACCCAGGGTTAAAAGAGATTTAGAGACAAGGCCACCTCAGAATGGACCCAGGGTTAAAAGAGAGTTAGAGACAAGAACATCTCAGAATGGACCCAGGGTTAAAAGAGAGTTAGAGACAAGAACATCTCAGAATGGACCCAGGGTTAAAAGAGAGTTAGAGACAAGGACATCTCAGAACCCTAACCCTAACCCAGGCTTGAAAGTAAAACTTTCTACAGCACCTTTCTAAATCTTTGATAGCTTTCTACGATCAATAACACAATACATGTATGTGCTTAGTTCCTCTCTAGGATAAATTACCTGGACCCATGTGCACATTTTAAAATCCACAGATCACCCATCACATACACAACATAATTCAAATATTAACAAAAGTACACACATACAAACAAAGCAAAGGTTTTTGTCCTTCCACGATCTCACCTTTACATGTAATGATGTAAACAAGACGAAAGTCTTTCTCTGGTCTGCATCCCCTTAACAATTGTATGTATTGAGCTGTACTGTACTGTACCCATTCTGCAATCTGTTAATAAAGTTTTCAATCAATCACACACACCTCCCACTACCTGCTAATCACACACTGGATTCAAATATTACTATATTACTATAACAATAACAGAGGTTCTTTACGCTTTTGAAGACGTCTCACGAGTACAGAAGACATCCACATACACACGTGCTGTGCGCAAGTAGATACACACACAAGCACACACTCACACACACTCAAGGTACAGTATGCTGACCTTCTATGATCTTCGCCTTTACAAGCCTGGGGGCTACTGGGAGGGTGCTTGCGCCTCCTACCTCATTTCGGAGGCTCGAGGAATCCCAGCCAGCATAACCCACGCTTCTGAGCTATTCATCATATCTGCACAGCCAGAGCGGAAGGCTTCACAGGTTCCCCACTCCGCAAGAACCCTGGCTCCCCCTAATTACTCCAACCAGCCGTCTCCATACATCCAGTTCAGGGAGAGAGAACAAACCTTCATTCATATTCAGCGAGTGCCCCCTACCTTTAACGGCAGTGAGCACAGCAGCAGGTATTGTACAGAGCAGCTTTGTTTTCTTAATGGGCCCTCATTAAGGAGACATTAATACAAAACAATTATTGGTACAATTGAGCTGGATTGCAAAATGGGGCGGGGTTCTGCACTATCGAATGGATTAATTTATGGTGAGTGTTTTCGGTACTCAGCTATTCATATTTGAGGATGAGAGGTTTTCTTTTTTCCTTACCATGCCGCTCTATGTGGGTGCGTGTTATGTGGCACACTCAGCCACAAACATGTGCACAAAATCACACCCACAGACATGTGTACACACATGCATAAAAACATACACAAAAATGTGCATTCGCCACACAGAAAATGGTTGTCTCCAGCATAGCCAGAATGAATCTTTGTTGGGGCAGGAGTTATGTTTGGACAACAGAGGCAGGGAATGTGATCGAGCGTGTGCACACACACAGACAGACTATTGTTTTGTCTTGTGCTGTTCAGTGTTATGCTGTTCTCTAGCCAGCAGTGAAGCTCTGTGGGTTTGTCGTACAGTGTTAACTTACAGTATAGTAGCAGAGCAGTCCATAACTACCTGAGTGTGGGGGTGATACGATTATTTTTGTACATGGGACTCTAGAGATGGAATGATAAAAACAAACCGCGTTGGACCTCAGATAGATCTCTTCATGTCAAAAGTCAGTCTCTCTCTCTCTCTCTCTCTCTCTCTCTCTCTCTCTCTCTCTCTCTACATTCAATGATTTAAAGTAGCCAAACGTTACAGATAGCTGCTAACCCTGGTAAACGGTCAAAGCGGACTCCACAAGACTAGTTCCATTCGTGAGGAAATGGGGTCTCTCTCTCTCTCTCTCTCTCTCTCTGGATCATCTCCTTGGAAATACAGTGACCTATCCTATAAAGGACATATGCCGTTATGACCCATGGCTGGCTTCTCTCTCCATACAACCATTGTGGAGAGAGACAGTACTAGGGTATACTGTGTCGTCCACCCACATGGACAGCTGCAGCTAACTCAGAGAGGCACTATGCCCACGTATAAAATATGGATTTAATTTTTAATATCACTTTCTCTCTCATTAATATCACTTTCTCTCTCATTAATATCACTTTGTCTCTCTCATTAATATCACTTTCTCTCTCTCATTAATATCACCTTCTCTCTCTCATTAATATCACTTTCTCTCTCATTAATATCACTTTCTCTCTCTCGTTAATATCTCCCTCTCGTTGATATCACTATGTCACATATCAACTGCTCATACTGGAGCAAAGCTTCCTGCTTCTGCCAACACAGCATTGTTTACTTCAGCCAATGTGGCACAATAAACTATTCAGATTTAACTTTCTAGGGGATTACTCTGTCAAGTGTGTGACGGCACTAAAATATACACAGTATATTTGCAGTGAAATATCTTAAAGCATTATTTGGGGTGTAATAAAAGGAGAAGGCATGTGGTGCAGGGAGGGGAGGCCTTGGTGGGGGTGGGTGGGTGGGTGGGGTTAAAACATTCCGTAGCAGAGGTTAGGCAATAATAGAGTTATAAAATGTGACTGTGAGTATAGTCCCCATCTGTTTTGATGAGTACAGTAACGTTTCTTTTTAAACCGTTATTTACCCAGGGACGATTCAGTGACGGAGCCCTGCTACACACTCACACTGTTACATACTGTATAGTTACGCACATTCACACCTATTGGTCACGAAGCAGCTACACTTGCTAAAGGAGACCCCATCAGTAATAGAGGCCTTCACACAGCATGTTTGTGTGTAGTTCTCTTTCTTCCAGTATGGCTGCCTGTAACCATTGGTAACCAGAGATATAACACTAGATGGCTCAAAGTGGAGTCTCCCGGTACTTCACCGGTGGCCATCTTGCGAGGCTGGACTACTGCTTTAAGGTGATCATCTGCACAAACAAAAATACTCCTAAACCGCTGAAATATTGACGGATTTACAAACATTTTGGTTTATTAATGATTCTTATGCTTGGAAGAATTCTTTTTATAATATTTTTTTTCATATCAAAGTCCATTATAAGTATGCAGTATGATAACTACATCTCTGATGTTTTTTAACAAACCAAATGGTTGAAAGTTTAGCAAGCTATGGTTATTTCAATAGTACATGCACCATAGACATGCATGTTATGAGTGGGCGTGCTCCACCCTCGCAAGATGGCCGCCATGTGGCAACGTCGGTTTCTGTTGACCAGCAGCGTGGGTAAGCCATCTAGTGTTATATATCTATGTTGGTAACCACCTTTGAAAGAAAATGCCTAATTTCTGTGCAGAAGTAGAGTAGATAAAACGTGATAAAACATGATATTACTGTTCTACTGTGACTTGTTTACACAATCCAGTAATAAGACACCAAATTATTATGTTTTTGTTGATATATTTCTCATATATCAACACATAACAACCGTTGTTTTGCACATAGCAACTGTTGTCTCTTCCATTGCCATGTACAAAACGATGGTTGCTATGTTACAGGCAGCCATGCTGGAGGAAAGAGAACTACACAAACATTCTGCGCAAAGGCCTTGTCGAGGGAAGGGACAGCATTATTGACTCACTTCTCTCACTCAAGAGTTTCCCGGTGGTCTGTCGAACCGGCAACCGAGAATTAATGAGGCAGACATCCTCCTCCATCATGTGGTGCTGTGCGCTGTGTGGGACTCGAGACCCACAACAGTGTGTCTGACAGCCTCACAGGTGGTGGTCACCAGTGGGCGGGGCCCTTACACCTAGTTTGATGGTCAATTCAGTTTCACCATGGTTACCAGGCTTTGTATAAATAATTTACCACGGTACTGCCATGGTCAAATTCATGCATTGTCATGGTACTAATTTTGTACTTGAATAACACCATAATCCAATGTCACTACCATGATGGTAGAGCTGATGAAAGTATTGTGGTTTTTGGAGATCCAGTATCATGATACCTTTTCATAAGGGGGGGGGGGGGGTTGTACTACATTTGTTACTACTGTACAGTGGTGAGTCCAGAAGAGGAAGAGGAGAGGGGCAGAAGTGGAACCGAGTGATGAAGGAGAAGCAGGTGAGGTGACTCAAAGTGCTGTCAGCAATATTGGGGAGTTGACGAGCTCAGTCTGAAGCTTAAAAGATCCAGCAGGTGAAAACTGTAACCTGGGCTGCCCGCATCATGGAAGCACTGGTTCAGCACGTTGTCTGAGAACACGCCACATGGTGAGAGTCATGGTTTCACATGATGTCATAAGAAAAAGGCTCGTCTCATCACCACGATGTCACTGGTAAATGGAAAATGGACTGCATGATGAATTGAAAATGGGGGACCCCGATGTAAACAAGACGAAAGTCTTTTGCTGGTCTGCATCCTCTTAGCAGTTTGTTTTGTATTGAGCCGTACTGTATTGTACCCATTCTGCAATCTGTTAATAAAGTTTTCAATCATTCAATCAATCAATCAATGTTTTTAATCCAAAGCGCTTACAACTCATGCCTCACATTCACCCACTCACTAACACATTCACCCAGGTGACCATGCAAGGTGCTGATGCTGCAGGGAGGAGCCAGAATCAAACCGGGAACCTTCAGATGATCAGACAACCGCTCTACCTCCTGAGCCACTACTGCACCATAACCCCACTGGTGCTTGAATAATTCTCTGTTCCATGGGGACCCCTGGTGGATGAGCATCACATGTCTTACGTTCTTCTTAAGGTTCTTAGCTTCTTCCTTTTCTTTTCTATTTTTTTTTATCATGAACATCTGCTGCTAACAAATGCACCCCTCCCCCCTTTTTATTTATTTATATATACAAATGTTTGTTAATGTTTACATTTCCTTAATTCCATTCCATGGATGGTAGTGAGTTCTGCTATCCTGTACAATAAGGTGGGGTGGTCGTCTCCCGCAGAGAGAGACATGATCTGCACCAGCATCTATTGCTAAATAAAAGACATAGTTGGAGATCTTCCTCCTTATATCACATACATACGCCAATGATTGGCTCACACTTCAAACCCCCAGAGTTTAAACTGAACCTGGGAAATCTACGTTTAGCTTCTGTGCCTTTGACACGTGGAACGTCCTGCAATGTACCTACACAGTACATTTCGCAGAGTAATTTGTACTCAAACTGAGTCAAATGTAAAATGTAAACAACTGAGTGAGTAAAATGTACTCAGTTTGAGTAAAATGTACTCTGCAAAATTTACTGTGTAAAAACTTCAGTATCCTTTGGATAGTTTTAAAATATTTTAATGACTAGCCGTTTCACCACAGTCTGCAGTTGTTTTTAATTGATTTATTTATTTTCTTGTTTTTATTTGTCTATATATTGTGTGCTGTATTTTTCTCTACAGCATTGTAAATGTCAATTGATCTTTTGAGACTAAATAAAGATTGGCTGAATGAATGTCATCATTCAGAATATGTATATGAAGTCAAGAGTCAGTCTTACTTAGTATGTTATGTTAGCGTAGACATTTATCACCATCACTGCACCAGAAAAACACTGAACCAACCACTGATGAAATGCTGATGCTGAATTAGGAGTTAACCTTGAGGTCTACATGTTAAAATAATAGCTCTACATTCTGACAACCATCACTGATATAGATTGTCTGGTCAGTCACATGGGTCTCCACTGCAAAAATGGTCTGACAAAAATGAGAAATAAAAACTAGTTTTAAGCAAATATGTCCCTGAAACAAGTACAATAATCTACCAGTGCAGTAGGCAAATGTGGCTTGGCAAGATTTCCTGATTTCCTGATTGGATAAAGTGGGAAGAGATACCAGAAAATGTATGTTGTGTTTACTGCAGAGCTGAAGGACTGGGAGACCCATGTTACTGACCAAACATGCTATACCAGGGATGGCTGTCGGAATGTAGAGCTATTCAACACATATTTTTACAATAAATACCACTTAAGTACCTACTAGCTACTAGCTACTAGTACCCCTGCACACTATTTAGCAGGTAGTATAATATTTGCTTTACTTCAATTGTTGATAGTGGATTTCAAATTATGCCGGCATAACGTCATACCGATGACATAAGTGGATGCATACAGTATCCACCCATACTAGTGTACCACCTGCAGTGGCACTTGGGAGATAGCACCACCCCAGCGACACATACCCCAGCACGCATTTCCACGTTGCATGTCTGTAGTTAAGACGTCTTCCCATGACGTGTAAATAGAGTTCCAAAATGAAAATCCAACCGTTTTATTACCGATATTAGTAGTAATATTTGTGTTGTTGCTGTTAATCTCATCCATGATCCAGTTAAAAAAGCCTGGACTCAAAATGGAGGCTTCCACACTCTAGTCGTCGGCTGTTACCACTCAGCCAGCCAGCTCACCACTGGTCTCTAATGGAGGCCTTATGACTGCATGCATAGGTTGTGATTTCTCAATGGAAATGTTCCGGACTGTGTGGGAAAGGTACTACTCAACCTACACATGTTTTTCAAATCTTAATGTGACGTTCTGTCAACGTGATTGCTAGACAATTTTTCAATATGATGTCATCTATATTTATTGATTTATTATAATATTTATTGCATGTACAATAAAATGACTTTTTTGATATGTGACTTTTCAACTTTTGAACAACCGTTTTTCAAACCCGGAAATGCATATATGCTTATAAGTTAATCAAAACGTATAGACACATATATTCTGCAAGTGTAAGACCCATGCACACATGAATACTGACATGTTTTTTTTTTACCAAACTAATCTTTTAACTCTTTCAGTGCCACTCACGAGATTTCTCGTGTTTTTTTATAGGTGGTTGCTAGCCACTCACGAGATTTCTCGAATTCTTTTTTTTTGCGATCTGAAAAATTATTGCATCACCCGAGCCTACCCGAGTATAGCCGAGGGGCGCCGACGATCACTGTGGAAAAAAGCGCCCCCTGTCGTCTCCCAGATGATATAAGTGATTTTGGAATGGACTCAATGAAAATGAATGGGGGAAAAAATCCGGTACTCCACATTTTCCAGTTCACTGATCCAGCCGGGGTTACTAGAGTTCATTCTGGAGCCTCAGATCCCCGCGGATCATGGAGTTCTACTGTATCGCGTTGGATCCATACACGTATCGATTTTTTCGAATGGTGATCAGGAATTGGAATATACCAGTTGGATACTATCTGATGTCAGGTAAGGACTCTATGTTATCAGTGGTAGGATAATCAGAGTAAGTTTGATGAAGTTATAAGCTGTTTTGTGAAATGTCTTCTTTCGGTTTCACTGTAAAAGTCCGTGAGGAAATCAACGGAGCGATTATCAGTGCGCGGCCGTAATGTGCGTGCGTGCACGTATAATATTGATCATCTAGCGTTTATTTGAAAACGATTCATAAAAAGGCAGACGAATATCAACGTTGTGGAATATTCCACTAAAAGACGATTTTCATAGAATGCTCCAGAATGAGCTGTTTTTTATATCAAAACGGGGGCTTTTCTAACTGCTCTGAAACGGCAACGACGCGATAAAAAAACAATCTGCCTTCACAGCACTGACTGGAAAATAGTCTTTGATAATGCGATGGGCAGATTAGACACATATCAAATGTCAAGTTAGACCGCGCTCTCAAGATACGACACTGGGTGCTGAAATCCCATTAAGTATTATATAAAAGAAGCAGTGAAGCCAGACCAGCACACTGAAGAAGGAATACATATTTCCGAAACATGTTTGTTTCAGGCTGCCATTAAATTTTGAACCTGAGAGTGCTGGTCTGGCTTCACTGCTTCTTTTATACAGATTAGACACATAGCCATAATTTAAAACATAGATTAGGCGATATTAACGTTAACATTGGCGCCGATGGTGGCATTCAAGCGGTAAAACGGAAAACCAGGCGTGGCGCTGAAAGTGTTAATGTGTGGGCTGATTTTTGGGATTGTACCCGCCCTGTTTATGACCAGGGACTCGACTTTGCCAATCGGATGAATGTTTTCTGGGTATCCAAGGATGTCTTGTCCTGGTACAACAGTGCCCCCAAAAGTCAGAAAATAAAACTACAGACATCACAAAACAAGCTAATCAGGGTAATACTAAGGCTACCTGCTCGAACCCACCTTGACCCATCTCACTTTGAGGTCATGAGATGGCTTAAGGTGGAAGACAGAGTAAACCAGATAGGGATGTGCCTAGTTCACAGAATAGTGCATGGGGTAGTGCCAGTGTACTTTAACAATTACTTCAACAGAATCAGAGACACCCATGCTTACCAAACAAGGCGCAGCTCAACTGACTTTGTGCCAGTCAGATTCAGGAGCTGTATGGGGAAGGAGTCATTTTTATATTCAGCAGCTGTCTATTGGAATAGTCTGCCCAGTGAACTGAAAACCATAGACAGTGCCGTTAGATTCAAGTCCAGCCTGAAGCCATGGCTCAAAAGGGACTATACCTAGACACTTAGCTTAAGGCACCCTTGCATGTTGTATGAGTCTGTATGTATATAAATGTTAAATGGTATATGTGATGTGATGTCACGTTTTGTATGATGCATGTGTTAAGCATCACATTCCCCCACCCCCCTACAAGGACCACAATGGAAATAAGCTCAGAGCTTTTTTGTGTTACATCCTTGGCAGTATATCCCGACTGTGCTCTTCTGTCACATGTTTATTTTTTATATTGTCAAATAAAGTCATTCATTCATTCATTCAGACTAATTAACCAGTGGGAGGGTCTTATCTAAGAACACTGCTACCACCAGTCAACCAATTAATGCAAAATGATGTCGTCCTGCAGATGGTCGCAACCATCAGATGTCCATGCTACCTTCATCAAACTATGCAAAAAAGATCCGTCAAAACTCAAGAGGACAACTGTCTTGACGTAGGTAGTCCTACATCGTCTTATACTTCAACACCTGGGTGTCACATACCAAATTAAGGCCCTTGTTAGTTGTTACACAGTGTTTTTGTGCTCGTTTTTATACGTTTTTGAATACGTTTGCTGTCCCTGTTGCATCTATATTAATCCCAGCCGAAGAGTGCGTCGCGTTTCTCTGATTGGCCATGACGCCCATGTGACCGCGGCAGCGCGAGAGAGCGGCAGTGCGGAAATAGGCTGCATCCTCCACGTCAAGAAAGACAGACAGGCATTCTCTGCGACAAACCCTAACCTTAACCAACTCCGAAATAATGCCTAACCTTAACCCTAACCTTAACTTAACCCTAACCTTAACCAACTCCGAAAGAATGCCTAAACTTAACCAGCGAAAGAATGGACGTTTATAGCGAGAGTGTAACGAAGTGATTCGAACTTGTGACCAACCGCACCGCAGGCTCCACAGCACGGCAGCGTACCAGTTGAGCTAAGCGTCGATGGAAAAACAGCGGGGATTACGGCTACATAATGCTGCAAGCTCTGCCGCTCCGCTCCGCCCCTCTGCCACGGGGCGTGTCGCGGCCAATCAGGGAAAACGCGGAAGCACTCGGCAGCACTCTTCGGCTGGGATTAAAGAATAGGCGTCCTGTTACATAGAAATGCCATTTTTGCCGGATACGTTGTGGCCCTACTGAAAACGCTAAATTGTGTTTTCCGTTTTGGAGTAGCGCCAAAACTCGCCGACAACAGTAGTGTAATCTGCGCGGAGCCGTTGTTGCTCAACGCCCATGCACAGTAGACTGTCAGACTGCAGTGTAACCTACAGCCCGCGCGCAGCACCATGTATATCCCTCCTGTCTGGCTGTCTGTCTCGAGCCCGGGGAGCAGCACCGAGCAGCGGCCGAGGAGCAGCCCGCGCATCTCTCCAGTCTGGGCTGTCTGTCTGTCTGTCTCGAGCAGCAGCCCGAGCAGCAGCAGCCCCCATGCCCCGCCTCATCTCTCCTGCCTCGAGCAGCACCGAGCATAATGCCATAACGTTATTTCGCGAGCCCAGCTGTCAGAAACTGTACATTGTAACGTTAACACAGCCCAGCTGTCAACTGTACATTGTAACGTTATGTTATTTCGGGCGTTTTATTCATAATGTTATTTCGCGCAACTGTACATTGTAACATTAACACAGCGCACCCTAACTGCTTGTGTATTCTAACAGTGTTTTAGAGGTTATTTTGTACAGTACCTTTATCTGCACTGAAACATACATTTCTACAGTACATGCAGTTGTTGGTAGATAACCGTGATTATGTTTATTTATTTATCTATCTCTCTGTGAGCAAAACCTATTAATATTACATATGTGTTGGCGGAATCGCGTCAATGTTTGTTATGAATAAAACGCCAGAAAGTTACAAAGTAGCCTACAGTTGACAGCTGGGCTGTGTTAACATTACAATGTACAGTCTAGGGCTGACCTTCGAAGCTTTTTTTGGCAATCGAAGCTTCGGGGCCGAGCTTCGATTTTAATTCGAAGCTTCGAATTTTTTTTTTTTTTTATCTTATGTTGTGGGACTTGTACAGCACTTTCGTAAACGTTGTTGTTTTTAAATGTGCTCTATAAATAAAGTGGGTTGGATTAATTAATTAAGTATCCCCTTTCGTGACCGACGCATTCCAACAAGGTTTCACTCGGCTGTGTGATTTAATTCAAGGTGGATCGCTGTTGTCGTTTGAACAACTTCAGATTTCATGGGAACTACCAATCCCCCAAATCAAGAATGTTTAAGATGAATGAAGTAAGATTTTGATTATTTGAAATATGGCCTGTGTAGACTAAACTATGCACAGAATTATGTCAGTCTACAAGGTCCGGATTCTACATGGTCCGGCAATGTAGACCTTGTAGACTCCACTACAGACCAATTATCAGTGAATGTTCATGCATTTTTAAGAAGGGCAACTTCCACAAAAAAACAAAGAACTCACCAAAACATCTCAGTAGCACCTTATCTAAATGTTATATTTCATATATGGAGATTCATATTTATTTATGTATTGCATGCATTTCTACATTTTATTTCCTATTTTGTTTATTCATCCCAGTATCTTTCTTTCTTATGTGTGGAATTCTACAAGGTGCGCGCACACACACACACACACACACACACACCTACACACACACACACACTTACATTTAGTCATTTAGCTGACGCTTTTATCCAAAGCGACTTACAAGTTCTGTACGACAAGACAGCAAGAAGGGTACAACTCTATCAGCTGAGTAACAATGTTCATCAAAGTGCATGACAGTAAGGTTAGTCACGGTTAGATTTTTTTTTTTTTTTTATCATTTCAGATAATGGTTGAAGAAGTGAGTCTTTAGTCGACGGCGAAAGATTGGACGGGATTCGGCTGTCCTAACTGGGATGGGTAGTTCACACACACACACACACACACACACACACACACACACACACACACACACACACACACACACACACACACACACACACACACACACACACACACACACACACACACACACACACACACACACACACACACACACACACACACACACACACACACACACACACACACACACACACACACACACACACACACACACACACAAATCGAAGTAAAAAAAAAAAGTTTGATTTTTTTTTGAAAAATAAATTAATTTTTTTTGTTTTTTTTTTACTTCGATTTTTTTTTAATGTTCGAAGCTTGTGCCATCGAATCGAACGTTCGAAGCTTCGAAGCATTTAAGACAGCCCTAGTACAGTCGCGCGAAATAACGTTATGAATGCCCGAAATAACATAGCATTACAAAGTACAGTTGACAGCTGGGCTGTGTTAATGTTACAATGTACAGTCGCGCGAAATAATGTTATGAATGCCCGAAATAACATAACGTTACAAAGTACAGTTGACAGCTGGGCTGTGTTAATGTTACAATGTACAGTCCCGCGAAATAACGTTATGAATGCACGAAATAACATAACATTACAAAGTACAGTTGACAGCTGGGCTGTGTTAACATTACAATGTACAGTCGCGCGAAATAATGTTATGAATGCCCGAAATAACATAACATTACAAAGTACAGTTGACAGCTGGGCTGTGTTAATGTTACAATGTACAGGCGCGCGAAATAATGTTATGAATGCCCGAAATAACATAACGTTACAAAGTACAGTTGACAGCTGGGCTGTGTTAAAGTTAAAATGTACAGTCGCGCGAAATAATGTTATGAATGCCCAAAATAACATAACGTCACAAAGTACAGGTCCAGCTCAGTATGATGTCATAATCAAACATTCTAGACCATTTGTGATGTCACAGTATGATGTCATAATCAAACATTCTAGACCATTTGTGATGTCACAGTATGATGTCATAATCAAACATTCTAGAACATTTGTGTATCTATTCAACAATTCTCTCACAGCTGAGTGTGGACGACAGCGGGGACGAGGGAGAGTAACTACCTCCCCGCCCGCGCATGCTCAGTGCTGAATTCGAGACGAGATCCGTTGTGGTCTGACCAAGCCTTTTTCTGACAAAACAAAAGCGCTCAAGGTGCAAAACGAATGTCTAACTCGGCTGCCACGTGTGTTGCGCTCTGGAAAGCTAAACTCACCTGAAAAACTAAACGAAAACAGCCTAGGTGTAACTCCAGCCTAAAAGTAAGGGGGGAGATGAAGCCTTTGTTTTTGGCAGTAATTACACAGGCAGCTCTTCTTCTTCTTTTGAATTTCCGGCAGATTAGACGCATCGTGGCGTATTACTGCCCTCCGCACTTCTTTTGGAGAGTGTGAGTCAAATGATGACATAATCCACGCCCACTTGTCAGCAGAAGCATTCATTAAAGGCTGCGAGAGAGAGGGTGATCCGCCATCTCACTGGTACATTCAGACATCTGGTGGCGTCCACACAGGCACTAATTGTGGTGTTTTAATTATAATCTTCCACATTTTCTTATTAAGCCTGCAGAGTATGGTCTTTTTTGTTGTTGCAGTTTCTCCTGCAGAAGGTTACCAGCCTCAGGCCTTGGGCTACCTGGGCCAGCAGCTAAGCTGCTATACCACAGACCCCCGAACAACTTGTGGAGCAATGAGGAAACACACTGTGGACACAGTGAAATAAGTGTCGTCAGCTCGGGCGCACATTTAATTCTGCAGCTTCCATTTTTCATTTTATCTTTCTATTTCCAGTACAAAAATATATTTTTCACCAAATTATTATTATAACTACCTCTGCATATATGCATTCACTCACTCGTATCAAAACACACATCTTTACTTAGCACAGTCTGTCACCAAATACAATCTTGATTATAAATCTATGTTCACATTTCACTCTTTTTCTCCTGTAAGTTAAGTTTCTCTTGTATGTTTGTCATTTGATCAAATAATTAAAATTACAGGTTTTACTCAATTACCCTTTGAACTTAAATACTGCAATTACACCAATGTTGTTCTGTCCGAAGAGCTATTTTAAATAGTGTTGTCACGATACTGGAATTTCGACTTCGATACGATACCTTGAAAAGTATCGATATTCGATACCATTTTCGATAAAAATAAAATATATATATATATATATTTTTTTTAACAAATTTTGCTTTTGTTGCTGGTTGATTCTCCTCAGCTTCTCTCTGGTACTATAAGAGAAGATAAATATAACACTTTTAAAACCCTTTGTTTATCTTTAGATCAGACATTTAAAAATAACTAAATTATCTAATCTAAATCAAACCCCTTTTAAAAACAAAAACCTGTTTAACCTAGCCATCTATAAAACATCATGCTAAAACTGTGAAACAAACTCCCCTAAAGAAAGAAATACATAGCAAACATGACTCAGTTATGCAGCTGCTGCATTTTATTTGGTATACATATATATATCCATTAGGCTCGCCCCCTCGATAGATGCCTTCAAATCGAGGCTCAAAACCCACTTCTACCTACTAGCCTTACCCGTTCACTGACTCATGCCCTGTTTTCCTATGTGTTTGCCTGTGTGCCCTCCCATAAAACGGAGTGTGATTCTTGTCTTTATGTATCTATGTGTACCTACCCTCTGTACAGTACTTTGGTTGACACGAGTCATGTGAAATGTGCTATATAAATAAATCTGATTGATTGATTGGTTAAAACAACTACAACATTTTTCATGACGGCGAGAGAGAGAGAGCGAGAGAGAGAGAGAGAGAGAGAGAGAGATTTCTCCGGAGCTATACTCAGAGCATTTATTAACGTTACATTTTCAACAAGATTGCTGCTAATTAAACACATCATGGAAACGGGGTAACGTTATGTCGAGTTCATACGTGTACTAGTGTAGTATGAATGAACTCGACTTAACGTTACTCCGTTTCCATGAAGTAATTATAAAGGTGGCCAGCTAGCTAGCATAAGCTAACGGAGGAACGACTAGCTAACGTTAGCTAATAGCTGTATTGTTGGCACTGCTCTGTAACAACGCTTGCAAATGGGCTTTAGCTTTTCCTTCGTCGTTTACTTCAAACCCGAAGTACTTCCAAACAGCACTTCTGCTGTTTTCTTTATCCACAAGCACAAGTTGTGAAGGCTCTGCACATCTTTGTTTACAAACTGAAGACAGGTTTGCGAGGGGGAGGGCTGCAGCGGAGGAGGAGGGGCAAGCGTGCTCTGCAACAGCGTGCGTCTGTCTGTCAACAACTTGCGGTAGAACACTGCGAGCAAGCCAGCTGGTATTGATACTGCAGAAAGTATCGATATTTCAGGAAATGAGTATTGAAACCGTTTTAAATATTCAGAATCGATATGTATCGATTTTTCGATAATTTTAAATAATAAACTATTAACATAAACTAAACACGAAATATTACACGTACTTATTGAACCGTGTCTAATTCTAACTTCCGCCATTAAACATCTGTGCACACTATACATTTACCATTACATTTACTGGAACAATTGCTAATCTTTCCAAGTGTTAAATTTAAAACATTTAAAATCGAGTACTACTGGGTTTATCACTGGTTACGTTGTACAACATATATCGATTGCTAAAACCCTCAAAACACATTTATATTACTCAGGGATTAAAGGAAAATCTATTTCTATGTACAATTTAATTTCATGATTACAAATACAATTACCATGTGTAAAATTATGAGATTTCAGCACCACTACACACAACCATTGCTGCTGTTCTCTAATGCAGCCATCAAGTTGTGACACTTCAGACTTTTCTTTCCAATACTCTTTTCATGCAGTTGCAAATGACATGTCGTCAGCTTGTGACTGCAACTTGTTCCTGTTTGCGGACGACTCAGCCCTGCTGGTCTCTGACAAGAACAAGTTACAGGTTGAAAAAACCCTCAGCTCAGAACTAGGCAAAATCTGCATATGGCTCGCTGATAACAAACTATCATTACACATGGGCAAAACAGAGTCCATTCTCTTCGGTTCAAATAACAAACTCAGCAAGACCGACGGCTTCTCAGTTACAGTGGGTGACAATATTGTCACAAGGAAAGAAGATATTACCTACCTGGGTTCCATCCTAGAGGCAAATCTTTCCTGTGCCAAAATGGCATCCAATGTAATAAAAAAAGTCAACCAACGAACTCGATTCTTGTACCGGATCTCCTCACTGGTAAACAAGAATACCCTGAAGACTCTAGCAGGAGCACTCATTCAAGGGTACTACGACTATGCTTGCACCTCATGGTACCAAAGCACCTCAAAGGCGCTAAAAACAAAATTACAAACATCTCAAAACAAACTGGTCAGACTACTGCTTGACCTTACTCCTAGAACCCACCTCACCCCTGCACACTTTGACAACCTAGGATGGCTTAGAGTAGACGACAGAGTACAGCAACTTGCAATGGGCCTGGTCTACAAGATACACTACACAACCAAGGTACCCATGTACATGACAAAATACTTCCCAAAGGTCAGTGAATACCACGATCACAACACCAGAGGGAGCTCCACAAATCATGTTAAACCCAGATTCGGCTCAAACAAGGGACTAAACACGTTTCGCAATTATGCCACATCAATGTGGAACGCCCTACCCAAAGCAGGGCTGTACGCTAAGCTTTTTCACTAGGGGCACACTTGCCCCTAAATGAGAAATTTAGGGGCAAAGAATATTTTTTAGGGGCACATTTTTAAATAACTATTTTACCATTATAGTAGGCCTGGGCGATATGGCCTCTAAATGATATTGCGATATTTTTTGGCCATATCACGATACACAATATATATCGCAATATTTTGACATTTCCTAAAGCACTTAAAAATGCTTGATTTAACCCTTTGATGCATACAGTCACGCCAATATGATGATTATAATAAGTCCCTGCAACATATGTTTGCATTATTAAACCATGAAGATGCTTTAAAAAATTATTTAATGAAAATGTACTAAGAGTAGTCTACTGACACACTAATAAAAAAAATTATTTACATCTAAGACTATTTATATAAAAACTCTTGGGTGCCCTTTTTTTGCACAGTACTGTGTTTTCTATCCACTTTAGCCAAACACACACACACACACACACATATATATAATATATATATATATATATATATATATATATATACTACTGTGAGAAAATAATAATTACACACAAAGGGATAATGGCTTATAGCAGACTTAATGATTTTAGAATATTTCAGATAATGAAATTAAATGTTTATCATCAACTATCCAGTTAGTATTTATACCGTCTGTAACGTTTGGCTACTTTAAATCATTGAATGTAGAGAGAGAGCGAGAGAGAGAGAGGGGGCGAGAACGCACAAGAGAGCCAGCCCCCCCCCCCCCCCCCCGGGTTTTGTTCTAGGTTCGCGTTTTGATCGTCTAAGCTGCCGTAGGTGATGACGTCACACTCGAATGTAAACAGGAAGAGTCTAACACGGAGATGGAAAGTCACAGTGGATGATATACAGAAACGAATAACTAATAAATATGAAGTTATGTTTAAACTTCTGGTGTCAAGCGTTGTCACTTGTCAATATAACCCACGGTCCCCCTTTCCTCACTTTTCCACCGTCCCTGCTTCACTCGGGACCACCAGCTAACGTTAGCCCATTGCTCGTGTCAATTAAATTGCATGTTATTAAATGTCCGCGCTGGTCTGTCTAATGAAATTACAACCGCAACATTATGTCGCCTGTACAGCCCTGGTTGTAGGCTAATGTTAGTGTAGTGAAATGCGAATGAAGGGGTGAAATCACTATTCGCAAGCTTGCGAGTAGATATAATTTTTCATTCGCACCGGCCAAATTAGGGGGCAATTTGCGACGATCTCGTCGCAGCGTACAGGCCTGCAAAGCTGTAAAGGAATGTGAATCACTACCCACTTTCAAAAACACTCTCAAAAAACACCTAAGGGAGACTGCAACCCGAAACTGGCCCCTGTAAATGTCCGAACACAACCCCCTCCAATGTACAGTAAATTACCAAGTATGGTCTTGTCAATAATCCAATGTACAGTGTTGTTTGTACAGTTGTACAGTGTCCCCCACCCACCCCTCCTACCCAACCCCCCCCCCCCCCCCACTCCTACCCAACCCCCCCCCCCCCCACACTCCTAACCAACCCCCCCCCCCCCCCCCCCCCCCCAACCACCTCCAATGTACAGTCCCCCCCCACCCCCACCTACCCAATCCAATGTACAGTTTCCACGCCTAATGTATATACTCTTTTCTTTCTGGACTCTTTTTGTATCACAAACAGTACTGTAATTGCAAATCTGGTATGTCATAAATGTATAGATGGAGCAGTACTGTCTATCTGTATGTCATGTATGTCATATATGTTACGATGAATTGAAAATGGGGGACCCTGATGTAAACAAGACGACAAGGTTTAAAATATATTTAGAGACAAAACCATCTCAGAATGGACCCAGGGTTAAAAGAGAGTTAGAGACAAGGACATCTCAGAATGGATCCAGGGTTAAAAGAGAGTTAGAGACAAGGACATCTCAGAATGGACCCAGGTTTAAAAGATATTTAGAGACAAGAACATCTCAGAATGGACCCAGGGTTAAAAGAGAGTTAGAGACAAGGACATCTCAGAACCCTAACCCTAACCCAGGCTTGAAAGTAAAACTTTCTACAGCACCTTTCTAAATATTTGATAGCTTTCTACGATCAATAACACAATACATGTATGTGCTTAGTTCCTCTCTAGGATAAATTACCTGGACCCATGTGCACATTTTAAAATCCACAGATCACCCATCACATACACAACATAATTCAAATATTAACAAAAGTACACACATACAAACAAAGCAAAGGTTTTTGTCCTTCCACGATCTCACCTTTACATGTAATGATGTAAACAAGACGAAAGTCTTTCTCTGGTCTGCATCCCCTTAACAATTGTATGTACTGAGCTGTACTGTACTGTACCCATTCTGCAATCTGTTAATAAAGTTTTCATTCATTCATTCATTCATTCATTCATTCATTCATTCATTCATTCATTCAGTGTTTCATACCATGTAGAAACACACATCTGGCTATTTTTTTTGCACCACAAACTAAAAAGCTTGCCGTTCTCCCCCGTTTGGGATAGCCAAGCCCATCTCCATTTACTTTTTACTGTTTTGTCGATCTCTGACACATCAGAGCCTTGATTAAAAGCAAGTCCATAGCTAATAAGGACAGTAGCGATTGAGGTACAAATTACCCTGCAACAGAGGTGGGACCTAAGTTATAGTTTTACAAGTCACAAGTCAGTCTCAAGTCACGAGTCAAGTCCCAAGTGAAGACAAGCAAGTCAAGTCAAGACAAGCAAGTAAAGTCAAGACATAGGCTAATAGTTAGTAGCAGTGTTAGGGAAGCTTTCAAAATGTAAAGTTCATATTACTTATTAATCTCAATTAAATGTAGCATGATTCATTATATTACTTGCTCTAGTGATGTTTCATGTGATGTTATAAACTCGTTATAAATATAACTTTTTCCTTACCTTCCCTAATAGGGAGGCTATGACAAATCATTTTACATTAATCTAGTGTTGCAGAAGAAAAAACTAGGCCTTGTGATAGTTTCAATAACATTTTTATAATATATATATATATAATATATAATAATAAAAAGTTAATTATATATAGTCGGAGAGGAACACCTGGCTCGCTGATAACAAACTATCATTACACCTGGGTAAAACAGAGTCCATTCTCTTCTGATCAAATAACAAACTCAGCAAGACCAACAGCTTCGCTGTTACAGTGAGTGACAATATTGTCACAAGGAAAGATTAAATTACATACCTGGGTTCCATCCTAGAGGCAAATCTTTCCTGTGACAAGATGGCATCCAATGTAATAAAAAAAGTCAACCAACAAACAAGATTCTTGTACCGGATCTCCTCTCTGGTAAACAAGAATACCCTGAAGACTCACTAACAGGAGCACTCATTCAAGGGTACTACGACTATGCTTGCACCTCATGGTACTAAAGCACCTCAAAGGCACTAAAAACAAGATTACAAACATCACAAAACAAACTGGTCAGACTACTGCTTGACCTTACTCCTAGAACCCACACCCCTGCCCATTTTGACAACCTAGGATGGATTAGAGTAGACGACAGAGTACAGCAACTTGCAATGGGCCTGGTCTACAAGATACACTACACCACTAAGGTACCCATGTACATGTCGAAATACTTCCCAAAGGTCAGTGAATACCATGACCACAACACCAGAGGGAGTTCCACAAATCATGTTCAACCCAGATTCGGCTCAAACAAGGGACTAAACACGTTTAGCAATTATGTCACAGCCGTAAAAAAAAAATTGAATCCCTACCTACCTTCAAAGCCGCTCTTAAAGAGCACCTACGGGAGGCTGCAATTTGAAACTGGCCCCCGTAAATGTCCAAACCCCCCCTCCCTATGCTTGCACCTTGCCACCCCCTCCCAATGTACAGTCTCCTCCCCCTTGTATGTATATATTTTCTGTTAGGATCTCTGTTTAACAGTACTGTATATTTGCATATCGTGTATGTCACAAATGTAACAGTACTGTATATCTGTATGTCATGTATGTCATAAATGTCATGATATATCTGTATGTTGTGTATGTCATAAATGTCATTATGAATTGAAAATGGGGGACCCTGATGTAAACAAGATGAAAGTCTTTCTCTGGTCTGCATCCCCTTAACAATTGTGTGTATTGAGCCGTACTGTGTATTGTACCCATTCTACAATCTGTTAAAGGTTTAGCATTGTTTTCTAGCAATGGGGCTTTGTATCAATGGGGTCTGCGTCTCTAATTCTCATTTTGGCGGATTGCTCCAATTCAGTTGAGACAATAGGGAGGTGTAGTGGTTACGTCATTTTTGTTTTTTCCTGTTCCACCCTCTGTTCCACTTAATGCATTTCCCCATTGACCATTTCTAAATCGGCTCGTTTTAGATAAATAAAGCTTTAACGTTGGCATGGTGTACCTTTCTGTGTGTATTCATCCACAATCTATAGCTCAACATGAAAATATGCGCAATTAATCGTAAAGGTAGCAAAATAACATTTATGTTTTTGTTCGCTGGGAAAACACACTGCTATTTGGCGCTGCTGACTGACGTCACCACAGCGTACCCCCTGCCTGTAGTCACAGACCTAGGATCAGATTGCCCTTACATTCCATAAGCTTAACAATTCGTACAATGGGAAAATAACTGACCCTGAATCTGTTGCTAGTATCTGTTTCACCCAACACCAGTTTATAGCCAACCACCATTTTCTTTTAAAATATATTTGTATTTATAATTTAAATCGTATAACGTTATTTCGCTGCATAGTAAATCACTGTAAATACTAATGTAAATCATTGTTTCGTTGTACATATTGTGTATAGTTTATAACATTATTGTTTTTTACATAACGTTAGTAGCTAGCTAGCTTGCTAGCCGGCATTCCCGAAACTCCTAACATGCCCCGATTTAAAATGGTTCTCTCCTCTTTGTATACTTTTGTCCTCACAAACAAAGTATTCTGCCAGGGAACTTATGGACACGACAGTAGTAGTAGTTATAAGGGGTTTGAGCTTGTAACGTTAGCTATCATGGTATCAATGGGCCGTGACCTTGTAGCTAGCTAGCTTGCTAGCCGGCATGATGCATACGTGCAGTGCTTGCCCCACAGGTCTGAGAAGAGGACCTGCATATTTTACTCGTTCCCGAAACTCCTCTACATGACCTGATTTAAGTAGACATAATGCTAACCTCTAGTACGTTTAGCGGGGTAACGTTAACGTTAGCTAGCTAGCTTGGTCAGCTGGCCGTGACGGGGATAAGGCGACAGCCTAACAGGCCAATAGCATAGTGTACTGAACAACAGGCTGCCTACTGGTAAATGTAGTTATTTTCTTACGACAAATTAAAAACCTTATAACTACCTTTATTTCAACCAAAAATGCTTAAACAATAATGTTAGTGGTAGAAGGGAACTCATTTTGTGCATTTTGTGCAGCCGATAATCCATTTTCCCAATGATAAATCCCTATACGGGTGGAACAACCAGTGACGTCAGACTACACCTCCCTATATCCTCCCCCAGTGAACTAAGCCATTCTGATTTTACTCGCCATCCTACGTAGCAAGGAGCTGATCTGCATAACTAACGCCCACTCTATGGTTGTAGCGCAACCATTCGCTCAACAACAGAGCGAGTGGAAATACAGACACTTCCTCAAACGGGTTGCCGACAGAGCGAGCGAGAGAACGAGCGAGCGAGAGAGAGGGAGAGAGACAGAGAGGGACAGGAGCACCCCACACACACACTCCCAACCCTGTGCGCGGGGCAGGAGCTTCTCTCGAGGAAACACACATGCAGTCGGGAGCACTCGCATATCACTGTCAGCCTGCTGCAAAATATCATTGTGCACGCTCCGACTCGCGCGCCCGTATTCCGATCTGTGCAATAATATTCACAGGGGTATATATTGTCATTTGAAACAAGTTACTAATGCATTGTCCCGTGGGATTATGCCCCCCCGCGGCGAAATTAATTAGTATCCCCCTCAATCTCTCTATGTCTCTCTCTGTCTGCCAGTACAGACTGTGGGTGACTGTCACTCAAAGCGCTTATGGGCGGAGCCCAGCCCAAAACAGCTTGAAATCTTGAAGTGGAAAAATGCTGCTTGATTAGAAATACAAAACAATGAATTAAAAAAAAAAGTACTTACAGATGTGTTCCATAGACTCACAGGAATTGTTTAACATTGCCCAAATAGTGAAAGGAATAGCAAGACACGGGACCTTTAATAAACTTTTCAATCAATCAATAAATCAAACAGGCATCACATAAAAAGACAAAATTCCTGCACGTTGTCTTCACATCAAATGCCTGATGAATGTCGGATGACCAAAACGATAGTATTTAATAATAAAGCTGAATGTAAGTGTAGACAGTGTCTCTTTAGTGTATTCTCTTTAGAATAAATACATGTCACAAAAAATGAATAAATGCAATAATCATCAAGTGGGAAGCCATAGGCTCTGGGAAGGCTTGGAAGCCCAGGATAAAGGAAACATCAATAGGCTGTGAGTGAATTATTTTGTTCTTAGCAAAATGACTAAATGTTAATCTGTTTTATTTTATCACACACGATATAAGATATAGCCTACATTGAAGTGGGAGATCCATTGATTCCCACTGACTTGTCTCTGCAGTGCAAAGGTTATCAGGTGAAAGGAGAATGATCATGTGTGGAAACTGACCATGATTAATTCTATACCCAGTCTGCAACGGCATTTTAACACTTTGAGTGCCAGCAGGGGGCACACGATTTAGCGCTTGAGTGCCGGCGCTGTAGTCAATGGGAGGGCGAGCACATTTGCGAACACATAAACTATATCTTAAATTATGGCTATGTGTCTAATACGCCCGTCGCTTATCAATGACTTGTTTGCAGTCAACATTGTCGAAACGGATTTTTTTTTTATTTTTTTTTTAATAATCGGTACATTTCCGTTTTATATCATTTTGAAAAACGCTAGTTTTTTTTAACTTCCAGAAAAAAGGTGATTCTGCAGGAATCGTGCTTTAGTGGAATACACAAAACACGTTGTCATTTTTCGGCCTATTTATGAATAGTTTTCAAATAAACGCTAGATTATCGATAGTATGTGTACTTATGCACGCTAGAGAAGCGGGCTGAAAAATCGATTATCTTATTTCCTGATCAGCACACACACACTCACACACACACACACACATACGGGACACGTTGATATATAGGTGAAAAAACTCTGATTATCCCAAGACTGGTAAAATAGATTCCTTACCTCAGATCAGATGTTCTCCAAAAAGATTATTCCATTTCCTGATCGCCATTCCAAATATCGATCGCGTTTATTGATCCAACGCTGGGTACTAGAAACGCATATTCCATGCTGTTCTGCGGCTCGGCAATGAATGGGATCGTCTTCGGTTACATGCCTGACAAGTAAAATGTGGATTCCGGACTCTTTTTTTCCCATCCATTTCATTCAGTCCAATCCAATGGGTGCAATACCATCCGGAGACGATAGGGGGCGGTATTTTCCCTGTTCGAGCTCAGATAGATCCCCAATGGTAACGTGAGGCTAGATTGATGAAAAATTTATGGAAATCGATAAAAAAAATTTCGATTAAATAACGAGATTTCTCGTCCTTGGCACTCAACGCATGGCATGAACTAACGAGATTTTCTCGTGGCTGGCACTCAAAGTGTTAACATATAGGTCAGTAGTGTAGAGCGGATATTAAATTAAATATCACCAAAACACCAGTCTACCCAGCAAACGTGGGTGCAGTGGATCTTTGGATCTGTGATGTCCTCCGTTTTGAATTCCTATTCCCTTCCCTCGATCGCTCGCCCCTTGCTCAGTGGCACAGAAGGTCATACTATAACACTATAGAGGGCTCACTTAAAAGAAGTCAGGCAGAGAAGGGGACGAGGACGCGAAAGAGGTGAACAGAAACCGCAAACTGTGGCAATTACAGAGGGAGGGACATAATGTAACAAGCAGGACCATAAGAGTTGATTCGCTGTACACTTTTTTATGGTGACATGTTTTTATCGCTCTGAGTATCAAGTCACATCATGTCTTAATTAAGGCTAAAATCCAAGGGTCATGAGTCATGTGTGTTAAAGTCAGTATTTTTTTATTTTGTTAAGTCAAGTCTGAAGTCATCAAATTTGTGACTCAAGTCCACACCTCTGCCCTGCAGTACAGGATTATTTGTATTTGGTTCTGTATTTACTTTCAAATTGGTAGGCTAGACGTGAACTTGCCAAGCACAAGGTGTGGCCAGCTACCACCTGTAGGTAGCTGGCCAGCTAACCAGTTATCTATCTGTCCATAGTTCATGTTAACTCGTTTTCACTGATCAACATTCAACAACAACAATAATACGAATCTTACCGTTATTCCGTCATGCCAAATTTCGACGTTTGATCTGTCACTCTGAACTATTCGCTACATTACAGTTGAGTGTTACTCTGTGTTATTATTCCACGCTGGTTTGCGTCATGTGCATGCACGCTATAAACAATCCCACTGGCTAGTGAGTGTGACAATCTGCAAATAATTGCCATTATTTATAATGAATACACTATCAGGAGAACATTGTTAGTTTAGTTGACAATGTTAAAGGGGACATGCATTGCTATTCCTAGCACTATTAAATTTTGGGCAACTTTACACAATTCCTGAGAGTCTATTGAACACATCTGTAAGGTTTTATAAAAAAATAATGCATTGTTTTATATTTCTAATCAAGTACTCAAAAGCCAAATTTTTCTCACTTTGGATTTCAGGCTGTGTTGGCCTGGCTCCGCCCATAATCAATATGAGTGACAGTCATCCACACAGTCTGCGACTGGCACAGAGAGAGATAGAGAGAGACTGAGGGGGATACTAATTAATTTCGCCGCGGGGGGGCATAATCCCACGGGACAATGCATTGGTAACTTGTTTCAAATTACAATATATACCCCTGTGAATATTATTGTACGGATCGGAATACGGGTGTGCGTGTGGGAGCATGCGCAAAGATATTACAATGATATGCTGGTGCTCCCGACTGCGAGGGAGAGAGAGAGATAGAGAGGGAGAGAGAGAGATAGAGAGGGAGAGAGAGAGACAGAGGGACACACGGAGGCACGGAGCACTTAGGGCCCTTTCTCACTCACCCTATTCGTTTCTATTTCGTTCCGTTCTGGCCCGTTCCGAGATCTGATGCGAACTCCCCCCCCCCCTCTCCCCCCTCTAGTTTGCGTACACACTGCAGTCTTGTTTCGTTCCGGGTTCTGTTTACGATTTGCCTTTTGAGCGTTTACGCTTGCCGTAGGTGATGATGTCACGTTCGAAAATGTAAACACAGGAAGTGTTAACATGGCGCTGGAGACTGAATGCTGATATAAAATGAATAAATAAGCAATAAATATGATATGTTGTCAAGCCTTGTCAATATAACCCACCCCATTTTATCACGAATGGATGGTGTTGTAGAGTTAGCTTTTGAGCGTTTCCCAGGGCTAACGCTAAGCTAACGGTTAACGCTAGTTAGCTTAGCCTAGTCTAGTATAGCCTGTAGCACTTTCTTTTCAGCAAAGAACGTGCAATAAACAAAACGGATACATTCACTGTGTGTTCTGCCTCTTTTCTCACGAATGGAACTCTGTTGTAGAGTCCGCTTTTGAGCGTTTTGCAGGGTTAACGTTAGCGTTAGCTTAGCCTGTCCAGCAGCTAACATTATCCCATCGTTCGTGGCAATTATATTACATGTCATTGATCTACTGGTCGACCATGGCCGACTGGTTGGGCACCACTGGTCTAATAGAAATAAATGCATTCAAACAAGAAACTAATGTATAGAAAATAGCATGGCAAAAAAAAATGCCAGGCCTAATGCGAGCCAGGGAAGTGCTGTGCGTTTGTAACGTGGCTTCATGTTTTCATCCACTTGTTTTTGGTTGAGGTCTGAACTCTCAAATTGCCCATAAATATCGTTTTTGTGGGTATTCTCCAGTTGTTGCTGTGTGTGGTGTTATCTGCCCAAAATTCAAGCAAGCATGACAGTATCGACGTTGTGTGTGTCACGCCCCCCGCACCCGCACGGCCCGATTCCGAGACCACCTAATCCAACTGATCCCGTTCAGCGGGGGGTAAAACGAATCAGCGCCGTTTCGCATCCCAAAAGGGGTGAGTGAGAACAGTACACTCCCCCCCGTTCCCGGGAGCAGTGATTCGATCCCCAAACGTGAGTGAGAAAGGCCCCTTACACACAACCTGTGTAAGCGCTCCCTGTGTGTGTTTGAGAGAAGACGGGTCCCTCTCTCTCTCTCTCCATCTCTCTCCCTCCCTCTCTGTCGCTCGTCCGCTTACACTCGTCCACGGACGAGCGAGAGAGAGGGAGGGAGAGAGATGGAGAGAGAGAGAGGGACCCGTCTTCTCTCAAACACATACACGGAGCGTTTACACAGGTTGTGTGCCTCGCAGTCAAAACCCATTTGAGGAAGTGTCGGGTTACACTATGAGCTCTCTGCCTCGCTCTGTTTGAGGAAGTGAAGATATTTCCACTCGCTCTGCTGTCGCTGTCAACCATAGAGGGGGCGTTAGTTATGCAAATCAGTGCTAATGTTTTTTTTTATGTTTTTTTAATTTGTTGTTATGATTGTTTGGTTTGACGGAACAAGATACCGTGATTTGTTTGGAGGAATATGGAGAAGTACATGTTCAAAAATAAACTATTCATTCATTCATTCAAATCAGTGCTATATTCACGTCAGCAAAACTGTCAAATCAGAACAGCTTAGTTGAGTGAGGGAGGATCTCGTGAACTCGAGACTAGACTGATGAGTCAATATGATAATTAACGACACAGACCACATTGATATAATCCCCAATTGCTAGGAAAACATGCTAATCACTGGAAAAGGCCATTTATAATGCATGTCCCCTTTAAGAAAAACAAGGGGCTGTCTGTCTTCCCCTGAAGCCTTTAACACTTTGAGTGCCACTCACGAGATTTCTCGGGTTTTTTTATGGTGGTTGCATGCCACTCACGAGATTTCACGGATTTTTTTTATTTTTATTTTTATTTATTTTTTGTGAACTAGACATCGGCGGCCATCTTGCTACCACATTTCTGAACGTCTAGACATGCAACTTCGCTCGATTCCGCCAGGTGGCAGTAGAGCCCTATGTTGTAACACATGTATAATGTTATCAGTCAATCTACCTGCATTATTATAAGGATGATGGATCTCTGCTGTGATTGGTCGATAGTAAAGATCGTGACGATCTTGACCTGCCCACCTGATATTTAACCTGAACACACCCAGCGTGAGCTCAGTGCGTCTTCGGATTTTGTGAATACAGTTATCATTGAGAGAGATCGAGAGAGAGAGAGAGAGAGAGAGATAGATAGATAGATAGATAGAGAGATTAGCGTTTTGATTTGATTTGATTTTGAGCATTTAGCATTGATAGTAGTAGTGATAGTATTTCTAGTAGTAGTAGTGATTGATAATATATTTTCTTCATTTTGTAATACTTATTTTCTTTTGTAGTACCAGGTAATATTAGTTGCAGTACTGTAGCAAGTACAGCACTTTTAGATAAGTGCTTAGTCCGTGTTTTAGTAACACTAGTTAGTAGATTTTCATAGCCGTTTTCATAGTAATAGTTGAGAGTAGGTATTCACAATGAGGAGAACGAGGAAGTCGGTAAGGCGAGGCAAACTCCCGGACCGATACGTCCAGACCACACTGCCGTTCACCCAGGCCCCGGTTCCACCAGCTGCCGCTGGGACGAGCCGTGCACCTCCGCCGGCACCGATCAGTGCTCCAGTCGTGGCCGCTGCCACCGGCTCTCCGGTAACGATCGCGCCGCTCCCGGTCAGAGCAACAAAGAAGCGGGTCAGGGCCCCGGTTACCGCAGCTGTCGCTGGGACAAGCCGTGCACCTCCTCCTCAGGTGAGGCCGGCACCGATCAGTTCTCCGGTAACGATTGCGCCACTCCCGGTCAGAGCAACAATGAAGCGGGTTGCGAAGACCCGGCATGTGTCGCCGCCGTCCTCCCACACCACGGACGAGTCTGATATCGACATCGCTGATGATAATGACGAGTGGATGCCAGGTAATTTCAATTCAATAAATGGTCAATTCAAGGCATGTGTAACTCGAATACATATATATATATATATATATGCATGTGTTTATTGAATCCATGTGCGTGAATGTATCTCGTATGATCGAATGTTTGTAGATACATTGCAAGCTAAAGCATGCATGTGCAGCGTATGTATATGATCAGCGAATGTGGGTCTTTGAAAAGTGCTATAAAAATCAATGAATTATTATTATTGTGTCGCTATATTGCGTCTGTAACGCGGGGTATATACACAGTAACGCGAATATATGCATGTGTTTAGTCAATGTCATGAAAAGCAAAGTGCACGGCCTAGATATGGGTCCATGATTGAATGTTTGACCATTGATGCTAACTGTGATTTATTATATATCTTTATAGGTCCGGGCAGAATGGACATGGAAGACATGGAGGACGATGATGAACCCATGCAAGAAGTGGAGGGTATTTGGCCGTACAATCGGAGAATTGGTAAGTTCATGCATATCAAATTACAATTTGATTTCAGAATGTTTTGTGACTGCATGCATGATATCGCCACGTGGTCTTTGATCTCAATGCAGCATGGTAAATTGCAATTGTCTTTTGATGTGCTTTGATGTCTCATGCATGGCTCAATTGTTTATGTATGTGGGGCATGTTAGTTAGTAACCCCCCCCCCCTCTCTCTCTCTCTCTCTCTCTCCTCTCTCTCTCTCTCTCTCTCTCTCTCTCTCTCTCTCATCTCTCTCTCCTCTCTCTCTCTCTCTCTCTCTCTCTCTCTCTCTCTCTCTCTCTCTCTCTCTCTCTCTCTCTCTCTCTCCTCTCTCTCTCTCTCTCTCTCTCTCTCTCTCTCTCTCTCTCTCTCTCTCTCTCTCTCTCTCTCTCTCTCTCCTCTCTCTCTCTCTCTCTCTCTCTCTCTCTCTCTCTCTCTCTCTCTCTCTCTCTCTCTCTCTCTCTCTCTCTCTCTCTCTCTCTCTCTTGAATCGTGAACTTGTCTTTTGATGTTGCATGTAATCCCCAATCTGACTTTACTGTTTTTTTATTGCAGATTCTGACACAGACTCTGTGGAGGAGATTGCAGACGGCGCAATCGATGACATGGAGGACGTTGACTCCGATGTCGAAGTTGCCATCCGTACAGCAAGGAGACCATGCACACCTCCGATAGGTGTGTATATATCTCTCTCTCTCTATCTCTCTCTCTTTCTCTCTCATGCATTGTGACAAAGCTGACGTACCTTTTTCAGCTTCAGCGTCAGCGAAAGCAGGACCAGCTGCTGAGGCAGATACAGATTATTCTGAAGAAGAGGATGTACACGCTAAGCAGCGGGGTGAGTTTTGATCACTATCTCACACTGACTCATTCACTCACACAAGTTTCTAAATATGTATTATATGAATGTGTCTACAGTGCATTGTAGTATACCAGTTAGTTATTGTAATCTCATAATTTACAGGCAAAGGTCGAGGCCGGGGCAGAGGTCGGGGCAGAGGCAGAGGTCGAGGCCGTAAAAGCACAGCTGCTGGTGGGAGCGATGAGTGGATCAAAGGTACAGACAGTTTTGTGCCACTGAAATTTACATTTGACGCAGAGCCAGGACCACTACATGATGCGGCCACCATCACATCGACCAAGCCCCTTGCCTTTCTGCGGCTGTTCCTCACCGATGAACTCATGGGTGGCATTGTACAGGAAACAAACTTGTATGCTGACCAAACAATGGCCGTCATTGATCCCAACAGGCAGAGTAACAGGCTACGCAGTTGGACGGCTGTCACCCTTGCAGAATTGTGGAAGTTCTTAGGTATACTATTCCTAACGGGGATAGATCGGAAGCCGCAATTATATATGTACTGGTCAACTCTAAAGTTTTTCCATTGCGCCTATTTCTCCAAAACAATGGCACGTAATAGATACCAGGTCATTTGGAGGTTTCTACATTTTAGCAACAACGAGACAGCAGACAAGTCTGATAAAATGTATAAAGTACGCCCGGTCCTTGACTACCTTGTCAACCGATTCCGGGAGCTATTTCAGCCAGACAAGAATATTAGCATAGACGAGGGGATGCTGGCCTGGCGTGGCAAACTAAACTTCAGAGTGTACAGCCCCCTGAAGCCCACCAAATATGGGATCAGGTCATATGTGCTCTGTGATTCTCACACTGGTTACTGCTTTTCACTGCGACCATTTTGTGGGGACTATGTACCCCTCAAGGACACGGTTGTTGGGCTCCTAGGACGTCTGTCGAACAATGGCTATTTCTTGTACATGGATAATTTCTATAACTCAGTGGCCTTGTCTGACATACTCCTACAGTTGAGGACCCACATATGCGGTACCTTGAGGATGCACCGGGGAGAACCGGCGCAGATAAAACGTGTAACCAATGTTGAGCTGCCGGTGGGCGAGACCATGACCCTGCACAACAATCGGGTCATGGTTATCGCCTGGAGAGACAAGCGGATTGTCAAAATGATCAGCAGCTTTCACCATGGCACTCTAATCGAAACACTCGTCTGGAAGAAGGGTCATAGGACTAAGGTACCGGCATTGAAGCCAGACTGCGTGCTCACGTATAACGTGTGCATGAACGGAGTCGACAAGTTAGATCAACACATTTCGTACTATCCGTTCATTAGGAAGACTGCAAAGTGGACCAAGAAGTTCGTAGTATATTTGCTTCAAATAGCCATGGCCAATGCCTATGTTCTGTACAGAGTCAGACAGCCAACAGGACCGCACAAGTCACTCATGCAGTTTCAAATACAAGTCATCGCTGACTTGTGTGATGAGGCAGATGCAGCCGCTTTAGCTCGCACAGTGGCCAGTGCCGCACGTGCCGCAGGTGAGGCAGATGAGGCAGAGGCAGGTGCCGCAGGTGGGGGGGTGGGGGGGGTGAGGTGGGAGGGAGCTTCCAGGGCCCAAAAGACAGATCCACACTACAGGTTGGATGGCAAGCTAAAAAATCATGTTATGGAGAAGTACCCACCCACCCCAAAAAAGACGCATCCCACGAGAGAGTGCCGGGTCTGTAAAAAAAAAGGCATTAGGCGGGAAACCAGATCATACTGCTCGAAGTGTGGAGTCCCCCTACATCAAGAGTGTTTCACACCCTACCACACAAAGAGAGATTATGCTAGCTGAGCATTATCGCTAGCATAAACTCTCTTTGTGTGCTAAGAGTGGAAACACTCTCCATGAAATATATATATGGATGGGTGCGTACTTCCCCGTAGTATGTGTTATGATATATGAGTGTATACATTTAGTCATTTAGCTGACACTTTTATCCAAAGTGACTTACAGGTTCTGTACGACAAGTCATCAGGACGGGCACAACTCTATCAGCTGAGTAACAATGTGTGTCTGAGGCGGCCAGACGATGCAGAGCGTAGGGTTATTGAGGGTGTGTAGTATATTGTATAGTGTCTTGTAAATAGTGTAAGTATTTCACAATATAGGTATTACTGGTTGTACAGAACAAAGGTGTTGGCACACAGTAAATTTTGCTGAGTATATTTTACTCAAACTGAGTACATTTTACTCAAACTGTACTGGTCAACTCTAAAATGTTTCCATTGCGCCTATTTCTCCAAAACAATGGCACGTAATAGATACCAGGTCATTTGGAGGTTTCTACATTTTAGCAACAACGAGAGAGCAGACAAGGCTGATAAACTGTACAAAGTACGCCCGGTCCTAGATTACCTTGTCAACCGATTCCAGGAGCTATTTCAGCCAGACCAGAATATTAGCATAGACTGAGTCCATTTGGGCTCAAATGGACTCAGTTTGAGTAAAATTTACTCTGCAAAATTTACTGTGCACATGGATATATTTGAAACACTATTCTTGGTCCACTTTCAGAGTAGCAATGTTGGTCTATATTGTCAATGCCGTTCATCAGTGTCCTGGTGTTAGCTGCTGATTATTTTCACAGAGTTTCACAGAGTACATATGGCTCACTTTACTAACTAACACACTATGTACATATGTGAATGCACTTTACACTGTGTGCCTTACCTGAAGTGAACACATATTGTCCACTTCAAGTGTTATAAATAGTTCGTTATGCTTTTATATTTTAGCATGAATGTGAATGCACTTTACATGGCGTACCCAATGGTGCTTTTCTCTGAAGAAGTGTTTATAGTGTGCAGAGGATATGGGTTGAACACAATACCTTTATAAATGTACATGTGTGCTGATGCACACACATAATGGTTATCTGCCATTTTGTCAGGTCAACACTAAACATATTTTACATGTGCAGCGACCATTTTGACAGGTCGAAAATGAATGGACTTGAATATATACACATTGTATGTTGTTTTTGCTACTGTAATGCACTACACGGTGTGCCTTACCTGAAGTGAACACATATTGTCCACTTCAAGTGTTATAAATAGTTCGTTATGCTTTTATATTTTAGCATGAATGTGAATGCACTTTACATGGCGTACCCAATGGTGCTTTTCTCTGAAGAAGTGTTTATAGTGTGCAGAGGATATGGGTTGAACACAATACCTTTATAAATGTACATGTGTGCTGATGCACACACATAATGGTTATCTGCCATTTTGTCAGGTCAACACTAAACATATTTTACATGTGCAGCGACCATTTTGACAGGTCGAAAATGAATGGACTTGAATATATACACATTGTATGTTGTTTTTGCTACTGTAATGCACTACACGGTGTGCCTTACCTGAAGTGAACACATATTGTCCACTTCAAGTGTTATAAATAGTTCGTTATGCTTTTATATTTTAGCATGAATGTGAATGCACTTTACATGGCGTACCCAATGGTGCTTTTCTCTGAAGAAGTGTTTATAGTGTGCAGAGGATATGGGTTGAACACAATACCTTTATAAATGTACATGTGTGCTGATGCACACACATAATGGTTATCTGCCATTTTGTCAGGTCAACACTAAACATATTTTACATGTGCAGCGACCATTTTGACAGGTCGAAAATGAATGGACTTGAATATATATATATACATGAATGTGAATGCACTTTACATGGCGTACCCAATGGTGAATAAATATTGTACACTTCAAGTGTCAAGTGTGTATATACAGAACATTATTATGCAATGTGTTTTTTACAACATGTGTGTTGAGTATCTGTTTAACACATGGTGCACTTGCTAATGCAATCACTACTTATCTGAAGTAAAGACATTTCTTCCCCTCCATCAAGTGTCAAGTGTGTATTATATACTTATAATGCAATGATTTTTATAACTTGTGTGTCTTAGATTATAATATACAGAATACAATGCAATGCAAAAATGAGATAAGATATTCCTTTATTGATCCCCTTGGGGAAAATTCAGGCATCATGCATTACATGTCAGAATACCTGTGGACGACTACACCATGATATGCAGGTAAATTCATCACGAACAGCTGTGAAGACATATTAGTATGCTGATATATACAGTAATTGTGTGAAATTGAAGCAATATAATATATATATATACATTATTATAAAAATTCATATGGCATGCAACGTAATCTATAAAAAATATCGCTATATGCATTGTATTTCATGAATGGTAAAACACGAAGTGGTTTAGTGTTTTAGCATTTATGAAATGCAATGCATATAGGGATATTTTATACTTTACTTTATGACAACGCTTCACATTCGATAAATGGGGGGGGGGGGGGGGTTGATCATGATTGCATTTATTCCAAGTGCATAGTGTACAATGTGTGACATTATGCACTTGGAATAAATGCAATCATGATCAACCCCCCCCCCCCCCCCATTTATCGAATGTGAAGCGTTGTCATAAAGTAAAGTATAAAATATCCCTATATGCATTGCATTTCATAAATGCTAAAACACGAAGTGGTTTAGTGTTTTAGCATTTATGAAATGCAATGCATATAGGGATATTTTATACTTTACTTTATGACAACGCTTCACATTAGATAAATGGGGGGGGGGGGGGGGGGGGTTGATCATGATTGCATTTATTCCAAGTGCATAGTGTACAATGTGTGACATTATGCACTTGGAATAAATGCAATCATGATATACCCCCCCCCCCCCCCCCATTTATCGAATGTGAAGCGTATGCACAGTTTTGCTAAATTGCTGCGTTTTCTATACATATCTTTGATTTACCTTGAAAATGTCTATATGTAATATTAGTATGCCGAGAGATGTGTACGGTAATTGTGTGGAATTGAAGCATACAGCTACACATTATTATAAAAATGCATATAGGCATACAACGTGATCGATACAAATATCTCTATATAATATATGCATTGCATTTCATGAATGATAAACACCACTAAGTGTTGTGTGTACAGTGCATGACATTATTGCACTTGGACAATGTGTTTCAGACGAGGAAATGATTTCGCGCTGCTGCAGCAAAACGATCATATCTCGGCTTTGAGGAAATGCAGCTGAATTTGGGCTCGTGTTTACCTTTTTTGGCGTGGAATTGTGAACGAACGACGGCATGGATCAACAAACGGCTTTTGGCGTATTGTACATCAACTAGCATATTGTCAAATGAGCCCAACCATTTCCACATAACTAAAATATATAATATAGAAATCTATCCGCGGAAATCATGTGTTTTCGCTAAATCAGCCTCTTAAGAGGCTGGCACGGTGAGGGATTGGCCGTCTCCCCCTAGTGGCGTTCAAAGTGTTAATAGAGTTACATTTCCTACCCTCTAGTATTTTATCTTAGTACTTTTTATCACATCTATTTTATTATCTATTCTATTTTATTCTATTATTATTTGTATTTTTTGCAGACCTTCATTTCACTACATGTCTTGTGTATGTATGTGACTAATACATCTCTTGAATCTCTACAAGAGCAGCCTCTCACAATTACAAATCCTTCTGCCCACTACCATCTGTAGCAACGAGGCAGTGTGTCAGTGTGTTTACTTACTCGCAGTAAAACATGAACCACACAAATGCAACTACAAGTGATGTACAGCATAGCACTACAACCTTGCTTTGGCATGGCAATATGTCTTCAACTGCCGCACTGTTATCCTTGCATAGTGACTGTGCACTGAACTGACACCGGATAGCTCTGGCCCTCTCCGTTACCGAGCTACATGCTGCACCCGGCATTCCTCATGTTTGGCTTTGACATTTTTCAATGCTCTGAGATTTATTTGGAGCATCAACTAACATTGTCCGGATTCCCAGGGGGCATTTTGGCAGATAAAATAAGCTGACTTGCTCGTCTACCCTTGGATGAGTGGAGCCGACCAATCACAAGGGCCGCTGACTCACTCTGGGAAGCGTTCCGACAGTCAGTCAGAAACAACACTGACAATGAGAAAGGATTCAATCAGAGAGCGGCCAGATGATCTTCATTCAACCTGCCACTTCTAATAAAGCATCCAGGCTACCCAGGGCTGGATGGCCCCACTGGAATAGCCACCTAACGGCCAACTCTGAAATAAACCTCATTTAACGACACCATTATTTCTATCCTTTCCTATCTTTCCAAGTAATCACAACAAGTCAGATCTTTACTTTGAACTCCATATAGAGTTATTAGTCCACAGTTCGCCTAAAAGTGAGCACAAATCTGAGCTTTTCCAAAACAAATGTGATTTAACTTTGTTCTTAATGCCTGGGTCCTCAAGTCTTTGGAAAGCAGAAGCTTTACCGTCTCTCTCTCTCCGTCTCCATCATTTCGCAGGAATCCTGCAATATACACATACATTATGGATGAATTACTTCATTAAATACAAAGCAGGGCATCTTGTAATGAACTGGGGGGATACTCTTAATCTTTGATGAGGCCTAGCTGATGAATAGTTTAATGAGAGCAGCTATGGCAGTGTATGTTGGCTGCTGACAAAGATATCACAACAGTGAGCAAAATGCATACAAAGGCAACAACACATTCAACATGTTTACTATCACCTAGTCCTAGTGTATATGTTGTTTATCTAGCAGATATACATTTGGCCATCCTATAAAAAGCTCATGAAACAGAATAGTGTAATATATGGACTGAACCTTCATTATATACTACATTATGAATGATCAAATATTTCATAAAAAGTGCACACATCTCCAATTTAGTTGGGGTACCTTTTTTTACTCTGAGTACATTTATCTGTTTCAATGTAGTATAGGATGTAGTATAGAAAGTCACGCCTCACTGCTGACATCGCCACATATCACAACCTCTTGTTAACATTCTCCAAAACCATTACTACTGCCAAAGCTTCTTTCTTTCACCATAGGATCGAGGCCTCTGCCAAGAACCTTCACAAACTGCATGCTACCACGTCCTCCCTCCTCACTCCCCCCCCCCACCCCCCTCATCTCTCTCTGCCGAAGACTTTGCGATCTTCTTTGAGGAAAAAGTGGAGAACATCCGCAGCTCATTCTCCCAACCCCCACCCATTCCAAATACTGAATTGAGAACCTGAAACTGGTAACGTCGAACAGTCTGACTACATGCCAGCTGGACCAGTTACCCTCCCCACTCCTCCAGACCATAGCACCAGACATCGTCCCATTCCTAACTGCAACCATTCCTAACTCCTCCCTCAACTTGGGGGTGGTCCCCTCCTCCCTAAAACAAGCCAGAGTCACACCGCTCATAAAAAAAAACCAACCATAAACCCCACCGTCATAGGCAACTATCGCCCCGTCTCTCTTCTCTCCTTCCTTTCTAAGGCCATGGTTAGACTAGTGTATTTGTGGCGTTTTTTATACGTTTTTGAATACGTTTCATGTCCCTATTACACAGAAATGCGTTTTTTGGCGTTTTTTTGTGGATACGGCTGAAACGCAAAATTGTGTTTGCGTTTTGGAGAAACGCAAAAAAACGCGCAGACAACAGCGTGTAGTCTGCATGAGCCGTTGTTGCGAAAACGCCCATGCGCAGTAGATACCATCTGCGTGCCCTTCCGGTGACAGAGAGCTGTCCCAAACCAAATAGCTGCAGCTACTATGTGTTGTCAAGTTATTGTTATAAGGACCCCAGTCCAAGCTACAACAGTCTGCATTCCCTTAACAATTGTTTGTATTGAGCCGTATTGTATTGTACCCATATGCAATATGCTAAAGAAAGTTTACATCCATTCATTCTGCTAGCATTACCGATTGGCACTGCCACTGGATAACATGAGCTAGTGTTAGCTATCAAACCCTGTTAGCTCAAAGCTCCTCTTTCAACTTAACAAGCATTAAACAAAATGGCCCAGTCATCTATTCACCTTTGTTTAATACACACAGCGTTGTCTCTAATGTTATCTAACCACTGATAGCTCCCGATATCATCAGTTTGGTGCTGGCTAAGTAGCGTGAGCTAACGTTAGCTTCTAGCCACAATGCTATACTGTTATAATGGCAAATTCCATTGACGTTAGCATGCAGATAACAATGCTACCGATCGTTTTTTAGACTAAACTATCCGCTCTTGGTGGTCACTTGTGTTGATGTTAGTTTTGTTTCATCAACAAATGACAGGCAGAACACAGTGAATTTATCCGTTTTGTTTATTGCACTTTTATTAGGCTTTGCTGAAAAAGAATCGCTGCATTGAGTAAATAGGCAAGATGGTGGCGCGGCATAGGCGCCTGCCTTATTGACATTTTCTTTGCTGGAGCTTCCAGGAAGTGTATTGGCACATTCAAGTTCTGATTGGTTGAAATTGCCTTCATGTTTGCCACCTACTGCCACCTACTGCTTTGGCAGTGTACTACATCAGTGTGCTCGGGTGACAAAAAAGAAAAAAAAACGAAAGTGTGACTCGAGGCGCACGACGTCGCGGCGAAACGCATATGACAATGATACGAAAATGAAACGAAAGGTGTAACCGCACCCTAAGGCTGGAGTTACACCTAGGGTGTTTTCGTTTAGTTTTTCAGATGAGTTTCGCTTTTCCAGGTGGCAACGTAGTGGCAGCAGAGTTAGACATTCGTTTTGCCTCCTGAGCACAGTGATGTAGTACAATGCCAAAGCAGTAGATGGCAGTAGGTGGCGAACATGAAGGCAATTTTCAACCAATCAGAACTTGAATGTGCCAATACACTTTCTGCAAAGAAAATGTCAACAAGCCGCCATCTTTAAATGTCTATGCAGCACTTATTTTTCAGCAAAGTGTAATAAAAGTGCAATAAACAAAACGGATACATTCACTGTGTGTTCTGCCTCTCATTTGTTGATGAAACAAAACTAACATCAACACAAGTGACCACCAAGAGCGGATAGTTTAGTCTAAAAAAAGATCGGCGATGTTGTTAGCTACATTGTTAGCACTAGCTCACGTTAACCAGCCAGCACCAAACTGATGATATAGGGAGCTATCAGTAGCTAGATAACATTAGAGACAACGCCTTGTGTATTAAACGAAAGTGAATAGATGACTGGGCCATTTTGTTTAATGCTTGTTAAGATTGAAAGAGGAGCTTGAGCTAACAGGGTCTGATAGCTAACGCTAGCTCATGTTAGCCAGCTGCTCATGCAATCGGTAATGCTAGCAGAATGAATGGATGTAAACTTTATTTAACATATTGCATAATGGGTACAATACAATACGGCTCAATACAAACAATTGTTAAGGGAATGTAGACTGTTGTAGCTTGGACTGGGGTCCTTATAACAATAACTTGACAACACATGGTAGCTGCAGCTATTTGGGACAGCTCTGTTGTCACCGGAAGGGCACGCAGATGGTATCTACTGCGCATGGGCATTGAGCAACAGCGGCTCCGCGCAGATTACACGACACGTTGTCGGCGAGTTTTTGGCGTTATTACAAAACGGAAACACAATTTAGCGTTTTCAGTAGGGCCAAAACGTTTCCTGCCAAAACGGCATTTCTATCTAATAGGGACAGCAAACGTATTCAAACTTATTAAAAAAACGACCACAAAAACACTAGTCTAACCATGGCCTAAAACACTTGAACGTGCTGTATCCAACCAACTCACTGATTATCTCTTACAGAATGACCTCCGACCTAGACCCTAATCAGTCAGGCTTCAGGACAGGTCACTCCACAGAAACGGCCCTCATTGCGGTCACAGAGGCACTTCACTTAGCAAAAGGCCTCTCCTCTGTCCTGATTCTCCTAGACCTATCTGCAGCCTTCGACACAGTCAACCATCAGATCCTCCTCACGTCCCTCGCAGGAATGTGAGTGGCTGGCTCTGCGCTGACATGGCTGATATCATACCTCAATGACCGCTCCTACCAAGTGTCATGGAGAGGGACCCTGTGGACGGGTGTCCCCCAGGGCTCGGTCCTTGGACCCCTTCTCTTCTCCCTCTACACTAAATATCTGGGTGACATTATCACGTCTCATGCCTTCTCGTATCATTGCTATGCCGATGATACTCGACTCTTCCTCTCCTTCCCTCCCTCAGATATCCACGTCTCTGAGCGGATCTCGGCCTGTCTGTCCGACATCTCCGCCTGGATGACGACCAACCACCTCAAACTGAACCTAAGCAAAACAGAATTGCTCTACCTGCCGGCCAAATCCTCCCCCCTGACCGACCTTTCCATCACAGTTGAGAATGCAGCTGTGACCGCGTCCCTGACCGCCAAGAACCTTGGTGTTGTCCTCGACGACCAGTTGAACTTCTCCACTCACATCGCAGCGACAACCAGAACCTGCAGATTCTTGTTTTCAAAATGTTGTTTCTATCATGAGTTATTTATAAAATACTTGTACAGGGTGAAACATTTGATATTTTTTCACATCAAATACAGCATGAAATGGAGTTAATTAGCAAAAACCTATAAACAGCATAATTGAAAATTAACTGACGTTGTGAGTTACGGTTAAGACAGTCCATTTTGAAAACTGAGCGAGTTTTGTCACAAAAGCCATTATTGTTCATTGAAAAATTTAAATGCATTGCAAGTTCACGTTTTACAGTACTAGAAACAGTTTGTTTGTTTGTTTGTTTATTTACACATATAAAAACAGTTACATATATAATACAATATAGTCCACAAGGGATGTGTAGGAGAATTGCCTAAAAACCCTCAAGGGGCTTGCATGTGGCATTCACCAGGAAGCAAAATTACATTATATCAAGATAAATATAAAATATAAAATAAAATCCCCCCCCCCCCCCCCCCCCCCTGAACAAACAAACGCACACAAGCAGGCCTACATAGACACCGAAGTAGGCACCCCATGCCATACGATTTCTGGTATAGAGAAAACAATCAATGACAGTAAGAATATATAATAAAACGAAAATACAATAACAAAATACATCAAGCCATCAGACTACAGTTTGTAAAGGAAGTCCATATGGGAAATATTGGTGATCTAGGAGATGAGATTTCAGTGCTCTTTTGAATTTCAGAAAAGAAAATTCCAAAATATGTGGAGGCAAAGAGTTCCACAACTTTGACCCTCGGTAGAGCAAACAAAACTGAGATTGGGAAGTGCGGGAAAAGGGTGGTCTAAGCAAACAGGAACTACGTGTGGGGTAATTATGAATTTGGTGATTGTGGGCAAACATGTCATGAAAAAAAGGGGGAAGGGCTCTGTTTAAAGAACTATGCACAAATAAACCAGTCTGAAGATGATTCACTTGATAAACACTGAGTATACCTAACTTATGGAATAGAGGCTGAGAAGAATGACTTTGTTGAACACAGCTGATTATTTTTAGAGCTCGTTTCTGCAGACGGTATATGGGCTCAAGTTTGGTCTGATGCGTACTACCCCAAACTAAATTACAGTAATTGATATATGGGTAAACCATAGAGTAATATAACATTGTGGCAACCTCGGTGCTCAGCAAGTGACGTGTTTTTCCAAGAATACCAATACTCTTGGCCATTTTTGTAGTTATGGCTGTGATATGAGGTTTCCATGATAGGGATTCATCAAGCAGAACACCAAGGAATCGTGTAAAACACACCCTAGCTATGGGGATGTCATTGATCACTACTTTAGATGAAGAGTTAAAAATCACAGATTTGAGACCAAAAAAAATGAAATTAGTTTTTTTAATGTTTAGTGATAATTTGTTGCATTTAAACCAAATTGATAGTTTGTTAAGTTCTTCATTTATGACCCTAATGATGGTATCAGGATCTTTATGTGAATAGAATACACACGTGTCATCTGCAAATAAAATTTTCGACAGCCTGTCTGAGACGTTAGGGAGGTCATTGATATATAACAAAAATAACAAAGGCCCAATAATTGAACCTTGGGGCAGACCGCAAAGTAAAGGAAGAAAAGGAGAATTTATCCCATTATAGGATACAGACTGACGTCTATCTTTAAGGTAACTGGTGAACCATAGCAGTGCATTGTTTTTTATTCCAAGATGTGAGAGCTTCTGCAGGAGGATATTGTGATTGACTGTATCAAATGCCTTTGATCAGTCTAAAAAAATACCTATAGTGTTTTCCTTTCTGTCTTTAGCTTTGTATATTTCATTAATTAGATGTGTTATTGCCATATATGTTGCATGTTTCTTTCTGAACCCGTACTGGTGAGTGTAAATAATATTGTGCTTATTAAGATGTTCAATTAATCTTTTATAGACAAGCTTTTCAAGTATTTTTGACAAGGTGGGAAGGATGGATATAGGTCTGTAATGGTTGAAGACGGCTGGGTCATCATCTTTATAAATAGGGATGATCTTAGCTATTTTAAGTTCCAGTGGGACGATTCCCTTCTCCAGTGATGTATTAAAAATATGACATAATGGCTTCACAATGGATTCTTGAATGGATATCAGTAATCTGCCTCCAATACCATCATAACCCGGAGAAGAGTCCCCCAGGTTGATCAAGATCTCCCGAACCTCATCCTCTGTAACCGGCAAGAAGTTAAAACTGTCATTGCTTGGAGGATTCATAAACTGAAGGGGACTATGGTTACTAAATGGAATCTTTGCAGCCAGTGTTGGACCAACTTCTGAGAAAAAGTTATTAAAGTTATTGGCAATTAATTGCGGGTCAGTGATAATAACCCCATCAACCTTAAATTCATTAGGCAACTGATTACGTTTATTTTTTTTGTTGAGGATAGAGTTAATTGTTCTCCATAAGAGAGTCATGTTATTTTTGTTTTTAGATAATTCCATATTGTAGTAATGCTTTTTAGCTCCTCTGATAATGTGGTTTAATTTATTTCTATAGTTCCTAAATTGAGCAAGATAAAATGGAGTGGGATTGAGAAGATATTTTTTATACAATCTACGTTTAGTATTTAGGGATTTGATAATAGCTGGGGTTATCCATGGTTTGATCAGTTTATGATGAGGCTTGGGAGATGTCTGTACAAGGGGAAAACATAGGTCATAGGCCTGGGAGATACGTTCAGAAAACAAAGTAAAAGACTTTTGTGCATCAACAGAGTGGAGGATATCTGTCCATGGATACTCACCGACCACTAGTCCAAACCTGGTCAAACTAGCTTCATTAAAGCGTCTCTTATATTTAGGATATAGCATAGTTGGAGACTTTTCATGTTCCCTATATAATATGAGAAAGATTGGACAATGATCAGCAATATCCATGCACAGAACTCCTGATTTCATGCTCTTATCCAACACATTAGTAAAGATATTGTCAATCAGAGTGGCAGATGTCTCCGTCACTCTGGTTGGTACTGCAATCATAGGATGAAAGTAGTGGGAATACATTGTGTCAATAAACTCCTTAGTTGAGTTATCATTCTTATGGTTTATAAAATTGATATTTAGGTCACCCATTAAATAGCATTTTTTCCCTTCTTTGGAAATGACATCCAGAACATTTGTTAGATCAGCATTGAATGCAGACAAGCTAAAGCTGGGAGGTCTATAAATACATGCAATAATGGCCTGGTGGGTTTCAACAAACACAGCCTCAGCAGAAAGGGTTAAATACTTTTCGATGTCATGCCTTTCTTTATACACCATGTTCGGATTGAGATATAGAGAAACACCCCCACCCTTTTGGCCTTCTCTGCATCTATGAATATGCTTATAGTTATTGAATTCATACAAATCAGCATTGTCTTTAGACAGCCATGTTTCAGTAAGCCCTATTACACTAAAAGAGAAGTCAAGGTTAGTCAAACAAAGACATAAAGTATCATAGTTTTTTGGCAGGCTGCGGACATTGATATGAATGAGGGAAAAGTCACTCCTAGTATTTTGAGGGTCAACAGTGGTTTTTTTTATAGACCCAGATAAATCTGTTCACAGCTAATCAGCATGCAGTATTCAGGTCAGGTGACGCAATATGGACGCTACCTGGAACTGTGCTGTCTGAATGTGAATTGCATTGTAACTTTGGCTCAAAGTCATTTTAGATATATTTTTTTATGAAATTAAATGCATACCATGAGTTTATATCCTCTAGGGCAGAGCCAAGAAGAGAAAAGCTGAAGATTATTCAGGCAGCGAAAATGTGACAGAGTTCCGTGAGTTCAAATCCGGTTCATGTGTAACTTTGACTCAAAGCAGGGGCGGAGCTATAGGCGCGGCTGGGGAGGCAGCTGCCTTAGGGCCCGCCCACCGTCTGGCGGGAGGGGGGGCCCGGCCCCCTCCGGCCCCGGGCCCAGGCCCGGGACCGAATGGAGTTGCCGTTCGCGTGTGGGACTGGATCGAACACAACTGGTGGTAACGGCAACTGGGACTGGTGCGTTTGTTTTGATTCTAGGCTCCTCCCGTTTTGCCAGTACTGTGGTACGAGTACGACTGATAGCGTGTGGTTTAGGAACAGGGCGTTTTGCACAAATCCAGCGCTCCCTTTCCTTGGCTGTGACGTAGCCACGTAAATCTCACAAGCAGCGCGGAGGTGATATTTTTCTCTGATGTCGCGTTCACGTTACGTGGGAAGAATCGGAAGAATCAGCTTCCGACTGGGAAAAACCATTCACGTCAGCCTCCTAGTTGTAATTCCTACTAGGACATATGGGATTTTGTATAGACCCCGATATCTCCCACTTCGCGTCACGAATTGCGGAAGTATGGATGTGGGCGTTTTGATCGAGTCAATGCGTGAAGGCTTCCTAGTTGTAGCAACGAGATGTCCTCTGGTTCTTCCGCTTCTTCCCACGTAACGTGAACGCGACATCAGAGAAACATATCGCAAGCTATGTTCAACATAATAAGTCACCTGAAACATGAATGAATGAAAACTTTATTAACAGATTGCAGAATGGGTACAGTACAGTACAGCTCAATACATACAATTGTTAAGGGGATGCAGACCAGAGAAAGACTTTCGTCTTGTTTACATCAGGGTCCCCCACATCACCACCGCTACCATGGTGTATTAAAATCCGACGACGCCGAGCAGCTAAAGGGGACATTTACCGAGGACCAGCACAAAGTGTGGATATATTATGATTTAACAAGTCTTATCTGTCCAGGACGATGACAACATTATTGCAGGTAAGCTAACTAGTACTACTAACGTTATCACGCTAGCTTGGATGCTAACTAACGTAATGTGAATGAATGAATGAATGAATGAAAACTTTATTTAACAGATTGCAGAATGGGTACAATACAGTACGGCTCGTTAAGGGGATGCAGACCAGAGAAAGACGTTTGTCTTGTTTACATCAGGGTCCCCCATTTTCAATTCATAGTGATCATAGAAAACATATACGTTACCACCTAGCCACAATCTATGGTATTTCTAGGTTACCACATGGGTGGCGCACGTGAACACTTTGTGAATTATGTGAGGGTGTATCATGATGATGGTAATTTGGCACTTAACGAACGTTACCTATCTCTTTGCCGTTTTGCATAGTGCACTGCATAGTACCAGAGATGACAAAAGTTATGTGGTAACATAGGTCGCATCACTGCCAGTAGTCGGCATATTACCCAATTCTGACTCTGGTATTAGTCAACTAACGTACTGTTAGCCAGCTACTGTAATAACGAAACTGAAATATCTAATGATGATAGTCAATCATAAAGACAGAAAACACTCTCATCACAGACAAGCTGGATCTGGCCAAATACCTAAACATGTCATGGTGAATGAATGAAAACTTTATTTAACAGATTGCAGAATGGGTACAATACAGTACAGCTCAATACATACAATTGTTAAGGGGATGCAGACCAGAGAAACACTTTCGTCTTGTTTACATCAGGGTCCCCCATTTTCAATTCATTATAACATAATGACATACAGATATACAGTAGTGCTACATCTATACATGACATACCAGATTTGCAAATACAGTACTGTTTGTGATACGAAAAGAGTCCAGAAAAGAGAGCATATACATTTGACGTATTATTATTATTGTATTGTGATATGTTTTGTTTCATGTTGGATTTTTTTTAATTTTTTTTTTAATTTTTTTTTTAAATAATACAATAAATATCGGGGGGGGGGGGCCCGAGCTGTCAATCTCGCCTCGGGGCCCGTGGGGCATTCCAACCGCCACTGACTCAAAGTAATCTTTAAAGATGGATTTGTTTGACAAAATGTTAGCATGACGTGAGTTTATGTCCTTTAGAGCCGAGCCAAGAAGAGGAGAGCTGAAACTTAATTAAGGAAACGTAGCAAAAACGTGCTACGAAATCTGGAGTTATCTGTAGTTTGATTTAGTTACCTGTAAAAGTATCTTGAGAAAATGTCTGTTAACGTTTGTTCAGTAGCTTGGCTTACATTACACGCAGCTCGTACAAAACCGCAAAAACATTTATAGTTGCTTTTGATAATTGTATTATATGTTTTATGACAGTAGTTGTAGAGGCAAAATATGATCATATCAAAAAATTTCCAATCCAGCCAAAATCACCATTTTCAGTGGTAGTGCTTAACTATGCTGTCCCTTACTGCAGGGTAAAACTGGGAAAGGTATTGTGGAATAATATATTGTGAGGAGCCCCTAACTATCATAAAGACATCCCCCTCCCTTCTCCTTTGTCCCCTATCCTGTATCCTCCCTCCCCCTTACACACTATAAAGTCCCCCTCCTCACAAGATTCAGTCTTCTCTACCTGGGCAATTTCAGCTGATCACCTGGGCGAGAGCCACTCAGCCATGTATCTACTTATCTTGTATATATTTCTATCTGTCTGGCTAATAAACCTTATTAACTGGATCTCGGTTGACTGAGCACGTTCTTCATGATATCCACGATATCCTACAGTTTATAGGCAGACGATCGCCAGAGACCAAAATTCTCCACCATTCCCATCATGAAATGCACGTATTTGTTAATAGAGGAGATATACGTGCACAACATATCTTGTGTTTATTCCACAACACTACAGCTGGTGTCTGTCTGTTATACATGACTTGGCCTCTCTTCCCAGCCCACACAGTGGTTCTGCCAGTGTTTTCCTGCCATAGCAAATATGTACTCAGCAATGCAGAAGTTGGGTCTAGAGTTGGTCCTTCTGTGATATGATTATGAGTGCCAAGTGCTGGAGTGCTTCAACTCCTGGCTGCAGTTAAGGCAAAATTATACTAATGCATTCAACTTCAACCGTCTCTCATTTCTCACGGGAAGAGTGTCAGTTTAGTCAGGAATCATTCAGATCATACGTCCAGCCATTATTGCATAAAATGCTAATACAGATAGATTTGGCACGTATCTCTTCTTATGGTGCTCCCTGCTGCAGGAGCGCAGCGTAACTAGCATCATGCATATAAACATGCATGGACCACTAGAAAGCACACCATGGGTACAAATGGAGCCAAACATGAACCCTGTTGAGGCTGGGGGAGCGATGATGGTGGAGAGAAGAGGCAGCAGAAGAATGCCCCACAGCCCAGCAGGCTCAAGCACCACTACGGCCTGTTAAATGTGCTCTAGATAAGACCGCTAGTCAGTATAATGTGATCTAACTGGAGCAGGTCAGCTAGCAGCTATCAACTGCCCCGCGGTGGCACACGACTTGACTGTCACATGCGTGTTCTGCCAGAATGAGCTTCACTCATGTGTAGCGCACGGTGTCTGACTGGCCAACCAGTCAGGCATAACTGTGACATATACAGAATAAAAGTGGCACGGATCATATGACAATGGATCATTGACACCAACAGCGGCATTATGCCTGAACATCTTTTGCCCACAGCTGCTGACCTTGAACCTATGCAAATATGTTCCCATTCCCAGTGTCAGGTTACATGATCAACGTAGTAGAAGTAATTTAAGTTGTTACATCACATGGCTGGCTATTGATTGTAACTTAATCAAATGGATCGGATTTCGCAGGCAAAGGTGCTTATTCAACAGCCTAATCAGTACTGTACAGCAGTCAGAAGCCTGCTAAATCACTAACACATAACAGGAAAGACAGGGCTGCAGCCAGTTCTGTGTGGAATGGACAGGTACTCTTTGGATGCAAGTGCTGTATCAGATAGTCATAGACCAAAACATTTTATGTTTCCCTAAGAGTAAAACACATAACCAATCTAAAATGGGCAAAAAAGGAGGTAGGGACCGCACTCAGAATATCGTTGTTTTTATTTTCAAGTTGTTATAGCGCACAAAAAGTTTTCAGCCATACACACTGATGAAGGCCGGATGGCTGAAAACGTTTTGTGCGCTATAACAACTTGAAAATAAAAACAACGATATTCCGAGTGCGGCCCCTACCTCCTTTTTTGCAACTTAATTAATGTTGGACTACGCACCTGTCTGAGCGCAGTGGTTACCCCCTTTTTCAATCTAAAATGGGAACATCAAATGGAGAATAGTCCAAGGTAATCTATGTCTTGTCAGAGCAAGTTGGGTGTGAGATGGAGGAGAAAGAAGAATTGTGGAGTGAGTTGGATGGAGTGTGTGGAGAGTGTACCCAGATGAGAGAGTGGTGTTTGGAACGGACTTCAATGGGCATGCTGATGATAGGGAACAGCGGTGAGGAGGTGACGGTGTCGGTAGGTATGATGTCAAGGAGAGTAATGAGGAGGTGACGGTAGGTATGATGTCAAGGAGAGAAATGAGGAGGTGACTGTAGGTATGATGTCAAGGAGAAGAATGAGGAGGTGACGGTAGGTATGATGTCAAGGTAGGGCTGGGCGATAAAACGATAACTATCGCGATAAATTATTTCCTCGAAATAAACATGAAACGTGGTCGCAAAGTTTCGATATATCGATTTTCCAAGCACACGCACTAACAACCAATCAGTGAAGGAGATGGCCGAGAGCGAAGGAGACCCGGAAGGAGACCCAGAGGTAGGACTCACTCAACAACAAGGCTTGCTAGGCTAATTAGCTTGCACGGCGCTGTTTTATATATTTACGTGCCGAGTATGTGTGTGGTGTGAATTCTGAGGCCACGTTTATAGTAGTGTGGGGTATACAGTGGACGTCATTTCAATATATTGTGGCGGAAGAGAGTATTTTAGTGTCATATTTAGCACATTGTCATCGAATACACCGCTTAGAAACAGGCTGGCTAGGATAACTAGCTTGCACGGCGCTGTTTTATATATTTACGTGCCGAGTATGTGTGTGGCGTGAATTCTGAGGCCACGTTTATAGTAGTGTGGGGTATACAGTGGACGTCGTTTCAATATATTGTGGCGGAAGAGAGTATTTTAGTGTCATATTTATTACATTGTCATGAGATACTCCGCTTGTCGGCTAACTGCTAACGTGCGCGGACTGATGACGACATCAACTCGACTCGAGACATTCGCAGCAGCATAAGAAGTTAATTAAACTTGACAGACATTATATCGACGATAATTATCGATATCGAATTATATGAAAATAATTTTATAATTTTATCGCGATAACGTTTTTGGTCATATCGCCCAGCCCTATGTCAAGGAGAGAAATGAGGAGGTGACTGTAGGTATGATGTCAAGGAGAGGAATGAGGAGGTGACGGTAGGTATGATTTCAAGGAGAGAAATGAGGAGGTGACTGTAGGTATGATGTCAAGGAGAGGAATGAGGAGGTGACGGTAGGTATGATGTCAAGGAGATAAAATGAGGAGGTGACTGTAGGTATGATGTCAAGGAGAGGAATGAGGAGGGACGGTAGGTATGATGTCAAGGAGAGGAATGAGGAGGTGATGGTAGGTATGATGTCAAGGAGAGGAATGAGGAGGTGATGGTAGGTATGATGTCAAGGAGAGGAATGAGGAGGTGACGGTAGGTATGATGTCAAGGAGAAGAATGAGGAGGTGACGGTAGGTATGATTTCAAGGAGAGAAATGAGGAGGTGACTGTAGGTATGATGTCAAGGAGAGGAATGAGGAGGTGACGGTAGGTATGATGTCAAGGAGATAAAATGAGGAGGTGACTGTAGGTATGATGTCAAGGAGAGGAATGAGGAGGGACGGTAGGTATGATGTCAAGGAGAGGAATGAGGAGGTGATGGTAGGTATGATGTCAAGGAGAGGAATGAGGAGGTGATGGTAGGTATGATGTCAAGGAGAGGAATGAGGAGGTGACGGTAGGTATGATGTCAAGGAGAGGAATGAGGAGGTGACGGTAGGTATGATGTCGAGAGAAATGAGGAACAGATGTGCTGACAAGCATGTGTTGAGAAGAGGAAGTGGTGAGGGAGATTAACAAGAATGAGGTGAGGGCAGCTATGAAGAGGATGAAATGAGGGCAGCTAAGAAGAGGATGAAGTGAGGGCAGCTATGAAGAGGATGAAGAGTGGAAAGGTGGTTGGTCCAGATAACCTGTGGAGACGTTTAGAAGAGATGGCAGTGGAGTCTTTAACTAGATTGTTTAACACAGTGAGAGGATGCCTGAGGGTGGATGAGAACTGTATTGGTACAGATCTTCAAGAATAAGGGAGATGTGCAGAGGGGTATAAAGTTGATCAGCCACAGCATGAAGTTATGGGAAAGAGTACTGTAAGCTAGGTTAAGAGGGGAGGTGATGATTTGTGAGCAGCAGTATGTTTCATGAAGCTAGGTTAAGAGGAGAGGTGATGATTTTTGAGCAGAGGTGAAGATTTGTGAGCAGCAGTATGTTTCATGAAGCTAGGTTAAGAGGAGAGGTGAAGATTTGTGAGCAGCAGTATGTTTCGTGAAGCTAGGTTAAGAGGAGAGGTGAAGATTTGTGAGCAGCAGTATGTTTCGTGAAGCTAGGTTAAGAGGAGAGGTGAAGATTTGTGAGCAGCAGTATGTTTCGTGAAGCTAGGTTAAGAGGAGAGGTGAAGATTTGTGAGCAGCAGTATGTTTCGTGAAGCTAGGTTAAGAGGAGAGGTGATCCCACAAAGGTGATGATTGCTTTAAGAGTTGTCAGTTGATTTGATGGAGAAGTACAGAGAAGGTCAGTGTCTGTATTTAGAGAAAGCATGTGACAGGGTGCAGAGAGAGGAGGTGTGGTAGGATTGTAGGAGGAGGTCTGGAGTGGGAGAGAAGTATGTAAGAGAGGTGCAGGACAAGTACGAGGTAGGGGTGGGGGAAATGAATCAATACAGAAATATATCGCAATATTTTATGTGCCGAAATTATATCGATATACTGACACCAATCATTATTTCGATATTCTAAAAAATTACAATCCCATTTTATTGCAATACAAATTATTGGAATGAATTGTCAGACTGAAAACGTTATCTTATTAGATACAAATAGATGATATATATGATATATATTTGTATTGCAGATGTTAACAAAGTCTTACATTGGGGACATCATTTGCAGTTAAAAAAGGGTAATACATTGCAATATATCGCAATATTGTGATATTACAATACCATGACTTGTCTAGTATCGTGATAATGTTGTATCATGGGACATCTGGTGATTCCCACCTCTAGTATCAGGGCAGTGTGACAGCATGAGGTGTGCAGTAGGAGTGACAGATGACTTCAAGGTGGAGGTGGGATTACATCAAGGATCATCTCTGATCCCCTTCTTGTTTGCAATGGTGATGGACAGGTTGATGGAGGAGATCAGAGATCCCAAGAGTAGTGTGACGACCCTCCCCCACATTGTGTTGGCTTCCTCTGCTCTAGCTGGCAGAGCAGAGCTGGGGAAGGCTCGTCAGGCTAATTGGGGCACACCTGGGCCGGTGTGTCCCAGGCAAGATATTAGAGAGAGGCTGCCTCTGGTCTCTGGCGAACTCCCCCCACATATTTGGTTCCTATGTTTGGCTGTTTGGTTTGCACTTACAACACTAATCATGCTGCACATACACTTACCACACACTGCACACACACTGATACTCTATATTGGCTGCTGACTAGTATAGTTTAAATAGATTCTTTGTTATTTCTTAAATTGTGCCCGTGTCTCCCCATTCTTGTTGCGAGCTTGAGCCAGTTTGTAACAGTATGGATCAGGTTGAAGTGAGCCTGGAGAGGTGGAGGTATGAAAGTCAGTAGGAGCAAGACGGAATACATGGGTATGAATGGGAGGGAGGACAGTGGAATGGAGAGGATGCAAGGAGTAGAGGTGGTGAAGGGGCATGAGCTTGGGGTCAGCTGTTCATAGTAATGGGGAGGAAGGGAGGTAAAGAAGAGTGTGCAGGCAGGGTGGAGTGGGTGGAGAAGAGTGTCAGGAGTGATTTGCAACAGAAGGGTACCAGCAAGAGTGAAAGGGACGGTTTATAAGAAGAGTGAGACCAGCTTTGTAGTAAGGTTTAGAGGCGGTGGCACTGACGAAAAGACAGGAGGCGATGCTGGAGGTGGCAGAGTTGAAGAGGCTTAAGATTTCCATTGGGAATGATGAGGAACGACAGGATTATGAATGAGCACATTAGAGGAACAGCTCAGGTTAGACGGTGACAAGTGAGACGGACAAGATTGAGATGGTTTGGACCATGAGCGGAGGAGGGATGCTGGATATATTGGGAGAAGGATGCTGAAGATGGACCTGCCAGGCAGGAGGAGAAGAGGAGGTTTATTGATATGATGAGGAAGGACATGCAGGAGGAGAGGAGGATGTTTATTGATATGATGAAGAAGGACATGCAGGAGGAGAGGAGGAGGTTTATTGATATGATGATATGACCTCTGCCAGTGGGTCTTGGACTTCCTGACGGGCAGACCCCAGGTGGTAAGAGCAGGCAACTGCACCTCCTCATCCATCACGCTCAACATAGGGGCCCCCCAGGGCTGTGTTCTGAGCCCCCTCCTCTACTCCCTGTACACACATGACTGCGTAGCACAGCGGAACAGCACAATCATCAAATTTGCTGATGACACAGTAGTGGTGGGCCTGATCTCTGCCAACGACGAGAGGGCCTACCTGGAAGAGGTAGAGAATATGTCACAGTGGTGTCAGGAGAACTGCCTCTCCCTGAACGTCAGCAAAACAAGAGATGATTGTGGACTTCAGGAGGTCGGGGGTCAAGGACTACAGCCCCCTCAGCATCGACGGGGCACCGGTTGAGAGAGTGAACAGTTTCAAGTACCTCGGAGCCCACATATCCGAGGATTTGACATGGACCACACACATTGACAGTGTTGTGAAGAAGGCACGACAACGCCTCTACTTCCTCAGGCGCCTAAGGAAGTTCCAAGTCAGTCAGAAGATCCTTAGGAACTTCTACTCATGTACAATAGAGAGCATCCTGACTGGCAACATCACCTCCTGGTTTGGGAATAGCACTGCACAAGACCGTAGCAGACTACAAAGAGTGACACGTTCAGCCGAACGCACAATTGGAGGGGGGCTTCCCACCCTCCAGAACATTTACAACAAGCGGTGCAGGGGGAAGGCTAAGAGAATTATTAAGGACTCGAGCCACCCGAACAACTGCCTCTTTGAACTGCTGCGGTCAGGCAAGCGATACCGGAGTCTTAAGGCGAGCACAGAAAGACTCAGAAGAAGCTTCTATCCCCAGGCCATCAGGCTGCTAAACGAACAATAAACACTATGCAACAACCATCAAATGCACACAGCACACACACCCACACACTCACTTAAACAAACAACACACTGCAGCACCCACTCTCCACACTTTAGATGACACAAACACACTTTATATTTATTGATAAAGGATTTGCACTACAACTCGTACACCTACTGTAAATTGTACCTAAATTGCACCTCATCCCATTTCTGCCTTGTACTATATAGTATTGTATATTAGTACACCGCATAGTATTGTATATTATATGGTAACTCAGTTACGTCTATTCTGCATCGAACATTGTACATATGCCTATACTGAACACTGTGACCTCATTTTTTTTACTTCTAATTTACATGCTATGCTATGTTATTCTATTTCATACTTATTTTGTCTTGCACAGTCTCTGGAGCGTAACAGTAAGAAGCATTTTGTATAAAAGTATTCTGTACTTCTGTATGACAACTATTAAAGAAACTTGAAACTTGAAGGACATGCAGGAGGAAACGTTTATTGATATGATGAGGAAGGACATGCAGGAGGAGAGGAGGTTTATTGATATGATGAAGGACATGCAGGAGGAGACGTTTATTGATATGATGAGGAAGGACATGCAGGAGGAGAGGTTTATTGATATGATGAAGAAGGACATGCAGGAGGAGATGAGGAGGTTAATGGATATGATGAGGGAGGACATGCAGGAGGAGAGGAGGAGGTTAATGGATATGATGAGGGAGGACATGTATGAGAGGTCAGGAGGATGCCAATAATTATCCAAAAAAAATCTAACCCTAACTAACCTTACTGTCATGTACCTAATATACTAACCTACACTGTAGCACTCAACACTTTGATGAACATTGTTACTCAGCTGATAGAGTTGTGCCCTGCCTGATGACTTGTCGTACAAAACTTGTAAGTCGCTTTGGAAAAAAGCGTCAGCTAAATGACTAAATATAAATGTAAAGGAGGAGGTTTATGGATATGATGAGGAAGGACATGCAGGTGCGACAGAGTAAGATGCAGAGGACAGGAAGAGATGGAAACGGATGATCCGCTGTGGCGACCCCTACAGCCAAAAGAAGACGCGCGCGCGCGCACACACACACACACACACACGCACCACTTGCTTGACAGGTTTTTATGGCCTCTGCCACAGTTACCAAGCATTTTGTTTTGGCACTACACGAGGCAAATAAAGTCAGCCGTCTCCGTGTTAAACCTTCAGCAACATCCTTGTCATTCCCCACTGGCAAACTAGATGGCAGAGGACATGGATTCATCTATAAAGACAATCTGCAGCTCCATGTCCTTGCACCTAGACTGGGCCACTATGGCAGGATCTGATTCGAGATCTGATTGGACAGAGATGGGGAAGGATATAAACACCAGCACAGATCCACCTGGTTGTCGTGGAAGCCCGCTGGGCTCAATCAACATATTATTCACAACACTTCTCCTTTGCGCTGCCAATCCACACCATCGCGCAACGTACCGCCCACCCGCCTGCCAGAGCCTTGGCTGCAAGATTTCCATTCTGCCTGAGAGGAGATGAATGCCAACTGGGGGCTATTGATCTGCCTTTTAGCAGAGTTTCCATCACCAGTGTGAGTGCCTGTGTACAAATGGTGTCAAAACCAGAATACTGACCTATTGGTCTTCTCACTTTCTCTATTCCTTGCTGTCCTGGCTTTTCTGGGTTTCCTCTCTTTCCTCTGTTCTATTTGTGGGAGGCAGTGCTAGCAGAGGTTTGTAGGGCAGACCTGAGTCGGGGCTACAGTATATGGTAAGGCAGGATATGAAACCACCGGGTTAAATAACTAGAATGTGTGCTCACGGCAAAAGACGATGAGGTGTGGGTGAGAAGAGATAGTCCCTTCTGACTATGAATTAATCCATGCGAGAAGGAAATTAGAGCCGTTAGATCTGATGTGTTTTATAATGGAAGCAGTGGCGGCCGTAGCTATGTTTCACCTGTTTAAGTTGAAATGGGCCCTGATTGACATGCAAGAAGAATTGAAACAGCTTAAAGGAAAACTCCAACATTTTGGGAAATTAGCTTATATGCCATATACCCTGGAGTTAGACAAGAATATACATACCTTTTTCTTCTCTGTGCATGCAGTAGGAGTAGGAAGACATTGGGAACTACTGTAGGCTAATGGAGGAACCTACTTCCAGTGACTGACGCTAAGCTAGGCTAACGGTGCGCATCTTCCTACTCCTACTGCATGCACAGAGAAGAAAAAAGGTATGTATCTTCTTGTCTAACTCCAGGGTAGATGGCAAATAAGCTAATTTCCCAAAATGTTGGAGTTTTCCTTTAAATAATTACAGTTCTTTCAGCACCATGGACAGTTCAGGAGAGCTAAAAGGAGAGGGAGAGAGAGCAAGCAGCCTGATGCGAGTGGAAAAGCAATTCATTGACACGCTTCTTTCTCCTCATTCCACAGCAAATATGTCATGGTTTCAGTTTTTAATTAAGGGAATTGTTTGTATTGTTTCCATGTTGAGCTATCCATGGTGCTGAAAGTGCTCATAATGCATGTGAGTTGAAGTATGAAAATATACCATTATTGATGCAAACCCACTTGAATCCTTGCTTCTTTATTTTTCATTTTCTTTTATGTTTTTTTGGGGGGGGCGGGGGCTCATTAGTTCTTGAAACGGGCCTCCGAATGCTTAAGGCCCCCACTGGATGAAAGTGGGCTAATTTACAAAAGGGAAAAGACCCGGTTGAGAGGAAAATGACAAGGATACTGTGTGTGTGTACATGTGTGCGTGTGTAGCTCAATGAGTGTGGCTGACAGAATCAGGTTAAGACAGTGGTGGGAATAAACTAAAGATATACTGCATCATTTCAGCAGGGGTATCTTCCTTACAGACAATTCCCTGGCTTCCCACCAAACAGAAAACCCACAAGCTAACAATGTTAGAACAGTGGTGTGTCAAAAGAGTTATGCTATTTAACCCCCCCCCCCCACAAAAAAAGGGTGCACAATCTTATTTAAAGTTTTAAACGATTACCATAATATATAATAAGTTTAATCAACCTCCCAAAGTTTAAGACACGGTCTTATCGGAAACCATACAGCAACTTATCATATTGAATAAAAGTTAAACGTCTGTAAATTTCATCTGTGCCCTCTCTTGTTCTGCGGGTCCTCATGAATAAGTCATCGGGGGACGACCCCGCACCGGCCCTTTGGCTTATTGCTCGTTCCGCCGCCGCTGCGGCCCTGTAAAACCAACTGAAGTGTTTATGGGAGATAAGAGGGAATAGAGGGCGCAGGCCCAATAACTCCCTTTATCACCACACGTTCTGCAGCCAAGGGGGCGCTTTTACGAGAAGAACCACACCGAAGACGAATCCTTAATTAGAGAAGTTTGTGGACCCTACATCAGAGGCCTAATGGGGGAATAAAAAAGAAGTGTTGAAAGGGCATCTGAACGATTGCTCGTTGGCTTGTTTGTTACCGCGGCGACGACGGGCCCCGTGTATCCTCAAAGCAACAGGAGTGAAAACCCTTTTTAAAATGGCAGGGGGGACGAGCTGCTTTGTTCCGTGAAAATGACCAGGCGAGTCAGAGGCCTTTTCTAAAGGAGTTCAGTAATTCAGTTCATACATTTGATTTTTCGGTAGGGCTTATCTTTATTAAGGTAAGTGACTCTGCGTTGTCACCGAAATTACTACCAAAACCATTAACTCATTGCCCGCCAAAAACGAGTTAACTCGTTATAGCCCGCCAATCAAATACTGAGTATACTCGTTATTGGATCGTTATTTCTTTTATTCGCTATTTCCATTCATAATTCATCCTGCTGTGCTGTGGAACTGGGTGGGACTGTGTCTGAGATCGCAACGGTCCGATACCGCCGCCTGGTGGTATGCGGCCGATGTTGCACTTACTTTCTGAAGGAAGTATGAGTCTGTGCGTCATTGAAAGTCTTCCGGGCAGAGTTATCTTGTAATGTGGACCGAGGGGTACACCCGATCGCATTGAATCGCCTTCGGGACGCCAGAATCATTATGCTTTTGGGGGTTAGCTTTTGGGGGTTATGGCGTGGGCCAAATGGACATACGATCTAGCAGATGGCAATCAAATAATTGGAATATTCTTTTTGGAGTCTCATCGGCCACAGGTAAGAGCAATCTAACGTTAATTTCAGCTTGGTTGTCCATTGTTCTCATAGCCATCGCTCTGATCAACGTATGCTGTTGTACTAACAAATGGCGTTATTGACAATCAATTCATCATAAATGACCCCCCCCCCCTTTCATGCATGCATGATGGAACATAATATACCGATCATATGCATTTAAAAAAATATATATAGCGTGTATAGGGACTAAATGTCAATGGAAAGTATTACTATACTAAGTATACTAGCCTTCCAGGAATTATCCTAGACCAAGCATTTTGTATGAAAGTATTCTGTACTTCTGTATGACAACTATTAAAGAAACTTGAACTCTAAAACTATACTTTTCACCACAGTATAAAACGACAATGTATGGATGGAAAAAATATTCCTTTTTCACATCTTGAACGATAGATACTCGATGTCAAATGGGCCATAGTATTGCATATATAGCTATAATATAGAATATAGTTAGGGGGGCTGGGTGGCGCAGCGGACATTGCGCTCGTCACCAACGCACGAGACACCGGTATCGAATCCAGCTGTCTGCGTTGCCTCCGGCTTGGGCCGGCCGTCATACTAACTCAATTGGCAGAGTTAGCGGGTAGGAAGTCGATGGGTGGTAATCTGAACGTTGTAAACAGCGACTCCTACAGGTCGGTTGCGGCGCCTGCACAGCAGAGACAGGAAAATGGCGGGGGCAGTGTGAGCCTCCTACACGTTACTCCTCGCCAAATGAGAGTCCACGCTGGCAGGTGAAAAGATGCGACTGGCTGCCTACACATGTATCGGAGGGGACATGCGATGGGCTTCTATCCTCCCTACAACCGGCCAGTGGGGGGCACATGCGAGCAACGTTCAAGACAGGGGAGGGGAGAATTGGCACGGCTAAATTGGGATGGGAGAAAGATAGAAAAAGAGAAGAAAAGGTGGATACAAAAAATATATATAGAATATAGTTATAGCCCTGCAAACAAGGTGAGCGACTCCCACCGGTTACAGTGCTGGCGGCGTGAATACTTTCGGCAGCCCACTTGTCCTTCCGCATTGCTCTGATTGGCCGAGCGCGCGCATGCGCATGAGCCGCGACGGTCTCCTCAGCCAGGCAGGAATACTACGCTCTGCTTAACCCAATTTATACAAATGGAAGTATTGATTACGCCGTAACGATCATTAAAAAATATACCGTTAACTGGAATATGTTGTTTCTTTACACATATGTTGGATTATGTAATTGGTTTGTCATGACAAACCAATAAAAAATCGTGCGTCTCAGGCATCGCTGAGCTCATCAACGACCCTCTGTGCTCTCTCTCTCGCCACCAGCGCAGCCTCGCAGACCGGCGTCGGCTCCAGTAGCTCCGGCAGCAGAGAGGATGGCTGCAGCCAAGACCGCGAGCGGCATCGCTGAGCTCATCATGGTGTCCGCTGGATGAAGCCAGAGACGGTCTTATTGTGTTACTGCTTCTCGGCATAAGCCCCATAATAAGACCGTCTCTGGCTTGGTTATTGACACACTAGATTTTGCACGTTAGTTAGAACACTTTATTCCCCTCAGTGATTAAGTCGGAGTTCATTGTTCCGTTTGAATGTGATGAATAACTACAAAAATAAAAGGAAAGACAAAAACAAGTTGTTTCTATCATGAGTTATTAAAATGTTATGTGTGAAATGTGAATGACACTGTCTATACACACACACACACACACACACACACGTATATATAAAAGCTTCTGTACATTACTAGCTATTTCTGTTTAGAAGCACCATGTCAAAATCTTTCACAGTATCTACAAGTTGCAGTGAGGTGAGAAAAAATTTGATGATTTGATAATTGTTTCATGTGAGTTATGAAACTACAGTAGTTGTAGAGATAAAATATGATTATATCTAAATTTTTCTATCCAGCCAAGATCACCATTTTCAACTGGGATGAGCTGATTTAATTTTCAGTTAGTTTCAACTGACACAACCAAGGGACTAGCTGGATGATACAAATATATATATATTTTTAAAGAACATATTTTACAGCACAAAAGCTTTCAAACAACTTTCAAAAGGCCACTTTCAAAAGGCCAGACTACTTCTAAAGGACCAAAGGACGTCAGGCTGCAGAACTCCAAACGACATTTAAAGCCGACCTCGGACCCATGTGGATAAAGATATTAGTCTGGGGGCACTCAGCGATACCTTTTTCTCGCAATCCAGTTTCATGAAGTGCCACCTTTGAATATATGAATAGACTGGGGTAGAACGGAACTAACTCAAGTTTTATAATAACCAGGCACTCTGGCAGAGACACGGCAGACATGTTTCACCAGAGTCTTGATAATGACGCAACGCTCCGTTCCAGTCGTCAGAATAATCACTGAGGGGAAAAAAGGAGAGAATGAATTAGTAATTTTCCCAGACTGGGGGGAAGAGTGATCTCATCCTTGATTGCATAATTTTGAAACTTCATAATTATCTTTACTCCAATGCGACATTTGAGTCGTATTTTCTCCAAAACTTGAATACTCAAACGCTTTGGACAGGTTAGAATCGGTTTTCTGGATGAATATACTTCAAGTTGATACAAATGATACGTACACGGCCACCCCCGCCACTCAACGCCTTTAACATCTGAAAGAAGCAGCCGTTTCGTAGGGCAGAGCAATAGGCTATGAAAGGATAACACTATCTGGTTAGTCAGTGAGAAGTGTGATGACTGCAGAACCCCCAGAGGAACCCTCCCTCACTTCATATACTGTAGATGGGGTCGGCCTGATTACATCTGTCACGAGCAGCCACCAAGGCTCTATTGGTATTTAACAGAAGATTAGCTTTAAATTGATGATTAACCTTTGTTATCCCGTGTGCACGTTGAAAAAAGCTTCGCCGGTCTCTACCGCCGGCACACGAAAGGAGACGCCGCGTTATCGTTCAGGGGGAAAGTGATGCTCAGACGACAAATGAGGCCATGTTATCTGCCGGCGCCTGGTGGATGATGAAGATCTTCAGACTAGAGACTTGTTTAATAATAATGAATCCAAGCAGACAACTTCTTTTGTATTGTTTTAATACAACTTCCATTCCCACTGTGTCCCTGATGAGAAATTGCAGGCCTTATCTTGCGAGGGGAGCAGGATTAACGCCATTGTGACTATATTAGGGAGTAATCACATTAAAAGAGTTATTTCTCTATATATAACTCTGACTAGGAAAGTAAGGGTTTCATTTGCCGGGCAATGAGTCTCTCCCTGTGGAGTTCACTTTGTGTTAAGCAACAGAGGGACGCGGCTCCATCTGTTACTCCGGAAAACAAGACAGAGGCACTGTTTTATCTGATGTGCACTTCTCTTCACCACTCTGGGAACACTCTAGACTAGAGGTTGGTGAAAAGTGTGAGGCCTAATTAGCATAACAACTAGGCATTTGTTTGACGGGCATGGAGGAGGTCCAGGAGGGGACATGGAGGAGGTCCAGGAGGGGACATGGAGGAGGTCTAGGGAGGGGACATGGAGGAGGTCCAGGAGGGGACATGGAGGAGGTCTAGGGAGGGGACATGGAGGAGGTCCAGGAGGGGACATGGGGAGGTCTAGGGAGGGGACATGGAGGAGGTCCAGGAGGGGACATGGGGAGGTCCAGGAGGGGACATGGAGGAGGTCCAGGAGGGGACATGGAGGTCTAGGGAGGGGACATGGAGGTCTAGGGAGGGGACATGGAGGAGGTCCAGGAGGGGACATGGGGGAGGTCCAGGAGGGGACATGGAGGAGGTCTAGGGAGGGGACATGGAGGAGGTCCAGGAGGGGACATGGGGGAGGTCCAGGAGGGGACATGGAGGAGGTCCAGGAGGGGACATGGGGAGGTCCAGGAGGGGACATGGAGGAGGTCTAGGGAGGGGACATGGAGGAGGTCTAGGGAGGGGACATGGAGGAGGTCCAGGAGGGGACATGGGGGAGGTCCAGGAGGGGACATGGAGGAGGTCTAGGGAGGGGACATGGAGGAGGTCCAGGAGGGGACATGGAGGAGGTCCAGGAGGGGACATGGAGGAGGTCCAGGAGGGGACATGGAGGAGGTCTAGGGAGGGGACATGGAGGAGGTCCAGGAGGGGACATGGAGGAGGTCTAGGGAGGGGACATGGAGGAGGTCTAGGGAGGGGACATGGAGGAGGTCTAGGGAGGGGACATGGAGGAGGTCCAGGAGGGGACATGGAGGAGGTCTAGGGAGGGGACATGGAGGAGGTCTAGGGAGGGGACATGGAGGAGGTCCAGGAGGGGACATGGAGGAGGTCCAGGAGGGGACATGGAGGAGGTCCAGGAGGGGACATGGAGGAGGTCTAGGGAGGGGACATGGAGGAGGTCCAGGAGGGGACATGGAGGAGGTCCAGGAGGGGACATGGAGGAGGTCCAGGAGGGGACATGGAGGAGGTCCAGGAGGGGACATGGAGGAGGTCTAGGAGGGGACATGGGGGAGGTCCAGGAGGGGACATGGAGGAGGTCCAGGAGGGGACATGGAGGAGGTCCAGGAGGGGACATGGAGGAGGTCCAGGAGGGGACATGGAGGAGGTCCAGGAGGGGACATGGAGGAGGTCCAGGAGGGGACATGGAGGAGGTCCAGGAGGGGACATGGGGGAGGTCCAGGAGGGGACATGGAGGAGGTCCAGGAGGGGACATGGAGGAGGTCCAGGAGGGGACATGGAGGAGGTCCAGGAGGGGACATGGGGGAGGTCCAGGAGGGGACATGGGGGAGGTCCAGGAGGGGACATGGAGGAGGTCTAGGGAGGGGACATGGAGGAGGTCTAGGAGGGGACATGGAGGAGGTCCAGGAGGGGACATGGGGGAGGTCTAGGGAGGGGACATGGAGGAGGTCCAGGAGGGGACATGGAGGAGGTCCAGGAGGGGACATGGGGGAGGTCCAGGAGGGGACATGGGGGAGGTCCCACACATATTATTTTGAAGTTCATTGATATGGTAAACTTTAAAACTCTGCAAGTTATGTACAAAGCAAGAAATTTGCGGTAAATGTAAGAAGCTAATTTCTGCATAAAAAGGGGGGATACAACCTCAGTGGACCATTGAACTTCAAAAAACCTGTGATGAAAACAAACTTGAAAATAATGTGTATCTCCTCTTACGGAGCCACCCTGTGGATAGGCTAGACTGAGGATGAACAAAAATATTGTGAAAACATAAATCAATTCAAATCTAGACTAAAAAAATCTATTTTCGATAGGTACAGAAGAAGAGCTTTAATTGCATTTAATGAATACAAAAAAGCATGTGATATTGTATTATACGTTATATTATATTACATTATATAATCATATTATAATTAATTTGTATATTATATTAAACTATATTTACACTATATACCTACTATTATATTATGGTACTATATTATATTGTATATATCATGTACTGTATATCTCATATCACGTTATATATGTTTTGTATACACTATTATGTACTGTATACTATTATATATACTATTATATACTGCAGGTATACTATACTGTAATGTGTACTGTAATGTGCACTATATGTATGTACTGTAATGTAATGTGTACTATATTTATGTACATGTAAAAAATAAAAAAATTATAATAATGAAACGTAAGTCTTCAGGGGTAGGGCCCGACAAGCCTAGTGCTTCTCCCTAGCCCTTTTCGGACAATTGGACAATGCTGCAATAGCAGCTGGTAAGAATTTGGCGATTTATGGAATGACCATTGTTAGGTCTAGGGAGGGGACATGGAGGAGGTCTAGGGAGGGCAGGCCCGAGAGGCAGATTTTAGTTTACAATTAACCTCTATCTCAAGCTCCGCCCACTTTTATTGATCCTCCAATCCCTGCAACTGCTAGTTTGTCTGAGGAAAGCAACAGTTCTCGATTAGAGGATCAAGAATGCTTACGATGTGGTCAAATGTTTATGTTTCTATCTGCAGATTTAGAATATGGAAAATAGTATGGTAAATACGGTAAAAAAACCATAACGATTATGCTTCCATTTCATTCCTGTTAATTCCCATATATTTCCATGGAAAATGTCCATCTTTGCATATTCAAATTTTTTTTTTTTAATGTTTAAGCAGGCTTTAAGATCGGAATGATAAACTATATAGTAAAAATGTTCTGTCCTGTCCTCGCCATATTTTGTGATGCCTGCTAAATGTTAGTGAAATACGTATAACTTTCTCTTTTGTAAATGCAGCCTGGAATTAATGGATATTAATAAACCATTGCTGGTAAACACATCTTTAGCGGGATGGTGTCAAGAGAACAGCCACTCCCTGAACGTCAGCAAAACAAAGGAGATGATTGTGGACTTTAGGAGGTCGGGGGTCAGGGACTACAGCCCCCTCAGCATCGACGGGGCACCGGTTGAGAGAGTGAACAGAACAGTTTTAAGTACCTCGGAGTCCACATATCCGAGGACTTGACATGGACCACACACATTGACAGTGTCGTGAAGAAGGCATGGCAACGCCTCTACTTCCTCAGGCGCCTAAGGAAGTTCCAAGTCAGTCAGAAGATCCTTAAGAACTTCTACTCATGCACAATAGAGAGCATCCTGGCAATATCACCTCCTGGTTTGGGAATAGCACCGCACAAGACCGTAGCAGACTACAGAGAGTGGCCCGTTCAGCCAAACGCACAATTGGAGGGGGGCTTCCCACTCTCCAGGGCATTTACAACAAGCGGTGCATGGGCAAGGCTAAGAGAATTATCAAAGACTCGAGCCACCCAAACAACTGCCTCTTTGAACTGCTGCGGTCAGGCAAGCGATACCGGAGTCTCATGGCAAGCACAGAGAGACTCAGAAGCAGCTTCTATCCCCAGGCCATCAGGATGCTCAACGAACAATAACACTATGTAACAACCATCAAATGCACTCACAGCACACACATCCACATGCACACACTCACTTTAAACATACAACTCACTGCAGCACCCACTTTAACCACTTTAGAACACTTTATATTTATTGGTAAAGAACTTGCACTACAACCCATACCTCATTACACCTTACTGTTAATTGTACCTCATCCCACTTCTGCTTTGCACTGTATAGTATACTATATTGTATGGTAACTCAGCTACTTCTACATTGAGCATTGTATATATGTATATACTGAACATTTTTGTCTACGTACTTGACTTCTATTTTATACTTGCTGTTCTGAAGGTCCAGATTAACACTGAAAGTCTGCGTTTATTATTTTGTATAACTTGTATATTGTTTATATATATAAGATATATATCTTTACGCCATCTGTTTGCATAATAGTATTCTTCGCTCGCCTCATTGGGTCCCGCCCTTGACATTGGAGGCGCCAGTGACGAGCCCCCCAGACATGGTTCTAGACATGTTCAGACAAGTTCAGACTTGCCCATAGCAGGCGCATTGATTCCGGACAGGTAAATCGGCTGAGCCCCATAGAGATCAGTCTGAGTATATATATTGTGGATGGTGCAAGCAGCCGCGAGTCGGCAGTATCAGAACAGGAGAAGCAGCAGAGCGAGAGCGTGATACGTCCGGTACAGTTGTACACAGACCTACCAGCAGTGTATCGTTACAGATAGCTAATGGCTACTTAGATACGACTATAATATTGTAGAGCTATTATTGGCACAGTATAGTGACTTGTGTAAGCGAAGTAACATGGAGAAACGTATAGTTAAACCCAGCGGCGTTTGGATATAACTACTCATTGAAGACTGTCTGCGGGTTAGCTTCCAGTACAAACAAAGCTAGCTAGCTACCATCTATGCCAACGGGCCTTTGGATTAATAGCTATTAACCCTGCCATCGGGCGCTAGGATTACAAGGACCGGTTCCGTACGAGACCCCTTTTCTTCCAGCGACGACAGGATTATCCGACCAGTCTACAATTCCTCCGGAGCTTGGAGCTCCAGAGGGAAACCATCGTCTCCAGCTACCCTTGCTTTTCCCAGTATCGCCTCGTTTCTTCCCACTCCCTGCAGAGCTCCGGTCGAGTATCCGTAACCTAGGAACTATTCATTACCGCTGACTTTGATACTCTGACATTCTATTATTAAAGGAGAACCGTGATAATTCAGATGTATGTTGCTATGACGATTAAAATGCTTATAAACCAGGTATCCTTGTCCCTGTGCCGTCAATTGAGTGTCCGCCATTTTGTCTAACTATACTGTCTGGCTATTAACATTCTTTAGTAGTGGTTTAATCTAAACAATCTTTAATACAGTCCGGGTTGTGTAGCCCCTTAGCTACACTTGCTATACTTATTTTATACTTATCTATTTTTGCCTAGCACAGTCTCTGGAGCGAAACAGAAAGAAGCATTTCGTATAAAAGTATTCTGTACTTCTGTATGACAACTAATAAAGAAACTTGAAACTTGAAACTTTTTTATCTTTAAATGTAGGCCTAAGGTTTTGAAAAGTTGCTGCTCCGAAGATATTTACTTTCAAATCTGGAAAGATGGCTCCTACTGTGAAAACAGTTGCCATACCCCCTGCACTAGGGGAAAGGTCACAGGGTCACCCCAGGTTTCCTCCTCTTATGGGCATTGATGTTCACAGCGAATTTCATGGCAATCCAACCATTACTTCTTGAGACATATCATTCACTTTACAAACAAACAAACTGGGCCAATTACATAACCTGCCCCTGGCTTCGCCTTGGCGGAGGCAGAGAGGAAATCGTGTTGGAAAAAATGGAATTCAGACAAAGATGCAAATCAAATGTGGGGTATTGGCGTGAAGTAGTAACATTTTAATTTGTTGTGTTAATTTGGAACATGGAAAAGAAATGTGGCGAAAAAAAATTAAACACTAGTGCAGCATACAGTAAGATGTGTGAGAGAGACTGTGTGCATAGAGCATGTGCATCTCATTATGTGCGTCTGGCCAACTGCCTTTAAGTGTCATTCATAACAGCTTAGTACATTCCATTTCTCCTCCCTGACGGCTGTATATCACTTTACATCTTCTGTTCCTCTTCTGTTTCATCCCTTTCCCTTATTATGAAGCTTTTACTCGAGGATAATTGACATTGTCACTTTCAATGCTTCCAAAGTGCATCCAGAGACTACATTTCTGTCCGTCTACGTTATCCATCGTCGTGACTGTGACATTGTTGATCATGTCCGACACTTGGCTTGGGAATTGTTGCTGGGATTTGTACGCTCATTTTCAGCCCATGAAATGTGTATGAGTAGAAGGCAAGCTGGTCTTAAATCAGCTTTATCCACTCGTATCCAGTATCCACACACCCTCTGCCGTGTGAGATGTCCCCTCCGTAAACACACAACCAACCATGCTACAATACTAGCAATAATCCATGAACCGAATGAAGTCTCTTGAGCATGGTTCCCATTGTTAATGGGTGTCATGGTGAGATCAGTGGATACTGCAATGCAATGCTTAAGAATGGGCTAAAATAGCAACAAGAACATTAAACTGAAGATCATAAAAAAAATACTATATATATATATATATTGTCTGTATGATATGATCCTTTGATGAATAGAGATGTAGACTGAACAGGACAAAATGGATGCCTTCTAAATATTTGCTATGCAGTTGGTATGAAATTTTATAAATTAACTAACTTGTATTTAGAGTTAATTTGGGTGATTTGATTGCCTTATATATTTTATCAAACTACATTAGGAGCCGATCAAAACATCCCAATCCCTGATGCCCAGACAACCATCGGATCAGTCACCTTTTCCACCTTGTCATCCTCTGTCCAGTCATCAGTGTGACATCACATATTAAGAGCCTGGGTCAGGCTCCTCTCTCTTAGAATTAGATTAGACTCTCTTCATTTGGCATTTAGCACACATACCGACAATGAATTTGTCCTCTGCATTTAACCCGTTCTAACTATGTAGATGCAGTGGGCGTCCATAGTCCAGCGCTCCGGGCCTAACTCCAGTTCTAAAGTCAGTGCCTCTGTCACTGGCTATGGGGAGACGCTAACGAGACGCTAACAACACATCGGAGGTATTCCCCAGTGAAGTGGCACATGTCACTTAACAGTCTGGTTAAATTGCCAGAAAACACGCTGAAGGAAGGAATCTTGCCCAGAATGTCACTGTGGGAATAAGAAATAATATCAAAGCGTTGTCCCAGACTCTTCTTCTTTATCACGTAACAGTCTAGACCAGAAGTTTCATCTAGCCACTGTCTATTCAGACCCACCACCACCCGGCCAATAATCTATTCAGCACCACAGACAGCTCCCTATAGTTTAGACATGACTCACCCTGGCATACCAAAGAGAGCAGCTTCAAGAAGTAGACCCTGTGGATTCAACCAGTAAGTACTCTCACCAAGTTTTACCTCTTCAGATAACTCTGAACTCCTAACAGGTTCCAGTGACATCTTCTAACACCTTCAAATAATGGTATGAAGAAATAACTTAAATTATCAGAATAATTACTGTATAACACCTTGTCATTTGAATGACAAGGCGAAATGGTGGGATTTCGCACTGCGCTCTTTGTCCTAATTTTCTCTGGCAACATATTCTGTATCTTTTCCACAATTGCATATGACTTTCTTGAATCTGTGGAACATGTTTGTTAAGTTTATTGCAAAGAAACGAGTCTAAATCGAATTAATACATTATTTTCCAGCTCCTCTTTCTTTCCTTGTATTGAAAACGCTGTTTTTGATGAGTGCAGAGCACATCAAATCTTAAATGAATGTCCTTCCCTGCCTGGCTACCCTACACCCAAGATTCACAAGCGTAACATTAAATGTGCAGGTAGGGAAATTAAGAAATATCCTGACTGACTGTGGAAAACAGCATGCCTGAAAACGGATCAAACCTAACTTTTTACAATGGTGTGAACACTCAGTGGTGGCCAGTGTTGGAAAGTAATTGTTTGACATGATGCACTAACAAAACAAACCTTTCAAACAATGTAAGCATTTTTATACAGGCCAAATACAACGTCGGTCAATAGGAACTTCTTTCCCCAAAATTGGCGAGGCCGCGAAAAAAGTACCCGGTTGTACAGGTCTGATGTATGACTAATGACCATTACAAAATCGATTTGAAATACTTGAATGGGGAAGCATCATTATTACAGAACAGTTGCCGCTACTGACATTGTCAGTTTTTTCCACAAACAGACATATCAAGATACTGGAGATGGGTTTCCTTCGGTAGCATCATCATCATGGCTGTTCAACTGAAGATCATTCCAATGTTAAACTTTAACGTTTCAGGGCAGGCTGCACTAGTTAACGTCAGCTAACGCTAGTTTGAATGTGGATCGCAATCGTCTGATGTTTGCCCTTTGCTAAATCTGCAGACAACAAAACAGACTCCAAATAGACCTGTTCGCTGTTTACAAACATACCGTGTTCCAATATCAGCAATACCAACTAAGTCACGTAACTAAGTTACCCCGGACCTGCGCGAGCTGCTGCGCCAAAATAAGTACAACAGGGCTCTATGGAGAAACCATGGCACTCCCCTGACTAAAAGTCGTTTCAAACGAAAATGGCTGGATGTCATTTAGCCAAATCAGCATGGCTGTGAGTGAGTCTTTCACCTTTTGCATATCTTGCTTTGGTATGGATTGATTGTTTAGATCGCTAGCATGGCTAACAAAAGCAAGTCTGCCCCATTGTTCTGATCAGGATTACGTTCCTTTCTGCTTCGGGTCTGTGCACGCATATTTGTCATGACGTCGTCAGCGAACAGATCTATACGTTCCAAAACAGTGGCTCTCAGATGTTGAGGAGTAGTAGCTGCACATTGTTAACAACAAGACTAGCACAGCTAACAGAGTACCATGTACTGTGAGAGTTGTGAGAGAATGAGAGAGCCAGCCGATAGGAGCCAGGGATGCGAGCAGCAGCATTTTAGAGTGCTCAGAATATACACAGTTTTCACACATTTGACTGGTGGTTTTACCAGTAGTTTAACCAAATAGTATTTTCATTGGTGAAGAGCAGGTGTAGCAACGTTTAAACAGATCATGCACGTCTGAACAGCCTGTTTAGGTTTATCAATCTGAAGACTTCAAACCCTGGCCAAACGGCAAGGACCTATGTTGTTTTTCAGACTAAATCCAAATCCATACAAAGACTAATATGTCCCCTTTAACTGAGAAATCACAGCATGGAAGGTTGATTTCTTCCTGTTCACCATCTATCTGACCGTCCCATAGTAAGAATCAAGTTTCATACAGTATTTAGGCTAACCGGGATCTTTCTCCCTTATAACTAAATATGTAAAAAATGCTGCTACTGGTCTCAAGTGTGAGTCAGGAAATCTGCTTGACAATATTATTTCAATTGCATATAGAAAATTACCCACGGTTAAGTGTAGAACTTCCTTTGATTTAATTTACAGCTGCCATGACCTCAGTGCTTGATATGCATACTGTGCATCAAGGTGTCCTTCCTTATCACCTCATCAAGGCATCCACATAAATATTTACCCATGTTATCTTAAAATCCATTTGGAGTGTATGTAGGTTGATGCAGACCTTTAATTTCAATGAAACAGACTCACAAAAAAATAAACTCACTAGATCATTGCTATGAGGCCCGGAAGCAGAATAGGCACATATTTCAGACAGTCAGAGATTACTGAAAATTCACTCACTCACACACACACACACACACACACACACACACACACACACACACACACACACACACACACACACACACACACACACACACACACACACACACACACACACACACACACACACACACACACACACACACACACACACACACACACACACACACACACACACACACACACACACACACACACACACACACACACACACACACACACACACACACACACACACACACACACACACACACACACACACACACACACACACACACACACACACACACACACACACACACACACACACACACACACACACACACACACACACACACACACACACACACACACACACACAAAAAAAAACCCGCTTCAGATGACAGGGGGCCACGATCCCTCAAAAAAAGGGACCTTTTCTATTAATGTGACAAATATGTCAAGGCATGGAGGTGATGAGGACGGCGCGGACGAGACACAATAGCCAATAATGAGGGATGTGTCTGAGACAAGCCTACTGGTCTCGAGGCAGGCGGGGGGAACAAAGCTAATGAATAAATAACTTGCCAGTCATCAAGCGGAATGATGAATCTACTCTCATAACACTTGGAAATGATGGCGACGTCAGGCTCCCTTGAGCCCCTTGATGAAAAACCGGCCCGTGAAATGGGTTTGGAATAAGGTGTCAGAGCACCCCCCCCCAAACACCACCACCGCCACCACGCCCCCCCTTCTCCTCCACCAGCCCCTTCTACCTCATCCCATTATATACCAAAATGACAGCAAATTGAGCAGAACAAAACCTGTTGTGTGTTATGGAACACATCAAGGAGCCTCATCAAGATCTGTATGGCTTTAATAAGGATTTCCCAAACGGCTGAGTTCAGACTCTGGGGGCTTTTGATGAAGGAGCGCGGAAGCGCCTGGAGATTACAGCATCAATGCTGCTTTTCCCACACCATGCCTCTGGTCCACACACGGCGGCTCGCCCGCTCCAGAGACAGAGGAGATAGACCTAGGTGGCTTCTTCTGCACCACGCATCGCTGCCTGGTGCACCCCTCATGAATTATGGAGTTCGGCACAAATATGCAAATCCTTGGCATTAGCCTAGTTATGCCCCTGTACTGTAACTTACAGTGACTTATCTATTATGCATGAGCCCGTGATCGGAGGAGAGAGAGGGACCTCGCAGACGACTTCGAGAGCCACTCCGAGTTGCTCACTTTCACATCATGAAAGGGCCAGAATAGCAGGGGAGGCATTTCCAAAACGGTATGCCGCGCTGGATCTCTGAAGAGTAAGACACAAGGTTGTTTGCTATTTCTCTAATTTCCCCCCACAAAACATGGGGGGAAAAGCTAGTCTGACCAGTAATCATTCCACAGGGGAGGTGAATGGTGGGGTCTCGCAACAGTCCTCTGCACAACATTACCGTCACAATATACTGTATGGTGAATGCCTCGGCTTCAGTAACCTAATAACAGTGGGGCAATTCAGTCTGAAGGCGTCCTTTGGGTCCATTTAGATACTGGAATCATAGGCCAACACATCTTATGCATTCTGTTCTGGCCAAAAGCATAATCATAATTATGCCCCAGTGATGTACAGCATAATCATTAGTTCAGATCAAAGTCCATCACAGAGCGCATGACAGCTGACAACTTGCATTTAATAAGGCCCCCTGATATAATGATACCTGCTCCTTGTAAACCCAGTCACTATGGCAACAAGAGGGAGCCACACCCTCATAGTGCCCCATAGCAACCAGCAGTCCCGTCTGCGTCTGTAGTACCCCATAAAGAACCAGTACAATGGCGTTCATTCAGTCAGCAAAAGCTTACTGTGGAATGAGTGAGAGAGTGTAGTTTTTTCTCAGCTTCAGGTGTATCATTTGATTTGTTAATAATAATAATAATAATAATAATAATAATAATAATAATAATAATAATAATAATAATAATAATATAATAATAATAATAATAATAATAATAATAATAATAATAATAATAATAATAATAATAATAATAATAATAATAATAATTCATTAGCGCTTTGCTAGACACTCAAAGCGCTCCCCACAATGTAGGGTTGTTAGAACCGTTGCAGTGCACCCTCTGAGCATATAGCAAACTCTCTGTATGTTGAGGGGCCCTCTGTTAATTGACAGGAGATGTGCATTTCTAAATAGTCATTCCGAGTGCCAGAGTCCACTATGGCACAAACTGGACCATTCGTGTAAATTCTGACCGCTGTTTGGAATGCACGGTTATTCACCACATTCTCAGAGCAGCAGAGGAGACAGAGCAGCAGAGCGTGAAGTGTTTGTGCATGTGTGATACACAGCTGAAATGGCAGGAACCGTCCTGGCGAAATGCAACAACTGTGGACCAATGGTTTAAATTAAATTAAATAAATAAATAATCTCCTACATTTTCATCCTCCATGTCGACAAGCTCATGCACAAGAGGAATCTACATTTTGTATTATACATATGAAGATAGGAAGGATTTTCTTTCATCCAGTTTAAATTATGAGATAGAACTAGATAGAACGCTCTATTTCTTCTAACAATAGAGCTCTCCTTTTAGTCTAGACTGAATCTTTCAAATGTACACAAATTCATGGGACCAGTGTGATTGGTTAGTATGGGAGATTAATATTGGCAAACCTGTGCTAGCAGGTGATAATTAATTGTCACAGTTGCTGTGGATGTTTTTGAACCACTAAAATTACCTGAATGGTAGCAAACTTGTTACTTGTCTGTAATTACTTGTCTGTGGACTAGCATGCCGATATCCTTTACAACCAATGACAACTGACAGACTAATTGATGAGCGAAAGTAACCCAGGTATATTATGCAATGTTTACATCCAGGGGGATAATGATCAAAGGGCTTTAGTCATCATTTTCACAACAACAGTTCTAATATTTTGGGTAGTTTTACATTGACATACCTTCTGTAAAAAGAAAAATGCGACGAGATTGAAAAACATGATTTTCATTGTACTGAATCTTTAATGGCTAAAGTAGTGAGGCCTGAATCTAACAGGAGAATATTCATTAACTCCAGATATTAAGGCCTAGAGATTGGATCTGGCACATATTAGTGCTGAAAACGCTCGCTCTTTCATGATCACACTCACATCCTAAGGGAGAATCCCAACATTTTCCCATTCGAAAAAAATAAAAAAACAGGAAGAAATCTGGATACATTTGCATATTTTAAAATGCACGAATACCCCCTCAGCTGATACATTTCTTCTTTTAATTCAGCAAACATAACCTCATCAAATATTAACTCCATTCTCGTGTGATACTATTGGTGTTTATTGGTAAAACGAGAGTGTAAGAAATGTTTTATTTGTCACCTCCCCCCCCCATCCTCAAGTAAGTGAAGTGATTCTAAAAACAATAGCAAACGCAAATGTAATATCAAGTAATTAAAAAGAAGAAACTAGTCTCTCTCTCTCTCTCTCTCTCTCTCTCTCTCTCTCGAAAGAAACTCTCCACCGACTTATTTTGCTATTGTCTCTATTATTTGGCCGGCCATACATCAGTGAGACACCTGGCCTGTTCTTTGGGATTTAGGAGCCAAACACACCGTGGGTCCAAACCCCCTCTTTACAACTACACTCATAAACCGTTACTGTCACATTAACACTGGACAATACTGTATATCAATACTTTATTTGTATTATTTAACCTTTATTTCACCAGGTAAGAAGCTTGAGCTCAAAGAGCTCTTTTTCGAGCAACACCTGAGATAAAACAACAACAAACAACCATACAGGACAGTAAATTAACATAGACAAAGGACAAAAAGATAAAGATAAAAAGAGCAAGCAGCAGCCCGGGAGAGCAAATGCTTAACCTTAATACTGAGGAGTTTGTTGTCCCACCTGCATATTATCGCGTTGTCGGTTTGTTTTCACATCGGGAATCGCAACGCACAGTTTCGTCGTCTAAATCAACGATAGAAGGAAGTGAAAATGAAGTCGGGTTTCTGACAAAGTCGTGTGTGAAATATTTGAATTGAAGAGGTAAACTTGTAAATCATAATACAGTAGACTGATTGACTTTATCGAAAGTGATTTTCCATGCCTTAACAGATGTTGCGATTTATATTGTGATTTACTGTATACGTTATCTACTCTAAATGAAAATCACTAGTGAATCACATTGTCATATACTGTCAAACAGATCCCACATACGCCACATTCTCTCTTCATGATCTCATTCTTGCTTCACGCCTGTTTGGCTCCGGCTCGAAGACAAACAAAGCAAACAAACAAATGTGACAGCCGCGATTCAGCTGTAGACAACCCCCCCGCCCCCCCAATCAGTCAAGTATGAAAATAACGAGCTCGACCCTCCCTCTCACATCGACCCTGTGCCCCCCCCCCCGGTTAGATCAACTATGAGAATTCTCTCTCTCATTTTTCTGATGCCTCAAGTTCTCTCACTGCCTGAGCACTTCCTGAACCCTGCAGCTTCTACCACGAACCTTGTTGTCTATTGACGTTTTGCCTACAAGACAGCAGTAGCAATGATGATACCACTAGAAAACAGCGTATAGTATTGGAGAATTTCCCCAATTAGGGTATTAGGTAGGTATACAGAATTAGGTATACAAAATTAAGGTATAACATCATGGATCCATGCAAAGGTATGGATTTGTACTATACTGCCGTCAACGATGTATAGTTTAGTATACAAAAATTATATAGATATTTTTATGAAAGATTATCCTTGCAGCAGTATTAAAGATTTGTATATAAACATTTGAAATATACCCTTTTAATGAAAAAGCATCATGACAATTGCGTTAAACGAAGAGACAACATACATTTACTAATCGCCTAACAAATTCTTGGTGGACTAAGATCAAAATCGACCAATTAATCAACCTACTGTACATGTTAGATCTAACTATAATAATATCTAAATTATTGTCCCAATGATGGTTTAGGTCTATTAATACTGTTCAGTAAAGACTATGGATGAGATGGGTATTCTGTGTAAAGTTTAGTTCTTGGAATCGGTATCAGCAGTGAAAAGGTGGATGCAGCAGTGATAGCTCTAGTAACAGAGCTCTGCTGGAGACACACATGCCTTCATGACCCCTTTGTCTACGGTAGGCACCGCTAGCTGAGGTGCAGGTAGAGGCCGACCGGCGACCGCAGACTGAGCCTGTCAGTGTCAGGGGGGATCTGAGCCAGCCAAAAACCGAGCTGCTGAGGTACACAAAACTAACCCACAAAGCAGAAACCACCCAACAAAATTACTCAGCTGGGTAGAATATAACCCTGCATTTTCTAGGGAACAATAGATGGAGCTTATAAGACCTATACACGACCCAAATTTGAATCTAATGGAGCCTATAAGACAAGACTGATGAATCTCTATTTGACATTAGTCTGTGTCCAACAGCAAGAGTTGCCATGTGCTACCTAAATTAAACACTAAGAAAGGATGATACTATTTCTAAATACAGGGAGAAGTAGACCGACCCCAATTTTTTTTGTATGACACACTAGTGCTGACACTATAAATGTCTTCACAGAGGACTTGTTTCAGTCCAAAAGGATGCAGTGTTGAAGCTGTCTAGTGCACCTTTGAAAGATATGCACCTGGAGGCATAGCTACAGAATCCTACTCCCATGTGCATAATCAAAAGGCAAATCCTATGCTAATGTGCCCTATGGCACTGGTATGTAGTGTTAAAGTGCGGCTGCTGCTGTGTTGAACTGGTAACTGGTAAGGATAATCATCAAAGCTGGAGAACAAGAACAACGAGGCACCTATTTCCATATTGTCCCCAATGTGTGATATGAAATAGAACTGCATTAGTCACATGTCACCGATTTATACACTCATATACTCTGCATCCACGTCTCCGAATTCTGTGTAAAAAAAAGAAAAAAGAAGAGAAACGTCTGCCAATATCGCAGTTTGAGCTTGCTTGACGATCATGGTGATTTGAGCCTGATTAATCGATCACTGATATAAAACGTGTAGTTGAATGTCTGAAAACGACTAAAAGTTTGTTTAGAATTATCTTAGGAAGTTATTATAATGCCAACATTGATCCTAAAACCCCACATTTACCCGCTCAAGAAACCAAAACCATCCAAAAAGTTATGAAGCTTTTGTTTATGCCTACTTACTACATAGTTGAAGGACAGACGAATTCATGGACAATTAATATAATCAAATCGCCCAAGACGAATACAAATATTGGCATATATTTTAAAAATGTTTCTAGATCTATTAGTAGCATTTCAACTAACTTGATTGATGTATAGCTACAGTATGGCACAAGAGGCAATGGAAATGCATGTCATGGGAGCAGAGACGGGCTGCTGCACGGCAATATTGAATGTATATCAGCCCAAACAAAACAGGGAATAAAAAAAAAATAGCTTATGCCTGATAAACTGTCATTTGGCGGATTCAAATGTATAAAATACTAAATACATGTATTGCGGAATCCAAGATCCGGACGTTCAATGGCCTAGTGTTTTATAGATATATAGATGACTGAGCATAATATGCAAACCTTATAGCGTTATTCGCTGCAGATTGCGCTTCCACAACAGAACCAAAACAAAATCTAGTTACCTCGCAGGGGGGTCGGTGAAGCAATCAGTGCGTCTCACAGACCATGCTTGACTTCAGGAACAAATGATGAACCACACTTTTGCTTGCGCCCAGCCGTTCCAGATACCAAGACAAGAGCGTCGATCTCTCTCACTCGTTCTCCCTTCTTGATGAGACACACCCGGAACATCATGCCACTTTCATCACTGAATAATTTGAGAGCAGACACTGGGGAAAGCGAGACCCTATTTTATTCAGAGGTTATAGCGCGACTCAGTGTCCTCCGCCAAGGAGCCACCGACAAGCCACTGTATCACAATGCGGGCGGAGTTGTGGCCAAGCAAGCGCTGCCTTGCGGAGCAGTGTGTGTGGGGGGGGCGTGTACCGGTTCCGCAACAGTAAGTGACTTCCGGGTAGGCCTGATTGGCCCCGACAGGCACGTGACGCGGCAAACTCAGGACGCGCAACGAGGCTGCTGAGAGCTGTCGCGCGGAAATAGGCTGTCTATTGCCATTCTCTAACACAAACTCTAACCTTAACCAGCTCCTTAACAGCGCCTAAACTTAACCGTTCTAACCTTAACCAACTCCGAAACAATGCCTAACCTTAACCTTAACCATGCCTAACCTTAACCATAGAAAGAATATTGCCATTCTCTAACACAAACTCTAACCTTAACCAGCTCCTTAACAGCGCCTAAACTTAACCGTTCTAACCTTAACCAACTCCGAAACAATGCCTAACCTTAACCTTAACCTTAACCATGCCTAACCTTAACCGGCGAAAGAATACACGTAAAAAAAAAATCACGTTAAAAAAAAAAGATTTGATGGGATTCGAACTCACCAACAACGGACCGCAGGATCGCAGGACCGCTGCTCTGCGAGGTGAGCTATAGCGCCGAATGAGAGTCATGGCGTATTTGGACGGTTACGTAATTCCGTAAGGGCTCCGCGGAGCGTGCCGCGCGGCAGAGAAAGTTGCGCGTCACGTGCCTGTCGGGGCCAATCAGGCCTACCCCGGAAGTCACTTACTGTTGCGAAACAGCTACACGCGTGGGGGGGAGCAGTGTGTGTGGGGGGAGGAGTCAGGTGATCAGGTATTATTGCCCGGGATGCCTGTAGCTGTTCCGCAACCGTTGCTATTTCCGGGGTAGGCCTGATTGGCCCCGACAGGCACGTGACCCGCCGCGGCCACGCCCCGCAGCAGCCTCAGGACGCGGCAACGAGGCTGCTGTGGTTCACAGGCGCTTTCCGCCTTCAACGCCGCCCGCAGCATTAGGAAGGAGTTCGCGGCGCCTTTCACATCGCAGTCATCAGTCATAATAATCGCGCCGCAGTCGGCAGTCATGCAATCATTTATCATTTAACATTTGAAAGGCATACATTGTTGTATGAAATAAAATAGTATAGAGACATATGTACAGCGTCGCGCCGCAGTCGGCAGTCATGCAATCATTTATCATTTAACATTTGAAAGGCATACATTGTTGTATGAAATAAAATGGTGACGGTCTTTGTTACAAAGGGTCAGATTAAACCGAATATATATATTTATTACTTGAGATATATTGTATAATATTTGTATATCGTCTGATATCCCTTGTATATTCCTTGTACATATACACGGAATATCCCTTTACCTAGGTACAGGCCAGACCATAATATTCGTTCTCCTATTGGACAGCGACCCCTAGGCGCCAACGGCCATACCCCCAATGGCAAGTTCAAAGCTACCGCTAAGACATGTCTCAACATGTCCAGGTTTGCGCAGTAATACGAGACAGAACTGAGGTTGGCACTAGATTATTCACCTTACGTATAAATACGTCGCAGGTGGATACAGCAGCACTTAGCCTAAAAGTGAGTTGACCCAAAACGTTGAAGCCTTCACCACGATACAACGTGCCGTGAAGTGGGCCCCTTTTTGCCCCTAAATAGAGCCTTGAGAACCGCGTGCGAATTGATAGCTAAAGTGTCAGAGTTTAACGCTGTATCGTCGAGTTCGACTTATTCTATTGTAAAGTAATAGTCTATTATTTATAGTGTATCGTGCGGCTACCATTCTACAGTGACCAGCATTACCACCGGTTCGTCGTACCAAGCTAGTGCACTTATCCAGGCTAGGCGGCCTAAACTCGTGCCGCCATCCGAGGAGTCCTAGACGAGAACCGTTGGATATGTACACCGGAGAACCTACACCGGCGAATGCAGAGCCTTTTCCGGCTGGATTATATTGCTTTGGTACTGTGGCTGCTGGAGCAGAGAACCGTCTACCCCACTGCTGTGTGGGATCTACCCTGTGAGGAGCACCGTCGAGCCCGCCTCTAGGACCCACAGAGGCTGGCTAGCTTTCATCCATGCTGTCTTGCATACCGGAGTATAGCTGTTGCTTTGTCTACGGACCAAAGGATTATTGCACTGTCTCCTGTATCTGGAGTCTCTTTATTCCTCGTTGATCCAGACTTTGCTCCCGACCATTCCTCTCCCCTGCTGGCTTACAACCGGAGGGAACCCCCTTAGTATCTCCAGCTGACTACGAGTGTGCCTTATGTAATTCTTATGCTACAAGTGGTGTCAGTTATACCCATCTTAATATGCTCATGGACTTACGCTCTTGACCTACTTAAGTGTTCTTCGCCATATAAGCGCAATTCATAATTCTCAATATTGTAACCTATTGTTGCTGCTCTAATAATAAATACTTCTAAATATAACTTTCTTTGTTAAGCCGTATTCTTGTGTGGGTGTTCACCAGATATACCGTGTACTGTATGGCCAGTAATTAAAGTACATAACTAAGTAGTGGTTTAATGATACCATACTCTCAATACAGTCAGGGAATTGTACCCCTCAGTTACAGTCTTATTGGGGCTTATGCCGAGAACAGCAGTAACACAACATTGCAACTGTTGTGTTACTGCTTTCTGACCGAATTAGTCATTCATTTGTAGCTATAAAGACATATTCATAATCCAACATATGTGTAAAGAAACAACATATTCCGATTGGAAGGACTCCCAGCTCCTTCCTGCTCACGTCTCACAGGGCTGAGCTGTGCACGGCTTTGGTCTCACTCGAGTGAGGAGGAGCGGAACTTCGGAAGACCGCTGGTTCTCCAACATACAGCGGTGTGCTCTTCAGAACCGGGAGAAACGTTTACTGTACCCCGCAGACATAATAAGCATATAAGCAGTGCTTACTAACGTTATTAGTTACGTTATTTCTGACCGAATTAGTCATTCATTTGTCTAGCACAGTCTCTAACAGTGTAACACAGTAAGAAGCATTTTGGATAAAAGTATTCTGTACTTCTGTATGACAACAATGTATGCCTTTCAAATGTTAAATGATTAAATGATACACAGCGAAATCTACGCTCTCGCCTCTCATCCTGCTTTCGCCAACGGCAGCGATGTGAAAGGCGAAGCGAACTCCAGCAGTAGCGCGCTTGCCGCTGGGGCTGCCGCGGGGCGTGGCCGCGGCGGGTCACGTGCCTGTCGGGGCCAATCAGGCCTACCCCGGAAATAGCAACGGTTGCGGAACAGCTACAGGCGCCCGGGATGCGTGAGAGCAAAAGAGCACGGTTCGTACCTGTCAGTAAAAACACTCGCCATCATCTGAAGTCCACTATTATCCCTGTACCCAAAAAATCCAAGCCTGCTTGCCTCAACGACTACCGCCCTGTAGCTCTCACCTCCATAGCCATGAAGTGCTTTGAGAAGCTAGTAAAGGGCTACATCTGCTCCTCCCTCCCCATCAACATGGACCCCCTGCAATTTGCATACCGCCCCAACAGGTCCACGGAGGACGCCATATCCCATGTGCTGCACACAGCAGCATCACACCTGGACAAGAGGCAGGGGAACTATGTGAGAATGCTATTCATCGACTACAGCTCGGCATTCAATACCATAGTCCCCTCCATACTCATAGCCAAGCTCAGGGACCTGGGCTTGGGCTATGACCTCTGCCAGTGGGTCTTGGACTTCCTGACTGGCAGACCCCAGGTGGTGAGAGCAGGCAACTGCACCTCCTCATCCATCACCCTCAACATAGGGGCCCCCCAGGGCTGTGTTCTGAGTCCCCTCCTCTACTCCCTGTACACACACGACTGTGTGGCTCAGCGGAGTAGCAATACAATCGTCAAATTTGCTGACGACACAGTGGTGGTGGGCCTGATCTCTGCCAACGACGAGAGGGCCTACCTGGAAGAGGTCAAGGTCCTGGCGGGATGGTGCCAGGAAAACAGCCTCTCCCTGAACGTCAGCAAAACAAAGGAGATGATTGTGGACTTCAGGAGGTCGGGGGTCAAGGACTACAGCCCCCTCAGCATCGACGGGGCACCGGTTGAGAGAGTCAACAGCTTCAAGTACCTCGGAGCCCACATATCCGAGGACTTGAAATGGACCATACACATTAACAGTGTGGTGAAGAAGGCACGACAACGCCTCTACTTCCTCAGGCGCCTAAGGAAGTTCCAAGTCAGCCAGAAGATCCTTAAGAACTTCTACTCATGTACAATAGAGAGCATCTTGACCGGCAACATCACCTCCTGGTTTGGGAATAGCACTGCAAAAGACCAAAGCAGACTACAAAGAGTGACACGTTCAGCCGAACGCACAATCGGAGGGGGGCTCCCCACCCTCCAGAACATTTACTACAAGCGTTGCAAGGGGAAGGCTAAGAGAATTATTAAGGACTCGAGCCACCCGAACAACTGCCTCTTTGAACTGCTGCCGTCAGGCAAGCGATACAGGAGTCTCAAGGCGAGCACAGAAAGACTCAGAAGTAGCTTCTATCCCCAGGCCATCAGGCTGCTAAACGAACAATGAATGAACACTACACAACAACAACCACCAAACACACATAGCACACACATCCACACGCACACACTCACTTTAAACAAACACACTGTAGCACCCACTACACACACTTTATAGCACACACCCACTTTAAACAAACACACCGTAGCACCCACTCCCCACACTTTATATTTATGGATGAAGGATTGCACTACAACTCGTACACCTTACTGTAAATTGTACCTAAAATTGTACCTCATCCCATTTCTGCTTTGCACTAGATAGTACTGTACATTAGTACACTGCATAGTTGTGTATTGTATATTATATGGTAACTCAGAACATTGTACATATGTCTATACCGAACAACTGTGACCTCATTTTCTTCTTCTAAATTCATGCTATATTATGTTATTATGTTATTTGATACTATCTTGTCTAGCACAGTCTCTGGAGCGTAACAGTAAGAAGCATTTTGTATGAAAGTATTCTGTACTTCTGTATGACAACTATTAAAGAACTTGAACTTGAACTTGAACTCACCGACGATGTGTGGGTAATAGAATAGAAGTAGAATATATACATTCATCCCGAGGGAAATGCAGCATTGATTGATTGATTGATTGATTGAAAACTTTATTAACAGATTGCAGAATGGGTACAGTACAGTACAGCTCAATACATACAATTGTTAAGGGGATGCAGACCAGAGAAAGACTTTCGTCTTGTTTACATCAGGGTCCCCCATTTTCAATTCATCGTAAACACCAGAGATCGCTCCTCACAATACACATTTAGGCAGTCAAAAATAAGAATACACAGTCAAAGATATACATTCTAAAATATGTATACATTCTAAAATATACAGTCCAAATATACAGTCAAATGTAAAACGTACAGGAAGTTATACAAGGATCTTATAATAATCACAATACCACAGTTGCAGGGGCGGGGCTAGGGGGTGGCTACTTGGGCTCAAGCCCTGAATGTTTTCTGAAAAGCCCTGAATCTATTTAAAAAAAAAATTATATATATTTATTACATGGCGTTTTCACATTCGCCGAAATGCTTGCTTGTGATTGGTCAATAGCCCCCCGACAGCGGTCATTATCAGACAATAATGACCGCTGTGGGACAATAATGACCGCTGTGCGCAGCTGTTCGCAATCAAGCCCCACTGACACACACTGTTTCAGTGCAATTAGACACTGCCGGTGTTCTGCTGCCGGCGATGACAGGGGGCGGAGCGACGAGCGGAGCCAGAACGCAGCCAGAACCAGTGTTGCGAGTCGATGTAAAATGAATTAGGTATATTGTTAGTAAGTTAGCCATGTAATAAGCGGGATAATGTATAGCTATACTCCATCATTGTCGCAAAATAATTGACCTTCACTGACGTTTAAAACACCTCGCCGAGGCGGCTCGGTATTTTAAACTCTGTGTCGGTCAATTATTTTGCGACAATGACCTCGTAGCTATACATTATCCCTTACATATATATATTTTTTGGACAATTAATCATTGTTACATGAAAATATGTTTGCACCAGATTTAGCAGAAGCTAATTTCCATCTGTAGTCTATCCAGCTGCTAACTGTATTTGAGGGAGTTAAGTCTTGGTGTTATGGTAGACTCAGACCTAATCTTTAAATCACAATCAACAAGTTGACAAAAACATAATTCTTCCACCTTAGAAACATAGCTAAAGTATGGCCATTTATAAATCAAAAGGACGCTGAAAACCAGATCCATGCCTTTATCTCAAGCCGACTCGACTACTGTAATGGACTCCTTACCGGCCTCCCGGAAAAATACGATGATAACTATTTTATTGCAATGCACTATTGCATTATTTTTATTCTATTTTACTAACTATTTTATTGCACTGCACTATTTTACTTTGTATCATTGATAATCAAACAGTAAACAAAGACGCCTATTAACACTTTCAGCGCCAGATGGCGCTGTTTACTGTTACTGTTGAAAGGCCAGCGCCTTTTAACATGGGGATACGTGGCTGTGTTTGCAGGCCTAAAGCTATATTATATATTATAGCTATGGATCTAATAATATAGTCGATTGTCATTGAGTTTCATCCGGTCAATATGCAAAAAACAGATAATTTTTCGATCCATACATTTCCGTTTTATACTGTCGTGAATATGAGTGTAGTTTCAGGGTGGTCTGGTGTCATTTCCAAAATGACAGACACCAAGCCACATTGTTTCAAATGGAGTGCAATAGCAATAGGTGTTAGACGGCGGTATTGGACTTTTGAGATCTCAGACCCATCCCCAGTGATAACACAGGCTGCCGGCATGTCTTTATGAATGGAAATATCAAATAAAAGAAACAACGATGAAAACCCGACTATACTCTGGTTTTCGGGGGTCCTGGCGCTCAACGTTTGGCGAGTTAACCCTAGATCTTAGATCCTAATATGAAAAAAAATTTGATTTAATGTTCTATGTCTTACCTTGACTTTGTCTATTTTGCTGGTATCTATTTTATGCTTTATGTCTGCACTTTATGCATTGCTCTTGATCTGCCAATGTTGTGCTAATTTTATGCCTGTCTTTTTGTACTGCTGTGAAGCACTTTGAGCTGCAATTCTTGTATGAAAGGTGCTATACAAACACAGTGTATTATTATTATTATTATTATTATTATTATTATTATTATTATTATTATTATTATTATTATTACTATTATTATTATTATTATTATTATTATTATTATTATTATTATTATTATATTATTATTATTATTATTATTATAAATTATTATAGTTTGCTTCATTAATTAAAGGGTGTGAATTTAAGTGTTCTCTATTGCCTTTTGTCCGCTTTAAGGTGGTGGTATAAGTTAAAGGTTGTGATGTCGAAGTAAAAAAAATCCTTGCCCGCTTACGCGGGCACCTATCTGGGCTAAGCCCTGGATCTTCTACAATCCTAAATCCGCCCCTGCACAGTTGTCACTTTAATCGATTGACAAATAGTATGTTCATTGACATCCATTGAAAATGAACTAGCTTGTTATAGAGTCTAGCCCAGGGGTGGCCAACCCGCGGCTCGCGAGCCGCATGCGGCTCTTTGCCCGTCAATGTGCGGCTCTTCCATCCATAAAAAAAAATAAAAAAAAAATATTTTTTTTTTTTTTTTTTTTTACCTTTTTTTTTTTTTTTTACTTTTTTTTTTTATGTCACTCATTCCATAAGGACGTAGAATAAACATTTACATTTTTTTTTTTTAAATGGTCCATTTGCATGTTCTTGGTATCTGAATCTAGGGACATATATGGATCAGTGTCAGAAATAGTGTGTCTGTTACTAGGCTTGAGTAAATTGTAATGAACCAAAGGAAAATATCAATTCTATTTAAAAAAAAATGTATCTTTGACTGTAAATAACACCATGCTAAAATTGACCAGACCTGAAAAATCTAAGCAAATGAATAAAGGGAAGATGATTAAACAGAAGGTTTTGTAGATACAGTACTGAATTCTGCCATCTTTTTTATAATGTAAATTTCTCCACCATTTTTCATCATATTGCAACACCGTTTTTTGCAAGACGTTCACAGAAAGGTAGAGAAACTAACTGCGTTCTGTTTTATGGCAATAACGTTCAGGTTTGTGGGAGATAATCCCAAAAAATAAGAGAAATTAAAAAGTAAATCCAGAAGTCAGATGATTGACGGGCTGGTGTGAGCTGGGTAGGGTAGTTTTTCGAAATTTGAAAGCCCTGAGTCTCTTCCTTCAAAAGACTACACTCACTTTTGGCTGTGCCACTTCCTCCTGTCAATATGCGCCGGTTTCCGACTCAATGCCCTGAGATTTCTATAATCTTATATTTCACTAATAACAGTTCAAATAATTGGTAAACAAACATAATGCTGAAAATATACACTTTTACTGTATATCTCGGGCTTAAGAGGTTAACCCTGTGAGGCCCAAATTAAAAAGAAATTAGCAACTTCAGAGGCCAGAGGGTGGGACATATAAACACATTTACTATCAAATAGCATTGTGAGGCTGAACAACAGGACCAATTGACTATACATGTGCTTAAAGGGGAACTATCTTATAAATGGCTTTTTTCAGTGTTTACCATTGTTTCTTAGCTATGTGGACTTATATTAATAGGATATATGTCTCTAATTCTCATATTGGCGAATTCTTCCAATTCTCCTCTCACAATATTCACCCTCACTGAACTGAGTCATCTGAAAATGTGTATATCTGTGATGTCAGAGATTTCTCAGCTGCATAATAATGTGGCAGTTGATGTGGCAGTTGGCACCAGGCCACACAGTGGTTGGAGCCCAGCCTCAAAACGGCTTAAGATCTTAAGGTAGAAAAATGCGGTTTTTAGTACTTGATTAGAAATACAAAACAATGAATTTTTTTTGAAAAAAACCTAGGTGTTCCATAGACTCACAGGAATTGTGTAAAAGTGCCCAAATAGTGAAAGAAATAGTAAAATAGTTCCCCTTTAACATTTTTTAAATAAACATTATTTTTTTAAATGGCTAAAAGTGATTTTGTAATTTTGCAACCGTGGGTCTCACAGGGTACTTTTAACCCTGTGAGGCCCAAATAAAAAAGACATTAGCAACTTCAGAGGCCAGAGGGTGAGACCTATAAACACATGAAGGGTGCCGTGACTGAAAAAAAAGGTTGAGAAACGCTGGTATATGGTGTGGCTCTTTGTGGTACCACAGTCATTTTTTTGTGGCTCTTAGTCTCTGACTGGTTGGCCACCCCTGGTCTAGCCCTATTAGCAGCCCCTATAGAGGCCACTGCTCCTTACTAGCCTGATGCCCCAGATGGTTTGTTGCAGAACAATCTGAGAAGTCTTCCTTGGAAAATGGCAGGCAAAAATACTTGGCAGGTGATTGGATGAACCACCTGTCTATCACAGGCATATCGCTGAAGAAGAAGCTAGCTATGTAGTTAGCATGTCGGTATGCGATTTGTGTCAATACAAAGAATATGAATACCAAAAAAGGTATCCTGCCAGTAGTTCCTCATAGGATGCTGAGTGGTCTGAACCACTGTGGTTCAACCACAAGTTAATAAAAAACTAAAAACAATAGGTATTGTCTTCTATGTATTATACTCGCAGCAAATTCTGTGAGTGTATAGGGGTCAGGGCCCCATTCCTCGTACGTGGTTCAACTAAGTCGATCAAGATGTCATTATCCAGATTCAGTTAACGAGGTGATTGAAGCCAGGCTATTCATGTTCCCTGAAGGCCGATTGACTCTAGTTAACTCAAGCCGGACTTGACGACTCTGGATAAGTGCGCGTGCCCGCCTCAGCCGAGAAGGCAGCAAGTGTCGAGAGCAGAGATCCTGATTCTCTAGCGGCATTGATTGATTAATTGATTTAAAACTTTAGTAACATATTGCAGTACGGCTCAATCGCCTCGCCGACAAGTTAAATGCGTTATCTATAGGCTAATTTCAAGTCCCTCATTACCTCAATCAATCAGATTATATTTCTTTAAACTTGCCTGCTGGATTGATTAATCAAATGAGATCTTGCTAGCGAAAATAATTAGTAAAACTGTTATACAGAATAACGATACGGCTCCCTTACCCATTGATTGATGTATGGTCGATATTTTACTTATCTTCTCTGTGGTGTAACGGGTTCTTCTTTTGACTTTCACGCAGACGACCGGGGTTCGAGACCCAGTCGTCTCCTTCTTTTTGCAATATAGGAATAATTCAATTTGGTGCACGTTGAGAGCTATATAAAGAATGACATCCTCAATGCATGTAGATTTATAATATTTTGACTTAAAACTAGGCTACCTTTGCGTATAATCATTAATATTATATTCCAAAAAGTTATATTGGAAACACGGGGTTTCGAGCACCGGTCGCCGGGTTGCCAGGCTTGAGCACTACCGCTACGCCACTGTGCCAGATGGGATAAATTCATTGTTTATACATTAATGAAGGAGAGACCCGTGTTTAGAATATTCTTTATTTTGTTGTTGTTGCACCGAGCGAGCGCCACGGTATATAATGTGCATTATTTAGGACAAAGTGAATTTAGTATCAGCATTTTGGGTCTATTTTACATTTCAAAAGCCCCCTCTGGAAGAATGGAGCACAAAAACGTAATTCAGAATGGTATAATGCAGATCGTAGACTGTGGGAATAATTTCAGGAAACGGGCTGTCACTTTTTTGCGGGGGCGTGGCGATGGTTCAGGCTAACTTGAACTTAAACTCTGCTTTCGACCAGGCTCAAACTTTTGGATCTGTTGTCATGGTGATTTGGAAAATCCAGGTACGGGGAATCGGAAAGTCCGGCTTAAGTCAGAATTACCAGAAAGTTATCCGGCTAACTCAGTTATCCAGGTACGAGGAACGGGGCCCAGGAGATACACTCATTTGAAATGTGAAAAGTTGGCCTAATGGTGCACTAGAGGAAAAGCCATGGGGTTACCAAAAGCAATAAAAGCTCTTCCTCTTGGGATCATGAATGTGCTCAGCAAATTTCATGGAAATCTGGCCATTGGCTGCCAGCTATCCTTATCCTGTGGTAGCTACTGCCAAGCTGTAAACGATGGGAGTTAGTCACCTTGTTTGTAGAGCTAAATCTATATTCTATATTATAGCCATGGATACAATACTATAGTCATTTGACATTGAGTTTCCTCCGGTCAAGATGCAAAAAAGAGATAATTTTTCTATCCCTACGTTCCCGTGTTATACCGTGGTGAATATAAGTATGGTTTTAGAGCGGTCTAGGGTAATTCATGAAATGCTTAGTTATGGCAGTATACGTAGATTCCGTTGTAGACACTGCCGTTTCTTGCCTGAACCCGCTATTGTATATTCAATATAGGTATTATGTTCCATCATGAATGCATGAAAAGGGGGGGGGGGGGGGGGGGGGGGGCAGACTCACATAGCCCATAAACAGCTGCAAAAATCTCAATATTTTTTCAAAAGAAATGATTGTCATACTTCATGCACAGAAAGGTTTCGGTAACACTTTACTGGGAGCACCATGCTAACGATTATATTGCTGTACCTAGAAACTAATGAGGAACTGCATTACCTATATGTTAACAAACCATTGATTAACCATCAGTTACAAGGACCATAATGGGAATAAGCCTTAGGCCTTTATTGCGTTTTTTATCCTTGTGATTTTCTTGTATTTGTGGCATCTCTGGGGGCTACTTGTATTTTATAGATCAATAAAGAATTTCAATCAACAAATCAATCAATCAATCAAACAATCAGTCAGTTTAGCTACCCGAGTCTCAGACCTGATGTCTCAGTGCAGAGAAACTCTTCCAGAAGGCTTAGATTACTTTGCTTCACAATTTTCTACCTGCCAATTCTAGAAGTTAATTATCAGTTCATATTTGTCCCTATACTTTATTCAAATAGTTCCTCCTAGGTACTTATGTCTCTAAAGGGTTTTATGAAAACACATTACAGTAATCCCCATGACTCTTGACTTGACTTGATAGTCTTCTCTCCTGCTTTGAACATCTGTTTGTATATTAGTGCAGGACTCTAAAGAGAGAGATGTGTGGATTGATTGCTTCTCAGTCGAGACCACAGTGAGAAATCACTTGAGGGGGGGGGGGGGGGGCTTTCATAAAGAGAGGGTGAAATGTGCCTGGAAGTTTTCTGTGTCAAAATTCCACATTCATAATGGAGGTGTGTGCCTCTCACAAGTCTCCATGAGCCTACTATAGATATATGTCATAATCTTGGCTAGCCAGATGCCTAAGATGAGAAACAAAGAGAGGGCAAGCAGAGGGCACATCTATATTTCAACAGCGCAGAGCATTGAGAGAGAGAGAGAGAGAGAGAGATAGGGAGAGAGGGAGAGAGAGAGAGAGAGAGAGAGAGAGAGAGAGATCATATTTGATTGCTTAAAAATGGATGCTGTTTGTGAAGCAAAAATGGTACAGTAGCTAGCTGTGCAAGGATATCTTTCTGCACTGAGAAAAGGACAAAATGCAAACGATCTCACATGGCAAGGAATCAAATACAGTAGATTTGGCATATTTGGTGAGGGAGCCTCTGAGAAGAATGGAGGTATATGTAACTCTCTCAAAAGGTGGTATAATTGTTGGATTGTATTAAATGGTGCATTTATACAGTGTGTATTAACATACTGTATTAACTGGTAAATAAAGTAATTAATCTACGACCACCAGGGTTTTCTTGCTTCGTTCTGAGAACCAGCACAGTCAGGGAGGTAAAGGGTTGAACATCTTACAGTGCAGTCAGGTGTGCATGATTTGATAATGCCATACTGTGCCCTTTTGCCTGGCTATAGGTTTTGCAAGACTATCTTAAGGTAATTTTCCTGCACATTTCACAGGTTCTTTGCCCGGTGCAGGTCTGCGGTTAAGGTTTTCAGAACCAGCCATCATGATAACGGATTCATTCATTAATTTGTTCAGTGTAGAGATGCTCAGTCACGATGAGTTGTTAGCGTACACACTTCTTGCCACGTAATGAGAGCAGGTTGTAAGCATGTAGAACGGCGTTGGCCCTTTTGTTGTGTGTTGTGTGGTGTGTGTGTGTAATCTGTTTTCATGGCAGGATGACAGCAGTACCGCTAGCCAGGCCGTGTGCAGTCTCATCCTGTCCCGGCCTGGAAAAGACTCTGACGCTGATACATTTTTCATTGAGTAGACAAAGTCGGGCACGGTTTCATAATCCCCCCAGGAGTACATCCGCTTGTATTGCTATCGTTCTATTGAAATCTGCTATGGGAAAGTTTTGATGACCCAGCAGCTGACTGCACATTTCTGGTATAGGAAGTTGTAGCTTCGCGATACCTTTGTGACCAAGTGATTGAGCTGTTGCTTTGGGGAGCGGACAATCCACTTCTGAGCCTTCCACCGTCTCCCTCCCCTGTCAAAAAAACCGACGCCTTATGGTTGAAATGACGAAAACGGATAACCCGATTTCAAGTAAAGGACTGTCTGCCGGGGCGTTCACATGTGATCAGCTGACATTTGACCTCACATGAACCAAGACACTCCCAACGACAATGGCTTTCTGTAAAAAAGATGGCGACAACGGCATGTACTATATCCATAACTATTACCAGGGCACTAAAGTGATACATTCAATCACACATATCAGCCAGTATTGGTCTTTAGAGAGATACAGTATATCAGAGATATCACTTGGCAGCCCAAGTGCATCCATCACTGTTGCCATTGTCTTTTCTCCCCTGTGTGTCTGGAGAATTGTGTTAACCACCTAGCCGTTCATCAACCGGTGGGCGGCCTTGGCACGGGAGTGAAAGACTACTGTTGTTCTGCGCTTTGTGGAGACAGAATTACAACTGGAATCACTGGCTCGTCTTACAGATAGTAATACCTGGGGATCTAAAGGATGTTTTTTTTTTTTTTTTTAACTTACATTTTTATTTTCATTTTTTCAACAACATACATAGACAACATTCATAGACAATACACAGTACATAAATTAAAACAAATAGACAAAAGATTTGTAAAGAAAAAGTGTGACATGGGTCCTTCGGTCCATTCTACATTTGCATTATGTATTTACATTTTTATTCATTTCCTTGTATCCTTTTCAAACCTCTGTGATGACGTTACTTCCCCTCCTGTATTCTTCCCATTTTCCCCATTTCCATTCAAACTTTTCTTCTTGCAGCCTCAGCAGATGTGTGATTCTCTCCATTTCCTGTATCCCGTCTACCAACTCTATCCATTGATCCTTTGTCGGAACTTCTACCTTGTACCACAGTTTAGTTAAAGCTTTCTTGGCTGCCACTATCAATATCTTAATCAAATATTTGTCTTCCCCAAGAAACAGACTAAGAAATGATGTAAACTCCATGATCAAAACAGCAAAGAAAAAATTCATCAATGACAAAACCGAGGAAAACAAAAACAAACCGCGTGAACTTTGGAAATTACTCAATAACCAACTAGGCTGCAGTAAAAAACTTAAAACCAGATTCTCAAACATAAACATAAAGACGGACAACACGCTCATCACAGAAAAGCTGGATGTAGCCAATTACTTAAATAGTTTCTTCACAAACATAGCCACAACACTGGTAAACAAACTACCCTCCCACTCAGGGCATTATGGGGTAGAACACATAGTAGCTTACTACAAAAACCTAGGGGTCCACAAAGACGACTTCAAACTGGAAATGGTAACAACAGATGAGGTACTCAAAAAACTGAGCGCCCTCCAACCTAACAAGGCCACTGGCCATGACAACATCCCCTCCAAATTCCTCAGAGACTCAGCAGCCGCCATCACCCCAGTCATCACACACATAATAAACCTCTCTATAAAACAGGGACACGTCCCCAAGGACTTCAAAATTGCGAGAGTGACCCCTCTGCACAAAAAAGGCAGTAAATTAGACCCAGGCAACTACCGCCCTGTTTCTATCCTTACCTCCATCTCGAAAGTCATGGAAAAAATTGTATACGAACAGGTAGAAAAATACCTTGCGGAAAAAAATCTAATCTACGAATTCCAATCTGGCTTCAGAACATCCCACTCCACTGACACATGCCTTCTCTATTTAAACGACCACATCAAACAAGAGGTGGACGCGGGCAAATACTGCGGCATGGTCATGCTGGACCTACAAAAGGCCTTCGACACTGTCAATCACACCATTCTGATTGACAAGCTAAAAGCAATTGGTTTTGATAGTCTATCAGTGAGCTGGATGCAATCCTACCTGGAGGGGAGAGAGCAGATGGTGGAGGTAAACGGTACCCTATCCCCCCCCCTCACAGTAAACTGTGGTGTTCCACAAGGAAGCATACTAGGTCCGCTACTGTTCCTAATTTATGCAAATGACATGTCGTCAGCTTGTGACTGCAACTTGTTCCTGTTTGCGGACGACTCAGCCCTGCTGGTCTCTGACAAGAACAAATTACAGGTTGAAAAAACCCTCAGCTCAGAACTAAGCAAAATCTGCATATGGCTCGCTGATAACAAACTATCATTACACATGGGCAAAACAGAGTCCATTCTCTTCGGTTCAAATAACAAACTCAGCAAGACCGACGGCTTCTCAGTTACAGTGGGTGACAATATTGTCACAAGGAAAGAAGATATTACCTACCTGGGTTCCATCCTAGAGGCAAATCTTTCCTGTGACAAAATGGCATCCAATGTAATAAAAAAAGTCAACCAACGAACTCGTTTCTTGTACCGGATCTCCTCACTGGTAAACAAGAATACCCTGAAGACTCTAGCAGGAGCACTCATTCAAGGGTACTACGACTATGCTTGCACCTCATGGTACCAAAGCACCTCAAAGGCGCTAAAAACAAAATTACAAACATCTCAAAACAAACTGGTCAGACTACTGCTTGACCTTACTCCTAGAACCCACCTCACCCCTGCCCACTTTGACAACCTAGGATGGCTTAGAGTAGACGACAGAGTACAGCAACTTGCAATGGGCCTGGTCTACAAGATACACTACACGACCAAGGTACCCATGTACATGACTAAATACTTCCCAAAGGTCAGTGAATACCACGATCACAACACCAGAGGGAGCTCCACAAATCATGTTAAACCCAGATTCGGCTCAAACAAGGGACTAAACACGTTTCGCAATTATGCCACATCAATGTGGAACGCCCTACCCAAAGCTGTAAAGGAATGTGAATCACTACCCACTTTCAAAAACACTCTCAAAAAACACCTAAGGGAGACTGCAACTCGAAACTGGCCCCTGTAAATGTCCGAACACAACCCCCGCCAATGTACAGTAAATTACCAAGTATGGTCTTGTCAATAATCCAATGTACAGTGTTGTTTGTACAGTTGTACAGTGTCCCCCACCCACCCCTCCTACCCACCCCCCCCCACCCACCCAACCACCTCCAATGTACAGTCCAATGTACAGTCCCATAATCCAATGTACAGTGTTGTTTGTACAGTTATACAGTGTCCCCCACCCACCCCTCCTACCCAACCCCCCCCCCCCCCCCCCACTCCTACCCCCCCCCCCCCCCCAACCACCTCCAATGTACAGTCCCACCCCCACCTACCCAATCCAATGTACAGTTTCTACGCCTAATGTATATACTCTTTTCTTTCTGGACTCTTTTTGTATCACAAATACAGTACTGTAATTGCAAATCTGGTATGTCATAAATGTATAGATGTAGCAGTACTGTCTATCTGTATGTCATGTATGTCATATATGTTACGATGAATTGGAAATGGGGGACCCTGGTGGAAACAAGACGAAAGTCTTTCTCTGGTCTGCATCCCCTTAACAATTGTATGTATTGAGCTGTACTGCACCGTACCCATTGAGCAATCGGTTAATAAAGTTTTCATTCATTCATTCATTCCCTTGGATTCCTTCCTGTGACAGATTCCCCAAATACAACACTTGGCCTCCCTGGGGTATCTCTTCCCAGTAGTGCCTTATCTTCTGACATCCCCAGAATATGTGTGTATGGTTCGCCCCTTCCTGTCCACACTCCCTCCAACATGTTTTCTTTGCTGGTGTGTAATTGCCCTGTATTTCTGGTGTTATAAAGTATCTAATTATATTTTTCCACCCAAACTCCCTCCATATCCTTGATCCTGTGGTTGTTTGTTGTGTCTTACATGTGTCATACCATTCCTCCTCTGTTATCTCTATTTCCAACTCTCTTTCCCACTTTTCTTTCACATACAATGTTGTATTTCCCTTACTGTTGTGAAGGGCCAGATTAAACCGAATATATATATTTATTGATATATATATATTTAATTGTATTTGTATATTCTCTAATATTCCCTGATATCCCTTGTATATTCCTTGTACAATATGGATTGAATATCCATTCTAGCCTACTGAACATCCCATAATAGTCTCCATTCTACTATTGGTCGAGACCTTGGTGCCAGGCTGCCATACCCCCCAGACCCAGTTCAAACGTACCGCTCAACATGTACGAACAAGTCCTAGTTCCGCGTAGGAATCTGGCTACCGCACCACTAATGGTACTATTTGTTCATAGTGCGTATATATACTGCGCTACTAAAGTAGGACTTCCTTTTTAGTCCAGTTTCTTACCCTCCAATAGAGTGACAGACGTAAAGCCTCCCCGCGACGCCACGTGTGGGAGTAAGGCCAAGTTCGGCCTACCATCGGTATTGAGACATCGTGTATATTAATATTTGAATAGTCATATTTGGCACTATATCGTCGAGTTGGACGTAGTCTATTAAGCTAATAATAGTCTATTCATATGTAGTGCTTCGTGCGGTGAGAATACTATCGTAGTCAGTACCCCCATCGCTTCGGGTAGAACTGGCTGCTTATCCAGGGTGGCCGACCCCATGTGAGGCTGCACCCGAGGAGCCCCAGAGCCGACGAGCGAGTGGACCTGCATACCGGATTATTCTACCGACGACAGCCCGCCTTCCCAGGCACGGATTATGCTTTGTATACAGTGATTATTCTATGGATAAAGACCAACACTGCCGTGTGTTGGAAACCCCCCCCCCGGAGAGGACGACAGGTGAGGAGACGCTCTACACGACGAGGTCGCTTCACGTCTCTCCATCGTGGACCGGAGGAAGCCGCGACAGACAGCAGAGCGCGACAGACAGCAAGCGCAACTAATAGAACAGCTGATCAGACGGACAACACCCTCTCCCTGCGCCAGAGGCTCCAGGAACTCGTCTAGACACACCTCCAGGGCGGCATCCCCTAGCCGAGTAAACAACCCTGAACTTGACCAACAGACGAGGTCTATACCCCCCACAGACCACCTCCCCCCACCGGTCCAAGCGAGACCTAGCAACCGGGAAGGAGCAGCATATCCTGTGGAGAGGCTAAACCAGAGACTACAAGCACTGGATGACCTAACTGAAGACGAAGAGGAAGAGGAGGAGAACCACGCCCGACGACAGCACAGTACTCTACCGGATCAGGCGGTCCGGTACAGCCCAGGCTATACTCCCGCGGAGCTGCGCTACAGACCCCCGACTCTATACACGGGTGAGCACGACGCACGACCCGCACCGAGGAACAGCACCTGGACAAGCGGGCCATGGTACACTGCCGGTACCAGCCCATACCAAGGAGCGGGAGGAGACTCGCCTAGGAGGCCTCTCCCCCAACGCTCGCCGATGTATCCACAGTCAGCGTCATACATTGGCACGCCTATGGTACCCGACTTCACCCAAGAGAACCGGGCCCAGTATACAGAACTCCGCATGTGTCTGGAGACCATGTTGGTGGATGTATTGGATGAACGCCATAAATACGCCATCCTACTGAAGCACTTAAAGGTACCCCGCGCACATAATATAGCGCTCGCCTACGCGACTTCCACCACCCCATACACAGCAGCGCTGGTAGCATTGGACCAGAGGTATGGGCGCATATGGGATTACGTGATCCAGGAGATCCGACACATCGACCGCTTACCCCCAGCAATAGACAATCGAGCACTGGACGACCTGTCCATCAGAGTGCAGTCCCTGGTAGGGATGTTGGGAGCGCAGAGAGAGAAGGGGAGGCATGAACTTTACGCCAACTCAAATGTGGAAAGGATCTTGGAGAAGCTGCCGCCCGCTCGACAGGAGCGTTTTAGGCGGCAGAGAGACCACCGAGACCCGAATGGCCCCGAACCGAACCTCCTCGATCTAGCAGAATTCCTGGCGAGAGAAGTCAGCAGCCTACGGCTAGATACATTCGGACGGAGCACCCCTGGCTCCAGAGAAGGAACCAGACGACTAAATGATGGAAGAAGATCGGTGACTGTGATGCACCAATCGGAGTCAGTACCGAGCAGCAGGAGCCACAGTACCCCCTCCAGAACGGAGAAGTGGAAGATAGTGTGCCCCTACTGTGAGAAAGAACACTGGCTAGCGCAATGTGACTCCTTCCCCAAGCTGAACGCGGAGGAAGCAAGTCAATGGATAAAGTCCAACAAGCGCTGTTTTCGCTGTGCGCGCTCACACATGGCAGCCGAATGCCGCTTAAAGAAAAGGTGCACCAAGTGCGATGGAGCCCATCTGGACATACTTCACGACAGTAACAGACAGCGCCCTTCACCCGCACCATCCAGCAGCAAAGCGAGCGTCATGTACATCGATCCCGCCAGCAGCAGTGGAGCCCGAGTACTCCTAAAAGTAGTGCGTGTGACACTAAGCTACCAGAATAAAGTCCTGGACACTTACGCCGTCCTCGATGACGGGTCAGAGAAGACCCTTCTGCTCGCCTCCGCTGCGGCCCAGCTAGGGCTGCGGGGAAGCGAAACCCAAATGACAATTCGGACAATAAGACGAGATTTGAAGACGATAAAGGGCGAGAATGTCTCATTCTCTATCGCAGCAAGCGGCCAGCCTGAGCGACGGTACCAGATTACAGACGCTTTCACCAGCCAAGAAATAGGACTGTCGCGGTACACATACCCCGTCGCCAAGCTGATGGAGAAATATGCACATCTGCGCAAGTTACCGATCCCGCTCATAGACAATGCTGACCCTGTTGATAGGCTCCGACCATGCAGACCTCATTGTCCCGATAGACCGGGTTCATACCGGACCCCGAGGCTGTCCTGCAGCAGTCGAGACCCGTTTGGGATGGACTCTCCAAGGCCCGCTCGCCAAATCTCTCAACCGAAGTACAGCCACTAGATGTCTCCACTCCCGAGTCACAGAGGGAGTGTTGAATGCCCACGCTCGCTCTTAGGTCAGATCGATAACTTCATAACTCATTGGTCTGCCTATCTACACCTCAAACAGCGTCCTGTGAAGTGGTTGACACGCAGGACCAACCGAGTCTACAAAATGTTGTTGTTACCACTGACCGACAAGAGACAGCGAATGCACCGTTCCGACCCCCGTCAGTCATCGACCTTTAACATCGAGTGATTGAAGTTGCGGAATCTGTTATTTTATTTGCACTGGGAAGGACTCTCTATATTCAGAGGAGGTCCATTTCCCTAATCCGTTACACGTATTATCATTATATGGCTTTACTTGATAATCCCATTATACAGAATTCACCTTTAGTCCTTAATGCATAATCATAAGTCTCCTTTTACTCCGTAGGGATAAAGCCTATAGTTATAGTTATATCCCCATTATACAGAATGCACCTTTAGTCCTCAATGCATAATCATAAGTCTCCTTTTACTCCGTAGGGATAAAGCCTATAGTTATAGTTATATCCCCATTATACAGAATGCACCTTTAGTCCTTAATGCATAATCATAAGTCTCCTTTTACTCCGTAGGGATAAAGCCTATAGTTATAGTTATATCCCCATTATACAGAATGCACCTTTAGTCCTTAATGCATAATCATAAGTCTCCTTTTACTCCGTAGGGATAAAGCCTTTCTCCTCCTCCTCCGTCTGGGGAAAAAGTTCTTTTTTATATCATATATTAGGCACAATACAGGCACATTGGTGCACATTATCATTATTATTATTATTATTATTATTACTGGTAAAGTTACAATGCAAAAATACATCTCCATCCTTACCCGTCTTTTTGGGAAAAATAGAAGGCAAAACGTGGTTTCCAAAAGAGGATTGTTTTTATTTTTTAACAGTAGAAAATTACATTTAAGGGTTCAGTTTCATTTATAAAAGTACACAGGTTTTTCAGCTTACTATATATCAGGTTTCAGTCCTCTCCTCAAAATCTCTCAAAAAAGTCTCTAAGTACCATTCTTCTACTCTCTCCAGCTCAGTGTAAAAATCTCACCCTGCTCTCGCCAGTTGGCCCTTTTTATAAGGTCCGTCACGTCACGCCATCGTCAGTACATAGCTCCAATCACCGTACATTACGTGTCATATCCCTCCTTCAGTTATTTGTTACTTTGCAGTTACATATCAAATCAAGTAATTTATAAGAATACAATGCCCCTCTGACTAGCGCCCCCCCTTCTTGGCCTTGCATTCCAGCCGGTCACTTCTCTACTGCATGGGGCCTCTTTCGTTCTGAGACGAGGACGAGGCAGACTTCCGTAATATATCTTACATAGCCCACCACATACATATACAGAGATATACAGGTACAATAGGTTACAGGTACACTACAGTACTCGGTGTACTATATTACATTAGTTTACATTACATTATAGTCATTATAGTCTGCTCTCCTCTCCTTCCTCTTCTGATTCAAGACTTCAACCAGCAACCCTTCCCGTCTGAAAGGGTTTAACATTACACAGCTCTTTCTCCTCTGTCCCTGTCTCTCTCCTCTCCAGAGGCCCACATTCCGTTGGTTCACTCCCTTTTCACAGCTTTTCACAGACATTTTCTATGGAGACATTTAAAGGCTCAGTTCCATTTTTTATAAGAGAGAGTTCAGTTCCAAGATTTATACTGGTCATATAGGAACGACCCAGGATGTCATTGTCAAAAAGTGTCACTTGTTCTGTGGCACTTCTCACCCACTCTGTCATTCTGGGCGGTCATTGTCCATCATCAACTGAATAATGAAGCATATAATTACATGTGAAAAATAGGTATATACGGTCATATAGGAATGACCCAGGATGTCATTGTCAAAAGTGTCACTTGTTCTGTGGCACTTCTCACCCCCTCTGTCATTCTGGGCGGTCATTGTCCATCATCAACTGAATAATGAAGCATATAATTACATGTGAAAAATAGGTATATACGGCTATATTGTTACATAAACAACAACAAAAAATTCAAAATAGAAATCACTGTTCTTCTTTAGAGAACAGGGCTTTTGCTTTTAAAAATTGTAATCACTGTTCTTTCTCAGAGAACAGGGCTCTTGCTTCTTTTTTTGATTATATTTCTACCAACATTTTTATGTCATTGGTAAGGTGATTTTGATGACTTTCGTGCTTTCTTCGGCCTCTCGTAGTCCGCCCAGCCTCTGGAAGATGGTGGCGATGCACTTGTACCGGGGACTTCTTGTCTTGACCCCCCGGATCGAGAGGCCAGGGATCTTGGGTCTGGCAGGCCTTGACCTTTTTCACCTCCCCTGACTTCTTGACCGACCACACTACTGTGCTCGGTGGAGGGCAGGACAGGATAAATCTTCGGGTCCCTCCGCGCATAACGGATTCCAGATTGAACTTTGATGTTGGACGTGCTCATCTTAGGATAAAAGATCAAATCCATTCTATAATATTCGCAGCTGTTTCCCCAGCTCTTGACGGTCGCCCATGTCTTGCCGAAATTTGTGTCACTCTCTCGGGTAACCATGTAGATCTTCACCCAGGCCGGGAGGATACCGGCCCAGTTACCTCCCACCAAGACATGGGCGACACTGGATCTCTCTTCTGACGCAGCGTCCAAGTAGAAGAAGTCCTCGTACTGCATCCTGGTGAAAGGGTCAGAATAAGGTCTTCTCCCGGGTTTTATTCCCACTATGTCGGGCCAACTGGCAGGGGACTTAAGTTCTTCATTTGTCATCATTCTGCCAGTTCCTGTATATAACTGAGATCGTTGGCCGTCATCTACAACGTCCCATTTTCCTCTCTGGAGCGTTATTTTCTTCATCCAGGTTACTCCTAGGCCCAGAGACAATTTATCCTCCGGTGTTGTCATCGCAGTTGCTGTCTGTCCCTGGTCAGGCATTTTTGGTGAAGCCAGACTTGGTGATGATGACACGAGGGCCGCTCTTAATCTATCAAGGGGGTCTTGATCCAAAATACTCAATACGCTATCACCATGTAACGTAAGTTCGTCTGAGATGGTATATCCCTTAACCGCCATTCTCCGGTGGTGTCTGTTCGTTCCAGCGTTCCTGTCTAGTGTGTGAGAGAGACAACACTGGTCCTCTTTTATCTTCATTTCAGAAGAGGCTCCGTCATAGTTGAAGGCCAAATTCTCTTTTTTGCATAATTTACGGCCCTCCCTGACCGGGAGAGGAGGCCCATACGACGTAGTAGATTTATTGTAATAATGACCCCTATTATCACAATGCAGGGGAGAGCCCATCTCACTATCCCCATCACCACCGCCCTGGCTGTCTGTACCATGGAAGTGGCAAAATTCCAAACATCACCTACTCCATCTGCCACGGCCCCCCCTATATCTTCAGCTGCACGCCCGATAATGGTACCGAGTACTATCGCAAATTGAGTTATGTCTCTCCTCCTGCTCCATTCGTCCACATGCGGTGCCCTATCCTGTGAACAGGACCCGTTTGTCATGTTGTTAGCATGCGAAATGGGAAAAACACCATCCAGGTAGAATCCTCTTGTTGTCCAGCCAAACCCCGGACCCAGCCCTCCTCCCGTTTCCAAATAATCAGATATGGGTTTCCATGGGGATACAAAGTCAAACAGGGCCTTGTTGCATCCCGTACAGGTGTTAAACAGATGGTGATTGTTTCCCCGTCTGTTATTGCAGTACTGGGTATTGATGAAATTCCATCGGTTCAACAGGTATGCCTCCGGTGGCCAATAGTAGGGGAATCCTCTATCCAGGGTGTGTTCAAACAGCGTTGCTAGGGGTCCGCATTTTGAAGTTTTTGCCTGCCATGTGGCTTCATTCTGTCTATCTCCCCATTTCGCAGTGGGAGAAGAGCGGTAGCAGTTAGCCACTATCAAGGGGATGCTCACCTGCCGGGGGAATTTTGAGTCATAATACAGTGTTCCACCCTCCCCCGAAACTGCCCTCCATCTCATTAGGTCACTGGTGTCCCGTGAGGTTGGAGAGTCAAACCAGTGCATATTACTCCATGCATGTTCCTGCGGCGGAGGGTTACGCACAATGTAGTACCTTTCTACCATTCTTCGAGGGTCGCATCCTATCTCCTGAGCCTTAGCCAGAGGGAGAGTGCCCCAATGGATCCACGTACTGTTAATCCCATCCCGGGATCTCCCCCTAGTCAGGGTCCTAGTAGAAGCTAGGTCCACCATAGCTGAGGTAGCTTCCTCCACATGTAGGTGCGGATAAGTATCCTTCTCTGTACACAGACTCTGATCATTCTGCGTACAATACTGTTTCCCCCATTTACCATAAGTTGTTCCGGGGTAGGCCCCGAGCTGGGCCCCCGTCGCTCTGAAGCTTGGTTCTAGACCCCACCTCATTATGTAGCCACTAGAGGTCTTTCTAGTGAGAATAAGAGGTGGGGGTATTAGGATTTCGCCTAATTGTCTCTCTTTAATGTTTACCATAGTGAATGGTAGCTGTGGATCCTTTTCCTTCCAATCCTGTACCCACTCCAATATATCCTCTTTTTCTGATCCATCGGGATTAAGGTTTGGATTAGGTTTGCTTTCTTTTGGGGGATCTTTGTTATTGCTCCCCACCGCCACTACCAATGCTCCGGGGTATGGGGTGCTGGAATTTGGGTCTATATGCCTACCCACATTTAGTTGGAACCCCAAAACCTGAGCAGCTAACTGTTGGTGGATGAACAGGGTCAACTTGGTCTCTTCCGTATCTGGCTCCTTCTGCCAGCATGCCGCCACCAGGTTGACCTCCTCATCCGTGAGGCCTATTCCTGCATAGGCCCTCCATTCATTGAGGGGCCGTTTTGCCCACCTGCTGTGGTATCTGTCGAATTTTGAGGGTTCTGGGTATACTCTATACCTCCTCAAATAATTCCTGAAATTCACACGACAGGTGGCTTCCTGGCCCAGAGTTCCATTCGAGTATGGGCGTGGGACCCCCATATTCCGTGCTTCTCGGCATATAGGGACTAATTCACCCGCTTCTCTCATCATTCTTTTTCCCACTTCAATGGTGGTAAGACCCCTCCAGACCTCGTCAGTTTTTGCCAGGTTATCAGATAGGCAATCGAGGAGAGAGTCTAGTATTTGCGTGCCCCACTTTCCCTCGAGTTTCTCCACCTGGCTCGGGGTCAAGGTTGGGACGTCTGTGTACCATAAGGTCCTCCCCCCCGCCAGGGGGAGACCGCGCACCCATGGAAGTGTAGGTGGGTATGGTTTGATTTTTACCCGTCCTGGGTTGGTTACCGCCACAGTCCATTTGAACCATGTAGCGGTAGTCTGAAAAGGACATCCTCCTGCTTGGTCAGTAGCTGTGAGAGGTATATCCTGTTCAGGCCGTTCCTGGACCTGAGCCTCCGGCAGAGTGTCCTGTCTGGGGGTCAAGAACCCAAAAAAGGCCTCAACCTCTCGTTCCCATGCCGGGGGCCATTTTGTATACAGGGTCACCTTGGTCAAGGTAGATTCTCCTGTGTCATCACTGGGTTTCCTGCCCGGGGTCACTTCTACTGCTCGGGTCCCATTCAGTCTGGTAGTAGAACAGTTAGATAATTCCTCCCAAGGCCCCCACTCCGGGTCACCCTGATACCTGGAGTGTGCTCTGACCCTGATGCAGGGGTATATCCGTGCCTCTCCCTTGGCTAGTTTCAATTTGGTTGAGATTTGGCCTCTGGGGCTAGAAGGGTATACTGCTGTCACCTCCGCTCCTGCCGCACCCAGGCATATCTCGTCCCTCTGAGCGGCCAAATCTTTCCATGTCATGTATGGATTACATCCCTCCTCTGGGTTTAGTAACCAGCATTGTGGTTCCGGATCAGGCAGTGAGCAGTCAGGGAATTGTTCCTTGGCCTGACCTGTGTCACTAAAAGAGGTAGATATATAGTCCGACCAGGCCTCCCATCTCTCTGATGCGTTTCTTGGTTCACACGGGACCTGAGTGACCATCCTATAGTGGGTCACTGGTATTCCTCTATGGTCCTTAATCGTTGGTTCTTCAAACTCCCATTCAGTACGAGTCCTGGGATAATCAATTGCCCTTATTAATCCCAGGGTCAGTGTGATGACAAGTACTACCAGAGTCACTCTGATTATCCATTTACTTGCCACAGCCTTGGCGGATTTCTTGGGTTGAGTCGCCAGGCTTGGCGATATCTCTTCTATGTTGGGAGCGGCCCTGTTCTCGGATTCATTGTCAGAATCTGACTGCTCCCATTCCCGATCTATATCCATTGTCAAGCAGGTCATGATCTCTCTTCGAGCAGATTCAACATTTGGGCTGGGCACCGCATATGCCCCTTTGTTTAGACAGGTCATGTGCTCATATATATAGTCCCTGCCCATATGCGTTGGTTGTCTGCTTATGACTGGCAGGTCATGGTATTTTGGGTTGGGTGGTGCCCAATATTCTGATGTCTGGGTCCTGGGCCCCAGTGTGTCTTCGGGACTAGGCCCACTGCGCATGGGTATGGGTTGTTCCCCGTACTCCGGGGCTACCAGGTTATAGGTGTTTGTGGGGTTCTTCCGGTAGGCCATATTCCTCCCTCTCGCCTTTCCTTCGCTGCCTGAGAAGAAAAGGTGAGACGGTTATCGCCCGTGCGCATCGAGCATGTACTACTTGGTCAAGGCTTCTGATCTTCGCCTGATGCGATCCCATATACTGGGCGCCCTTGAGCCTGGTCCCATTCCGTCGGGGTAGTGTACCCTCTTTGGTTTGATCATGGACCCCTTCCTAATGCTTCCGATCACAGGAGTGTCTTTCCCCGGGGCAATCTCCACAGAGAGGCCTCTGATAGGATGAGGCATATGCCCCACACTCAGCGTGACAGAGAGTATCACCCATTGGTATTCTTTTCCATTCACGGGTCTCTCTGTATCTCCTGGGGATATAGACTTCCCTTTCGTGCCCGTTTTAGTTACTCCAGGCCCGTCCCTCACCAGTAGTTCTAGTGATAGGGTTTCACGAAACCCTTCTCTGAGCTCTCCACTTATAGTCGTCAACCAATCGAATTCACCACCGTGTCTGTGTCCAGCGCTGGGGAAGGGCAAGGAGATCAGTCCCGAGGTTAGTAGCACAGCCCTTTTAGCCAACATCATGCGCACCAGGCTGGCTACATCTAGTAGAAGGTCATTTCCTTTTAGTCTATCATTGGTCATGACCTCCTGTCCCTTGGTGAACAGTCTTGACCTCTCCTCCGTATCCTTCACCCAGAATGTGTCTGGTCCTTTCACCAGGAACATCTTATCCCCCCTTGAAGGCATTGCCCTGGGGAAACAGGTGTTTATGGTTTTCTCAAGATAGGTTTCCATCAGGCTGGCCAGGTTTTCCGTGCTGCCCTTGAAGGCTATACCTCCTCGACCCGCGGCCCCTTTGCGGACTGGAGCATCCCCATCTTGCAGGTATCCACTGCCCTTTGTCAGGTATATTCCTGACCCTAGTTTCACTTCCGTATGGTCTTGGCATTTGGCTAGAGCATAACCCAGCCATGAGCACCCGCACTTGGATGCTAACTGTGGGGTCATAGGAGGGTACGCTGCCAGTACTATACGGGGTCCATATTCCATATAACATGCTTGGCAGACAATTATTCTGCATCCCCTCGGGCCTTCTTTTGGCCCAAAGGTGTAGGTATCATCGCCTGGGCGATATAGAGGTTTGTGATCCGTGGGGACCTGTTCTGGACGATTCCGTGAGGGTCCTTGCCATAGTAGGTTAGTCACCTGGACGAGGCACAAGGTGCATTTATCCAGGTTGTGTCCCCATTTCGTCCATCTGATTATACTTCCTCCTGGTCCCTCCACAGGTTCTGCGTCCGGGGTGTCGGGGTGACGTATTAGTGATCTGTTATCCGACAGATACCCCTTTTTCGCCGCCTTAACTGCTCCATCAGCCACACCCATAAAAACGCTGGCGCCTCGTATGTTTCCAGTGTCCCCGTTCAAAGGGGACAATCCTGGCGCCATACAGATCAATATTTTGTGCCTGGCGCACTCCAAGGCGAAGGGCATGGATTCTCTAAGTCCCGGTACACCCCTTTGGGCCATCTTACTTCCCGTTTTCTGTGGCGTAGAGCTTGAGATTCCAGCCATCTTTCCCTTTCTTCACCCGGTCTTGCGGACTTGATTTACGTGCACTATACCTAGGTTCTGTAATCTAAATCGCCTGGGACTAAGTATTTCAACGATGGTATCTTTGCTTTCACACTTCTTGCTGGGATTTCCTGCCAGGGGTTTTCGGAGCACCCACACGGCTTCACCTAAGGAGAAGGGAGAAGAGACAGCCGTGTTATCTTCTGAAACACATCTCTTATCCTCTCTTCCCAAGTTCACAGCTTGGTGTATCCTAAGGAGAGAGATTGGTTCATCCCAGGATCGCAACATATCCTCCTTGATTATCTGCTCTTTTATAGAGCGCACAGCCCTCTCGGCCACTCCGTTCGTATTGGGCTGGTAGGGCACCGAGTATTGGGCCATTACACCCGCTTCCTCCAGTAGTGTCTTCACTGTTCCGTGAGTGAAGTAGGTGGCATTATCCATCCTGAGCGATGTAGCCCTTGGCTCTTCCCTTAGGAACTGTGATATGCAGTTGCATATTACTGCAGCCGTTGGAGTGGGGATAGGGTACATTCTGAGTCTACCTGGCCCATTGTCCACTATCACCAGTCCCTGCCTGTGTTTTTTTTTCGTCCCCTCCGACATGGGTCCAAACACGTCGGCGGAAAAATGCAGCCCTGCTTCCGATACTGCTATTTGTCCCAGTGGCACAGGCTCAGGTTTCGTCCCTCTCACCAGCGCACATTGTTCACAGGCCTTCCGGATTGTTATCGCTCTTTGTTTCGCTTTAGGTATGTGAATGTGGTTGGTTCTTAGGTATACCAACATCCTCTTACTTCCAACATGTCCAAGGTTATCATGTACCAGTCGGATCATGTGAGTAGCCTCGTCCTCCGGTACTCTCACTGTGCCGTTGTCTTCCCAGGCAGTGGGCGTGACTAAGGCCAGTCTTTTGAGTTTTAGCCCGCTGACCTCAGGGCGGTTTTGGGCCAGGGTGTCGACTTCTTTGTTTCCCTGGTAGTGGACCCCGGTTTCCTCCGTATGGCTTTTTAGCCATTTCCAAGCTATTTTCATGCCTCGGAATTGTTCCACTATGAGGGCCCAGAGGTCACCATGGGCCATTGGTCTGCCTGTGCTGGTTTCATATCCTTTCGCTTTCCAGTACTCCAGGTTCTCTGTTCCTCCGTTGTAACAGTATTGGCTATCGGTTACAATAAGTAGTTTCGGTATGTGCTTCCCTTTGGCCATTATTATGCCCTCCAGTATAGCTGTTACCTCTGCCGTTTGGGCTGATCCCTCGGTCCAGCCACTCGCTGTTTTGATGTTCTCATTGTTGTGTTTTAGAACATAGGCCCACTTGGCCTTTGTTCCGTCCTGTTTGTGCTGACTTCCGTCTGTGTAGAGTACCCAGTTGGGTTCGGCCTCAGGCTCGGTGAGCTTGGTTTTCGTTTCTAGGGGACACTTGGTTCCTGTTGTGATAAATCTCATTTTAGGATCTGTTAACATCATTGACCAATGTCCCCATCGTGAGGTCATGGCCCTCGAGCCTGTAATAGTTCCCTTCGAGGCACTCTGCAGGGCAGGAAATTCGGTGGTTACTATTATATCTTTGTCTTGAGCCAAGTCCTTCAGGGCATTCCAGAATCTAAATACTCCACATAGGATTCGTTCTTCTTCTGTATACCGCTCCTCCGTATTGGTGAACTGCATGGATAAAAGTAGACAAGGGGTCTTCCCCTTTCTATTCTGACATTTCAGAGTTATCCCTTGCGTACCCTCCACTTGTGGGAATACTTCTAGATGTTTGGTGGGGTCTCTTTTTTCCAGATCTTTGCAGTTTTCCAGCACATGGGTTTTGAACACCGTCCAGCCTGGCTCCACTTCCTCTATGGGGATGTTCCTATTCCTAGGGTTTTTTCCCTCGAGGGCTTTGCCTTTCAGTTTGTGGAGCGGGGATGCCTTTGTCGCATAGCCAGGCACATGGGTCATAATGTGGCCGCATTTTCCCATGGCAGAGTCCAGCTGACTCAGGGACACAGGCTTCTCAATGGCCGCTACCTGATCCAGGTATTCCCTGCTGACTGACTTTCCGGTGTCCGTTATGTTGAAACCCAGATACCTCAGGGTATGTTTCGCGATCTCGCACTTCTTGAGGCCTATCTTTAACCCGGCCCTGGAGAGGCGGGTCACTACCTGGTCCAGTAGTTCCAAGTGTTCTTGTTCCGAGTCATTGGTCCAATACACATCGTCGATGTATATGGTGACATCCAGGCCTCTCAGGATGTCCTCTATGACTCCTTGGAACACATTCGGGGAGTTTTTATACCCCTGTGGTAAAACTGTCCATCCATAGGACAGCCCGTTCCAGGTGAACGCCGTCTTCTGGGTGGATAGGGGGTCGATAGGTACTGACCAGAATCCATTAGCCAGGTCAATGCTAGACTTCCAACGTTTGTTGGGCAGATTCCTGGTTGTCTGTGCTATGTTTATCATTGTCCTGGTATCTGAGCATGTTCTAGCATTCAGGGCAATTAAGTTGTGCACTAATCTCCATGACCCATCAGGTTTGGGGACTCCCATTACAGGGGTATTTGTTAGAGCAGAGTCCAACATAGTCAACACGCCCATTTCTTCCAATTCTGCGATGGTTTCTGTCAGCTCCTTTTTGCACCTCGGGTCCACCCTGTGCTGTGCTTGTCTCGGTGGTATGGTCCCCTTTATAGTGTGTGTATACTTGGGGTCCACCCTTCCCATGTCGTTCTTGTGGGCAGCATATAAGCCTCTCTTGAGTATTTCTCGTATGAGGATTTTCTCGTGGCTTTCGGACTCTTCCACAACCTTTTCCATTTCGCCCCGTATGTCCACTGGCTTCATATATTTGACACGGACTCCGTGCTGTGTCCTTTGCGGGTCACCCTTGGGTATGAATTTTTCCTTTTCGTACAGTAGTATCAAGTCTTTTGGGGATAACAGGGGTTCCGAATTAGGTGGTCCTACCACTCCTGATATCCCATGCTTCTCCCCTGTTCCCATGAGGGCTCTGGTCCCATTACCTAATTCCACTTCTATGGATCCGGTAATGGGTGTATTTACATGCAGGGAAATTTCCGCTCCGGTGTCTACTAGGTATTGGTCGTTTCCCACTTGACACGTTAACTTCCCATCCGTCTCCTGTGTCTTGAGTGCAATAGCATTCAGTAGGGGCCTCTCCTGGGGATCTATATTGAGGGTTAATAGACTCTCTGTCACTCTGTCTTCTTCCCATGTTCGAGTGTCATGTGTCACATCACCAGGAGGCCAGGATTCTATTCTCTCTCCTTCCGGGATTTGAATTCCTCCCTTGTTGCCCTCCTTTCTGCTTGCTTTTCTGGGGTTAATGCGGCCCACTCGTCGGGAGGTAGGTACATGTAATTCTTCTTCTCTTCCTTGTCCTTGGTTATCCTCGGGGGGAACTCCTTGGAGCCCCCCCTTTTGTCGTTTTTTGAGTAGATAGGTTTAACGTTAGCCGCTGGCTGTTGCTGGGCTCTGGGAGGCCGAATTTGAGCCTTCTCCTCTCGTGGGTTCTCCCCTTTCCTTTCACTTTTATTGTATTTGGTTTGAGAAAGCATTTTGACTTGGTCATACAGCATGCATTCCGTCCGTAACTGATCTCGGGACCATGCTGCGCATTTGGCTGCAAGACGGTTACCCCCTGGTACTCCTATGAACAATTTTTCAAGTAGTAAGCCTGATCCTTGCACAGGTCCTCCACGTATGACTGATTCCGCTGCAACAGTGAGAGACACACTCCCGTCTCTCACCTGTGGGATTAGTTTCTCCACCATATTTTCCCCTGGATCTTGACCGGGGGTTCTCACTTCTATTTCCATCATTTGGGCCATAGACGCCCCTTCGGGGATCTCCAGTCCTTTGAGGTGTCGCAAAATGTGAGCGGCATCCGGGTCATCGTAGAGAGGGGACCCATGAAAAATCTGAGCAATCCTATGGATATAAGCAGCCTGGGTCTCCCCATGATTCATTTCTGGGGCCAGTTTCTTGAGCACTTGGGTTTTGCTCAATAATTCTTGTGCTTTGTTGCTTTCTCCATATTGGGCACTGTCATACAGACTCCTATCGGTATGTAAACTCTTTCCTCTTGGTCGGTATATGTCTCCGGGAGATTGGGCCAGTATGGAGTGAGGGCTTACCTCCGGGCGGTGTTCCCCTGTGCCGTGTCCCAGGGCTCGGATTGGGCTTATGGACGGGGCTTTGTTCAACCAGTGTCTTTCTCTCCTGGCTATTTCGGCCATGGCCCTGTCCCGTTTGTACACTTGTTCGCGCAGTACGTCATAGCCAGCATGTAAATATGCATGCTTGTATGGTTCCGTTATTCCCGCGTGAGACAACACTTTCTCTGCCTCAGGTGACCGTGCTAAGGCCCGAGCCTTCCTCCATGTCACGGGATATGCTGGCATAATATCCCCTGTTTCTTCTCCTGCCAATTCTCCTTCACTTTCGTCGGAGACGTCCTCCAATCCTGAGCTCCAGGTCAAGCCTGAAGGTGACTGGAAGGCGGTGCCCTTCAGGGGGGGCCCGGGGCCTATAGGTCTCAGTTTGACCGGTTTGGCTCTCTTGTTCCGAGGCCTAGGAGGTTCGCCCCTTGGGTACCGAACTCTCTCCCTAGATCTTGACCTAGATGAGGACATTGAGGAGGCTCTGGAGCTCGACCGATCCAGGTCTCTCTCTTCTCCTGAGTCCTGATCTGAATCAGTATACTCCGGTCCGCTATCTGTCGGGTCGTCCCCTGACTCCTGGGGACAGCCTAGTCGTCTAAGAATACTCTTAGCCCGGGATTTGACAAGTCCATCCCTTTCTGGTTCAAACTGTACTGTTGGTTTCCGGGGAGTGGATGATCTCCCTCTTTCTGTTGTTCGGGAGAAGCTCTGGGAATTGGACTTTTCCTTCCTGGGTCCAATTCCCGACCCCTCAGTGTCTGGAGGGGGATTGAGGGGTATCGATGCCGGTTCACTGTCCTCATCCTCCTCACTCTCTCCTGCTTCAGTCAAGGCCTGGGTTATTCCCTCATGGTCCTTGGGTTCTACCATGAGGCAGATTTCCGTGTGTTTTGCACTTCTTATGGTTGAGATTGCGTGGACTACTGCCTCCCCCAACCATATGCCTCTTTGGCCATATACTCGAGACCTGCCCCACATCAGGTTTATAGCTAGTCGGTAGGGCATGTCCTTGGTACCATGGCCAGCATAGATTTCTCTTCTCTGCAGTAGATCCTTCATCCGGGACACCAGATTGTCCCAGTTCTTTTGTGAGGACTGTATTTTATTGTACCTGTTTTGGCTCAGTGTCACATGGACAACTTTCTCCGCGTGAAACACATTATAATCACACTCAGTGATTACTGCCTTGCCCGGTTTTAGGGGTTCTTTGGTCCTTATTTCCATCACCTGTTTCCTCAGGTTCCGGTAATAAGCGCCTCCTGCCGCTACCATGCTCGTTTCCCATCTACCATAGCTCGTCAAAGATGGTCCAGTGAAGGTGAGAATCGACCATGGTGCGTCAGAGTTGTCGGTCCAGACTGGGTAGTTAGTGACTGTTATGTCTGGTGTTTCTTTGTGAGAGTCGGTAGATATTCCTCTCGCCCCGGAGTGTTCACCACGGCGAGAGGTGGAGGCTGCTCTCGCTTGTTTCACTTCCTCGTGAACACGTGGTCCTGGGCTTAAGTACCCCAGGGAGTAATCTCGCCCTGGGGTTGATGTAGCCATTGGTGTAGCTGATCCCCCCAGCGTCTGTAGTTGTCCCCCGCTAGTAACTTCCCTCATTTCACATCCAGAGGGGTCACTAATGGAGCGGGGATCCCTCTGGCTGATGTACTTGTGAGGGGGTACAGGCCGTGCTTGGTCCGCGTCTGCTCCTGAGTCCTGACTACGTTCCTGCGTCACCCCCTCCTGGGTGTGCCTCGCACCGGAAAACTGGAGTGCAGGGCTTCCAGGGTTAGTGAAACCCCCTGAGCCTTCTCTCTCAGTGCTGGGAGGCCGAGTGTCTGGTATTTCCTCATACATCCTCCCGGGTCCAGACGGGGGCCACGTGATTTGGGCCCTCTGTTCTGAGTGACTCGCTTCCCGTGGTGTTCCCTGAGGACCAGACCATGTCTGGTTTCTGTATGCCACCTCGTTCATGACCTGTGTGAGGTCTCCGACCATAGTGGGCTCAATTTCTTCGAACAGATTTCCCCAGCCATTTCGGTAATGTGATGGCCATGCCTCCATTTGAGCTCTGCGCACTGTGTTTGCTTGGTATTTGTCCGGGACTAGCAAGACCACTGCCATGGATGCAGCCGGTATTTCTTGGTAGGCTTCCAAGAAGCACCATATGCTCGTGTTGACGTCATAGTGCCAGATCCCTGTTCCGAACAGTGTCATGACTAGGCTTGTTATGCCTATTCTCTGGGCTTGTCTGAAAATGCTCCTGTAATATGCCAGGAGTACTCGGGTTTGGCTTTCAAGGTCTGTTCCGGGCAGTATGTCTTGCATGGCAATTGTCAGTATCCCCTCGTAACCCTTATTTTTAAGTAGGTAGGGGACTCCTACCAGCACTGTGCCATCCTTAAGGAGGTTATGAGGTTGTCTGGCCACTTCTCTTGCACACCAGTCGGCGTAGCCGGGTCCTGCCATGTCTTGTATGGCTTTTGCCATTCCCCCCCCATTACGTAGGCCTCTGTTGGCTGGGTTAACCACAAAGGTGTGGTTTCCTTTTGGTACAAAATTTTGTAACCATATGGAGCAGACCCATAGGTGCTGTATATGCTTAGGGTTTCCTGGTTGAGATCTGGGTTTGATAGTACATGAGATTTCATTCAACCTTGACATGCCAGGGGGCATGGTCTGCTCCTCTGGCGTAGAGTGTGTTGTAGGGACTTGGGGCAGGGGGCTCCACTGTCCCTGAAGTCCCAGGCCTTCGGGCCAGTATGCAGGGGCCGTAGCCTTCGGAACCGTTCGTGTTCCAATTACGGCCTGCTGTACAGCTGGCAGCTCTGGATATAGGGGTTCGCTTGGTTCTGTGAATTCCTCACTTCCCGCAAACGTATCAGGGGACTCAGGGCGGTCCTCCCGTTCTCCTGGGTAGTCCAGACCCAGGTCGGGTATAAACACCCCCAATCTCTCCTCCGAGGGTAATTCCTCCTCTATGGTGTGGGAATGATTGTGAGACATCGTGTTAGCACTGGTCTGTTAGCCGATGGTGAGCTAGTTAGCTTCCGCCTGGCTTCGTGTCACGTAGCCTCGGGCTAGGTAGCCATCCAGTTAGCATTCAGTACACTCCTGGCTTGTTGGCGGATGGCGAGCTAGTTAGCTTCCAGTTCTGTGAACGGCCGTTTTGGCTTCGCTCCACATCCAGTCTCCCCTTACAAACAGTGTCTTTGGGCTAGGGAGCCCTCGCCTTTCTGTGAACGGCCGTTTTGGCTTCGCTTCACATCCAGTCTCCTCTTACAAACAGTGTCTTTGGGCTAGGGAGCCCTCGCCTTTCTGTGAACGGCCGTTTTGGCTTCGCTTCACATCCAGTCTCCCCTTACAAACAGTGTCTTTGGGCTTGGGAGCCCTCGCCTTTCTGTGAACGGCCGTTTTGGCTTCGCTTCACATCCAGTCTCCCCTTACAAACAGTGTCTTTGGGCTAGGGAGCCCTCGCCTTTCTGTGAACGGCCGTTTTGGCTTCGCTTCACATCCAGTCTCCCCTTACAAACAGTGTCTTTGGGCTAGGGAGCCCTCGCCTTTCTGTGAACGGCCGTTTTGGCTTCGCTTCACATCCAGTCTCCCCTTACAAACAGTGTCTTTGGGCTAGGGAGCCCTCGCCTTTCTGTGAACGGCCGTTTTGGCTTCGCTTCACATCCAGTCTCCCCTTACAAACAGTGTCTTTGGGCTAGGGAGCCCTCGCCTTTCTGTGAACGGCCGTTTTGGCTTCGCTTCACATCCAGTCTCCCCTTACACACAGTGTCTTTGGGCTAGGGAGCCCTCGCCTTTCTGTGAACGGCCGTTTTGGCTTCGCTTCACATCCAGTCTCCCCTTACACACAGTGTCTTTGGGCTAGGGAGCCCTCGCCTTTCTGTGAACGGCCGTTTTGGCTTCGCTTCACATCCAGTCTCCCCTTACAAACAGTGTCTTTGGGCTAGGGAGCCCTCGCCTTTCTGTGAACGGCCGTTTTGGCTTCGCTTCACATCCAGTCTCCCCTTACAAACAGTGTCTTTGGGCTAGGGAGCCCTCGCTTTTCTGTGAACAAAGCATGAAAGTGATTTTTGCATTGCAACTTCACCCAGCAGAATTTTCACAGTAATCACAAAAATATACTTTAAGCGTGATCCTTTGTTTAAGTAGAACCTCCTACCTTTTTTTTTTTTGACTGTAAGAAAACATTACGTAACTTTTTAGTCATGAGTAAACCTTTTTACCGCAATCACAAAAATATACTTTAAGCGTGATCCTTTGTTTAAGTAGAACCTCCTACCTTTTTTTTTTTTGACTGTAAGAAAACATTACGTAACTTTTTAGTCATGAGTAAACCTTTTTACCGCAATCACAAAAATATACTTTAAGCGTGATCCTTTGTTTAAGTAGAACCTCCTACTTTTTTTTTTTTTGACTGTAAGAAAACATTACGTAACTTTTTAGTCATGAGTAAACCTTTTTACCGCAATCACAAAAATATACTTTAAGCGTGATCCTTTGTTTAAGTAGAACCTCCTACTTTTTTTTTTTTTTGACTGTAAGAAAACATTACGTAACTTTTTAGTCATGAGTAAACCTTTTTACCGCAATCACAAAAATATACTTTAAGCGTGATCCTTTGTTTAAGTAGAACCTCCTACTTTTTTGATTTTGCCAAGTCTGTAATTTAATTTTTACTCCAGAGGATTTTGACAGTAGTCCTGTCTTCTTCGGCCGTTTTAGCACCTATTTTGGTTAGTATAAACGCACATCGCCAGGGACGCCATGTCGAATGCCCACGCTCGCTCTTAGGTCAGATCGATAACTTCATAACTCATTGGTCTGCCTATCTACACCTCAAACAGCGTCCTGTGAAGTGGTTGACACGCAGGACCAACCGAGTCTACAAAATGTTGTTGTTACCACTGACCGACAAGAGACAGCGAATGCACCGTTCCGACCCCCGTCAGTCATCGACCTTTAACATCGAGTGATTGAAGTTGCGGAATCTGTTATTTTATTTGCACTGGGAAGGACTCTCTATATTCAGAGGAGGTCCATTTCCCTAATCCGTTACACGTATTATCATTATATGGCTTTACTTGATAATCCCATTATACAGAATTCACCTTTAGTCCTTAATGCATAATCATAAGTCTCCTTTTACTCCGTAGGGATAAAGCCTATAGTTATAGTTATATCCCCATTATACAGAATGCACCTTTAGTCCTCAATGCATAATCATAAGTCTCCTTTTACTCCGTAGGGATAAAGCCTATAGTTATAGTTATATCCCCATTATACAGAATGCACCTTTAGTCCTTAATGCATAATCATAAGTCTCCTTTTACTCCGTAGGGATAAAGCCTATAGTTATAGTTATATCCCCATTATACAGAATGCACCTTTAGTCCTTAATGCATAATCATAAGTCTCCTTTTACTCCGTAGGGATAAAGCCTTTCTCCTCCTCCTCCGTCTGGGGAAAAAGTTCTTTTTTATATCATATATTAGGCACAATACAGGCACATTGGTGCACATTATCATTATTATTATTATTATTATTATTACTGGTAAAGTTACAATGCAAAAATACATCTCCATCCTTACCCGTCTTTTTGGGAAAAATAGAAGGCAAAACGTGGTTTCCAAAAGAGGATTGTTTTTATTTTTTAACAGTAGAAAATTACATTTAAGGGTTCAGTTTCATTTATAAAAGTACACAGGTTTTTCAGCTTACTATATATCAGGTTTCAGTCCTCTCCTCAAAATCTCTCAAAAAAGTCTCTAAGTACCATTCTTCTACTCTCTCCAGCTCAGTGTAAAAATCTCACCCTGCTCTCGCCAGTTGGCCCTTTTTATAAGGTCCGTCACGTCACGCCATCGTCAGTACATAGCTCCAATCACCGTACATTACGTGTCATATCCCTCCTTCAGTTATTTGTTACTTTGCAGTTACATATCAAATCAAGTAATTTATAAGAATACAATGCCCCTCTGACTAGCGCCCCCCCTTCTTGGCCTTGCATTCCAGCCGGTCACTTCTCTACTGCATGGGGCCTCTTTCGTTCTGAGACGAGGACGAGGCAGACTTCCGTAATATATCTTACATAGCCCACCACATACATATACAGAGATATACAGGTACAATAGGTTACAGGTACACTACAGTACTCGGTGTACTATATTACATTAGTTTACATTACATTATAGTCATTATAGTCTGCTCTCCTCTCCTTCCTCTTCTGATTCAAGACTTCAACCAGCAACCCTTCCCGTCTGAAAGGGTTTAACATTACACAGCTCTTTCTCCTCTGTCCCTGTCTCTCTCCTCTCCAGAGGCCCACATTCCGTTGGTTCACTCCCTTTTCACAGCTTTTCACAGACATTTTCTATGGAGACATTTAAAGGCTCAGTTCCATTTTTTATAAGAGAGAGTTCAGTTCCAAGATTTATACTGGTCATATAGGAACGACCCAGGATGTCATTGTCAAAAAGTGTCACTTGTTCTGTGGCACTTCTCAGGGAGAAACCGCACTCCTGCAACACGTAGAGCGGCTATGGACCTTGGAACAAATGCCCTTTAAGAACGGAAAGAAAGACATTCGCTCTAAAGATGACATTTACGCCATTCACCTCCTCGAGACAGGGACCAAGAGAGTCCCGGTCAACGGCGTGTTGAGATACGCCACGCCACTCCTGCGGCGAGAAGGAATGCCTACTTTCCACGCCAAGACAGACGCCACAGAACGGTACCTGCTGAACACAGAGCGGCGCTTAGCCAAGAACCCCGCCCAAGAGAGTGTATACCGCGCCGAGATTGAGAAGCTCATCACAGCGGGACACGTCACAAAGATGGACATTAAAGAGGCTGACCAGACCACTGAATCGTGGTACGTGCCTCACCACAAGGTCCATCACAACGGTAAAGACCGCATAGTATTTAACTGCAGCTACCAGATCGGATCCCAAAATCTGAATAAAGAGTTACTGCCCGGTCCCACACTCGGCCCCTCCCTACTCGGCGTTCTACTCCGCTTCCGCCAGGAAAAGGTGGCCATCAGCGGGGACATTAAAGGAATGTTCCTGCAGGTGAGATTAGTAGAGGAGGACAAGCCCCTGTTACGGTTCCTATGGAGAGAGAAGCCAGGAGATGAGCACCCAGCCATCTACCAATGGGAAGTCCTCCCCTTCGGAACGACGTGCAGCCCCTGCTGTGCTACATTTGCACTACAGAAACATGTAGCAGAGGACCCAGCAGCGGACGAAGAGGTCCGACACAGCGTAAAGAACAGCTTCTACGTAGACAACTGTCTACAAAGCCTTTCAACCCAGGAAGAAGCCGAGGCTCTCCTGATTAAACTCCGCGCCTCATTGATCAAAGGCGGCTTTGATCTCAGGCAGTGGGCCAGCAGCGATCCGCAAGTACTGTGCAGCCTCTCCTCCGAGGACAAGGCAGCCAGCAGCGAGACCTGGATGGCTACCATCCCGGGAGAAGCCCAGGAGATGACCCTGGGATTGGTGTGGCGATTCAAAACAGATTCGCTTCACTACAGACACAAGCCCCTGACTACGGAGCAGGGAAGGCCGGCGGCGGCGCCGACCACCAGACGGAGTGTGTACACAACACTCGCCCGACAATATGACCCGCTAGGATGTATTCTACCGTACACCACCAGGGCAAAAATGATTGTACGAGCATTGTGGGACAAGGACCAGGGCTGGGACGACCCCATTCCTGCACACCTTGCATCCACCTGGAGAGAGTGGGAGATGGAGCTCCACTCACTCCCAGGCGTTAATATGCGCCGAAGCTACTTCCCACCCACGGTGAGGCCAGAGACATGTAAAATGGACTTACACGTCTTCAGTGACGCCTCAGAGGTCGCATACGGATCAGTAGCCTACTTGCGGGCCCAAGAAGAGGGGGGAGAGATCTACACAGCATTTGTCCTCGCCCGCTCGAGAATAGCCCCACGCAAGCAACAATCTATCCCACATCTAGAGCTCTGCGCAGCCCTAGCCGGAGCGCACCTAGCCACGCTCATCCAACGTGAGCTCACCATACCGGTGTCTAGAACAATCCTGTGGTCAGATTCCACGACAGTACTCGCCTGGATCAAATCGGACTCATGCAAGTACAAAGTCTTCGTGGGAGTCAGAGTCACCGAGATTCAAGACTTAACCGAAGAGTTAACCGGAGAAACAGAGTGGCGCTACGTTGATACAAAACAGAACCCAGCTGACGTCATCACCCGGGGAATGCCCCTAGATGACCTCACCCGTCGCAATGTCTACAGTGACGGCCCAGCATTCCTAAAGCTCCCGGAAGGAGAGTGGCCCACGCCTATCCCGAGGGAAGCCAGTCAAGAGGAGGCTGAGAATAAGAAACCTATGTTCTGTGGATTGAGCACTGTTATCTCCGCAGACCCCAACATAGATGATTGCACTACCATAGAGAGTGCACAACAAAGGACATTCCTGCGGCACCACCCGGAGTGTAAGTCCCCCGCTGAAATGTCAGCAGCTAACTACGAGGAAGCAGAATTGCTTCTACTGCAGCGAGCCCAGAGAGACTCGTTCCCCGATGAATTGGCCTGTCTACAGGGAGGAAAGCCCGTCCCATCCGACAGCAGATTAATTCATCTGGCCCCCGAGAGCGACGCTCATACCCTCATCAGAGTGGGTGGTCGCCTACGCAGAGCCCCCAATCTACCGGATGACATTAAATACCCGATCGTATTGAACAGCCGACACAAGGTCACAGAGCTGATTATAAAGAAATACGATGAGGATGTACATCACGCAGGAGCAGAAAGAGTCTTCGCGGAGATCAGACGTCGTTACTGGATCCTACAAGGAAGAGAGGCGGTACGACGCTTCCAGCGAACATGTCTAGACTGCCGCAAGTGGCGCGCGCAGCCCAGCATACCAAGGATGGCTGACCTTCCTCCATGTCGCCTCCGGATCGGTGACAAGCCATTCCACTCAACGGGTATGGACTGCTTTGGCCCGCTGCACATAAAGAAAGGAAGAGGAACCGAGAAGCGGTGGGGTATTGTATTCAAATGCATGACCACCAGAGCGATACACATCGAGCTTCTCCCGACCATGAGCACAGACTCATTCCTTATGGCCTTCCGTAGATTCACATCACGGAAAGGAAGACCGTCTACACTATTGTCCGATCATGGGACAAACTTCAAAGGCGGCGAAAGAGAGCTGAGAGAGAGCTTCCAAGCTATGGGCCCAGAACTTAAGACCCACCTCGCTCCAGCACAGATTGACTTCCAATTCAACCCCCCAAACGCACCCCACTTCGGTGGTACTTGGGAACGGGAAGTGCGTTCCATAAAGACAGCCCTGTACGCAGTACTTGGGGCCCAGACTGTGGCGGAAGAAGTCCTAATGACAGTCCTCACGGAGATTGAGGGAGTATTGAACTCTAAGCCCCTCGGCTACGTCTCCAGCGATGTGGCGGATATCGACCCAGTTACCCCCAACACACTCCTGATGGGGCGGCTAGATCCCGCGTTACCCCAGACAATGTACCGGCCTGAAGAAGCGAACGGCCGACGAATGTGGAGGTACAGCCAAGTATTAGCCGACAAGTTTTGGAGCAGTTTCCTACTGCACTACCTACCGTCTCTACAGACCCGCCAGAAGTGGGTAAAGGAGAGAGACAATTTGACAGAAGGAACAGTCGTCATGATTATTGATCAATCACTGCCCAGAGCTATGTGGCCGGCCGGCCGCGTAAGCAAAGTGATCACCGGTGCCGACGGCAAGGTCCGAGCAGCTGAAGTGCTTGTCCAGGGTCGCACTTACACCCGTCCCGTGGCGAGGCTCATAGAACTGCCCCGACTCCCAGACACAATCGATGATGACCATGACCCTATAACCCTATGACTTTGTGAAGTTGACTGACCCCTACAGCAAACCCTTATGTGTAAATAGACAACGCGGTTAATCTGTCTCTGCTTAACTGATTAGGTCTGGGACCAATCAGGGGGTGGCTGTTGTGAAGGGCCAGATTAAACCGAATATATATATTTATTGATATATATATATTTAATTGTATTTGTATATTCTCTAATATTCCCTGATATCCCTTGTATATTCCTTGTACAATATGCATTGAATATCCATTCTAGCCTACTGAACATCCCATAATAGTCTCCATTCTACTATTGGTCGAGACCTTGGTGCCAGGCTGCCATACCCCCCAGACCCAGTTCAAACGTACCGCTCAACATGTACGAACAAGTCCTAGTTCCGCGTAGGAATCTGGCTACCGCACCACTAATGGTACTATTTGTTCATAGTGCGTATATATACTGCGCTACTAAAGTAGGACTTCCTTTTTAGTCCAGTTTCTTACCCTCCAATAGAGTGACAGACGTAAAGCCTCCCCGCGACGCCACGTGTGGGAGTAAGGCCAAGTTCGGCCTACCATCGGTATTGAGACATCGTGTATATTAATATTTGAATAGTCATATTTGGCACTATATCGTCGAGTTGGACGTAGTCTATTAAGCTAATAATAGTCTATTCATATGTAGTGCTTCGTGCGGTGAGAATACTATCGTAGTCAGTACCCCCATCGCTTCGGGTAGAACTGGCTGCTTATCCAGGGTGGCCGACCCCATGTGAGGCTGCACCCGAGGAGCCCCAGAGCCGACGAGCGAGTGGACCTGCATACCGGATTATTCTACCGACGACAGCCCGCCTTCCCAGGCACGGATTATGCTTTGTATACAGTGATTATTCTATGGATAAAGACCAACACTGCCGTGTGTTGGAAACCCCCCCCCCGGAGAGGACGACAGGTGAGGAGACGCTCTACACGACGAGGTCGCTTCACGTCTCTCCATCGTGGACCGGAGGAAGCCGGCCCACAGAGAGTCCAACTGCTTTCATCTGTGGATCGAGGATCGCTGAGGCACCGAGCCGCACAACCGTGGGTTCTCCCAGGATACCCTCGGCCAGACGGATACAGCCAGACTCTACCCCCCCCCCCCCTTCTCCAGTTGTCTTACAAGCGACCGGAATTCCCCCCTAGTGTATCCAGTTCTATAATCACTAAAGTATCATTGCTATTATTCCTTAAATATTCCAGGTTGTATATTTACCGCCTGCGCCACCAGAGATTGGACGTTCTCTATTGATATACCAACGAATACTCATTTGCCATAAAAGTGCATCCTATTTCAAATCATAAATGTAATTAAGTGATTGCTCTACATACCTTTTGCTATGTATTAATTATTATTAAACGCAGACTTTCGACTTGGTACATTTGTGTTGGATCGTTTCATCTACGTGGGAGTGTTTACCATAATTATTTATGCCTAGTACTGGGTGGCCAGAGTCTAAAGTACAAGAGGTAGTGGTAGTAAGTATCATATCTAACAATACAGTCAGGGAATTGTACCCCTCAGTTACACTTACTGTCCATTATTGCCTGATATAGTGCTGATATCACCCTCCCCTTCAGTCCTTCGTATGACTTTACCATTATCTTAATTACCCCATTCTGTTCTTTGTCTCTATCTTGCTTTATTTCCTTGTTATAGTAGTCCCTAATCTGTAAATATCTAAAGTGGTCCCTATTCTCTAGTCCGTATCTTTCTTTCAATTTTTGTAGAGTCTGCATCTCCCCTCCTTCTGTCATCGTGCACATTGCTGTTATACCCCCCTGTTCCCACCTCTTGAACCCATGATCTTCTATCCCTGGTCTGAATTTGTTGTCGTGTGCTATCCATCTCAGTATCTTAGATTCTTTTTCTAGCTTGTATTTCTTTACTATTGTGTTCCATATGTTTATAGTGAATCTGGTAATTGGATCTAGTAGTTGTTCCTGTCTTCTGAACAGCTCCCTATCTCCTATCAGTGCCTGCACTTTGAATCCCTCTCTTTTGGTTTCTATATCTTTCCATTTGGCCTCATAGTTCACATTGCACCAGCATGCTACTGTTCTAAGCTGTGCTGCATAGTAATAGCTTTCTAAACTGGGTACTGCCATCCCTCCTTTCTCCTTTGGTAATTGTAGAGTCACATATCTGATCCTTGGCCTTTTCCCCCCCCAAATGAATCTTGATATCTGTCTATCCCATTCCCTAAATTGTTTTTGTGGTATTAATATAGGTAGGGATTGAAATAGGTATAGTAACCTTGGTAATATGTTCATCTTAATGATTTCGATCCTTGAACTGAAATCTAGGGGCATCACCGTCCATCTTCCTAGATCTCTCTTGATTTTCTGATTTATCTGTGTATAGTTTGCATCGTATAGCCCCTCCCCCCCTCTTGTGATGTTCACCCCTAGGTACTTGATCCTGTCCATGTCCCATTTGATTTTGTATTTTTCTTTGATCTCTATCGTTGGTGTGTAGTTCAGTGCTAATGTCTGTGTCTTCGTCACATTAAGTCTATACCCTGAGTAATATCCATATTCTGTCAGCAGATCCATCAGTGTCGGGAAGCTTGTGTCTGGTTGTCTCATATATACTATCACGTCATCTGCGAATAATCCCAATTTATGTTCCGTCCCCCTTATCTCCACCCCTTTGATGTCTTTGGTCTGTCTAATTAGTTGGGCCAGTGGTTCGATGAATACATCGAAGAGCGTCGGCGAAAGACAACAACCCTGTCTGGTAGCTCTCTCTAGTTTAATCCGGTCCGTCAGACTACCATTCACCTTAATCCTAGCCGTCGGTTCTTGATATAATGCCCTAATTGTTTTCATAGCGTTTTTGTCTAATCCAAATCTCTCTAATACTTTATATAGAAATAACCAGCTTACACTATCGAAGGCTTTTTCTGCATCTAGGCTAACTAATACTGCACTTCCTCCTTCCTTTTGTATCTCCTCTACTATCTGCACTGTCTTCCTTATGTTATCCTGTGTCTGCCTTCCTTTAATGAATCCAGTCTGGTCTTCGTCTATTTTATCTGTCATAAATCTCTCAAATCTTTTGGATATTATTGATGTATACATCTTGTAATCTACATTAAGTATGGACACAGGTCTGAAACTACTACACAGTTCTCTATCTTTCCCTTCTTTTGGAATTGTAGTAATTATGGCCTCTTTCCATGAAGGTGGCATTGTGCCTTTTTCCATTGTGTGTCTGAATGCTGCTTCTAACATGGGGCTCAGTTCCTGCCTAAATGTCTTGTAGGATTCCGAGGGGAATCCGTCGCTACCCGGTGACTTACTACTCTTTGCCCTACTGATCGCATTCCCCACTTCTTGTTCTGTGATTTCTGCATTTAATATTCCATTCTGTTCCTTCCCTATTGATGGTAAATCCAATTTTTCTAAAAATGTTTCTATCTCCTCCTCCCCTGCCGCTATCGGTTGTGTGTATAGTTTCCTATAATATTCTTCAAATGCCTTCTCTATTTCCGCTGGTTCTCTCAGTATTTTGTTTGTGTTTGTGTCCCTTATTGTATGTATTGTGTTTATTTTTTGTTGCGTCCTAATTCGTCTAGCTAACAGTCTGGTCGCCCTCGGTCCCCCTTCATAGTATGTCTGTTTCATGTATCTAGCTTTCTTCTCTATTTCTGACAGCAGCTCCCTGTTTATCTGTCCTCTAACTTCCTTAACCTCTCTAAGTGTCTTCTGGTTCTTTGAGCTTTGGTGTTCTTTCTCTAATTCTTTCAGCTTCTTTATCAAGTTCTGGTATGTCCCTATTCTAGCCTTCTTGAGTAATGCCGTCTTTGCTATCAATTTTCCCCGTATTACTACCTTTAGTGCATCCCATAAAATGTTGGGATCTACCTCCCCATTATCGTTCTCTTCTCTATATCTAATTATGTCTTCCTTCACCTGGTTAACCAAACTTTTGTTGTTCAATAGTCCTACATCCAGTCTCCAAACTGTATTCCTCCGTCTACTTTTAAGATTTACTGTCAGATATATTGCGCTATGATCTGAAATATCCGTCACTCCTATCCTGCATTCTTCCACCCGATATCTGTCCCCTGTTGTCATGAGAAAATAGTCTATCCTTGAATATGTTGTGTGCGGGTGTGAATAGTGCGTATATTCTCTATCTAGCGTGTTCATTGCTCTCCATATGTCTATGATTCCTAATTCTGCCATATGTATATTCATATATTTGCTAATGTTTGTCCTCCATTTCTTTGTGCTAGTCGTGTTTATGTCATAATTCAGTACCACATTGAAATCACCTGTACAGATCAGGACCCCCTCCCCTTCCAACGCTATAATATCAAAGATCGTTTCAAATAGATATTTCTCACTGTCCGGTGGAGCATATACATTTATTAGTGTTACCATTTTACCTTCCATTTTCCCCTTGACCAACACATACCTTCCCTCCTTGTCCCTTATTTCCTTGATCATCTCAAATTTCACTGTGTTCTTAATTAGTATAGCTACTCCTCTTCTAAGGTTCTGTTTAAAAGAACTATAGAACAGGTTTTCATACCCGAATCTCTTCAGCTTTTCATGTTCTTGTGATATAAGATGCGTTTCTTGCAAGAAAATGACCTGCGCCTCTTCTTTTTTAAGTTTCGTCATCACCTTACTCCTCTTTATCGGGTTATTCATACCATTCACATTTAACGAAATCATCTTTACACCCTTAACTTGTGTCATATTTCTTTTCCAATTGTTCTCCCGTTCTACCCATGTCACATAAAATAATATTTGTGGTTGTAGCCTCTGCTATCTCCTTCTGACTTACATACATATTTACATAATCAACATCAACATCAAAATTCACTCTTTGAACTTCCATGGCATTTGAGGGTCCTATTCGTTCCCCTCTTTCCCCCGCTGGTGGGTGGGGAGTAGTGGCTCTCCTAGTGAGAGGGCCCCCCCTAGTGGCTACATTGAGCGCACTATATATGTCCAGCTCTGTGTGGTCTGACCGAGCTCCCAGTCAAAAAGCTCCGCTTTAGTCATTTTCATGTTCCCGTCTAACTGTGTTATGCGACATGTGTTTTCCTGAGTCCCTTTAATGTCCGTCTCCATATATCTCTTGAATGCACATGTCAATTTTTTTTTTTTTATCACTTTCGGTTTAATTATCCCCCATGTATTTTGTCACATTCTTCCTGCCTAACAAGTCTCTTTCATGTTTTCACTCTCTTGCATTATGTGCGTCATACGTATATCAGTCCAATGTGTTTCGAATCTCTATGCCTTCCTTTCTAAATTTTGGTCTACCTATAATTATCTCATGTACATTACTATCTTCTCACTATCTATTTTGTGTGTGTGCATTGTACTCATCCACCCTTTGATCACCGTCTCGTCTCCTCTCCGCCCCCTTTCTCCGTGTCCTTGCGTCCTTCTTCTCAGTTGATCTGCTTTGAATCAATTCAGATCCCCTTCACCTTCCCGTTCTCCTCGTCTCCTCCTCGTCCCCCGCCTACCCTGGTCCATCTCCTCGCCTTCTCCAACCTCTGCAGCAGCGTAGGTCTCTCGTCTCCTCCTCCCAGCACCTTCCATCCTCTCTGGTTCATGTCCCTCGCCGCCTCCCGCACGTCTCCGTACACCTTTGCGCCTTCCTTCCAATGAACCTTCAGCGTGGTCATTGGTGATTGAAATCTGATTCCGCCTTCCTTCAGAGATTTTTTAATCTGAACATAGCTCCGACGCTTTACCGCCACCTCCGTTGCATAATCATGGTCAAAAGTCACTCTCTGTCCCCCCACCTCCATCTTCTTCTGCCAGGCTGTTCTAAGAATGTTCTCTTTCACCTCGAATTCCAAGAAGTTTACTATAACTGCTCTCGGTGGTTTGTCGTCCCGCGGCTTCGGCGCCAGAGTCCTGTGCGCTCTCTGAATCCCTGTCTTGTCGAGGGCTGTCATTTTTAATTCTCTTCGAATTAGGCTGTCCACATATTTGACCATCGAATCTCCTTCCATCCCCTCTTTCAGACCCCATATTCGTATGTTGTTTCTCCTCGACCTCCCCTCCAAGTCCATTAGCTTTCCTCTCAGCATGTTCTGTTGTTCGAGCGTCTCTTTCAGAATATCATGCATTTCTGTATTCCATTCTTCCGTATCGGCCGTCCTTTCTTCCAACATCTTTGTCTTTCTCTTGCTCTTGTATTTTTCCGTTCATTGCCTCGAGTCCTTTATCCATTTCCCCTCTGAGTTCGTCCTGTCCCCTCTTCAACTCTTCCCTCAGTCCATCAATGCTGTCTTGGATATTCTGCGTGCTCGCCTGGTTAGCCATCGCGCTAGCTTGTATACTAGTTTGTAACTCTTGTTGGCTAGCCAACGCGCTAGCTTGCACGTTCCTGGTGTTAGCTTGTGTGCTAACTTGTATGCTATCTTGTATAGCTTGAATAGCCTTTGCATTAGCCTGCACGTTAGCTTGTAGCTCTCGGTTAGCCTTGGCTTGTAGCTCCTGCCCAGCCAGCATGGTCGCTTGTATTCTTGTTAACCAGGCGGGCTCCACGGGGTCTCCTTCCCTGCCTCCCTGCGTCACGCTCGCCTGAGCCATTTCTTCCGTCATTTCCTCGAGGTTAGATTTTTCCTCCGGTGTTTGTACGTCTTCTGGGGTCTTATTTCTCTCACTTTTTCTCGTGCACATCCTTCCTTTTCTCTTATATCTTTGAATTTTCACCTTTTATTCTGTTTTAGACGGTTTTACTTCCCTTTCTCGAGTTATTTGACCGGGAGCTCTTTCAGTGGTCTCCTATCCACCCATCTCAAAACCGGAAGTCCTAAAGGATGGTTTTAATGAGAATAACAATATTACAGTAAAATAATGTAATAATATAACAATAATAATAACGGGGCGACAGTGGATCAGGAGGCAGAGCGGTCATCTGGTAATCAGAAGGTTCCCGTTCGATTCCGGCTCCTCCTGGCAGTGTGCCGAAGTGTCCTTGAGCAAGACACTTAACCCCCTAACTGCGCTCGACTGCTCACCTTGCATGGTTTCTTCCGCCCATCTTTGTGTGAATGTCTGAGTGAATGGGTGAAGGGCTTGAAGTTGTCTATAACAGTGTTGGTCTGTGTGTATGAATGTCTGAAAGAGGATTTCACCCGTCTAATGAACACACTAGACAAATTGTGCACCCCCCACAGCCGAAATGGAATGATAAAAAAAATATATACACACATATATATATATATATATATATATATATATATATATATATATATATATATATATATATTTTTTTTTTTTTTTTATTGCAAAACAAAATTATTAAAAGTCAGTACTCAACACACAATACATAATGAAACTACAATTAAGATGGCTAAAATGACATGCAAGCACAGAAACAGAAAGCAAAATAAATATATAATAATACTTTACCGTATACAGTGTATATCCAACGAAATGACCAATTATACCAATGTCTTATACAGGATATATCATATACCCCTAATACCTGTTATCTAAAACCCTACACACATATGCTCCAGCTCGAACCCCCCCCTCCCGGACCCCTCTTTGGATAGTACCTCCATTATCCCTCGCTCCTAACCAGACACTACCATTATAAGCTAGCTTTTATTCTCTCCACCACTTCTAACCACATTGACATTTTGGATTCATTGAGACCCAGAATTCTTGCTGTAGATATTTCTTGATAAATCACATCGAGATATGTAAGAAACCAAACTTTCCGGCACATTTTTTCCGGTTGAAACCAGCGTGATGCGATCAGCTTTTTAGCTACTGTGATACCTGATAAAACCAATCTCTTTAGCTGTGGATTTACTGCAAACTCAAAAACATCATTCAATAATAATACAGAGGGGTGTACTGGTATATTCCAAGATACGAGTTTTGATAATTGTTGGGTCACATCTTTCCAGAATGCCTTAACTGGTGGGCAGTCCCAATACATGTGCATAAATGTCCCTTCGTCTCCATTTGTACATTGGGAGCATTTGGAGTCTTGTTTAAGACCCATTCTGTTCAGTCTTATAGGAGTCAAGTATGTCCTGTGAATATAGTTAAGATTGATTTGTTGATGGTCCGGGTTCCTTGATGTAAGTCGGACATTTGCCCATGCTCCTTGCCAATCAAAGTCACTTTCCAGGTCTGGTATATTCCTCCTCCAGACAGAGTCTAGTTGGAGGGTTTCATATGAGGACGTTAGTAATTGATGATAAAAACCTGAAACAAAACCTCTCGATGTCTCTCTTTCATAGAAGAATTTGTGGTATCTGTGGTGTTCAATTGGTATGTCTAATGGAACACCGTGAGACTTCAAACATAGCCGTAACTGTATGTAAAAAAGCCATGTGGACTTGGTGAGATAAGATTTTGTGCATATTTCTCCATAACTACAAAAACCCTGGTTGTTAAAAACATCCCCTAATGAGTGTATGCCTTGCTCTTCCCATATAGGGAATCTTATAGGACGTTTTTCAATTAAGAGTGCATTGTTATTGAATAAGGGAGTGTGATTGTGCCATTTTTGTGGGTTAGGATATTTTTTTTGTGTTTCACGCCATATCCGGATCGCATGGGTAATTATGGGGCCAAATTTCCGCTCACAGTGCTTGATTGGTAGTTTAGTGTATGCTATGTCCTTCAGTCTATGTGGGGCTACTATGTTTTCTTCCAATTTTCTCCAGGATACTAATGCTTGGGGATCAAACCATGTTGTCAATGGTCTTAATGTGTACGCCTTAAAATAGTGGAAAAAATCTGGAAATGCCATGCCACCGTCTGCTTTATTTCTCTGTGCGGTGGATCTTTTTATACGTGGTGGTTTGTTATTCCAAATAAATTTGTATGTGGAGGAGTGTAATCTTTTCCAGTAACCCTCTGGAGGGGGTAACGGTAGCATTGAACTGAAGAAGTTGATTCTAGGTAGTACATCCATCTTAACTATTGATATCCTTACCTGTACTGAGTTTTTAAGTTTTGCCCACCTGTCAAGGTCGTCTTTGATTTTGTTTTGTCTTTTTGTGTAATTGTGCTTCACCGTTTGTCTTATGGTGGGGAATATTTCCACTCCCAAGCATCTAAAATGTTTTACCATAGGTATCTCACCTGGGAGGGTTATATCTTTTTTTGCAGGGGTGTTAAGTGGAAGGAAAGCCGACTTCGGCCAATTTATCTTAAATCCCGATAAATCACCAAAGTTCTCAATCAACTTGAGTAGGTGAGGCAATGTGGTGTTGGGGCTTTGCATGAACAATATTACGTCGTCCGCATATAAACTAATTTGATGTTGTGTGCCCTTGATTACGATTGGTTCTATGGATTGGGATTGTCTTATATATTGTGCTAAAGGCTCTAATGATAGATCGAATAGTCCGGGACTAAGAGGGCAACCCTGTCTGGCTGAGCGTGATACCGGAAAGATTTTGGAGATGATTGTACCTGTTGTAATCATGGCCGATGGGTCTTTGTATAATACTTTAATCATATCAATGAATCCTTTTCCTAACCCCATCCTTTCTAATACTGCCCATAGATACGACCATTCCAGCCTGTCAAAGGCTTTCATAGCATCCAGGGACAGCATCGCCTTAGGTATGGTGTCGTCCTTGTCTGCATCTAGTACGTGCAGTATTCGTTTTATGTTATCAGTGATCAGGCGACCTCTTATGAAGCCAGTTTGGTCCGGATGAACTAAAGACGTCATATGCTTTTGTAATCTGATGGCTAATACCTACAGTTTGATATCGGTTCCGAGGAGGCTTAAGGGTCTGTAACTACCGCACTCGGTGGGGTCTTTGTCTTTTTTGAGAAGGACTGATATGAGTGCAATATTGTCGTTTTTATGGAAGTTCCCCTCCTTGACTGAGTATAAGATCATATTTAGTAATAAGGGTCCAATTATTTCCCAACAAGAAAGGTACATTTCTGGTGGGATACCGTCTCTTCCAGGAGCCTTACCACTTTGCATTTCGGATATGGCCTTCTTGAGTTCCTCTAGTGTGATCGGTGTTTCTAACTGTTTAGCGTCATCCTCTGAAAGTTTAGGGAGAATAATTTGATTAAGATATGTGTCCATTTTGTTTTGATCGAAGGTCGTTTCTGATTTATATAAGTCGGAGTAGAATTCTTTGAATGTATCGTTTATTATTTTGGGGTCTGTTTCAAGTACTTGTTGTGCTCTAATGGTAGTTATATCTGCACATTTTGCATTAATTCTTAATCGCATGGCTAATAGGTGACTAGGTTTAGAGCCTTGGGAGTACTGCTGTTGTCTTGTGCTGCGTATTTGTATTTCCGATTGTTTTCTGTATATGGCATTGATCTTTATTTTTAGTACGTTAACTTGATTTTCTAGTCTAGTTGAGTTGTTGTATTTTAAAGAATTAAATAACGTTGAGTAAAGCTGAGGACAACAAGCTGAGGACAACAATCTGAGGACAACAGCAGAGAGGGTAGGATCTTTTAACTGAATAATACTGTGTACATCATTTTGAAGTGTGTGACTAAATTGTGTTGTGGAAATTGTTTGTAATTAGTTTCACCCAGCTGACAGAAACTGGAGGTGTGGCCTTTGTGCATGTAGTTAAGTGGGCACTTGTGACAGTTTTTCTGCTTAAATATCAGCTTTTTCTCTGTTGGATTCATTCTGAGGACAACAGCAGAGAGGGTAGGATCTTTTAACTGAATAATACTGTGTACATCATTTTGAAGTGTGTGACTAAATTGTGTTGTGGAAATTGTTTGTAATTAGTTTCACCCAGCTGACAGAAACTGGAGGTGTGGCCTTTTGCTGCAGGTGTCACTCATCAGTAATTAGTGATAGTGATTTAAAGACTTGCTGGCTTAGCGTCAGTGAAGCGTCGAGAAACGAAGAGGGACAAAGAGGAGGAGTTTTCCTGGAGTTCTCAGCAGAGGGATCCACCGATCCACCCAGTGCTAAGTACACCATAATCCCACATTTCCCTCCCACTCTGCTATTTCCCTACTATCTCGCTTCCTCCCTACCCCCTTCAACCTCCTCCTACCACTCTTGACACCACAATGTGCCTCATACCTATATCCACAATCTGCTCCTCAAGAACAGAATCAACCCATCCACGCCAGTTTGCTAGCAACCCGGCTAATCTCTCCTACCCTCCTACAGCCACTAATACACCTGTCACAGTACAGGGAGGCTTATGGAATTGTCAATCAGCAGTCAAGAAAGCTGACTTCATTACTGCCTACGCCCATAGTCTAAATCTGCAGCTCCTGGCTCTAACTGAGACCTGGATAACCCCCAATAACTCGTCAACACCTGCAGCATTATCTACAAACTATAACTTCACTCACACACCTCGACCCTCCAGACGGGGTGGAGGCACTGGCCTCATGACATCTCCTTCATGGGCTACAAACCTAACGCAACTCCCAGAACTGTCACTCTCCTCCCTCGAATATCATGCAGTATCTGTCTCTAATCCTTTCAATCTCACCATTGTTACACTCTATCGCCCTCCAGGTCCCCTCGATCACTTCACATATGAGCTGGACATGCTTCTAAGCTCCTTACCGGAAGATGGTACCCCGCTCCTTCTATTGGGCGACTTCAACCTGCCTGACTCATCTCAGTCGGTCCCAGTGGTCTCCCTCCTACAACAATTTGACCTGACTCCCACTGCCATGCCTCCCACCCACAAAGCAGGCAACTCCTTGGATCTCATATTTTCCCGTAACTCCAGCATCATCATTAACACCACGGTAACTCCCCTACATGTATCTGACCATTCCTTCATATCCTTCTCACTAACTCTCATGCTTAACCGAAAAGTCTTCACCCCAACTCAAACTGTCTCACTCAGACGCAACCTGCCCTCCCTATCCCCCTCCACCCTCTCCTCTGACATAATATCCGCTCTACCTTTGAGTGACACCTTCTCTGCTCTCCCCACAGAGATGGCAACCTCCACCCTCCTCTCAGCCCTTGCAACCTCCTTCGACAAACTCTGTCCCCTCGTTGAGAAACCTGCCCGCCGTTCCCCACCCAGTCCATGGCTGACGGATGCAGTGAGAGAACAAAGACAGGTCCTGAGAGCGGCTGAGAGGAAGTATAGAAAGTCACGCCTCACTGCTGACATCGACACATATCACAACCTCTTGTTAACATTCTCCAAAACCATTACTAATGCCAAAGCTTCTTTCTTTCACCATAGGATCGAGGCCTCTGCCAAGAATCTTCGCAAACTGCATGCTACCATGTCCTCCCTCCTCACTCCCCCCCCACCTCCTCCTCCCTCATCTTTTTCTGCCGAAGACTTTGCGATCTTCTTTGAGGAAAAAGTGGAGAACATCCGCAGCTCCTTCTCCCAACCCCCACCCATTCCAAACGCTGAATCAAGAACCTCATCCTTCACTCTGTCATCTTTCTCTCCCATTACAGAAGCCGAGACCCTGACACTGGTAACGTCGAACCGTCCGACTACATGCCAGCTGGACCAGCTACCCTCCCCACTCCTCCAGACCATAGCACCGGACATCCTCCCATTCCTAACTGCAACGATCAACTCCTCACTCAACTCGGGGGTGGTCCCCACCTCCCTAAAACAAGCCAGAGTCACGCCCCTCATAAAAAAACCAACCCTGAACCCCACCGTCATAGCCAACTATCGTCCTGTCTCTCTTCTCTCCTTCCTTTCTAAAACACTTGAACGTGCTGTATCCAACCAACTTACTGCTTATCTCTTACAGAATGACCTCCTAGACCCCAATCAGTCTGGCTTCCGGACTGGCCACTCCACAGAAACGGCCCTCATTGCGGTCACAGAGGCACTTCACTTAGCAAAAGCGAAAGGCCTCTCCTCTGTCCTGATTCTCCTAGATCTATCTGCAGCCTTCGACACAGTCAACCATCAGATCCTCCTCGCGGCCCTCGCAGGAATGGGAGTGGCTGGATCTGCGCTGACATGGCTGACATCATACCTCAATGACCGCTCCTACCAAGTGTCATGGAGAGGGACTCTGTCGGCCACCCGCCCCCTCCGGACGGGTGTCCCCCAGGGCTCGGTCCTAGGACCCCTTCTCTTCTCCCTCTACACTAAATCACTGGGTAACATTATCACGTCTCATGGCTTCTCATATCATTGTTATGCCGATGATACTCAACTCTTCCTCTCCTTCCCTCCCTCAGATATCCACGTCTCTGAGCGGATCTCGGCCTGTCTGTCCGACATCTCCGCCTGGATGACGACCAACCACCTCAAACTGAACCTAAGCAAAACAGAATTGCTCCACCTGCCGGCCAAATCCACCCCCCTGACCGACCTCTCCATCACAGTCGAGAATGCAGCTGTGACCGCGTCGCCGACCGCCAAGAACCTTGGTGTTGTCCTCGACGACCAGCTGAACTTCTCTGCTCACATCGCAGCGACAACCAGAACCTGCAGATTCCTCCTGAGCAACGTCAGAAGGATACGCCCCTTTCTGACAAAAGAAGCCACCCAACTCCTCGTCCAATCAACAGTCATCTCCCGCCTCGACTACTGCAACGCACTGCTAGCTGGCCTCCCGGCCACTGCCACCAAGCCTCTTCAACTCATTCAAAACGCAGCGGCCCGCCTGATCTCAAACCTACCGAAGTCGGCCCATGTCACCCCACTTCTTAGGGACCTGCACTGGCTCCCCATTGCTGCACGTATCCGCTTCAAGGCCCTCGACCTAGCATACCGTGCGGCAAAGGGAACCGCTCCCGCCTACCTCCGGTCAATGGTCTCTAACTACACACCCTCAAGACCCCTACGCTCTGCATCTTCTGGCCGCCTCAGATCTACTCCTATCCAAGCTCCCGGAGGGTCATCAAAGAGAAGCCGCCTATTCTCAGTCCTTGCCCCACAATGGTGGAATGAACTACCCATCCCAGTTAGGACAGCCGAATCCCGTCCAATCTTTCGCCGTCGACTAAAGACTCACTTCTTCAACCATTATCTGAAATGATAAAAAAAAAAAAAAAAAATCTAACCCCGACTAACCTTAATGTCATGCACTTGTCCTAATAAACTAACCTACACTGTAACACGCAACACTTTGATGAACATTGTTACTCAGCTGATAGAGTTATGCCCTTCTTGCTGTCTTGTCGCACAGAACTTGTAAGTCGCTTTGGATAAAAGCGTCAGCTAAATGACTAAATGTAAATGTAAATGTAAATGTAAAGCGTTTCCAGTTCAGACAGTTTTGTGCATTGATTCTTGCGCATTTTGGAGGAAAAGCTATCAGTGAAATCCTTGATCATTCCCTTTACCGACATCCATATTATTCTGGGGTCTTGCACTGAGATTGCATTCTCCCGTAGGAATACTATAAGAGCTTCTTTGAGTTGTGTAATGAATTCCTTGTTATTAAGCAGCATCGAATTAAAACGCCATCTTGGGGCTCAGGAAGATAGTATACCAAATGTTCCTTTTAGGAGTAAATAACAGTGATCTGATAGTGCAGGGGTGGCCAACCAGTCAGAGACTAAGAGCCACAAAAAAATTACTGTGGTACCACAAAGAGCCACACCATATACCAGCGTTTCTCAACCTTTTTTTTCAGTCACGGCACCCTTCATGTGTTTATAGGTCTCACCCTCTGGCCTCTGAAGTTGCTAATGTCTTTTTTATTTGGGCCTCACAGGGTTAAAAGTACCCTGTGAGACCCACGGTTGCAAAATTACAAAATCACTTTTAGCCATTTAAAAAAATAATGTTTATTTAAAAAATGTTAAAGGGGAACTATTTTACTATTTCTTTCACTATTTGGGCACTTTTACACAATTCCTGTGAGTCTATGGAACACCTAGGTTTTTTTCAAAAAAAATTCATTGTTTTGTATTTCTAATCAAGTACTAAAAACCGCATTTTTCTACCTTAAGATCTTAAGCCGTTTTGAGGCTGGGCTCCAACCACTGTGTGGCCTGGTGCCAACTGCCACATCAACTGCCACATTATTATGCAGCTGAGAAATCTCTGACATCACAGATATGCACATTTTCAGATGACTCAGTTCAGTGAGGGTGAATATTGTGAGAGGAGAATTGGAAGAATTCGCCAATATGAGAATTAGAGACATATATCCTATTAATATAAGTCCACATAGCTAAGAAACAATGGTAAACACTGAAAAAAGCCATTTATAAGATAGTTCCCCTTTAAGCACATGTATAGTCAATTGGTCCTGTTGTTCAGCCTCACAATGCTATTTGATAGTAAATGTGTTTATATGTCCCACCCTCTGGCCTCTGAAGTTGCTAATTTCTTTTTAATTTGGGCCTCACAGGGTTAACCTCTTAAGCCCGAGATATACAGTAAAAGTGTATATTTTCAGCATTATGTTTGTTTACCAATTATTTGAACTGTTATTAGTGAAATATAAGATTATAGAAATCTCAGGGCATTGAGTCGGAAACCGGCGCATATTGACAGGAGGAAGTGGCACAGCCAAAAGTGAGTGTAGTCTTTTGAAGGAAGAGACTCAGGGCTTTCAAATTTCGAAAAACTACCCTACCCAGCTCACACCAGCCCGTCAATCATCTGACTTCTGGATTTACTTTTTAATTTCTCTTATTTTTTGGGATTATCTCCCACAAACCTGAACGTTATTGCCATAAAACAGAACGCAGTTAGTTTCTCTACCTTTCTGTGAACGTCTTGCAAAAAACGGTGTTGCAATATGATGAAAAATGGTGGAGAAATTTACATTATAAAAAAGATGGCAGAATTCAGTACTGTATCTACAAAACCTTCTGTTTAATCATCTTCCCTTTATTCATTTGCTTAGATTTTTCAGGTCTGGTCAATTTTAGCATGGTGTTATTTACAGTCAAAGATACATTTTTTTTTAAATAGAATTGATATTTTCCTTTGGTTCATTACAATTTACTCAAGCCTAGTAACAGACACACTATTTCTGACACTGATCCATATATGTCCCTAGATTCAGATACCAAGAACATGCAAATGGACCATTTAAAAAAAAAAAATGTAAATGTTTATTCTACGTCCTTATGGAATGAGTGACATAAAAAAAAAAAGTAAAAAAAAAAAAAAAAGTAAAAAAAAAAAAAAAAAAAAAAATTATTATTTTTTTATTTTTTTTTATGGATGGAAGAGCCGCACATTGACGGGCAAAGAGCCGCATGCGGCTCGCGAGCCGCGGGTTGGCCACCCCTGTGATAGTGCATTGGGTATAATTTCCACTTCATATTTATCAAATAGTCTCGGGATGCAAAGACATAATCTATTCTGGATAATGTGTTATGTCTCGCCGATCAACAAGAGTACTTTCGGGTCGTGGGATTAAGTGAACGCCATAAGTCATTTACACCTGTAATCTTCGACCAATCCTTTAATGCTTTAGATGAATTCTTTTGTTCGCTTGAAAAGGCGAGGTAAGATTTGTCCATCCTTGGATTCCAAATGGCATTAAAATCTGCACCTATTATAAATGAGTAATCGGGAAGGTTTAACATTGCATTGGTTAGTGTAGAGAAGAAACCCTCTTCGTACAAATTTGGGGCATATACCGCTGCCAACGCTATTTTCCTGTTATTGTGTACAATCCTAGCTATAGTTATACGCCCATCTGCATCCGACCATACTCCCTTTAATTCAATATTTAACTTACGTCTAACGACTATGGCTACACCTCGAGTTCTCGTACCAAAAGAAGAGTGACTAATATTATGATATGTGTTATCCGCTAACGTATCTATGTCTTCCTCTAAAATGTGCGTTTCGCTTAGTAGAGCCACGTCCACATGTTCTTTTTTCATCAGTGTGAGCACGCTTTTGCGTTTGTGTTGTTTATTTATCCCACCAGTGTTCCATATCATTATATTCAAACTAGCCATAATCTATACATGTTTTTGTGTAGTTTTTGGTAATGCTTCTGGAGTGCGAAGCTACAATAGATGTACATCCAATTATTGAGGTCCCGTTGAGAGCCGAGCTTAAAAACATATATATATACAAATAAAAATCCCCTTTTTCCCCCTCTCCCAGAGAGTCGTACAGGCCTGTGTTCCATAAACACATCCTGGCGTATGACTCCCTCCCTTAGGCCACCGGATTGCCCAAACTGAGCTTTGTAATCCTAATCTTCCTATGCTAATTGCCATAGGATCTAACATTTTCATTCTAATTCAATAGAATGTCGCTTTTGGTCTTGCGCCTTCCCTTACTGTAATGAAATATTATGAAAAATGAAAAAAAAAGAATATACCTTCATTGATATATTCATTTGAACCTTCTACTAACTTATGTAGGAAACATCAGAAAAAGGAAAAGATTGTAGAGAAACACTAACACCTTAATATGAAGAACAATGGGAAAGAACAATGTAAGATAAAAAAGAAAAAAGGAGTGAGAGCTAAAATAAAACTCAACGTGGAGAAACCACTAGAACAGAATTGAATAAATAGATAAAAGAGAAAAACAGAGTCTTTTGGAGCTACATTGTGCCAATCTCTACATCAGTGGAGTGATTATTTAAATTATTAGAATAACCTTGTTGTGCTCATACATTTAGGTGTGGCTGATTTTTTTTTAAAGCCTTATTAAGGCCTGATTAAACTTCAGTCAATTGATCATATGCTTATGCTTATACACACCGGATGTTAATGTTAGAGTTGCAGGCCTTCGTTGTAATGGTGCATTATATTCTAGAAGGTTGTAGAATACACTAGTATATACTAACAGACTGCTATTATGTTCCAGAATGATCTTCCTACCCAGGGTTCATGACTACTAGTATTTTCGGGATATTTCTTAGTGACCCAGAGCAGTCGAGCGATGAGCCCAGAATATTCCAGATTGTTCATAGTGTCAATGATATATTCTTGTCTCCACGGAGACCAGAAGTCTGTAAATATAATACATTACGAACCATATTATACACATTGTGCCTTGGTGTTGTCGGCATGCATATCATCTGCTACTTTTGTTGAGCCCGGATAAAGTCATTCTAATACTGAGATACACAGAGAAAGAGAGAGATGAGTAGGCTTATCTGTTGCTAGACAGTGTTTCGTTCTGCCCTGGGGGATCTGCTCCATGTAGATTCAAGTATTCCTCGGCGGCTTTAGGCGTGCGTAATCCTTCCCTACGGCCGTCTCTACCCATGATCGATAATAGTGCCGTGTATATTAGCCTTGGTTTGAGGCCACACTTGAACAATTTCTGCATCACCTCCTTGTAGGGGAAACGCTGAGCCATGGCCTCTTTGCAAAGATCCTCGTAGATAAATATTGAATTTTCACCATGTTTCAGCTTTCCCCTTTGGTTGCGTGCAATTCTGATGATGTCATCTCTTATTGCCGTCTTGCGCAGAGTAACAATGATGACTCTTGGACCGTTGCCTCTTTGTTCCCGAGTACCGATTCTGTAACATTGGTCCACTATCAGCTCTGTGGTTAGAATGTTGTTACCCAAAATCTCTGATAACACTGTTGGAAACTTGTCGTCTGTGCAATTGACTGATTCATCAAGTCCTACAATGCGGATGTTATTTCGCCTGTAGTAATGTTGGGTTTCGAGTAGCCTCTCCATCGCTTCATCTTTAACTTCTTGTATTTTTATCCGACATGCCTCTTCCACCTTTTTTATCTCCTTCGTTACCTCTGTCAAACCATCGTTGACGATCTTCTCGTTCTCTTTGACTGCCCGTGTAATTTCTGTCACCGTATTCTCCACTGTCGTGATTCGCACGGACTGTACAGCGACCGCTTCCATAACTTCTTCGAATTTAGCATCGATGTGTGCGACGTGTACTTTGAAATAGGGCTGGGCGATAAAACGATAACGATAACTATCGCGATAAATTATTTCCTCGAAATAAACATGAAACGTGGTCGCAAAGTTTCGATATATCGATTTTCCAAGCTTGGATATGAGCACACGCACTAACAACCAATCGGTGAAGGAGATGGCCGATAGAGGAAGGAGACCCGGAAGGAGGTAGGACTCGGTAAACAAGGCTGGCTATGGCTAATTAGCTTGCACGCCGCTATTTCACAGGTTACCTGCCGAGTTGGTGTGTGTTTTGAATTCTGAGGGTAACTGTTATAGTAGTGTGGGGTATACGGTGGACGTCGTTGCAATGAATTGGGCGGAACAGAGTATTTTAGGGTCATTTTTTAGTACATTGTCATGAAATACTCCGCTTGGAAACGGGGCTGGCTATGGCTAATTAGCTTGCACGCCGCTATTTCACAGGTTACCTGCCGAGTTGGTGTGTGTTTTGAATTCTGAGGGTAACTGTTATAGTAGTGTGGGGTATACGGTGGACGTCGTTGCAATGAATTGGGCGGAACAGAGTATTTTAGGGTCATTTTTTAGTACATTGTCATGAAATACTCCGCTTGGAAACGGGGCTGGCTATGGCTAATTAGCTTGCACGCCGCTATTTCACAGGTTACCTGCCGAGTTGGTGTGTGTTTTGAATTCTGAGGGTAACTGTTATAGTAGTGTGGGGTATACGGTGGACGTCGTTGCAATGAATTGGGCGGAACAGAGTATTTTAGGGTCATTTTTGAGTCATGAGATACTCCGCTTGAGATACTCCGCTCTGCTAACGTGCGCGGACTGATGACGACATCAATTAGACTCTCGAGACATTCACAGCAGCAAAACAAGTCAGCCCGCGTATCGGCGCCGGGCATAATAAGTTAATTAAACTTGACATTATATCGACGATAATTATCGATATCGAGTTATATGAAAATAATTTTATAATTTTATCGCGATAACGTTTTTGGTCATATCGCCCAGCCCTACTTTGAAAGCTACCATCTGTTCCTTAATCAGATCCTTAATCAGGCTAGTCAGGGAGTTGAAGTCGGGTTGTGTAATTACACTGCCAGTGCCAGTTGATATTGTAGGTGCAGTGATGGGGCCGATGGATTTGTTGGCTATTATCTTCTCAATATCCTCTGCTTTGTCCTTCACGCTACTTTTTCCTGTCGTTCCCGTTATGTCCTCTATTGTCTCCCTCTCGGAGCCAGTCGCCGATGGACCCGGTATAGTCTCCGTTATATTCCCATCGGGGGTTGTCAACAGCGGATCTGCCGGCGCGTCGCCTGTTGTTTTCTTGGATCGTGTATCAATCGTCGCCGTTGGATTTGCTGCTTCTTGTTTCTTTCTACCCTTTTTCTCATCCTTACCCCCCATGTTGAGTCTTTATGTCTTTTGATATAGTTAGTAGGAGTTCCTATCAATACATACGATGTGGTTTAATCTCTTTGGTATTTGTTAAAATAATGTTTTTGAACGAAATTAACGGTGACGGGAGCGGAGCTGTTACCAAATGTGTGCGCTACATATTGTAGCTAAACCGGAAGTCTATATATATATATATATTTATCATTTTTAAATATTTAAAAATATTTTATTTGACATGTCTTTATGAATGGAAATATCGAATAAAAGAAACAACGATAAAAACCCGACTATACTCTGGTTTTCGGGGGTCCTGGCGCTCAACGTTCGGCGAGTTAACCCTAGATCTTAGATCCTAATATGAAAAACGATGTGATTTAATGTTCTATGTCTTACCTTGACTTTGTCTATTTTACTGCTATCTAGTTTATGCTTTATGTCTGCACTTTATGCATTGCTCTTGATCTGCCTGTGAGGATTGGTTCATTCCCCGCCACACGCTCCGCTCCTTTAAGGTACTGTGTTGATTGATGCATTCCCCGCCACACGCTCCGCTCCTTTAAGATGCTGTGTTGATTGGTGCATTCCCCGCCACACGCTTTTGGAGCAAGTATCAATTCCAGCGTGCACCTGTCATAGTTTTTGATTAGCGCCCCAGAGGCTTTTTATACTGGGACTTCCCTTCAATCGATGTCGGGTCGTTTTGGAATACAACTGCTTTTGCCTGCTTTTTCCCCGTTGCTGTGCCTCGTCTTCTTTCCCTCCAGGACTTTCTGTGGAGATCCGCTGATGAGAACCTTGTTCCCCGTTTGGAGCTGCGCCTCGTTTACCCGCTTTACGCGTTTGCGCTCGGGTGAGTTGGAACCAAACCCCTCTGGATTATTCTGTCTGTGTGTGTGACGAACACCGAAGATTATCATTTTTGCTTGCACTGGACTCAGTTGAAGTGTGTGTTTTGAAGAGACACTGAAGATATCATTTCTGTTTGCACTAAACTCAGCTAACTTGTGTGTTGTGGAGAACACTGAAGATTGTTACTGTTCATTGGTTCTGGACACAGCTAAGGGAGGAGGGAACCACACTGCCTCTGTGTTTCGTTGGACTGTTATTGATACCTCTCTCTCTCTCCGTTTTCCACCTCGAGTTAAAGCTGGGAGTATCTGCAGAGCCGCTACAACGTCAAATACCGATTCCCCACCGCTATCACCAGGAGGATCTGCAGAGCCGCAGAGAACTCTGCCGATGGCAGTCTCCCTTGTTGTTTCATAATTGTTACTTTACCCCTTTTGTGACTCTGTAAATAAATACGCCCTAGTATTTGGCTAACTCTGAACTTCCTGTCTGTGCCGTGCGATTGAGGTCGGTTCAAACCCTAACACTGCCAATGTTGTGCTCATTTTATGCCTGTCTTTTTGTACTGCTGTGAAGCACTTTGAGCTGCAATTCTTGTATGAAAGGTGCTATACAAACACAGTGTATTATTATTATTATTATTATTATTATTATTATTATTATTATTATTATTATTATTATTATTATTATTATTATTATTATTATTATTATTATTATTATTATTATTATTATTATTATTATTATTATTATAAATTATTATAGTTTGCTTCATTTATTAAAGGGTGTGAATAAAAAAAAAATTGTTGTTGTTGTTGCATTCGACTATCTGCAAATTTTGGCCAATCAAAGTCGACTATACAAATCCATAGTCGGGGACAGGCCTAGTAGAGACCAATGAGAGCTGATGACTTCACTGACGTCACACACTGAACAGTATAGACCAGGGGTGGCCAACCTGTGGCTCGCGAGGCTCCTCAATCCATTTATGGAAAAAAAGTCATTAGTCATTCAGTCCATAAGATAAACATTTACAGAATTTTTTTTAAATGGTCCATTTTCATGTTCTTGGTATCTGATTCTAGGAAAGTATTCTCGGCTTGAGTAAATTGTAAAGAACCAAAGTAGAATATCAATTCTATATATACTTTTTGTGTATCTTTGACTGTGAATAACACAAGATGAAGGTTTTGGAGATACAGTACTGAATTCTGCCATCCGGACTCATGCAATTTCATATCAGGTCTATAAATGACCTTATAATGGCCAAGTCGCACATCTATGGATGGGGCCAAATCTCCCCTTTCCAATGTCAGAGTTCAATCTGGATTTAGTACAACCAGGCGTGATTCACAAACCGTACAGTTACTTTTTTTTTAAATTGTTTTCACTTATTCTCCTATTTTTTCTATTTTTTTCTCCCATCCCAATTATCCGCTGTGCCAATTCTCCCCTCCCCTGTCTTGAACGTTGCTCGCATATGCCCCCCACTGGCCGGTTGTAGGGAGGATAGAAGCCTTGCATCACGTGTCCCCTCCGGTACACGAGGAGGCAGCCTGTCACATCTTTTCACCTGCCAGCGCGGACTCTCATTGGCGAGGTGTAATGTGTGGGAGGCTCACACTACCTGTAGGAGTCGCTGTCCACAACGTCCAGATTACCACCCATCGACTTCCACCCGCTAACTCTGCCAATTGAGTTAGTATGACGACTGGCCCAAGCCGGAGGCAACGCCGACTGCCGGAGTCGAATCCGGTGTCTCTTGCGTTGGTGACGAGCGCAATGTCCGCTGTGCCACCCAGCCGCTGTACAGTTACTTTTTTATAACTACACTCACTTTTGGCTGCGCCACTTCCTCCCGTCAATATGCGCCGGTTTCTGACTCAATGCCCTGAGATTTCTATAATCTTATATTTCACTAATAACAGTTAAAATCATTGGTAAACAAACATAATGTTGAAAATATACATTTTGACTGCTGTTTTGACACGGTAAGTGTCTTTACTCTTGGCTACATTTGAAAAGAAAACGCAATGCAACATTAATTCATACATTCTGTAGAGATGGATTTATGGCGTGATGTCATTTGTGGTCCAGTACCGGACCACTCGGGCTTAAGAGGTTAACCCTGTGAGGCCCAAATAAAAAAGACATTAGCAACTTCAGAGGTCAGACGGTGGGACCTATAAACACATGAAGGGTGCCGTGACGGAGAGGATAGGATGAACCAGAGCGTGGAGTCTGCTCTTCGGTGTGTGGCTGCCGAGAAACCCGCTTCTTGGAGCCGTTTCCTTCCCTGGGTCGAGTACTCCATCAACTCCATGGTCAGTTCCGCCACCGGCCTCTCACCTTTTGAGGTATCCCTGGGCTACCAACCCCCTCTTTTCCCTGCACAGGAGTCGGAAGTGGCAGTTCCCTCCGTACAGGAGCATCTCGACCGGTGCCGTCGGGTCTGGGAGATCGCCAGGACTGCGCTGCTCCGGTCATCGGAGCGCGCCAGTCGTGGGGCCAACCGGCGCCGGGTCCCTGCGCCGACGTACCACCCTGGGCAGAGGGTGTGGCTGTCCGCAAAGGACCTTCCGCTTCGGTCCTCGGCCAAGAAGCTCAACCCCCGGTTCGTCGGTCCTTTTGAGGTTCTGAAGGTGCTCAGTCCGGCGGCGGTGAGTCTTAAGCTTCCTGCGTCCATGCGCATTCACCCCGTTTTCCATGTATCCCGGGTTAAGCCTGTCTCTCTCAGTCCCCTGATGCCTCCTGCTCCGGACCCGCCTCCTCCCGAGATGGTGGACGGACACCCCCAGTGGCAGGTCCGCCGGTTGATGGGCGTTCGACGGCGGGGTCGGGGGTTCCAGTACCTGATGGACTGGGAGGGGTACGGCCCGGAGGAACAGAGCTGGGTCTCCCGCCAGCTCATCATGGACCCCGGCCTGATCACCGACTTCCATCGTGCTCACCCGAACGAGCCGGGTGGGGCTGGTCGCCGAATGGCTCCCGTGGAGGGGGGGGGTACTGTGAGGATTAGTTCATTCCCCGCCACACGCTCCGCTCCTTTAAGGTACTGTGTTGATTGATGCATTCCCCGCCACACGCTTTTGGAGCAAGTATCAATTCCAGCGCGCACCTGTCATAGTTTTTGATTAGCGCCCCAGAGGCTTTTTATACTGGGACTTCCCTTCAATCGATGTCGGGTCGTTTTGGAATACAACTGCTTTTGCCTGCTTTTTCCCCGTTGCTGTGCCTCGTCTTCTTTCCCTCCAGGACTTTCTGTGGAGATCCGCTGATGAGAACCTTGTTCCCCGTTTGGAGCTGCGCCTCGTTTACCCGCTTTACGCGTTTGCGCTCGGGTGAGTTGGAACCAAACCCCTCTGGATTATTCTGTCTGTGTGTGTGACGAACACCGAAGATTATCATTTTTGCTTGCACTGGACTCAGTTGAAGTGTGTGTTTTGAAGAGACACTGAAGATATAATTTCTGTTTGCACTAAACTCAGCTAACTTGTGTGTTGTGGAGAACACTGAAGATTGTTACTGTTCATTGGTTCTGGACACAGCTAAGGGAGGAGGGAACCACACTGCCTCTGTGTTTCATTGGACTGTTATTGATACCTCTCTCTCTCTCCGTTTTCCACCTCGAGTTAAAGCTGGGAGTATCTGCAGAGCCGCTACAACGTCAAATACCGATTCCCCACCGCTATCACCAGGAGGATCTGCAGAGCCGCAGATAACTCTGCCGATGGCAGTCTCCCTTGTTGTTTCATAATTGTTACTTTACCCCTTTTGTGACTCTGTAAATAAATACGCCCTAGTATTTGGCTAACTCTGAACTTCCTGTCTGTGCCGTGCGATTGAGGTCGGTTCAAACCCTAACACTGCCAATGTTGTGCTCATTTTATGCCTGTCTTTTTGTACTGCTGTGAAGCACTTTGAGCTGCAATTCTTGTATGAAAGGTGCTATACAAACAGTGTATTATTATTATTATTATTATTATTATTATTATTATTATTATTATTATTATTATTATTATTATTATTATTATTATTATTATTATTATTATTATTATTATTATTATTATTATTATTATTATTATTATTATTATTATTATTATTATTATTATTATAAATTATTATAGTTTGCTTCATTTATTAAAGGGTGTGAATAAAAAAAAATGTGTTGTTGTTGTTGCATTCGACTATCTGCAAATTTTGGCCAATCAAAGTCGACTATACAAATCCATAGTCGGGGACAGGCTTAGTAGAGACCAATGAGAGCTGATGACTTCACTGACGTCACACACTGAACAGTATAGACCAGGGGTGGCCAACCTGTGGCTCGCGAGGCTCCTCAATCCATTTATGGAAAAAAAGTCATTAGTCATTCAGTCCATAAGATAAACATTTACAGATTTTTTTTTAAATGGTCCATTTTCATGTTCTTGGTATCTGATTCTAGGAAAGTATTCTCGGCTTGAGTAAAGTGTAAAGAACCAAAGTAGAATATCAATTCTATATATACTTTTTGTGTATCTTTGACTGTGAATAACACAAGATGAAGGTTTTGGAGATACAGTACTGAATTCTGCCATCCGGACGCATGCAATTTCATATCAGGCCTATAAATGACCTTATAATGGCCAAGTCGCACATCTATGGATGGGGCCAAATCTCCCCTTTCCAATGTCAGAGTTCAATCTGGATTTAGTACAACCAGGCGTGATTCACAAACCGTACAGTTACCTTTTTTTTTTTTTTTACTTATTCTCCTATTTTTTCTATTTTTTTCTCCCATCCCAATTATCCGCTGTGCCAATTCTCCCCTCCCCTGTCTTGAACGTTGCTCGCATATGCCCCCCACTGGCCGGTTGTAGGGAGGATAGAAGCCTTGCATCACGTGCCGTGACTGAAAAAAAGGTTGAGAAACTCTGGTATATAATATATGGTGTGGCTCTTTGTGGTACCACAGTCATTTTTGTGGCTCTTAGTTGCTAACTGGTTGGCCACCCCTGGTATAGACCAATGAGAGCTGATGACTTCACTGACATCGCACACTGAACAGTATAGACCAATGAGAGCTGATGACTTCACTGACATCACACACTGAACAGTATAGACCAATGAGAGCTGATGACTTCACTGACATCACACACTGAACACTATAGACCAATGAGAGCTGATACTTCACTGCCATCACACACTGAACAGTATAGACCAATGAGAGCTGATGACTTCACTGACATCACACACTGAACAGTATAGACCAATGAGAGCTGATGACTTCACTGACATCACACTATGAACAGTATAGACCAATGAGAGCTGATGACTTCACTGACATCACACACTGAACAGTATAGACCAATGAGAGCTGATGACTTCACTGACATCACACACTGAACACTATAGACCAATGAGAGCTGATGACTTCACTGACATCACACACTGAACACTATAGACCAATGAGAGCTGATGACTTCACTGACGTAGTGACGTCACACGCCGAAACAGTCAATGCCAGCAGAGTAAGCCACCTATCAAGCCATTGATTGATTGATTGATTGATTGAAAAGTTTATTAACAGATTGCAGAATGGGTACAGTACAGTACAGCTCAATACATACAATTGTTAAGGGGATGCAGACCAGAGAAAGACTTTAGTCTTGTTTACATCAGGGTCCCCCATTTTCAATTCATCATAACATATATGACATACACAACATACAGATAGACAGTACTGCTACATCTATACATTTATGACATACCAGATTTGCAAATACAGTACTGTTTGTGATACAAAAGTGTCCAGAAGAGTGTATATACATTTGACATAGAAACTGTACATTGGAGGAGGTTGGGTAGGTGGGGTGGGGTTGGGTAGGTGGGGTGGGGTTGGGTGGGTGGGTGGGGGGCTGTACATTGGAGGTGGGGGGGGGGGGGGGGGGGGGGGTTGGGTAGGGGACACTGTACACTGTACATTGGAATACTGACAAAGCCATACTTGGTAATTTACTGTACAACTGGGTTAGGACATTTGTAGGGGCCAGTTTCGAATTGCAGTCTCCCGTAGGTGTTTTTTGAGAGTGTTTTTGAAGGTGGGTAGTGATTCACATTCCTTTACAGCTTTGGGTAGGGCGTTCCACATTGATGTGGCATGATTGCGAAACGTGTTTAGTCCCTTGTTTGAGCCAAATCTGGGTTTAACATGATTTGTGGAGCTCCCTCTGGTGTTGTGATCGTGGTATTCACTGACCTTTGGGAAGTATTTTGACATGTACATGGGTACCTTGGTCGTGTAGTGTATCTTGTAGACCAGGCCCATTGCAAGTTGCTGTACTCTGTCGTCTACTCTAAGCCATCCTAGGTTGTCAAAGTGGGCAGGGGTGAGGTGGGTTCTAGGAGTCAGGTCAAGCAGTAGTCTGACTAGTTTGTTTTGAGATGTTTGTAATTTGTTTTTTAGTGCCTTTGAGGTGCTTTGGTACCATGAGGTGCAAGCATAGTCGTAGTACCCTTGAATGAGTGCTCCTGCCAGAGTCTTCAGGGTATTCTTGTTTACCAGAGAGGAGATCCGGTACAAGAATCGAGTTCGTTGGTTGAGTTTTTTGTATTACATTGGATGCCATTTTGTCACAGGAAAGATTAGCCTCTAGGATGGAACCCAGGTAGGTAATTTCATCTTTCCTTGTGACAATATTGTCACCCACTGCAACTGAGAAGCCGTCGGTCTTGCTGAGTTTGTTATTTGAACCGAAGAGAATGGACTCTGTTTTGCCAATGTGTAATGATAGTTTGTTGTCGGCGAGCCATATGCAGATTTTGCCTAGTTCCGAGCTGAGGGCTTTTTCAACCTGTAATTTGTTCTTGTCAGAGACCAGCAGGGCAGAGTCGTCCGCAAACAGGAACAAGTTGCAGTCACAAGCTGACGACATGGCATTTGCATAAATTAGGAATAGTAGCGGTCCTAGTATGCTTCCTTGTGGAACACCACAGCTCACTGTGAGGGGGGGGGGGGGGGATAGGGTACCATTTACCATGACAATAATCCATTCAATTCATGGAAATAAATGGGATAAAAATGGGTCGTCAATGTTTTTGTAGTTTTGCTCTTACTCATTCAACTTGCTGATCTAATCTTAGCTGCTTGATACTGTATGGCCTTGCTTGGACACTAGCCAATTATTTATCACTTCTCGTGAATTTGAAAAAGATAATTGATTGCTATTGGTCATGTACTGCTTTTGCCTTTGTTTTTGTAAATATTAAAAATGAATAAATAACTAAACTGCGTTCCGTGGCTGTGAATCAACAAAAGGGTGTGCCAACATAATCGCTTAGAAGTTTAGTTTTGAAGGTTAATCTCAAGACGTGGCACTGTATATATTGGCCCTATGCTTTTTTCTGGGAGGGGGGAGGCTGTATCATTTTTTTTATCCACTTTTTCTCCCATTTTTTCTATATTTTTCTCTCATCCCAATTTCGTATCATCCAATTCAACCCTCCCCTGTCACGAACGCTGTTTCTTGCCTCCCACAAGCCGGCTGCAATGTGGACTAAGTCATACATAGCACAAGTCCCCTCCGGTACTTGAGGTAACAGCAGTCGCATCTTTTCACCTGCGCAGCTCGATCTCTCAGTGGCGAGGAGTAACGCGTGGGAGGCTCACGCTGCCCCCGACACTTCCTGATTCTACTGCGCAGGCGCACCAACCGACCTGTAGGAGTCGCTGTCCACAACGCCCGATCCCCACCCATCAGTTTCCCACCCCCTAATACGGCCAATGTGTATTAGTACGGACGACCAGCTAAACTGAAAGCAAATGTGGAGCGCTGGGCTCGAACTGACGAGCCCAGCGTCTCCAGCATTTCGTGGCGAGCGCCTTGCCCACTACGCCACGTAGCCGCCCGGGGGAGGCTGTATCATATCTGAATCACGCTTGGCACAAGGGAGGACAATGATGATTTTTTTTTGTCAAGTAATGATGAAGCTGAAGTGTTAGAATTGCTCTCAGTGCAACCCTTTGTCACATCAGGAGCCAAATAATGTGGTGTTCCTTGTGGAACACCACAGTTCACTGTGAGGGGGGGGGGATAGGGTACCGTAAATGGTCGTACGCACAGCTTAAGCACATATCTGTGCGTAAATCACGTTGATGAATGAGGGCCCAGGACTCAAGAGGGTAGTACAGTACTTGAGTAAAAAATACTTAATTACTTTCCACCACTGCACATGTTGCTGACTTCCTCGTTACACAGCAAGGAGGCCAGGAGCTAGGACCAGCCACAAAGTTAATGGCCACAGAGCCGTGGGAGTATTCATTGGAGCTCCCCCCCCCCCCCCCTCCCTGTGGCAAAGTGTATTATATGACGACGGCTGAAGGACATTTTGAAAGGGAGACAAGTCGCCCAATGTGAGAGCGATAATGATTCCCATTAACATTCCTCACTTGTGGAATAATCTTCAAAACATAAATGAATATTTCATCAAAACACCAATTAAAGTTTAAGCACTCATACAATATATTTTTTCCCCTTTCAGCCCGACACAAATTCAAACAAGTGTGCAATTTGTCCATAAGGTTTAAGGACTTCAGAATGTGGAGATCTCAGATGTGTATGATTAAAAACAGTCCCGCTTACGCTTTCAAAACACAACCGTTCTCTCGGAAGACAGGCCTTTATTGACGCGGAACCCAGAGAGAAAATCAAACTAGCTCATTGTAAACCAAGTGCTTGCCCCGATTTCCAAATGTTGAAATAAAACCTGAACCTACGGAAGCGTATTGCTGCCACACCGGAAACAGAAAAAAATATCTATATCACGTTATAACGTGATAACTTCTTGTTTTAACATAAAAGTTTCACGTTATAACGTGATCACTTCTTGTTTTAACATAAAACGTTTCACGTTATAACGTGATAACTTCTTGTTTTAACATAAAATATTTCACGTTATAACGTGATAACTTCTTGTTTTAACATAAAACGTTTCACGTTATAACATGAAAATCCAGTTTGAATAAGGAAACGATGTGCGCCGTCTGCGAGACCGGAACATTTAGGAATTATGGCTTGTGTACATGATTTGATAAAATTCTACTTCATGCTTGGGTTGAGACATGACGAGATTATGCTATTATTGAGCACGGTGGATGATATTGTGATGAGTATGCGTACACTAGAAGGGTGTTAAAATGCATGGGGCTGTACAGAAGGAAGAATGAATCTGGCTCTGGGATAGAAATGTCCGACGCACATTACATTCTCTGCTTCGAAGTGGTTATGCTTTGGCCCTCTTTCGAAGTGGGTTATGCTTAGAGTTTGGAATCCGGGCTGGTGGTCCATAAATATGTATTCTAGTAGAATATATGTAATGTGCGAACAATCAAAAGTATTCTGTATTTCTGTATGACAACTAATAAAGAAACTTGAAACAATCTTGTGTGTACAAGGCGGACATTTCTATCCCAGACCCCGTCGGCGCTAAACCAATCAGAGAGGGTCTTCGCTGTACACGGGCTAGCCAATCAGAGAGCGTCTTTGCAAACTACGGCTACGAAAAAAAATCATGCAGACGGGCGCACATTGTTTCCTTATTCAAACATGATTTTCACGTTATATAATGTGAAGCGTTTTATGTTAAAACAAGAAGTTATCACGTTATAACGTGAAACATTTTATGTTAAAACAAGAAGTGATCACGTTATAACGTGATACGGATATTTTTTTTCTGTTTCTGGTGTGGAAGCAATGCGCTTCCGTATGAACCAGATGTCACAGTTCCATTTATTTGGCACAGTTACACAGGGGAGGGAGGGATCAGGGGAATGTGGCATTTCTTTTTTATCAGCTTTCAAATGACCATTTGTTTTTAACGGTAATGTAAACAATATGCTTCTCCTTGAAAGATATCCCTCTTATTTGGCTCCTGATGTGACAAAGGGTTGCACTGAGAGCAATTCTAACACTTCAGCTTCATCATTACTTGACAAAAAAAAATCATCATTGTCCTCCCTTGTGCCAAGCGTGATTCAGATATGATACAGCCTCCCCCCTCCCAGAAAAAAGCATAGGGCCAATATATACAGTGCCACGTCTTGAGATTAACCTTCAAAACTAAACTTCTAAGCGATTATGTTGGCACACCCTTTTGTTGATTCACAGCCACGGAACGCAGTTTAGTTATTTATTCATTTTTAATATTTACAAAAACAAAGGCAAAAGCAGTACATGACCAATAGCAATCAATTATCTTTTTCAAATTCACGAGAAGTGATAAATAATTGGCTAGTGTCCAAGCAAGGCCATACAGTATCAAGCAGCTAAGATTAGATCAGCAAGTTGAATGAGTAAGAGCAAAACTACAAAAACATTGACGACCCATTTTTATCCCATTTATTTCCATGAATTGAATGGATTATTGTCATGGTAAATGGTACCCTATCCCCCCCCCCCCCCCCTCACAGTGAGCTGTGGTGTTCCACAAGGAAGCATACTAGGACCGCTACTATTCCTAATTTATGCAAATGCCATGTCGTCAGCTTGTGACTGCAACTTGTTCCTGTTTGCGGACGACTCTGCCCTGCTGGTCTCTGACAAGAACAAATTACAGGTTGAAAAAGCCCTCAGCTCGGAACTAGGCAAAATCTGCATATGGCTCGCCGACAACAAACTATCATTACACATTGGCAAAACAGAGTCCATTCTCTTCGGTTCAAATAACAAACTCAGCAAGACCGACGGCTTCTCAGTTGCAGTGGGTGACAATATTGTCACAAGGAAAGATGAAATTACCTACCTGGGTTCCATCCTAGAGGCTAATCTTTCCTGTGACAAAATGGCATCCAATGTAATACAAAAAACTCAACCAACGAACTCGATTCTTGTACCGGATCTCCTCTCTGGTAAACAAGAATACCCTGAAGACTCTGGCAGGAGCACTCATTCAAGGGTACTACGACTATGCTTGCACCTCATGGTACCAAAGCACCTCAAAGGCACTAAAAAACAAATTACAAACATCTCAAAACAAACTAGTCAGACTACTGCTTGACCTGACTCCTAGAACCCACCTCACCCCTGCCCACTTTGACAACCTAGGATGGCTTAGAGTAGACGACAGAGTACAGCAACTTGCAATGGGCCTGGTCTACAAGATACACTACACGACCAAGGTACCCATGTACATGTCAAAATACTTCCCAAAGGTCAGTGAATACCACGATCACAACACCAGAGGGAGCTCCACAAATCATGTTAAACCCAGATTCGGCTCAAACAAGGGACTAAACACGTTTCGCAATCATGCCACATCAATGTGGAACGCCCTACCCAAAGCTGTAAAGGAATGTGAATCACTACCCACCTTCAAAAACACTCTCAAAAAACACCTACGGGAGACTGCAATTCGAAACTGGCCCCTACAAATGTCCTAACCCAGTTGTACAGTAAATTACCAAGTATGGCTTTGTCAGTATTCCAATGTACAGTGTACAGTGTCCCCTACCCAACCCCCCCCCCCCCACCTCCAATGTACAGCCCCCCACCCACCCACCCAACCCCACCCCACCTACCCAACCTCCTCCAATGTACAGTTTCTACGTCAAATGTATATACACTCTTCTGGACACTTTTGTATCATGATATTGTGTAGACTGTTATTACTGTACCAGTACCACCCACTCCCGCACACAAACATGATGGAATTCAAGTTCATGTATTGAAAGGCAGGCTACATCATACATGGCAGTGAGATCCATTGTTCTTGTATATGCTCTCGTATTATTGTTTATATAGGCTACCCAATACTGACATCAAAATAGATTGTATGCCTCTAGAAATCATATGCAGCAGGTAGAAAATTGACGGAAAGTCCGTCGCGATTTGGAATAAAATTGAGGAGAACTTTAATCCCTGGGTATTAATCAAACAAAACGGAAAAAGGCAGTCATATTCCAGCACGGTCTTTATTAGTGTTTGCGCTGCCCAGGCAGCAATGGTTAATAGATATCATATCCGACATCACCGTACGTGTACACGTCTGTCAGCCTGTCTCAGTACGCTTCCCTCGGTTTAGTCCATTCTTCCACATTTCATGGGGGTGTCCATTACCGTATATGGTTAATCGGGGCGGTTTTGGTATGCAAATACGTGAAAGTGTGCACGAGCCTCGGCGCAGGGCCAAGGTGATATTTATCATGACAGGTGTGCGTAGAACCTGCGTACGCACGTGTGGTAAATCCCGTTTATTTTGTGCGTGCACTCATTCTAAATTCTGTGCTTACGTGTGGAAATAGAACATTTTCTACGTCACGTTGATGAATGAGGGCCCTGGGCTATTTTGAACGTTTTGGCTACTTTTGATTTAAATTGTATAATTCACATTTTAAAATAGTTTGGTATCATTCCTTTCAGCACAGTCTCACCTATATGACCTGACAGTTTGTTTTTATACTGTACATACTGTATAGACTGTATACTGCATAATGTACAACACAAAACACAAAAACGATTTTAGAAGATGTGTTTTATAATTTTGAGGTTACTTGTATTTTTTATTTAATTTCTTTTGATATTTTTCCCCCTCCTTTTTTCTCCGATTTTCTCCCATCCCAATGTTAGTCGTTATGCCAATTCCCAATCCCCTTCCTGGTCGCTGCGCACTTACACCCCACAGTCGGTCTGGGAGAGTGGAGGCTATCACGTGCTTCCTCCGACACACGTCTAGCCAATCAACTGCTTCTTTTCACCTGGCAGCGCGGACTCTCACTGAGAGGGCGTAGCGTGTGGAAGGATCACACTATCCCACTTAGATCCTATCCACGCTTAGCAGGCGCCCCGACCGAACTGTAGGAGTCGCTGTTTACAACGACCCGGACCCACCCCGCCAGCTTCTCCCACCCTCTAATACTGCCAATTGTATTAGTGTGAACGGCCAGCCAAGCTGGTGACAACCCCGGAGCTGTGAGCTGGATTTGAACAGCGTCTCCGGGGTTGGTGACGAACGCAATCTCCGTTACGCCACCTGACCGCAGTTACTTGTATTGAGTATTTTCATTTTAGGGAACTTTGTACTTTCACTCCACTACAGCTACTAGTTACTTCGAAGAATTGATGAAGAGTTCTTTCAAATTTGAAGCCTGCCAACTTCAGAGTTATTGAACATAATCAGAGCAGGATAACTGGACCGCACACCACTTTAACCTTTAGAGGTCAATGGTTCGAGGGTTGAATGTTCCCAGGCACTGGGATACACAAACATCATGTAGAACGCATACTTTTACTTTTTGATACAATATCAAATACTTCTCTACTTTTACTTACGTAGGATTTTGAATGGAGGACCTTTACTTTTACCATATTTGATTTGGGTATTTCTACTTAAGTAAAGGAACTGTGTACTTCTTCCACCACTGAATATAGGGTTCCTTTCTGTGGCTGACCAATGCGAGTATATTTTAGGGATAGTATAGTATAAGGAATGCAGCATTGGGCCAAAAAATAAATGATGGTAATGTTGAAGTAAAAGCAATCAGGTGCTCATCAAGGGTGGGACGGTAAGGTATAGGATTAAATACAGCGGCTGTCCTGCTCCATTTAAAAGGAAGTCCATAGCGAAGGAGGCAGTCCAAAAGAAATCTGATGCACTCTGATTATAAGTTCATTTAAAAATCCTTTATTCAAACATGGATCACAATAGGTGTCCAAATTGAAACCTCCTCATGTAACATGATGAACACTCGGGAGTCGAAATCGCGACTAAGCGTGAATAAAGGGATTTTTTAATCAACTTGTGACCGGAGTGCCAGGAGCCACCGTATTTAATCCACTGCTAGCACGGTTGGGTTTGAAGAGAACCAGACCAGTAGACCAGAGTATGCGTTGAATCAACGCTGTTGATAATAACTAGATCACCATGGGGACAAAAGAGGGCCGTCCCATCAATACGGCCTTGCATGGAAATGAAACACGTTGTCCTTCTGGAGGAGGGGATTGACCCAGAACCTCTCGCTCTCAGCCACATACTTAACTCTCTCAATTGGCTCAACCGCACACGCAACCGTGTCAAGAGGTGACCTGCTAAACGTATTGGAGGCCCATCCTTTACCGTCTCACTCTATCATGTATCACAGTAGAAGAGTGACAAAACATAGCCTGGAGAGCTGTGATTGCAACTTCAAATTCAGCCAGCACAGGAAAAGAGATGGTGAGAGAGAGAGTTTGATTGATTGATTGATTGATTGATTGAAAATTTTAATTAACAGATTGCAGAATGGTTACAGTACAGTACAGCTCATTACACACAATTGTTAAGGGGACGCAGACCAGAGAAAGACCATCGTCTTGTTTACACCAGGGTCCCCCATTTTCAATTCATAATGACATACACAACATACAGATATACAGATATGAGAATCTAATCTAATCATCTAAACTAATCTAATTATGACATTTAAGACATACATGACATACAGATATACAGTACTGTTACATTTGTGACATACAAGATATGCAAATATACAGTATTAAACAGATCCTAACAGTAAATATATACATACGAGGGGGAGGGAAATGTACATTAGGAGGGGGTGGATGGGAGGGAGGGTGTTCGAACATTTACAGAGATCCTAACAGAAAATATATACATAGAGGGGGAGGAGACTGTACATTGGGAGGGGGTGGGTGGGGGGAGGGGGGGTGCAAGGTGCAAGCATAGGGAGGGGGTTGGACATTTACGGCGGCCAGTTTCGAATTGCAGCCTTCCGTAGGTGCTCTTTGAGAGTGGTTTTGAAGGTGGGTAGGGATTCAAATCTTTTTACGGCTGTGGGTAGGGCATTCCACATTGATGTGGCATAATTGCGAAACGTGTTTAGTCCCTTGTTTGAGACGAATCTGGGTTGAACATGATTTGTGGAACTCCCTCTGGTGTTGTGGTCATGGTATTCACTGACCTTTGGGAAGTATTTCGAAATGTACATGGGTACCTTAGTCGTGTAGTGTATCTTGTAGACCAGGCCCATTGCAAGTTGCTGTACTCTGTCGTCTACTCTAAGCCATCCTAGGTTGTCAAAATGTTTGTTTTGTGATGTTTGTAATCTTTTAATTTTTAATTTTTTTACTTAAATTTGTATTTGCAGTTTTTAAACATCCAAGACAATACATTTACTGACAAAATTATAAATAAAATAAAAAATAATATCAAAAAACAAACAAATAAAAGGGGGACAAAATAAATAAAAAGGAGTGACATGGGTTCATCGGTCCATACATTGTTTATTTACATTTCAATTTCTTGTTTCCTTTTCATTCTTCTGTGATGTTGTTTCCTTTCTTCCTATATTCCTCCCACTTTTCCCATTTTGACTCCAATTTCTCCTCTTGTAGCCTCAGCATATGTGTGATTCTCTCTATTTCCTGTATCCCCTCTATTATCTCTATCCATTTTTCCTTCGTCTGTGTTTCTACCCTGTACCACAGTTTAGTCAATACTTTCTTGGCTGCTACTAATAGTATCTTAATCAGATATTTGTCTTCTCCCTGAATTTCTTTCTGTGTCAAGTTCCCTATGTAGTACTTGACCTGTCTGGAGTATTTCATATCCTACTATTTCATTTATTATCCCTCCTATCTCCTCCCAATAGTTTCTTATTTTCTGACATTCCCAGAATATGTGTGTGTGGTTCGCTACTTCTTGCTCACATTTTCTCCAACATGGCGTCTGTGTTGGCATGTAATTGCCCTGCATTTCTGATGTTATAAATAATCTAATTATGTTTTTCCACCCAAACTCCCTCCATATCCTTGATCCTGTGGTTGATTGTTGTATCTTGCATGTGTTATACCATTTATCCTCTGTTATCTCTATTTTTAATTCTTTCTCCCACTTTTCTTTTATATACAAGGTTGTAATTTCCTTACTGTCCATTATTGCCTGAGATAGTGCTGATATAACCCTCCCCTTCCTTCCTTCATATGTTTTTACCATTATCTTAATTATCCCATTCTGTTCTTTGTATCTGTCCTGTTTTATTTCTTTGTTATAGTAATCTCTAATCTGTAAATATCTAAAGTGGTCTCTATTCTCTAGTCTAGAATCTTTCTTTCAATTTTTGTAGAGTATGCATCTCCCCTCCTTATATCATTGTACATATTGCTGTTATTATTTTTCTTTGATCTCTTTCATTGGAGTGTAGTTCAGTGCTAAAGTCTGTGTCTTTGTCACGTTGAGTCTATACCCTGAGTAATATCCATATTCTGTCAGTAAATCCATCAGTATCGGGAAGCTTGTGTCTGGTTGTCTCATATATACTATCACGTTGTCTGAGAACAGTCCCAATTTATGTTCTGTTCCCCTTATCTCCACCCCTTTGATGTCTTTGGACTGTCTAATTAGTTGAGCCAGTGGTTCGATGAATACATCGAAGAGCGTCGCCGAGCGTACCACGGGTATTGCACTACCCCCCCTGCAGGTTCTATACAACAAGAGGTGCAAATCCAGAGCCTGCAGGATAATGAAAGACCCTCACCACCCCAATAACAGCCTGTTTCAGCTGCTGAGGTCAGGCAGACGCCTGCGAACCCCAGCTACTAGGACAGAGCGGCTTAGGCTCAGCTTCTTCCCCCAGGCCATCAGAGCCATGAACAATGAACATTGAGTGCTCAGAACATTGAACTATCCACACACAAGCACACATGAACACACACACGACACGCACACTGTGCACGCTCACACACGAGCAGCCACTTTAACATGAGCGGGCACACACTCATGTCGCACACACGCACACTTATGGCCAAAGGAAAGGACACTTTAAATCAGAATAACAGGAACAGTGTATTGCACTACCAAAGCTAACTAGCATGTCCCATATGCTCTGTAAATAACTATGTACAGATACCGAGATGTCACTCCATGTTACCTGTTACCTGTTTACTGCACAATGTTGTTTTTTCATTTTGATTCTATTATATGTACCACTGTATTGCACATCGTTGCGGGCAAGACCACCCGCATTTCATTGTATACCTGTATGCCGTAACAATTAAAACTCTTGACTTGACTTGACTTGACCCTGTCTGGTAGCTCTCTCTAGTTTAATCCGGTCCGTCAGACTACCATTTACCTTAATCCTTGCCGTCGGTTCTTGATATAATGCCCTAATTGTTTTCATAGCGTTTTTGTCTAATCCAAATTCTCCAATACTTTATATAAAAATATCAAGCTCACACTGTCGAATTCTTTTTCTGCGTCTAGGCTAACTAATACTGCACTTCCTCCTTCCTTTTGTATCTCCTCTACTATCTGTACTGTCTTCCTTATGTTATCCTGTGTCTGTCTTCCTTTAATGAATCCGGTCTGGTCTTCGTCTATAATATCTGTGAGGTTTGGTCCGCTCCCCGCCACATGCTCCGTTCCTTTAAGGTACTATGTTGATTGATGCATTCCCCGCCACGCGCTCCGTTCCTTTAAGGTGCCGTGTTGATTGGTGCATTCCCCGCCACACGCTTTTGGAGCAAGTATCAATCTCATCCCGCAGCTGTCACAGTTTGTAATTAGCGCCCCTGAAGGCTTTATATACACAGACCTCCTTGCTATCGATGTTGGGTCGCTCTGGAATACAACTGCATATACCTGCCTTTCCCCGTCGCTGTTCCTGTCTTCTTTTTCTCCAGAACCTTTTTGTGGAGAACCGCTGTGGAGAACCTGGTTCCCCGTTTGGAGCTGCGCCTCGTTATCTGCCCGCTTTACGCGTTGCGCTCTGGTGAGTTTTTGGAAACAGTCCTTTTGGATTATCAGTTTTTTGTGTGTTTGGTCAACACTGAAGAAATACCGTTTTTGTTTTGTACTGGACTCAGCTAATTTGTGTGTTAGGATAACACTGAAGAATTCCGTTTTGTTTCGCACTGGACTCAGCTAATTTGTGTGTTAGAATAACACTGAAGAATACCGTGTTGTTTTTCACTGGACTCAGCTAACTTGTGTGTGGTACACCGAAGATCAAGTCACTTGGGATTAATACTGGACTCAGTCACCTCTCTGCCTCTGTGTGTTCGTTGGGCTGTTTCTGATTTCTCTCTCTCTCCGTTTTCCACCGTGAGTGAGAGCTGGGAGTATCTGCAGAGCCGCTACAACGTCACATGCCAATTCCTCACCACTATCTACTGGGAGTATCTGCAGAGCCGCTACATCGTCACATGCCAGATCTCTGTTTGTTTGATTACTGTACCTCATCCATCTTGTGACTCTGTAAATAAATACGCCCTAGCTTTTGGCTAACTCTGAACTTCCTGTCTGTGCCGTTGCGTTTGAGGTCGGTTACAAACCATAACATTACGACCCAACCATGACGACCTCAGCCGACACAGAGAGGGTCAGAACAGCGTTAGCGGTCCAGATTGAGTTAACCAACGACCACAGCCTACAGCTAGGTGCGGCTGCGGTTGCTGTACAGGAGCTCCGAGACCAGGTCCTGCCTATTCAGGAGTCCCTTGGCTCTCTGGCTAGCCAGCAGTCTAATATTCTCCACCAATTACAAGCGCTGAGTGAAACCGTTAACACCTTGCTTGTAACCCCACTTACTTCAGGAGCCTCGGCCGGAGCATCACCCGCAGCCCTGGCAGGCCCCGCGCCTCCCGATCCCGCACCTCGGGAGCCCCGTCTCTCCGAACCACGGTTGTTCGATGGTAACTTCGAGGATTGTGCCACATTCATCATGCAATGTGAGTTGGTTTTTCGTCATCAACCCAGCCGATTCACTTCAAGGGGAGCCCGAGTGGCTTACATGACTAACTTGCTCTCAGGCCGGGCAGCCCAGTGGGTCACTGCCTCCTGGGCAATGGGGGCTGATTTCTGTTTTTCCTACCCAGACTTCGTGGCTGAGCTCCGCAGGGTTTTTCACCACCCAGCCCGTGGCCAGGACCCTGGAGCCCGGTTGGGCACCTTCCGGCAGGGCAGTGGCGGGGTCACCGACTACGTGCTGGAGTTCAGACTGGCGGCAACGGAGAGCGGTTGGAACGATCAAGCGCTTCGTCTCACCTTCATGAGGGGGCTCAACGACGCTGTCAGGGACCAGCTCGCGACCCGTGAGGAACCTGAGTCCCTCGAGGACCTATTCAGCCTCGCCATTCGCATCGACGGACGCCTCCAGGAGAGAAGACGTGAGAGAACCCGACAGGGACCTCCAGAGGTTCTCCAGACCACCCGTACTCGTGACGGTACTGCGGTCCGCCCTGCTCCCAACACGACTGGTGGCCCCTTCCCCTCCCGTTCGGTGCCCGGGGAGGAACCCATGCAGCTGGGACGTTCACATCTTAGCCAAGCTGAACGGGAGGCGAGGTTCAGGTCCGGCCTTTGCCTCTACTGCGGTCGGGATGGACACCGTATCGCCAACTGCCCCACCCGGCCAAAAGACCAGGCTCGCCGGGACCCCGGGAGATCCTGGTGAGCCGTTTTCTCGTTCCCAGAGCCATGCACCACCTAGCCGTCTGATTAGCGTCACCCTGGCCTGGGCGGACCAACGGGCCACGGTGGAGGCACTCATTGACTCGGGGGCTGACGAGAGTTTCCTAGACTTCGAGTTTGCTACCCGGGCCAACATTCCACTTGAGGACCTCGTGAGGCCATTGGAGGTATTCGCATTGGACCAACACCGCCTGGCTGACATCACTCAACGCACCTGTCCTGTCCTGCTCACCATTGCTGGTAACCACGTTGAGAGACTCCAGTTTTTTATCACCAGATCCCCTCTTGTCCCAGTAGTCCTGGGCCGGCCCTGGCTCGCACTGCACGAGCCCCACATCGCCTGGTCCTCCGGTACCATCAGGGGGTGGAGCTCCTCCTGTCATGCCCAGTGTCTTCAGGCGGCGTCCTGTCCCTCGCCCCCGAGATCCGTTTGTGAGCCGCCTCCGGACCTCTCGACCATACCCCCCCGAGTACCACGACCTCAAGGAAGTTTTCAGTAAGTCCAGGGCTCAGGCCCTTCCGCCTCACCGGCCTTACGACTGTGCCATCGACCTCCGCTCAGGGGCTCCCCTTCCCGGCAGCCGCCTCTACAGTATGACCGTCCCTGAGAAGGCAACGATGGATCAATATATCTCCGAGTCCTTGGAAGCAGGACTCATTCGGCCTTCCTCCTCTCCTGTGGCGGCCGGTTTCTTCTTTGTTGGGAAGAAGGACGGAGACCTTCGATCCTGCATCGACTATCGCCAGCTCAACGAGATCACCATTAAGAACAAGTACCCTCTTCCTCTTATGAACTCCACCTTCGAGCCTCTCACCCAGGCTACCGTCTTTACCAAGCTGGACCTCCGGAGTGCCTACCATCTAGTCCGTATCCGAGAGGGCGATGAGTGGAAGACCGCCTTCAAGTCTCCCAGGGGCCACTACGAGTACCTGGTAATGCCGTTCGGCCTCACCAACGCTCGGCGGTATTCCAGGCGCTCATGAACGATGTCCTTCGTGACATGCTGGAGGAGTTTGTGGTAGTATACCTAGACGACATCCTCATTTTCTCCAAGACCCTCGAGGAACACATCCAGCATGTCCGCCGTGTGCTGGAGCGCCTCCTCCACAATCGGCTCTTCGTCAAGGCAGAGAAGTGCCGATTCCACTCCGACTCCGTCGATTACCTAGGTTTCATCGTGGAGAGAGGCTTGACCCGAGCTGACCCTCGCAAGATCCGGGCCGTGGAGGAGTGGCCGGAACCCACCTCTCGGAAGGAGTTACAGAGCTTCCTCGGGTTCGCCAACTTCTACCGAAGATTCATCCGGAACTACAGTCAAGTGGCGGAACCGCTTACCAGGCTGACCTCTCCCGCCCTGCCGTTCGACTGGTCCCCAGCGGCGTGTGCTGCGTTCCGCTCCCTCAAGAAGAGGTTCACTTCCGCCCCGATCTTGCTCCATCCAGACCCCAAGAGACAGTTCATCGTAGAGGTGGACGCCTCGGATACTGGACTAGGAGCTATCTTATCCCAGCGGTCGGCAACAGACCAGAAGGTACATCCGTGCGCCTTCTACTCGCGTCGTTTCCTCCCTGCCGAGAGGAACTATGACATCGGCAATCGGGAGCTGCTGGCGGTTGTGGCTGCCTTGGAGGAGTGGCGTCATTGGCTAGAGGGGGCCGAGGAGCCATTTACCATTTGGACGGACCACAAGAACCTGACGTACAACCGTGCTTCCAAGCGCCTCAATGGCCGGCAGGCAAGATGGGCCAGCTTCCTCAGTCGGTTCGACTTCTCGCTGACGTTTCGCCCTGGTTCCCGCAACACGAAGGCCGACTCCCTGTCCCGGTTACACTCCAAGGGGGCTCCAACCACTGAGAACCCGACTCCCATCCTCCCAGAGGCCAGGGTGGTAGGAGTAGTCACCTTGGGCATCGAGGGGGTGGTAAGGCGTGCCCTACGCTTCCATCGCGCTCCAGGCAATGTACCGGTTCATCGTCTCTTCGTCCCCGACTCGGTCCGGTCCCGGGTCCTCCAGTGGGGCCATACCAGCCGGTTCGCCTGCCACCCGGGCGTTCATCGCACGTTCTCCTTCCTGGCTCGTCGATTCTGGTGGCCCACCATGAGGAACGACGTCAAGGAGTTCGTACTGGCCTGCGCAGTCTGCGCCCGCAGCAAGGCCTCCCACCAGGCACCCTCCGGGCTATTGCAGCCGCTTCCCATTCCGAGCCGTCCTTGGTCACATGTGGCGCTGGACTTCGTCACAGGTCTTCCTTCTTCCCAGGGGAACACATGCCTACTGACCGTGGTGGATCGGTTCAGCAAGGGGGTTCACCTCGTGGCCCTTCCCAAGCTTCCCTCGGCGGCCGAGACGGCGGACCTCCTGACACACCACGTGTTTCGCCTCCATGGTTTTCCCCAGGACGTCGTCTCGGACCGGGGGCCCCAGTTCACTTCCCAGGTATGGCGGGCTTTTTGCAAGGGATTGGGGGCAACGGTCAGTCTTTCCTCTGGTTATCATCCCCAGACTAACGGACAAACGGAGAGGATGAACCAGAGTGTGGAGTCTGCTCTTCGGTGTGTGGCTGCCGAGAAACCCGCTTCTTGGAGCCGTTTACTTCCCTGGGTCGAGTACTCCATCAACTCCATGGTCAGTTCCGCCACCGGCCTCTCACCCTTTGAGGTATCCCTGGGCTACCAACCCCCTCTTTTCCCTGCACAGGAGTCGGAGGTGGCAGTTCCCTCCGTACAGGACCACCTCGACCGGTGCCGTCGGGTCTGGGAGATCACCAGGACTGCGCTGCTCCGGTCATCGGAGCGCGCCAGTCGTGGGGCTGACCGGCGCCGGGTTCCTGCGCCGACGTACCACCCTGGGCAGAAGGTGTGGCTTTCCGCAAGGGACCTTCCACTTCGGTCCTCGGCCAAGAAGCTTAACCCCCGGTTCGTCGGTCCTTTTGAGGTTCTGAAGGTACTCAGTCCGGCGGCGGTGAGTCTTAAGCTTCCTGCGTCCATGCACATTCACCCCGTTTTCCATGTGTCCCGGGTTAAGCCTCTCTCTCTCAGTCCCCTGATGCCTCCTGCTCCGGAACCACCTCCTCCCGAGATGGTGGACGGTCACCCCCAGAGGCAGGTCCGCCGGTTGATGGGCGTTCGACGGCGGGGTCGGGGGTTCGAGTACCTGGTGGACTGGGAGGGGTACGGTCCGGAAGAACGGAGCTGGGTCTCCCGCCAGCTCATCGTGGATCCCGGCCTGATCACCGACTTCCATCGTGCCCATCCGGGCGAGCCGGGTCGGGCTGGTCGCCGGGTGGCTCCCGTGGAGGGGGGGGGTACTGTGAGGTTTGGTCCGCTCCCCGCCACACGCTCAGTTCCTTTAAGGTACTATGTTGATTGATGCTTTCCCCGCCACGCGCTCCGTTCCTTTAAGGTGCCGTGTTGATTGGTGCATTCCCCACCACACGCTTTTGGAGCAAGTATCAATCTCATCCCGCAGCTGTCACAGTTTGTAATTAGCGCCCCTGAAGGCTTTATATACACAGACCTCCTTGCTATCGATGTTGGGTCGCTCTGGAATACAACTGCATATACCTGCCTTTCCCCGTCGCTGTTCCTGTCTTCTTTCTCTCCAGGACCTTTTTGTGGAGAACCGCTGTGGAGAACCTGGTTCCCCGTTTGGAGCTGCGCCTCGTTATCTGCCCGCTTTACGCATTGCGCTCTGGTGAGTTTTTGGAAACAGTCCTTTTGCATTATCAGTTTTTTGTGTTTGCTGAACACTGAAGAAATACCGTTTTTGTTTTGTACTGGACTCAGCTAATTTGTGTGTTAGGATAACACTGAAGAATTCCGTTTTGTTTCGCACTGGACTCAGCTAATTTGTGTGTTAGAATAACACTGAAGAATACCGTGTTGTTTTTCACTGGACTCAGCTAACTTGTGTGTGGTACACCGAAGATCAAGTCACTTGGGATTAATACTGGACTCAGTCACCTCTCTGCCTCTGTGTGTTCGTTGGGCTGTTTCTGATTTCTCTCTCTCTCCGTTTTCCACCGTGAGTGAGAGCTGGGAGTATCTGCAGAGCCGCTACAACGTCACATGCCAATTCCTCACCACTATCTACTGGGAGTATCTGCAGAGCCGCTACATCGTCACATGCCAGATCCCCGTTTGTTTGATTACTGTACCTCATCCATCTTGTGACTCTGTAAATAAATACACCCTAGCTTTTGGCTAACTCTGAACTTCCTGTCTGTGCCGTTGCGTTTGAGGTCGGTTACAAACCATAACAATATCTGTCATAAATGTCTCAAATCTTTTGGATATTATTGATGTATACATCTTGTAATCTACATTAAGTATGGACACTGGTCTGAAACTGCTACATAGTTCTTTATCTTTCCCTTCTTTTGGAATTATAGTAATTATGGCTTATTTCCATGAGGTTGGCATTGTGCCTTCTTTCATCGTGTGTCTGAATGCTGCTTCTAATATGGGGCTCAGTTCCTGTCTAAATGTTTTGTAGAATTCAGAGGGGAATCCGTCGCTACCCGGTGACTTACTGTTCTTTGCTTTACTGATCACATTCCCCACTTCCTGTTCTGTAATCTCTGCGTTTAATATTTCGTTCTGTTCCTTCCCTATCGACGGTAAATCTAGTTTTTCTAAAAAATTCTCTATCTCCTCTTCTCCTGCCGCTATCGGCTGTGTGTATAGTTTCTTATAGTATTCTTCAAATGTCTTCTGTAGCTAAGGGGCTACACAACCCTGACTGTATTGAGATATGTTAGATTAAACCACTACTAAAGAATATTAATTTAGCCAGACAGTACAGTTAGACAAAATGGCGGACACTCCATTGACTGCGCAGGGACAGGGATACAAGTTGAACAAGCATCATGTTTAATGTTAATAGCAAACATACATATTATTTATTACGGTTCTCCTTTAATACTAGAATGTCAGTGCAACAAAGTCAACGGTAACGAATGGTTCCTAGACTACGGATACTCGACCGGTGGAGCTCTGAAGGGAGTGAGACGAAGCGAGGCGATACAGGGAAAAGCAAGATGGTGGCTGGAGACGGTTGGTTTTCTCTAGAGCTCCTGCTCCAGAGAAACTGTAGACTGGTCGGATAATCCTGTCGTCGCTGGGAGAAGGGGTCTTGTACGGAACCGGTCCTTGTATTCCTAGCACCCGATGGCAGGGTTAATAGCTATTAATCCAAAAGCCTGTTGGCATAGATGGTAGCTAGCTAGCTTCGTTTGTACGTGAAGCTAACCCGCAGACGGTCTCCAATGAGTAGTTATATCCAAACGGCGCTGGGTTTAACTAAAAGTCTCTCCACGTTACTTCGCTTACACAAGTCACTATACTGTGCCAATAATAGCTCGACAATATTATAGTTGTATCTAAGTAGCCATTAGCTCTCTATAACGATACACCGCGATCGGTCTGTGTACAACTGCACCAGACGTCTTTCACTCTCGCTCTGCTAGTTTTCCTGTTATGCTGCTGCTGCTGCCGCACGTCGTCTACCCAACATACTCTATCTGGTTCCCTGTTGGACCCAGCCTGTTCACCTGTACAGAATCAATGCGCTTGCTCTGGGCTTGTCCGGGCATGTCTGAACATGTCTAGAAAACATGTCTAGGGGGCGCGCGCCCTGGCGCCTACAGCGTCAAGAATGGGACACAATAAGGCAAACGAAGAATACTGTTTAGGCAAACAGATGACGTTAAAGATATATATCTTATATATATAAACAATATATAAGTTATACAAAATAATAAACGCAGACTTTCAGTGTTAATCTGGACCTTCAGAACAGCCGCCCCCTAATTAGTCCGCACCTAATTAGTAAATAAAATGTGGGGCACAGATTAATATTAAGGATCAAGTCAACTTCTCCATAATGTGCTATGGGGAGTTGGAAATAATCTATAAGGTCAGTGGGTTATCGTCGTTGTCAGGGGGGTCAGGGAACGCAGGAAGTGGTGTCAACTTAGCTACTGGTCTGGTATAAGTCCGCCCTTGGACGATGACTTCTGCCGCTCTGACCTTCCCATCTGAACCATTAATTACTCTGCTCACGTGGCCGGCTGGCCACGTAGCTCGGGGTAGTGACTGGTCTATTATCATCACGACGGTCCCCACGGTCAGGTTGTCCCTGTCTTTCACCCATTTCTGATGGGCTGGAAGGGAGGGTAAGTAGCGTAGGAGGAAGCGGGCCCAAGACTGGTCGGCCAGTACTTGGCTGTGTCTCCACATTCTCCGTCCATTCCTCCCGTCCCTTCTGTACACCGTGTGAGAAAGGTTAGGGTCCGGCCGCCCCATCAAGAGGTTGTTTGGGGTGATGGGTTTGATGTCAGCTACGTCGCTTGGAACGTAGCCGAGGGGCTTGGAGTTCAGAACTCCCTCTTCTCAAGGGATGGCCACCTCGCGGAGTAAGACAAGTTCATCCTCCCACTCTCTCCATGTGGTAGCCAGGTGCTCGGGTATGGGGTCGTCCCAGCCCTGCTCCTTGTCCCACAGTTCTCTCACCAGCATTTTCGCCCGGGTGGTGTAGGGGAGGATACATCCCATTGGGTCGTACTGGCTGGCGAGTGTTCGGTACACACTCCGCCGAGTGGTCAGTCTAGTCGTGGACGTCTCCTGATCCGTCCTCAGAGGTGTGTGTTGGTAGTGAAGCGAGTCTGTCTTGAAGCGCCAGACGAGGCCCAGGGTCATCTCTTGCGCTTCGCCTGGGGTGTGCGCCATCCAGGTCTAGCTGCTCGCGGCCTTGGTCTCTGGGGGGGGGAGAACTTGAGGGTCGTTACTGGCCCACTGTCGGAGGTCGAATCCACCTTTGGCTAATGAAGCTCGTAGCTTCAGTAGGATGCTCTCTGCCTCTTCTGGCATGGATAAGCTCTGTAGGCAGTTGTCCACGTAGAAACTTCTTTCAACGCTGTGTCGGACATCATCGTCGGCTCCGGGGTCTTCGGCCACGTGCTTCTGTAACGCGAACGTGGCGCAGCACGGGCTGCAGGTGGTGCCGAATGGGAGTACCTCCCATTGGTATATCGAGGATTGTTCGTCGTCGAGCCTCTCTCTCCACAGAAACCTCAGTAGAGGCTTGTCTTCCTCCATCAGTCGAACTTGTAGGAACATCCCCTTGATGTCGCCGCTGATGGCCACTTTGTCCTGATGAAAGCGTATCAGGACGCCGAGGAGGGAGGGTCCGAGTGTCGGGCCGGGCAGGAGTAGGTTATTCAGATTCTGCTGTCCAATCTGATAACTGCAATTGAACACGATGCGGTTCTTTCCGTTGTGGGTGACCTTGTGGTGGGGCACGTACCATGACTCTGTCGTCCTTTCTGCCTCGTGGTCATCGATTTTCTTTATGTGGCCGGCTGTTACCAGCTTCTCGATCTCGGTGCGATATATCGTTGCTTGGGGGGGATCCTTGGCGAGGCGCCGCTCAGTGCTCTGTTGGTAGTGGTGCGTCGCTCCCTTAGGCACATGCAGAGTGGGCATCCCTTCCCACCTCAAGAGTGGGGTCGCGTATCTTAGCACTCCGTCGACCTCGACCCTCGTAGTCTTCTGCTCGAGTAGAGCTATGGCATACTTGTCCTCTTTGGATCGAACCATCTTGCGTTCGTTCTTGAATGGCAGCGAGTCTAGTGTCCATAGCCTCTCAACGTGCTGTAGGAGGGTATTGTCTGTGTCGCTCACCTTGGTGTAAAGGCAGCGTGTGGACGTTGGTCGGCTGGAAGGCCCGGAGAGGGGGCCCTGGAGCATCCATCCCAGTCGGGTCTTAACCGCGGCTGGGCATCCTCTGGGTCCGATGTGGACCGCATCAGTTGGGACAATGAGGTCCGCGTGGTCGGAGCCAATGAGTAGGGTCGGTGTAGCGCCGCTAATGAGCGGTATGGGCAGTTGGCGTAGGTGGTCGTACTTTTCCCTCAGCTGTGGGATGGGGTAATCATAGCGTGACAAACCTATGTCGTAGCTTGTGAACGCCTTGCTGATGCTGTACCGCTTCTCGGGCTGGTCGATCGCTGCAATGGTGAACGAGACGTTTTCACCTTTGATTGTCTTTAAGTCTCGACGAATGGTACGGAGGGTCATGGTCTCCTCTGGACCCCGCAGGTCCAACTGGGTCGCGGCGGAGGCGAGGAGGAGGGTCTTCTCCGACCCGTCGTCGAGGACGGCGTAGGTGTCGAGTACCTTGTCCCGTGACTGAGGAGTACTCGTACCACCTTGAGGAGCACCCTGGAGCTCCCACTCTTCGCGGGGTCGATGTAGAGTACTTCTGCTCTCGAGCTGCTTTGTGGGGCTGGGTTTCGCTTGTTGCTCTCGTGCAGTGCTTCGAGGTGAGCGCCGTCACACTTGCCACACTTCTTCTTAAGGCGGCATTCTGCTGCCATGTGGCCGCGCGCGCAGCGGAAGCAGCGGCGGTTAGCTTTAATCCACTGACTTACTTCGACGGTGGTCATTTTCTTGAATGCGTCGCACTGTGACAGCCAGTGTTCGTTGTCGCAGTATTGACATGCAATCTTCCATTTCCCCTTGGCGGGGGGGTTGTGACTCTTCTGTCGTGACACCGACTCGGCCTGGTGCATCACTGTGATGGGCCTGCTTTGGTCTTTAAACCTCCTCGGCCCCTCTTTAATGTTCGAGCCACCTCATGCGAAGGTGTCAATTCTTAGGCTGCTAACCTCCCTGGCTAGGAAGTCAGCAAGGTCCAGGAGTGACTGTTCTGGGCCATTCGGGTCACAGTAGTTTCTTTGCCGCCGAAAACGTTTTTGGCGGAATGGGGGGAGCTTCTCCAATATGCGCTCCACGTTGGAGTTGGCGTACAACTCGTACATCCCCTTCTCTCGTTGGGACCCGAGCATCCCTACCAGGGACTGTACTTTGACGGATAGGTCGTCCAGGGCTCGGTTGTCTTTAGCTGGGGGGAGACGTTCGATCTCACATATCTCCTGAATGACATAGTCCCATGTACGTCCGTAACGTGCGCCGAGGGCAACCAGGGCGTCGGAATAGGGAGTTTGTGAATTGGAGTATGCCAGCGCTATGTTGTGCGCTCTAGTTACCTCGAGGTGCTTAAGGAGAATGGCATACTTGTATGACTCGTCCTGTACTCCGGACATAATTGTCTCTAGGCACATATGCAGCTCGGTATACTGCGCTCGGTCTTCTCTTGTGAAGTCTGGGAATGTGGGTGTCCCAATGTAGGATGCCATGGATGGCTGTGACACTGACGCATGTGGGGGAGAGGCATCCGTGGCGAGTCTCCCCGTACGTGGGGTCGTTGGTTCGTGCTGGGCGGGAACCAGGGGCTGGGTTCCCAGGCACTATTCCTCGGTGCCGTCTGGTGCTCGAACTCCCCACTGGGACGTGTTGGGGGTTCATAACGCAGCGTGTCGGGACTGAGACCGGGGCTGCGCTGAGCCTCCTGGTCTGAGATGGGGTAGTGCGGGTGGGCTTTCTGTCCTCCCTCGTCCTCCGTCAGGCTTTGTAGTCGCTCGGCTAACTGCTCTGCAACGTAAGCAGGTTCTTCCCGTAGGCGGGGTCCCGTGTAGCTTTGTCGGGGAGGGGAAGGTGCCCCGTGTCGTGATGATCTCCGGGAGCTCCGGGTGGAAGAGTGGGGAGTCACCCTCTGGAGCGCTTGCTCCATCATTTGTGCTTGTAGACGGTCTCGCTCCGCCTCGCGCTGCGCATTGGCTGCGTCGCGCTGCGCATTGGTGCGGTCTCGCTCCATGTTTTCTTCAGCCTGGAGGTGCCTCTCTTCCAGTCTGATGGTCATCGTGGCGTCAGCCTGGAGGTGACTCTCTTCCAGTCTGAGATGTTCGCACTCACTCTCTTGTTGCGCCTGGAGGCGGTCACGCTCACCCTGGAGGCGGTCACGCTCACTCTGGAGGCGGTCACGCTCACTCTCTTGTTGCGCCTGGAGGCGTCTCACTTCCACTCTGAAATGTTCACTCTCACTTTCTCGTTGCGCCTGGAGGCGGTCACGCTCACCCTGGAGGCGATCCCTTTCCGCCGAAGCGGTTATCGTGGCGATCAGGACTTGCGCTAGCCTCTGGTCGGCCTCGCTTGGGGATGACGCTGATGATGGTGATTTGGAGTTGGCAGGGCTTGGCGGTGACCTGGTCTTCTACCGCGCTCCGAGGTCCATCTCGCGGGCGCGGTGCTCTTTACTCTGGTGCGCTCCGAGGTCCATCTCGGGGGCGCATTCTTTACCTTCTTGCGCTCTGAGGTCCATCTCGGGGGCGTGGCGTTCTATGGGTATAGTCAAGTCATGCCCCGCTTGTCCCCCCCCATAAGCTAAGTCAGTTTCACTTAAACTAGCTTGGGTCTCTACCCCTGGGGTTGACAGGTCGATAAGGTTGGGCATACTTGAGCTACTAATGTTATCCTTGCTTAATGTCCTCGTAGATAAGCTAGGAGGTAAATCTACAGCGTAGCTCTCCAAGTGGGGAGGGGGCTGACGCTGGCGCCTAGAGCGCTCTAATGGGGGAGAGCCGATTGGAGAGTGTCCGCCGCTGGCCATATTATCACTAATATGATTATTATTACTGATACCCTCCGGCTCGAAGGACCAATTGTAGCTAAGGGGCTACACAACATTGACTGTATTGAGATATGTTAGAATAAACCACTACTAAAGAATATTAATTTAGCCAGACAGTACAGTTAGACAAAATGGCAGACACTCCATTGACTGCGCGGGGACAGGGATACAAGTTGAACAAGCATCATGTTTAATGTTAATAGCAAACATACATATTATTTATTACGGTTCTCCTTTAATACTAGAATGTCAGTGCAACAAAGTCAACGGTAACGAATGGTTCCTAGACTACGGATACTTGACCGGTGGAGCTCTGAAGGGAGTGAGACGAAGCGAGGCGATACAGGGAAAAGCAAGATGGTGGCTGGAGACGGTTGGTTTTCTCTAGAGCTCCTGCTCCAGAGAAACTGTAGACTGGTCGGATAATCCTGTCGTCGCTGGGAGAAGGGGTCTCGTACGGAACCGGTCCTTGTATTCCTAGCGCCTGATGGCAGGGTTAATAGCTATTAATCCAAAAGCCCGTTGGCATAGATGGTAGCTAGCTAGTTTCGTTTGTACGTGAAGCTAACCCGCAGACGGTCTCCAATGAGTAGTTATATCCAAACGGCGCTGTCTCTAACTTTAAGTCTCTCCACGTTACTTCGCTTACACAAGTCACTATACTGTGCCAATAATGGCTCGACAATATTATAGTTGTATCTAAGTAGCCATTAGCTCTCTATAACGATACACCGCTATCGGTCTGTGTACAACTGCACCAGACGTCTTTCACTCTCGCTCTGCTAGTTTTCCTGTTATGCTGCTGCTGCTGCCGCACGTCGTCTACCCAACATACTCTATCTGGTTCCCTGTTGGACCCAGCCTGTTCACCTGTACAGAATCAATGCGCTTGCTCTGGGCTTGTCCGGGCATGTCTGAACATGTCTAGAAAACATGTCTAGGGGGCGCGCGCCCTGGCGCCTACAGCATCAAGAATGGGACACAATAAGGCGAACGAAGAATACTGTTTAGGCAAACAGATGACGTTAAAGATATATATCTTATATATATATAAACAATATATAAGTTATACAAAATAATAAACGCAGACTTTCAGTGTTAATCTGGATCTTCAGAACATCTTCTCTATTTCAGCTGGTTCTCTTAGTATTTTGTTTGTGTTCGTGTCCCTTATTGTGTGTATTGTGTTAAATTTTTGTTGTGTCCTGATTCGTCTAGCTAAAAGTCTGGTCGCTCTCGGTCCTCCTTCATAGTATGTCTGTTTCATGTATCTAGCCTTCTTCTCTATTTCTGTCAGCAGTTCTTTGTTTATCTTTCCTCTAATGTCCTTTGCCTCTCTAAGTGTCCTTTGGTTCTTTAAGTTTTGGTGTTCTTTCTCTAATTCTTTCAGTTCCTTTATTAAGTTCTGGTATGTCTCTATTCTGGCCTTCTTGAGTAATGCCATCTTTGCTATACATTTTCCTCGTATTACTACCTTTAGTGCATCCCATAAAATTTTTGGGTCTACCTCTCCGTTATCATTTTCTTTTCTGTATCTAATTATGTTTCCTTTTACTTCGTTAACCAAACCTTTGTTATTTAATAGCCCTACGTTCAGTCTCCAAACTGTATTTCTCTGTCTACTTTTAAGATTTACTGTCAAATATATTACGCTATGGTCTGATATGTCCGTTACCCCTATCCTGCAGTCTTCTACCCTGTATATGTCCCCTGTTGTCATGAGAAAATAGTCTATCCTTGAACATGTTGTGTTTGGATGTGAATAATGTGTGTATTCTCTGTCTAGTGTGTGCATTTCTCTCCATATATCCATGATTCCTACTTCTGTCATTTGTATATTCATATATTTGCTAATGTTTGTCCTCAATTTCTTTGTGCTTATCGTGTCTATGTCATAGTTCAATACTACATTAAAATCACCTGTACAGATTAGGACCCCTTCCCCTTCCATCGCTATGATATCAAAGATTGTTTCAAATAGATATTTCTCACTTTCTGGTGGAGCATACACATTCACTAGTGCTACCATTTGACCTTCCATTTTCCCCTTGACAAATAATAATAATAATACATTTTATTTGGAGGTGCCTTTCAAAACACCCAAGGTCACCTTACAGGGCATAAGAACAGAACAATCAAGATTAAAACAATGATCTTGGCAAAAGAAGAAAAAGAATGTAAACGTATGAAATATAATAACATTGTGCAGTTATAGTGAGTATGCCCAGTAAGCAAGGCAGGTAAAAGACAAAGTTAAGAAAAGAATAAGATAAACAACAAGAAGTATAAAAAACAGTGAAGTTAAAATAACAGACAAACAAACAGCAGGGGGTATTGGGCAGTGATGGAGGTTATAGTGAATATGCGAGTTTGAACAGATGGGTTTTCAATTGTGATCTGAATGATGAGAGTGAGTCTGACTGTCGGGTGTGTGGGGGCAGGGAGTTCCAGAGTCTGGGAGCCGAGCAGCTGAACGCTCGGGCACCCATGGTACCATTAAATACCTCCCCTCTTTATCCCTTATTTCCCTGATCATTTCAAACTTCACTGTGTTCTTAATTAGTATAGCTACTCCTCTTCTAAGGTTCTGTTTAAAATAACTATAAAACAAATTCTCATACCCGAATCTCTTCAGTTTTTCATGTTCTTGTGATATTAGATGTGTTTCTTGTAAGAAGATAACCTGCGCCTCTTCTTTCTTAAGCTTCGTCATCACCTTACTCCTTTTGATCGAACTATTCATACCATTAACATTCAACAACATCATTTTGATACCCTTAACTTGTGTCATATTTCTTTTCCAAATGTTCTCCCGTTCTACCCATGTCACATAAGATAATATTTGTGGTTGTAGCCACTGCTATCCCTGTCTGACTTACATAGAACCATAATAAACAATAACATCAACAATAACATTGGGTACTTCCATGGTAGTAGAGGATCTCAGTCGTATCCCTCTTTCCCCCGCTGGCGGGTGGGGAGTAGTGGCTCTCCTAGTGAGAGGGCTCCCCCTAGTGGCAAGAAGATGCGCACTATACATGTACAACTTGTTCTGTGTGCGACCTCCGAGCTCCCGGTCAAAGCTCTGCATTAGTCACTTTCATGTTCCCGTTTATTTGTATTATGTGTAACATCCATGGGCGGAGTTTATGGGGGTGCAGGGGGTGCATTGCACCCCCTGGTGGCCGGGGGTGAAATTGCCTTTTTTTTTTTTTATTTTTTTTTTAATCAAGATTATTTTTATTTTAATAAAATTATAATAATTGTGAGAAACAAATCTGAATTCTATTATGTTTTGTTTTACAATACATTCATTTTATAGTAGTAATCATGTCACATTATAAGGCAAACCTTCTGTAGTGTGGCAGTGAAAGGGTTAACGGCAACGCGCGGCCAGCAGCAGCAGCGCGATACAAAGCCACTTATTCTGAGATGATAATTAATGTATCTGGATAACCAATGCACGAATTTTGTCGAGGCAGGTAGCGTTATTTCGGGAAAATTGATATCTATAGCCTGGTATATTTTTCGTCCACGAAAAATGGAGGCTGTAATAATTATTATTGCTCGAGAGTCTCTATGAATAATAATAATTAGAGCCTAAGTCAGTTAAAAATGATCCCCCGTAGTGCTGTGTGTGTGAGTGTGTGTGTGTGCTGCTGTACTACCTAAATAAAATAAAAAATTAGGGGTTAGGGCATTGTAAAAACGCTAAAATAATAAAAGTCAAGTTCAAACTCCGCCTATGGTAACATCCCTTGAATCTCCATGTCCTTTTTTATAACTTTTGGTATAATTATCTCATACGTATTATACCATCTTATCTTTGCATAAGTTATTCTCGTGTTCATATTCCCTTGTATTGTGTGTCATGTGTACTTCTGTGTTTCTTTCATATCTGTCCAACGTTTATATTGGTAAGTATTTCATATTGATATTGTATTGTACTTATCCTTCCTTGGATCACTGTGTTCCCTCTCGTCTCCTCTCTGCTCCCCCTCCCTGTGTCTTTTTGTCGTTCTTCTCAGTTGATCCGCTTTGAATCAGTTCAGATCCCCGTCACCTTCCCGTCCTCCTCTCCTCGTCCTCGCCCCTCGACTCTGGTCCATCTGCGCGCCTTCTCCAACCTCTGCATCAGTGTCGGTCTCTCTCCTTCTCCTGCCGGCACCTTCCATCCTCTCCGATTCATGTCCCTCGTGGCTTCCTGCACGTCGTTGTACACCTTGATGCCTTCTTTCCAATGGACCTTCAGTGTGGTCATTGGTGATTGAAATCTGATTCCTTTCTCTTTCAAAGCCTTTTTTATTTCTACATATAGCTCTGACATTTACAGCCACCTCTGTTGAATAGTCATGATGAAAGGTTATCCTCTGTCCCTCCACCTCCATCTTCGTCTGCCAGGCTGCTCTGAGAATGTTTTCTTTGACTTCGAATTTCAAGAAATTAACTATAACTGCTCTCTGTGATCTGTTTGTCTGTGGCTTCGGCGCCTGGGCCCTGTGCGCCCTTTGAATCTCTATCTTGGCGAGGTTCTTTTCGAATTAGGTTGGCTACATATTTGGTCATCGAGTCTCCTTCTATCCCTTCTCTCAGTCCCCATATTCGTATATTATTTCTCCTTGACCTCCCCTCCAAGTCTGTTAGCTTTTCTCTCATCGTGTTTTGTTGTTCGAGCGTCGCCATTTGAATTCCTTGTATTTCTGTATTCCATTCCTCCGTTTCAGCCGTCCTTTTTTCTAACATCCTTATGTCTTTCTCTTGTTTCTGTAACTTTTCATCAATTGTCTCGAGTCTCTTATTTATTTCTTCTCGGAGCTCGTCCTGACCCTTCTTTAATTCTTCTCTGAGTCTGTCGATATTGTTCTGAATGTTCTGCGTGTTAGCTTGGCTAGCTATTGCGCTAGCTTTCATGCTAGTCTGTATGTTTGTTTGTAGCTCCTCAGCCCAGGTGGGCATCTCTGCCTGCGTCATACTAGCTTGATTTACCTTCTGCGCCACTCCCTTGTGTCGATAACTTTTCTCCTGTGTTTTTATTTCTTCTCGTAGTTTTTCTTTCGTTTGATCTCGTGTCCATCCTTCCCTTTCTCTTTTATCATTGAATTGTCACTTTTTATTTTGTTTTAAAAAAATGTACTTCCTTTTTCGATGTTCTTTGACCGGGAGCTCTTTTCAATGGCCGCCTACCCGAACATCTCAAACCGGAAGTCTGTAATCTTTAGTAATTTTAGTGCCTTTGAGGTGTTTTGGTACCATGAGGTGCAAGCATTGTCGTAGTACCCTTGAATGAGTGCTCCTGCTAGAGTCTTCAGGGTATTCTTGTTTACCAGAGAGGAGATCCGGTACAATAATCTTGTTCTTTGGTTGACTTTTTTTATTACATTGGATGCCATTTTGTCACAGGAAAGATTTGCCTCTAGGATGGAACCCAAGTATGTAATTTCATCTTTCCTTTTGACAATATTATCACCCACTGTAACAGAGAAGCCGTTGGTTTTGCTGAGTTTGTTATTTGATCCGAAGAGAATGGACACTGTTTTACCCAGGTGTAATGATAGTTTGTTATCAGCGAGCCAGGTGCAGATTCTGCCGAGTTCTGAGCTGAGGGTTTTTTCAACCTGTAACTTGTTCTTGTCAGAGACCAGCAGGGCTGAGTCGTCCGCGAACAGGAACAAGTTGCAGTCACAAGCTGACGACATGTCATTTGCATAAATTAGGAACAGTAACGGTCCTAGTATGCTTCCTTGTGTAACACCACAGCTCACTGGGAGGGGGGGGGGGGTAGAGTACCATTTACCTCCACCATCTGTTCTCTCCCCTCCAGGTAGGATTGCATCCAGCTCACTGATAGACTATCAAAACCAATTGCTTTTAGCTTGTCAATCAGAATCGGGTGATTGACAGTGTTGAAGGCCTTTTGTAGGTCCAGCATGACCATTAGGGCGGGCCATACTTTTTCTTTTTTGGAAAATCAATCGAGTGGGGTGTCTAAAATATGTGTTTTTTTGTGGGGAATTCAAATATGGGATTATTTTTCTAATCGGATAACTCCTACCTACATTGTTTTGGATTTCAAAATGGCCGATTTGACCATTTTCACCCCTTGGCCATACATGGATGCCAACATGAATCCGAAGGAAATCCTAACATGCAAGGTGTCTAAATGATGTGTTTCTTAATGGGGAATTCAAATATGAGTTCATTTTTGGGATAGGATAACTCTAACCTACATCATTTTGGATTTCAAAATGGCAGATTTTACCATTTTTCACCCCTTGGCCATACATGGATGCCAACATGTATCTGAAGGAAATCCTAACATGCAAGGTGTCTAAATGATGTGTTTCTTAATGGGGAATTCAAATATGAGGTCATTTTTGGGATAGGATAAATATAACCTGCATAATTTTGGATTTCAAAATGGCTGATTTTACCATTTGAACCCATTGGTATTGTATTACAAAATTGCAAAGATAAAAAATATATGGGAAATCATTTATAATGACAAAGCCATCAAATTTATTAACAATTGAACTGTATATAACTGGATACAACTCCAAAGATCAATAATAATAATACTAACAATAATAAATTGTATTTGTAATGCACACAAACACCTAAGTGCTAAATCTCGATCTCCTGACTTCTTGAACTTTGCCAGGTTCCAATATCTTGATTGGACTCATTCTTGGATGGCAAGATCTCCTACTGTACTGCTTTAGCCACCAACCTACAAACACAAACTTAAAGTCTACGTCAGCCATAAATAGGTGAGCTCTTTCCAGAACTACTCAGCAGAAACCTCTGTAACCATTTTAACAAACGTCTCAATGTATTGAGAAAATCCATGGGGCTCCATCAATCCTCATTGACCATGCTGCAGTATTCGCCCGCATCCACCTCTTGTTTGATGTGGTCGTTCAAATAGAGAAGGCATGTGTCAGTGGAGTGGGATGTTCTGAAGCCAGATTGAAATTCGTAGATTAGATTTTTTTCCCGCGAGGTACTTTTCGACCTGTTCATAGAATTTATTTTCCATGACTTTCGAGATGGAGGTAAGAATAGAAACAGGGTGGTAGTTGCCTGGGTCCAATTTGCTGCCCTTTTTGTGCAGGGGGGTCACTCTTCCTGTTTTATGGAGAGGTTTATTATGTGTGTTATGACTGGGGTGATGGCGGCTGCTGAGTCTCTGAGGAATTTGGAGGGGGATATTGTCATGGCCGGTGGCCTTGTTAGGTTGGAGGGCGCTCAGTTTTTTGAGTACCTCATCTGTTGTTACCATTTCTAGTTTGAAGTCGTCTTTGCGGACCCCTAGGTTTTTGTAGTAGGCTATGATGTGTTCTATTCTAAAGAATATGTTTAGGTATTTGGCCACATCCAGCTTGTCTGTGATGAGAGTGTTTTCTGTCTCTATGTTTATGTTTGTAAATCTGGTTTTTAGTTTTTTGCTGCAGCCTAGTTGGTTGTTGAGTAATTTCCAAAGTTCACCGGGTTTGTGTTGTCCTCAGTTTTTGCCGGATTTGATCATGGTGTTTACATCATTTCTTAGTCTGTTTCTTTGAATTTTGAGTTCACTGTTTGAGCTTTTGGCAAGCTTTGTCTGACTTTTATGAAGTTCAGAGCATTTTTTGTCTCTGGCTTTCATAGCGGTCAGTATTTCAGTGTGCATCCATGGCTCAGCGCGATTTTTAACCCTGGTGGTTCTTAGTGGGGCCATGTTGTTAAGTATTGTTGTGAATTTGGTTTTGAATCCGAGCCATGTTTCTTCAACTAGTGTACCACTGAGCTCATCTGATCAGTCCAGGCTCTCCAGTTATTGGTTAAAGGCCTTGCTAGAGTAGGTTTTGAGGTCCCTAGATGTGACTGTTTTGTGACAGCCGGCCTTTTGTCTTAGCTTTTTGTGGGTACAGAATATCATATAAAGATCGCTTAACCCGCATGCTATAACCCCTTTATTGGAGATCCTGGACTTGTCAGAGGTCAGAATGAGATCAATGGTAGTTTGTGTTGAATCACACACTCGTGTGGGTTGGATGATTAGCTGGCTGAGGCTGTGCTGATCACAAAACCTACTGAAGGCCTTGAACTCGGGTGCTTCCTTACGTTGCATATCCGTGTTCCAATGACAATCTTTTCTACATCCTCAACTCCAGCTAAACACCCATCCAGTGTATCATAAAAGCCACTCTGTTCTGGCGGTCTGTAGATTGTGCCGACTAATACAGATTTAGCCCGTTCGAAAATAATTTCAACCCATACAGTTTCAAAAGTCTCATGATTCAGGTCAGTACGGTTAATGAATTTGGTGTCTTTATGTATGTACATGCAGACCACGGGCGTAACTATGGGGGGGGGACACCGGGGACATGTCCCCGGCATGTTTTCAGAATGCAGTTAGTGTCCCCTGCACGATAATAAACGGTGATGCGACGTGATAGGAAAACGGCTGCTTGGCCATCTCTGAGCCATTGTCATGCAAAGTTAAGTAGCCAGGTGAGCACCCGGCGCTAAGTACCACAGCTGTCTTTGCATATCAACAACAGCCCAGTATTCAGGTGTGCTCAAATAGGCTACATACTGTAACACCCCTCCCCAGTTTGGTGTGAAACTGTGATAAATAGCGCGATCTCTCTCTCTCTCTCTCTCTCTCTCTCTCTCTTACACACAACGTACTATGCACGTTCCGAGACTTGCGCGGCATTATGACTTGTCATAAGTGAATTATATAGAAACAAGTCACCAAAATTGACTTGCACAACTGATTTAAAAAAAAAAATCTACGAAAAGGGGGGGACCCACCCCTTCAACCCCCCTACCCCCGCAACCATACAACTATAGTAACCTGGCCTGAAACATGGCTGCAGCTGTTAGCTGCTAGGCACAAAGGAGGGGGGCGGAGCCAGTCTGAGGGCTGAGCAGGATACGTGTGAGCAAGATCCTCTGGGGATTGTGACATTTTGGTTGGGCTGTAGGAAACAGGGAAGATGACTGAACAGATACTGATGGTCTTTGTTTTGTGCACATTTGATTTGGTAGGAAGCACAGACAAAGGGCGGATAGATTAACACAACGCAGGGATAGGAAAGGACATACACGTAGATTAGGGAAGATAGGACAAATGAGGTAGTGAAAAAAAAAATGTGTCCTTGGGTGTTCTGTCTGCTTTCCCTGCCCATGGAGCTGTGGGGAGATTGTATGACCAGGGATGGTCATAAGGGGGGAGGATAGATGAGAAGACCAATTGATGAATTATGCAAAATGTGATTGAACTATTTTTAACGGTTCCCGGTCGCGGCTCACGGCGCCGTGATGAAGTGACGTCATCAGTTTGTGACACTCTGTACCGAAAACGTAGTCCATTTCCGGGTTTTTTTCAGCGTGGCATTATGACGTGGCCTTGAAACTACACGCTACTTTTTATTTTGTCTTGATAAACCAATAAATGACTGAACCAGGATCATTTCAATTTGATGCTAAATAAACTTTTACGCACGCGTAAAATGTGCCAGATATAATTTTACATGCGTTACATTTTTATCAATATCTTGGCCATTTTTTGTGCTAGAATGAAACGGAAAACATTGGGAGGAAGTGACGAAGGAGACGGAAGTTTACTGCCAGAAAAGAAGTGTAGAAGAAGCCTGCACAATTCGTCCACTAGATAATTTATGTCGGACAGTTAGTAGTTAGTAGTTCGACTTTTATAACAGTAGTAGTAGCAGTAGTAGTAGCAGTAATAGTAGTGGTAGTAGTAGTAGTAGCAGTAGTAGTTGTAGTAGCAGTAGTAGTAGTATTAGTAGACGTTTTAGTAGTAGTAGTTTGAGCTATCCTATGCCAACGTTGACGATCCATCTTTAGTTGGTGATGGTGACTACAACGAAAGGTCCACTGATGATGACAAAAATGAAAGGTAAAGACACTGTGAGGATTGGTTCATTCCCCGCCACACGCTCCGCTCCATTAAGGTACTGTGTTGATTGATGCATTCCCCGCCACACGCTCCGCTCCTTTAAGGTGCTGTGTTGATTGATGCATTCCCCGCCACACGCTCCGCTCCTTTAAGGTGCTGTGTTGATTGGTGCATTCCCCGCCACACGCTTTTGGAGCAAGTATCAATTCCAGCGCGCACCTGTCATAGTTTTTGATTAGCGCCCCAGAGGCTTTTTATACTGGGACTTCCCTTCAATCGATGTCGGGTCGTTTTGGAATACAACTGCTTTTGCCTGCTTTTTCCCCGTTGCTGTGCCTCATCTTCTTTCCCTCCAGGACTTTCTGTGGAGATCCGCTGATGAGAACCTTGTTCCCCGTTTGGAGCTGCGCCTTGTTTACCCGCTTTACGCGTTTGCGCTTGGGTGAGTTGGAACCAAACCCCTCTGGATTATTCTGTCTGTGTGTGTGACGAACACCGAAGATTATCATTTTTGCTTGCACTGGACTCAGTTGAAGTGTGTGTTTTGAAGAGACACTGAAGATATCATTTCTGTTTGCACTAAACTCAGCTAACTTGTGTGTTGTGGAGAACACTGAAGATTGTTACTGTTCATTGGTTCTGGACACAGCTAAGGGAGGAGGGAACCACACTGCCTCTGTGTTTCGTTGGACTGTTATTGATACCTCTCTCTCTCTCCGTTTTCCACCTCGAGTTAAAGCTGGGAGTATCTGCAGAGCCACTACAACGTCAAATACCGATTCCCCACCGCTATCACCAGGAGGATCTGCAGAGCCGCAGAGAACTCTGCCGATGGCAGTCTCCCTTGTTGTTTCATAATTGTTACTTTACCCCTTTTGTGACTCTGTAAATAAATACGCCCTAGTATTTGGCTAACTCTGAACTTCCTGTCTGTGCCGTGCGATTGAGGTCGGTTCAAACCCTAACATACACTTATTTTGGACTTTGATTGCTTTTGTTTTAGTCAGACTTGTTGGGAAAGGCAAAGAAAGGCTTTCACATGATAAGTGCACATGATGAATGCACATGTACAGGATAAGTGTACATGATAAGTGTGCATCAAGAGAGTCCTTGTTGAATGTTGAATGTCTACAGTGAGGAGGAGCAAGGAGCAGAAGGAGCAGAAGCCCTGCCTTCAACCAGTTCAGTGAGACATGGAAGGAGGGCTAACCAAGACAGGTGAGAGACTTATTATTATTATTATTATTATTATTATTATTATTATTATTATTATTATTATTATTATTATTATTATTATTATTATTATTATTATTATTATTATTATTATTATTATTATTAGTGCTTTTGTTTTAGTTATTACTCTGTTCATAAAAGTTGAAAATAATGTATTTTTACATGTCATTGTCTACAACAATGATTTGCCTGGGACATCTAGGGGGGCAGGGCGTGCCCAAGCCAGATCCAGGTCAAGAAATGACCCAGACAGGTGAGAGACTTATTATGGATGTTTATTGCTTTTTTATTATTACTAGGTTTGCAGACTTTGTACGCAATATATACAGAATGGTATATTGAGTGTATATACAGTGTGTGTGTGTGTGTGTGTTGTATGAGCAGTGTTTTATATGTACAATGTGTGTGCCATTTATGTGCAGACATGATGAGCAGCCTGCTCCAGTCCGACGCAGGACAACCCAGGCCAGGCCAAGACGTCCAGCCCAGGCAGGAGATCAGGCAGGAGATCAGACGCCCTGGAAGACCGACAGTGATCCTGATCCAGCCCCTCAGCCCCTCCGGTTCATGCCGTGCAGACCCCCAGGAACGCAGCTAGACCCCCATGCCACTTATACACAGGTAACAGCTGTCAAAAGGCGTTACAGTTTGACAGGTGCAATATTATTTTTGGATACGCCTCAGGCATCCTGCACTCTATATGACTGCACTCTAGTCATATGTGTACTGTATATATGTATATTGAATATCCCACAATTTAATTATTTTGTTATTTTTTACTTTTTTACTGTAAAACTTTTTTTTTTACTTTTTTTTTTGTAAAAAAAAAAAATACCTTTACTGACTTTTTGTAAAATAAAGCATGCTGGTGATCATTTCCAGTTGAGAATCAAAATTTCGTCTGTGTTTATTACCTGTGTAAATTGAATTCTGATCTGTTCTCTTTTGTTTATGTAAATATGCTACCTGAGGGAGCATTTCCACTGTATTATATCCTTGATTTGATATGTTTGCATTGGTTCATACTAAAAATAACACATTTTCTCAATCCGATTTTGTGTTTTGTGTTATTATGCAGTATACAGTATATACAGTATTATACAATATGAAAACGAACTGTCAGGTCATATATGTGAGGCTGTGCTGAAAAAAAAGATACCAAACATACCATGGTAAAACATTTTAAAATGGGAATTATACAATTTAAATCAAAATTAGCCAAAACATTGAAATATCCCAAGACCTGCGAAAGAATTAGCAGGAAGAAAATATGAATGAAAAGTGAATATTGTGATGCTAATGTGTGTTTTCTCTCAACCAGATCATCTAAAGAAGGTTGGAACAACTTTCTGTAGATTAAGAATACTGGGTGTTAAAATTGTGATTTTTAGATTAAATTTGTGATGTTTAGATTAGAATTATTTTTAATTGTTTTTAGCATATTCAAAGTCTTTGTTTAAAAAGAAAAAGTAGGCATCTGGCTATGAGCCCTGAGGATTAAAAGCCCATTGATGATAGGTACCAAAGAATAATGAAAATTGAGAAAAATTTGAACAATTTATGATTTTTATTTTTAATGTGAAAAATGTTGTATGGTTAGCCTGTAAGAAATCAAGTCAAGATACTGGTTTATGACAATATTAATTGTCAAAGTGAGGAACTGTGGTATCCTTGACTGTGTATTTCATAACAAATCCATGTATGTATGAATAGAAAACCAAAATGCAAGAAATCTGGGGTGGCGTTTGGAACAAACAGTATCAGGCTTCAGTGTTGTGTGACATTCTGGGGAGAGCCTTCAGGCCAACCCCCACACAAACAGATTACTCAACTGTTAGCAGATTTCAGAGAGAGTCAACCAAACCCCCGCTGTTGTTGAACTGTATTTAGGAGACAGCCATTCCAAACCCCCCACTCAAGCAACTGCTAATCTATAGAACAAGAAACACCTTCTAGGGTGTGACGGTTGCACTGGGGAGCAAGAGGCTAAATGAAGCTGATATGCCTCTGTGAAACAAGACCAATGTGTAAAACTGTTTAAATCCATACAATTACAGAATAAGAGAATTATTTGAATGTCATTAGAAGGTTAACTAATTATGAAGATAATAGTGTCATTTCACTCCTGGTATAAACCATATATATAGAAAATAAGGCTTAATTACCAAAGCTTAGTCTGGTAAAATACGTATCAAGTTATCTATTAATCAACTGTTTAGTATTCAAATGTAAGCAAAAGAGTAAAACTGTGATAATACTGGAAGAGTGTTATTCATATACACGGGAGATACATCTTGTAAATGTTTATTGGGACATGCCTCTGTGAAGAAAAGGCCACAGCCTGACGGGGGCCATGGGCCCCCCCTCTGATGCTGGAGGAACACACAGGGACAGGAGATCGGTTGGGGCAGACGGCCCCCACAGAAGAACCTCCTGTTTTTAGAATCCAGAACCAATTGGAACAGAGGAGACTCCATATATAGAATCAAGAAATCTAATTGGACCAAACGTATTATTAGAATGTGCTATTATTGGTGGATATCAGGGTATATAATAGAAAACGCATGGTTACAGAAACAGGCCAGACACCCACACCAGGGGGGGTCTGCGTCTCTACCACCCACCCACAGACTGTACTGCTCTTGCCACGACGTAAGTAAACCAGATAGTCACTGTTGGTGATGTTTAGTTTAAAGCGAAGGTCCCTAGTTTGGACCAGGTTTAACTATGTGATGGCAAAAGGTACTCTCTATTTCATTTGATAAACATGATTACTGTTTTATGTACATACTGGGTTTGATGTGCAAACCTTATTAATCCTTTGTACAACATGTTTTGATATACTATGAAATAATCCTTGTATGTAAACAACAACCTTCTAATTCACTCTGAGCCCTATGGCAAAATAAATCATATGAGTTTTAAACTATAGCTCTGTTGTCTGGCTGCACAAGCTTATTTCTCTACTGGCTATATTTGAAGTCAGATGAGGAGACCAATCTATCATTATGATCCTTCCTTCCTTTCCAGATAGCAACCTCAGGGGCTTTGTTGTTATCATTTGGTCCGTGTGTGGGTAGGTGGGGAGGGGGGATGGGGGGGATCCTTTGTCCTCGGACGTCTCTGCTAGCAACGTGCTAGCATGCCATCGGCCCTTTGTTCAGGGTTGGTTAAACTGGCTATGCTAGCCAGCCGGCTATCGGGCATCTCGTTGTTTGTGTCCCGCGTCGAGTTGGTCATCATGGTTGCGAACCTCGGTTCCCTTCCTCTCGTCTCGGCCTCACATGTGTTTGTCTGCTGAGGCGTCGTTGGAGGAAAGTTGCCGTCCACGCTGTGGATGTAGCCCTGGGGTGTGTTGTTCACGACGGCAGCCACCGTCGCTTCTTGTGCAGCCAGACCAAGTCTTCTCGTTTGTCTTCGAGTCAAAACCGGGCTTGGATTTAGTTGAATGTCTCCCGAAAGTAGCAGGACCAGGATGATCATGGTCCTTCGGTCCAATCTGCCAGATGGGGGTACGTTTTACGTACCGGGCTTGCCGTTAGTAATGCGTGTATAGACGCAGTTCCAACGGCTGTTGTGTTTATTTTCCGAGCCATTGAGAAGATAGAAGTCACTATGGGTCTATTTATTCCGTTTTCACTTCTCTCCACTTCTGACTGGTGTTGCTTCATTGTTGAATTGAGGTAAAACATTAACATTTGTAGATATGGTTTACATAAAAACCTTGAGATCATTTTTCGTGCTAATAGTAAGAACCTACCAGCTTGTATTCAATGTCTCTTTCAACCAAGAGAAGGAAAGTATAATTTAAGAGGGTTGTGTATTCTTAAAACATATAAAAAGGTAAGAACTAATGTAAAAGCTAGATGTGTTTAAATTTTGGGAGTTCAATTGTGGTAGTCTTAAGGGCGTGTTCACACCTGAAAGTCCGGGGATAGACTTTCTGGTGGACCAAATGTGAAAATGATACATTGTTTGATTTTGGTCTGCGTTCACACTACCCTTTTTGGTGCGGATCTAATTTGTAAACAAAGGACATGCTGTCGCAGTGGCGGCCGGTGTGAACTACATTTGGGTGGGCGCGCGGGGGCGGGGGGGGGCAAACGGACAGCTGACCAAGCGAATACTGACTCATAACGTTACCAACGTTAAGTCGAGTTCATTCATACTACACTAGTACACGTATGATCAATCCAATAATGAACACATATATATCTTGTCATTTTAAACAAGTTACCATTCATTCATCCATTATGCGTCACCTGCGACGAAATTAAATGTTATAGTTCAACAACAAAACGCTGTGTTGAGAGAGCGAGAGAGAGAGCGAGAGAGAGCGAGAGAGAGCGAGAGCGAGATAGAGAGAGCGAGAGAGCGAGAGAGCGAGAGAGCGAGAGAGAGAGAGAGAGAGAGAGAGACCGCATTAACTCACTTTGTTTAGTTGAAACGTGGTCCAGGAGGGCTTGATAAAGTGTATATGTCCACTGTCCCACAGTCCCAGACTGTTGATGTATATCCACTGTCCAGACTGCATCCAGCTAGCCAAATAGCTTCTTGTTAGCCAGGTTAGGCACCACAACACAACAGCATCGAACAGCCTGCAAACTACCTGACATTCTATCGCCCTGCTCTAAGACAAACTCTAACCTTAACCAACTTCGAAGAGTAACTAAGCCTAACCAGTGTAGAAACTGTTGTCGGCCAATCAGAGAGCGTCTCCGAGAAATGCGGCTAGAACGTCTCCGAGAAATGCGGCTACGGAAAGTATAGACGCTGCTTGCTTAGATGATGATAGATCGCTTGAAAACGCGCCCGGCTTCCATCATATTACATCATATTTCAATGCACAGTGCGTTACGTGCGTTGACCTATTTGATTGGCTGCGAGGATACAGCGATGAAACCATTGCACGCCCTGCTGTGCGCGTTATGTCTCGCCCCGGCCTGAGATGTAGTTACTAGTGACTTCCTGTGAATGAAAAACTATTATTTATATTTGATATATTAACGTTATATTGTGCATTGGAAACACAAACATACTTAAAATGAGTAAATATTATTCATTTTAAACATGTTTATTTTATTTCTAGGGCTCTAAAAAAATATATATATTTTCTTCTTCTTCTCTCTTTTAACCAGGGAGGGCGGCGCTCTAGCGCCCACTATCGGCCGGCCGCCACTGTGCTGTCGCCAAGTCGTTCATCTATTTGGACTATAGCACTCACAAATGTAATTCGACAGCGGAATGAGAGAGATACTATTACGAGCGAGGCGCAAGTCAACTAGAGAGTAGAGAGAGAGAGAGAGAGAGAGAGAGGAAGACTGTCCGCGCGCGGCGCGAGTCTAGAGAGAGACAGAGAGAGAGAGAGGAGAGAGAGAGAGAGAGAGCGCGAGAGAGGAAGACTGTCCGCGCGCGGGGCGAGTCGAGAGAGATAGCTTGCCGCTCGGGAGCCGCTCGCGAGGCGCGCTCCCGCTTGCGGCCAGTGTGCCTACTATCGTCCGTTAACATGGGAAGTGAAGAGGCAGCCGCCCGTCCGTCCGTCCGTCCGTCCGTGTTCATTCGTCAGCAGTGTGCCCGTGCCGAGAGAGAGAGGAAGACTGTCCGCGCGCGGCGCGAGTCTAGAGAGAGAGAGAGAGAGAGAGAGAAAGTCCGCGCGCCTGTCATTCATTTGAGTTGGGGCGCTGTCACTTGGCGCTGTCAAATTGGGTCACGCGCCAGCCGCCACTAGGCGTCTGTCACTCATTTGCTCTAGATTAGGTACTATATAAAGTTCGATCGTGTTCACACCAACAGCAAACGCACCATGGTCCACTTTGAAACGAACCGAGTCCCAACTTTTCAAGAGGACCATGGTTCGGTTGTTTGGTCCTCAATATAGTTCCGTTTGCGTTCACACCTGTACAAACCAAACGGACTATTGATCTAAAGGGACCATGGTCCACTTAAAGTGGACCAAACAGGGTAGGTGTGAACGTGCCCTAAAGTGACGGGTTGAAGTTGTGTACCTCTCAGGGGAGATTTAAAAAGGCCCTGAAGGATAAAATAATTCAGGAGTACTGTTTTGAGTAAACATCAAACATTTATTTTCTCTTTTCTTTTTTCTTTTTTTAAAGAAAAAAATGTTATATCTTGCAGCATATTTTTAAATGTTCTTTCTTATATTAAAGTATATTTAGTTTTTAAGAATTGTAAATGGATAGGCAAAAATAAGCATGTGCCTATTTCTTTTTTTGGTCATTGAGTTTAGATTTTGTGTGTGAGCTTACTTTGAATATGTACATTTGTGATTTATTCTTTTTTTCTTTTCCTTTTGAAAGTCCACACATGTGTGTTTTTGATTTATCTGTAAACAAAGACCGAAAATAAAACGATTCATCATCATATTCATCATCAGGTACTGTATGAGTCCGTAATCCATATTAGCAAGAGGAGGAAATATGCACAAAACCTTGTTGTTTTGATTCTATGGCGAGAGCTCTCAGAAATGCGACTGTTCATGGCTGCGCCGGATGTTATAAAGAAGCGAGAGAGCGAGAGAGCGAGCGAGAGCGAGAGAGGCATTGATTGCACATGTATTATTAATTTTTATTTATTTTTTTTTTTTTCCGTTTGTGCTTTCTGTTAATTTTAATGGTTATTCTTATAATATGTGTTACATATTCCATGAGGACTTTGTTCGGGTGGTAGAGAACTGGCAATTATATGTTCACTTGATTTTGGTTTGCTCATTTCAACGTGCAGAATATTTATTATTTTTTTCTTACCCCATGTGTGCAACCCAGTGCAGGAGCTTGTGAAGGAGTCGTTGCTAGGGGACTAAAGCCAAAGGAACTGTCTGGTGTAACTAAGTGAATCACTTTGTATGTGACAAAAAGTTTTTCCCAAGCTGTCAGTCCTTTTCTGGCTCGTCCAATGCTTGTTGTTGCAGAGTTTGAGGGATCAGCCCAGCTAATTTGGAGCAGGTGATGTGCGAAAGTTATAATTGTGTTTTTGTTCACACATTCACAGCTGACAATGATACCATCTGCCACCCAGACTAACTGGTGACACGTTCCCTGTACTTCTTATGCTATGTCTGCCGCAAAATGAGTCTGTGGTGTATTTTCACAAGATAAATTAGTCTGTGAGTGGACTCGATGGAAGCTACAAATGAGTACAATTATATTCAAGTGACATGTTGCATCTGCATTAGACAGTTTCAACTAGACAACATGAACATTTTAAATCACCTACTGTTACGATTCCTGGAGCGTTTCGCTGGCATGTCGATGGTAGAGAGGAGTAGAACCCGGTATGCAGATTTAACACGAGGAGAGGTAGTGCAGGATGAAAATAGATGAAGCACGAGTCGTGGATGAAAGTAATAAGCACTTTACTTTAACGTGGCAAACAATACAAAACTGACTCACTGATAAAAACGGCGAAACAAAAGGTTGACAGCACACAGGACGAGGGTAACATGAACAATGATCGAGCACAGGAGGGCAGGGCAAACAACACTAATATACACAAACTAATTGACACATGAGGGTGATTGGAAACAAGACCCAGCTGTGTGGGAAAGACTGAAACAGCCTGGGGTAACATACTGAAACATGGAGACTAAATAACACATAGATACAGAAACAGGGGGAGAATACACTAGACTAGACAATGGGGCACAACAGATACACAGACAACAAACAAGTGAGCACCACAGATAACAAATTAATAAACATAGATAAACACAAATGCAGTGGTGGTAATGTTCATGAGTGGTGCTGCAAGTCCAATGACCGGTCCATTAGGACCGGGGGGGTGACAGTACCTCACCCTCAAAGGTCGACTCCCAGGCAACCTAGCAGGCCCCCCGGGAACGGGAAGGGTGGGAGCAGCACCGGTGAAAAGGTGCGGGGGGAGGAAGGGGAGACGAGGGACGGGGGGAGGCCTAGCAGGCCCCCCGGGAACGGGAAGGGTGGGAGGGAGGGTAGCAGCGTCGGCGCAGAGGTGCGGGGGGAGGAAGGGGGGTCGAGGAACGGGGCTCCTGGGAACTGGGTCGGGGGGAGGGGACTGACGAGGAGGGCTGGAGCAGGGAAGGATGGAGGGTAAAGGCAACGGCTCCGGAGTAGAACCTGGGGCTGGGGTCTCCTCTGCGGCGAGACCCACCGCCGAACCCCGAACCGGAGGCTCCCTGGCGGCAGGACGCGTGCAGGACCCCCGACCGGGGTCCCTCCGGCAGCGGAATTCGGCGTCGTCCTCCAGGTCTGCCATGGTGGTATCTCGTCCTCCGGAACCTCCCAGGGCAGCGGAGACCTCGACCAGACAATAGACAATGGGGCACAACAGATACACAGACAACAAACAAGTGAGCACCACAGATAACAAATTAATAAACATAGATAAACACAAATGCAGTGGTGTAATGTTCATGAGTGGTGCTGCAAGTCCAATGACCGGTCCATTAGGACCGGGGGGGTGACAGCCTACATTTGATTTATTGTAGTCTGGGTAATTGTGCATTATCTGCGATTGTCAGGGTTCCCTGTTGGTTAGGGAACCCTTCCCATAATACACATTTGCACTACCTCTTCTACTTCCTTTTTGCATTTCTGTACATTTTATTTTTGTATATTGTATATTTTGTATAGTGTTTGGCCTTTTACTCCTTTACCCTTTACTGTAAGAAGCACAATCCCAGGAGGCTCATACAGAGACAAGCATTTCACTATAATGTACCTTATTATGTGACAAATAAAACATAACTTCAACTTGAAACTTGAACTAATCATATGATCAAAAGTTCCAATCCCCCTTGACAGCCAGTGTGTTCATCTCTCATTGAAGTGTCCATGAGCAAGACACTGGACCTCTACATGCTATCGGGACACTGTTCCTCAGCTCCAAGGGCACTTACACTAATGCCCCTGGTGAAAACAAGTACATGTAAGAGAGAGAATACAGAGGCACAACCTGTCAAACCTTATAAGGAAAGTTTGATTAATTGTAACCACGCCCCCTTTTGAGATGATTTATGACCCCCTAAGTCCCGCCCCCTTCTCTGATTGGTCGAGGATTCAAGGAGGCGGGACATCCGGTTTCGAGGGGAGGGACATCCGGTTTAGGAGGGGGAGGGACATCTGGTTACGGAAGGGGAGGAGTTTTCAGATTTTTTTTCAAAATAAACGTTTTTTTTTATTAATTCTTTTTTCAAAATAAAAGTTCTTCAAAATAAAAGATTCAAAAATAAGTTTTTTTTATTGTCAGAAATAAAATATTCAAACGTTTTTTTTTTTCAGATTGTATTTGTGTATTCCAAGGTTTTCAGAATAAACATTTCACAATATGTATTCCAAAAGTCTTAAGAAAAATACAATATCTTCACAATATGTATTTGTGTATTTGTGTATCTTAAGAATATAGTTTCACAATATGTATTCCAAAAGTCTTAAGAATAAATGTGTGTATCTTAAGAATGTGTATTTGTGTGGACATAAACATTTAAAGTGTGTGTGGTTTAAGTTACAGAATTAAGAATATGTGTATATCTTCAGAATAAATGTGTGTGTATGCATGGCCGCCTAGTTATAGTTGAAAGTGGGGGTGGATTTTTTTTTTTATAATTTTTTTTTTTAGTTTTTTTTTTAGTTTTTTTTTTTTTTTTTTTGTATGACAGGCAAGGGGTGGTTTGGAGGGGGTCCGTCACGACCCCCTCCACGGCAGATATTTTTTTCATTTAATGAACCTGTACGTGCAATTTCCTGCAATATAGAGCCTTCAATCTTGACTAATAAAGCTGCTCTTTTCACTATAAAACTCAGTTTATATTGCAGTATGATAGCCAATTACTATAATAATAATAATAATAATAATAATAATAATAATATATTAATATATATATATACTGTATATATACAGTATATTGATTTTTCGATCTTATTTTTATTAAATCAATCTCCTTTCAAATAGGCCAAGTTTTTAATAAGAAAGAGAGAAAAAATACCAACAAGGAACAATAACAGGGTCTGCTGTAAATATAGCCTATTTTGTGTCTTAATTTGTTATGTTATCCTAGGGCTGGGCGATATGGAAAAAAATCATATCGCGATAACAATATGATAATTTTATTTTATTTCTCGATATCGATAATTATCGAATTGTTATAAGTATAAATTTTTTTTTTTTTTTTTTTTTTTTTTTTGTAGCAACAGATGTATGTTTATTTTGCAGCAATTCTTTGTCGTTGCCGCCATCTTTAGTGTTACAGCCCCTCACACTCCAGTTATCAGGCTGCAGCTGGTTTAAAAGCTAAAGTAAACCGGCTTCTCTGCTGGCTGTGGCTCCAGGGGAGTTGAACAGTTCTGGCTCTGCTAGTTTCTTTTCTATCTTTTGGCGCTTTTTTGATGGACAAACCACCGCACATGTGCACCGTGACTCGTGACTGGAGTCTAGTTCTGCTAGCACACATAGCCTACTGTGTACAGACGGTTTCAAAATGTATTTTAAATTAGAAAGCAAACAAAATAAATGGACAAGAGAAAAAGATCTGAATTTGGTCAGTATTGTCATTTGGACAAGCAAAGCCATTACTTTAAGTTGCAGGCAAGAAAGACAAGTCTGTCCACTGTCTCTGGTTTTAAAACTGCCCTGTTGCAGGTAAAAAAAAAAAAAAAAAAAGATTTTTCGATTTTTTTTTAATTTCGATATTCGATATCGATTATTAAAATATATCGCGATATTTATCGTTATCGTTATATCGCCCAGCCCTATGTTATCCTACACTTTAAGCTGTCTGATATTTCCATTACCTGTAACTCTTGGGTCTCTTTCTCTCCTTCTCTGCCTCCTCCCTGAGTCTGCACAGTCACCATATCATTCTACATTAAGGAGAGCAATACACTTATGAATACACTGAACCGGTTTGAATACACAATCTTTATGCTACTCTGTAAAGAAAGGGAGAGAGGGGGGGATATATAATCCAAGTATTTGTGTCTTAATTTGTTATGTTATCCTACACTTTAAGCTGACTGTCTGATATTTCCATTACCTGTAACTCTTGGGTCTCTTTCTCTCCTTCCTGAGTCTGTACAGTCACCATATCATTCTACATTAAGGAGAGCAATACACTTATGAATACACTGAACATCATTATGAAACATTTCTATTGCACCCTTACTTGCAATTCATTATGAATTGAAAATGGGGAACCCTGATGTAAACAAGACGAAAGTCTTTCTCTGGTCTGCATCCCCTTAACAATTGTGTGTATTGAGCTGTACTGTACTGTACCCATTTTGCAATCTGTTATTGATTGATAAAAAATGTTATTAACATATTGCAGAATGGGTACAATATAGTACGGCTCAATACACACAATTGTTAAGGGGATGCAGACCAGAGAAAGACTTTTGTTTTGTTTACATCAGGGTCCCCCATTTACAATTCATAATGAATTGTAAGTAAGGGTGCAATTAACACCGTGCAATCCATTATTTGTGGAGCCCGCCCTTTAAGTCTTTGAGCTATTAGGCTACTAGGGTTCTTACTTTGCGTTTTGGTGTACTGAAAAATGCTCCGATGTCTGTATTCTTTCTTTTTTCTGCCATGTTACCTGGTTGGCTGGACACACACACACACACACATTTTCATTTCAGGTATTGTACCTTAAGATAATTGAACATCTTGATTTACCGTAAATCCTCAAATATAAGACGGGTCTTCTATTTACCTCAGCTGCAAAGAGCACCAGGCCTTTATTAGAGAGGCTTATATAAGAGGCAGGCCTTAATTTCTAAAAATGACACTCATGGTCATAATCCCTTCATTTTCAGACTTTTATTGCATTATTATTATTATTATAAAAAAAAAAAAAAAAAAAAAAAGTAAAGTAAATTCTTTTTTTTGGGGGGGGGGGGGGGGGGGGGCCTCGTCACTAAAGGCCCACGGGCCGCGGCCGTCGTTAATCCGGCCCTGCTCGTCTGCCATAGCGAACGTTAAAATTTGCAAACGAAGTCAACGTTATCCAGCTGACGACACCACATATCTAGATATATGACAACGTTAGCTAGCGGCTAGCACTAAAGCTAACGCCAACCAGAGGGAAACTTTGTTATTATTATTATTATTATTATTGGTATGACCAGATGGCATTTCGGACCGTGAAACAATTTTATTGTATTGCGTGGTAGAAGTTATACCACTCAATAGTAAAGATGATGTCTAACATAATAGTTTGTTTGAACAACTGAACTTACTTAGTGGAAGATCCTGCTGTTGACTTGTGACTAAAGTGTTCACGCTGCCTGCCTGCGTGCCAGTTTACACCTGGAGGCTGCCTGCAGCGATGTGAGACTGGAGTGCGCGTCCGCTCTGTCTGCTGGGGGCTGGATCAAACCATATCGGGCAGGGGGGTGTCGCAATCTTTGGAAACTTAAAAACTTGCTATTAAGTGTCATTGCGTATTATTAATTTGATTGAAATTACGTAGTTATGGTTAGATAATATTTATATATTGGGGGGGGGGGGATATATCATATGATCAAAAAGTGAGGGAGCAAAGGGACAAGTTTGCTCCCCCAAGTTCAATACTGGTAGAGCACCCGCTTCGCCTGCTCCATTACGTAGGTGCCTATGTGTGTATGTGTGTGAGTGTGTTCAGAAAATGGTTGCATGGAGAATGCTTTCTTGCAAGTGGTATGGTTTGAGCAGAAAGAATTCTCCCCATGCTCTGTTTGTCTCCACTCTGTAGGGTGAAATGACATACAGAAACACTACAGTGGTTCTGACACTGTCACGATTCTGAAAGTGACACCCCCTTAGCTGTCATAGAGGAGGGGTGTATGGATAGCGAATAGGGAAGCCTAAAACTACTGTATGCAGCTTCTGTCACTGGCAAAAGATTTACGACGTCTTACTTCTCCTTTCTGCAGAGGCGTGTGTGGCTATGTGTGTATGTACATGTTTGTGTCTGTTTTCATGGATAAACCCCCAATGCATGGTGACCTAACCATAGACTGGCTATCTAATACCTGCTCTATGAGAAGAAAGCTTAATGACATAGCCACGGTATGCAACTTGTCCCAAATGGTAAACCTACCGACTAGAATAAACGTCAACAAATCAGGTGTATTATCCTCAACTTGTATAGATCATATTTTTACTAATTCAGTAGATAAATGTTCAAAAGTTGTTTCAGTGCCAATTGGATTCAGTGATCATAACATGATTGCTATGGCAAGAAAACTCACAGTCCCCCAAGGTGTGGCTGTGCGTGTATTTCTTTATTTCTTTATTTCAGATCCCCATTAGTCACTGCCTCAGCAGCGACTATTCTTCCTGGGGTCTGGATCCAAACATATAAAATTAAACAAGAATAATCAATAAACAACATAAAAACAAAACAAATATCAATAAAACACCAATAAAATATACAAACAATTATAGAACATTAAACCAATCAAAATCAGACATACAACCAAATATGTATACCAAATTTTCTAATATAGAACAATAACAAATATTAATAAAACAACAAATATCAATAAAACAACAAAGACATCTCAGAGAAAACTAAAACATGCTCAAAAACAGCACAACATTCCATACACTCATACTCTAATACTCCTCATAACCACTAGACAAACACATTCCAAAACAACACCCAACCCAACACAAGAACCCATTCATTAGACACAGATTAGACCCACCCAAAATCAATCTCTTTCTGCATTACAGCCACTCGTAGTCTCCTCTTGAATCCCACCTTACTGGTAATTGAAACCAAATATTGTGGAAGTCTATTCCAGTAGGACATTGCCCTATACATTACAGTTTTCTTTAAGGCTTCAGTTCTGGGTCTCGGCAGGGCGAACCGACCCCTCAAGGCTTGTCTAGTGCCATAGCCATGACCATCACTAATAAGCACCAGCTGCAAAAAGAGGCACACAGGTTTATGTAAAGTATAAATATTTCTCATAAACAAAATAAGACTACACACTAGTCTCTCATTGACTCTCATCCATGACAGTTCCTTGTGCATTTCCTCAACACTGTTTCTAATTGAGCTATGCAATGCATGTCTTGCAGCTCTATTTTGAGTAAGCTGTATTTTATTTAAGTCTTGTTTGGATGCATTTGACCAGAATGTGGGACAGTAGTCCAGATGTGACAAAACTAGTGATTGTATGACTTGCTTGGTAGATGTGTCTGTTAAAAAATAGGCATTCGTCTAATAATTGAAATACTTCTGCTCATTTTTGTTACAATATTGTTAATGTGAGTTGACCAAGAGTGTGTTTCATCTATTATAACTCCAAGCAATCTGGCCTCCTTAACTTGCTCAATATCTGCACCCTGCAAAGAATTATTTAATCTGTTTCAAGTTTCAAGTTTCAAGTTTCTTTAATAGTTGTCATACAGAAGTACAGAATACTTTCATACAAAATGCTTCTTACTGTTACACTCCAGAGACTGTGCTAGACAAGATAGTATCAAATAACATAGTATAGCATGTAATTTAGAAGAAGAAAATGAGGTCACAGTGTTCGGTATAGACATATGTACAATGTTCTGAGTTACCATATAATATACAATACTATGCAGTGTACTAATGTACAGTACTATATAGTGCAAAGCAGAAATGGGATGAGGTACAATTTAGGTACAATTTACAGTAAGGTGTACGAGTTGTAGTGCAATCCTTCATCAATAAATATAAAGTGTGGGGAGTGGGTGCTACAGTGTGTTTGTTTAAAGTGGGTGTGTGCTATAAAGTGTGTGGAGTGGGTGCTACAGTGTGTTTGTTTAAAGTGAGTGTGTGCGTGTGGATGTGTGTGCTATGTGCGTTTGGTGGTTGTTGTTGTGTAGTGTTCATTGTTCGTTTAGCAGCCTGATGGCCTGGGGATAGAAGCTTCTTCTGAGTCTTTCTGTGCTCGCCTTGAGACTCCGGTATCGCTTGCCTGACCGCAGCAGTTCAAAGAGGCAGTTGTTCGGGTGACTGGAGTCTTTAATGATTCTCTTAGCCTTGCCCTTGCAACGCTTGTTGTAAATGTTCTGGAGGGTGGGGAGCCCCCCTCCAATTGTGCGTTCGGCTGAACGTGTCACTCTTTGTAGTCTGCTTCGGTCTTGTGCAGTGCTATTCCCAAACCAGGAGGTGATGTTGCCAGTCAAGATGCTCTCTATTGTACATGAGTAGAAGTTCTTAAGGATCTTCTGACTGACTTGGAACTTCCTTAGGCGCCTGAGGAAGTAGAGGCGTTGTCGTGCCTTCTTCACAACACTGTCAATGTGTGTGGTCCATGTCAAGTCCTCGGATATGTAGGCTCCGAGGTACTTAAAGCTGTTGACTCTCTCAACCGGTGCCCCGTCGATGCTGAGGGGGCTGTAGTCCTTGACCCCCGACCTCCTGAAGTCCACAATCATCTCCTTTGTTTTGCTGACGTTCAGGGAGAGGCTGTTTTCCTGGCACCATCCCGCCAGGACCTTGACCTCTTCCAGGTAGGCCCTCTCGTCGTTGGCAGAGATCAGGCCCACCACCACTGTGTCGTCAGCAAATCTGTGATTCTCTCTCTGAGCATGCTCTGAACAAATAATTTGACATTTTGTTTTGGATGCATTAAAGTTTCAGCTTATTTACCGTGACCCATTCAGAAATCTGCATTAACTCACTTTGAAGAAGACTGCTGAGGTCTTTGGCATTGCTTGCCGAAGCATATATTGTAGTGTCATCTGCATAAATGGAACTGCTTGCATTTCTTAAACTTTGTGGCATATCATTTACAAATATTGAATATAATAATGGTCCAAGGCAACTTCCTTGAAGAATGCCACATTGTAGCGTTTTAAAGCTTGATAAAGTTCCATTAAACAGGACACATTGTTGTCTCATGAATAAATAACTTTTCATCCAGTTAGTAGCTGAGTGTTCAACCTCCCTGTTGAAACCAGGGCATCCTTACCGCTAGACCATATGGGATTTGCATGTGGTATACTGTACAGAACCTGTATACACTCCGACAGGGCTCCTGGGGTCGGATATTTATCTTTCTGTACACGTTTTTAACGTAACATATATTAGTAGAACTCTTTTTACATCATTCTACATAAGACTTGTAGATACATAAGAACATCTTATAGAACATAAGACATGTTTTGATATTATAAATGAAATGCCTCATTGTTTTAAGGTGCTTCATACAAAATATAATCGATCCACTATACCCCTGGATTCACTATACAGTGAATCAGTCCGGATATTATACATTATTTTTACACAAACAGCATATTTATTGTGTGAATGAAGCAAATCTTTCATGTAGAAATAAGACATGTCGACAATAGACCTATCAGCCAGGCCATCACTGAAACAATATGATTTGTTTTTGCTACACAATACATTTCGCAGAATAAATTTGACTCAAACAGAGTACATTTGGATAATTGAATGTGAATAATACATTCCTATCTCTGACTTCACAAGTCTGTCCAGGGTTACTGATAAATGACCCTGTCCTGGATACATTCCTATCTGTGAACACTATAATCACGGTAAAACCTAACATTGCATTATTTTCATGGTTATAATGAATAAAAATACATCTTTGTTTTAAGATGTTTCATGCTAAATGGTTCTTAAAGTGAATTTCCTTCAATCATCGGGACAAAGATCAAACAACCTCGCCGGTAATACTCTGTATTTAGCTTTTTTCGGCAAAATTATTATGAATTATAATATTGTATCAACAACTTTCATACATGTTAGCCATACTATACACTAACTATGGTGAGTGAGTTAAAATGTATTTGCCTTAGAATTATCATCTTTGAGCTGTTTGAATATTTCCTATCGTGTGTAACTGTAGGATTGAATGTATATCGAGATATTGAGAGCATAAAACTCAGGGGGCTTTCTTATTGCACAAATATTTAGTGTGGCTAAAAAACTAGACACTGTTCTGCAAAGTAATTCAGAAATGTGCTATTTGTTTACCTTAGAACAGGTTAAAGAAAATACATTTGGGGCTTGAGCGTACTAAAAAATTAATTTGTATTGTTTTTTTTTTACCTCATCAGTGTGTAAACGTCTGTTTTAAGTGTATCGGTCAGTTTCATGGTTTTAGATGTCTATTTCAAGTGTATCATTGACCCTCAGCCTATAAACAATGAATTCAGAATTCAATAGGATTATGTGTTATCACGTAACGAGCAATAACACTATACAACAAACATCAAATGCACTCACAACACACAATTGGATTCAGTGATCATAACATGCTTGCTATGGCAAGAAAAGTCAAAGTCCCCAAAGCAGGTCCTAAAATCATACATAAAAGAATCTATAAACATTTCTGTGAGAATTTATTTATTCAAGACGTGCACAACATAAAGTGGGACAGTGTATTTGAGTGTATTCATACTGAAGAAGCCCTAGGAGAATTTATGAAGTTATTTTCCTCGGTCTGTGACAAGCATGTGCCCATAAAAAAACGTACTGTAAGATCTATCAAAGCACCTTGGCTAGACACTGACCTAAGGAGCAACATGAAAGAAAGAGATAAACTGAAAATAATCGCTCTAAATTCACGGAATTCAGAAGATTGGTTAGCATATCGCTCTTTAAGAAATAAAGTGACCAAATTAAATAAACTGAAAAAAAGGCTATACTACCAATCCAGAATTGAAGAAACAAAATATGATGGTAAAAAAACTATGGAGTACTCTGAATCAAATCATGGGTAGAGACAAAATGGGTAAAATACCATCATTTATTGAATCGGGGGATGGTTTCATCACTAAGCCCTTGGATATTGCAAATTATTTCAATAACTATTTCACAAATAAAGTAAATACTATAAGAGACAACATGCCACCTGTAAAGGGTAACTTATCAGATTCAATTATAAAAAGTCAGATCATGGGGAGCTCCCGTAGCTCACCGCATATCTCGGCGCTATTTCTGCGTCGGGGAAAACCGTGCTCGTCACGGATCTGGGGTACACGAGTTCGATTCCCGGACCCGCTGTATTTTCTCAGAGTGTCTTCCCCTGCTCTACATCCCATTTCAACCTGTTTCCGTCGGTCATGCTTGACCAGAAAAGCGATAAACGCTAAAAAATTAAAAAGTAAAAAAAAAATAAAAAAATCAGATCATGAAGGACAAAGAATGTGAATTTGAATTTTTGGTCACAAATCTTTCAGAAATTGAAAAGCTATTGTCTGAATTGAAATGTGACAAACCCTCTGGTCACTACAATCTGGACAGTAGACTTGTGAAGCTATCAGCTGTAAGTATTGCTGGTCCGATATGTCATATATTCAATTTGAGTCTTAAGGAAGGAATTTATCCGCAAATATGGAAGGTAGCTAAGGTCACTCCTCTACCAAAAAAATAGAAAAGAATCATTCACTGGACCAAATAGTAGGCCAATCAGTATTTTACCTGTTTTAGCTATACTTATGGAAAGAATTGCATTCAAACAAATTCAAAATTACTTCTCCCTTAATAACATAAATTCTGACTTTCAACATGCTTACAAACCAGGCTATTCAACATGCACAGCACTTACACAATTGGCTGATGATTGGCTAAGAAATATTGACTGTAAATTATTAGTTGGTACAGTACTGTTAGATTTTAGCGCAGCTTTTGATCTCATTGATCATGAACTGCTGCTTACAAAACTAGCTGATTATGGTTTCAAACACTCAGCTACTAACTGGATGAAAAGTTATTTATTCATGAGACAACAATGTGTCCTGTTTAATGGAACTTTATCAAGCTTTAAAACGCTACAATGTGGCATTCTTCAAGGAAGTTGCCTTGGACCATTATTATATTCAATATTTGTAAATGATATGCCACAAAGTTTAAGAAATGCAAGCAGTTCCATTTATGCAGATGACACTACAATATATGCTTCGGCAAGCAATGCCAAAGACCTCAGCAGTCTTCTTCAAAGTGAGTTAATGCAGATTTCTGAATGGGTCACGGTAAATAAGCTGAAACTAAATGCATCCAAAACAAAATGTCTAATTATTTGTTCAAAGCATGCTCAGAGAGAGAATCACAGATTAAATATTTCTTTGCAGGGTGCAGATATTGAGCAAGTTAAGGAGGCCAGATTGCTTGGAGTTATAATAGATGAAACACTCTCTTGGTCAACTCACATTAACAATATTGTAACAAAAATGAGCAGAAGTATTTCAATTATTAGACGGAATGCCTATTTTTTAACAGACACATCTACCAAGCAAGTCATACAATCACTAGTTTTGTCACATCTGGACTACTGTCCCGCATTCTGGTCAAATGCATCCAAACAAGACTTAAATAAAATACAGCTTACTCAAAATAGAGCTGCAAGACATGCATTGCATAGCTCAATTAGAAACAGTGTTGAGAAAATGCACAAGGAACTGTCATGGATGAGAGTCAATGAGAGACTAGTGTGTAGTCTTATTTTGTTTATGAGAAATATTTATACTTTACATAAACCTGTGTGCCTCTTTTTGCAGCTGGTGCTTATTAGTGATGGTCATGGCTATGGCACTAGACAAGCCTTGAGGGGTCGGTTCGCCCTGCCGAGACCCAGAACTGAAGCCTTAAAGAAAACTGTAATGTACAGGGCAATGTCCTACTGGAATAGACTTCCACAATATTTGGTTTCAATTACCAGTAAGGTGGGATTCAAGAGGAGACTACGAGTGGCTGTAATGCAGAAAGAGATTGATTTTGGGTGGGTCTAATCTGTGTCTAATGAATGGGTTCTTGTGTTGGGTTGGGTGTTGTTTTGGAATGTGTTTGTCTAGTGGTTATGAGGAGTATTAGAGTATGAGTGTATGGAATGTTGTGCTGTTTTTGAGCACGTTTTAGTTTTCTCTGAGATGTCTTTGTTGTTTTATTGATATTTGTTGTTTTATTGATATTTGTTATTGTTCTATATTAGAAAATTTGGCATACATATTTGGTTGTATGTCTGATTTTGATTGGTTTAATGTTCTATAATTGTTTGTATATTTTATTGGTGTTTTATTGATATTTGTTTTGTTTTTATGTTGTTTATTGATTATTCTTGTTTAATTTTATATGTTTGGATCCAGACCCCAGGAAGAATAGTCGCTGCTGAGGCAGTGACTAATGGGGATCTGAAATAAAGAAATAAAGAAATACATGCACAGCCACACCTTGGGGGACTGTGAGTTTTCTTGCCATAGCAATCATGTTATGATCACTGAATCCAATTGGCACTGAAACAACTTTTGAACATTTATCTACTGAATTAGTAAAAATATGATCTATACAAGTTGAGGATAATACACCTGCTTTGTTAATGTTTATTCTAGTCGGTAGGTTTACCATTTGGGACAAGTTGCATACCGTGGCTATGTCATTAAGCTTTCTTCTCATAGAGCAGGTATTAGATAGCCAGTCTATGTTTAGGTCACCATGCATTGGGTGTTTGTCCATGAAAATAGACACAAACATGTACATACACACATAGCCACACACGCCTCTGCAGAAAGGAGAAGTAAGACGTCATAAATCTTTTGCCAGTGACAGAAGCTGCATACAGTAGTTTTAGGCTTCCCTATTCGCTATCCATACACCCCTCCTCTATGACAGCTAAGGGGGTGTCACTTTCAGAATCGTGACAGTGTCAGAACCGCTGTAGTGTTTCTGTATGTCATTTCACCCTACCCTACAGAGTGGAGACAAACAGAGCATGGGGAGAATTCTTTCTGCTCAAACCATACCACTTGCAAGAAAGCATTCTCCATGCAACCATTTTCTGAACACACTCACACACATACACACACACATTTATTCTGAAGATATACACATATTCTTAATTCTTAGTTAGTTTGAATCTTTTATTTCTGACAATAAAAAGAACTTATTTTTGAATCTTTTATTTTGAAGAACTTTTATTTTGAAAAAAAATTAAATAAAAAAAAAACGTTTATTTTGAAAAAGAAATCTGAAAACTGCTCCCCTTCCGTAACCAGATGTCCCTCCCCCTCCTAAACCGGATGTCCCTCCCCTCAAAACCGGATGTCCCGCCTCCTTGAATCCTCAACCAATCAGAGAAGGGGGCGGGACTTAGGGGTCATAACCATCTCAAAAGGGGGCGTGGTTACAATCAATCAAACTTTCCTTATAAGGTTTGACAGGTTGTGCCTCTGTATTATCTCTCTCATGTATATGATTTCCAGAAGGATATGCAAATACATTCAATCATAATTGTGAGTGCTCTACATCCATATCCCAAAGTTAAAACCCCTCATAATTAATACATTTATGCACAAGCATAACTCAAATTATTACATCTGCTATTTTAATGCATTTCCAACTTACAGTATTTCACTTACAGTATCAGCTAAATTGGTTCATGTCATAATGTCATCATATTAAACTAGTGAAGACAAAGTCTCTAACTGCTCTCTAGAGAGACATGTCATCATAATAAACTAGTGAAGACAGAGTTTCTAACTGCTCTCCAAAGAGACATTTCATCATATTAAGTGAAGACATAGTCTCTAACTGCTCTCCAGAGAGACATGTCATCATATTAAACTAGTGAAGACAGAGTCTCTAACTGCTCTCCAGAGAGACATGTCATCATATTAAACTAGTGAAGACAGAGTCTCTAACTGCTCTCCAGAGAGACATTTCATCATATTAAACTAGTGAAGACAGAGTCTCGTATTGCTCTCCAGCAATATATCATAATATTAAACTAGTGAAGACAGAGTCTATTACTGCTCTCCAGAGACATATCACAATATTAAACTAGTGAAGACAGAGTCTCTTATTGCTCTCCAGAGAGACATATCCTCATATTAAACTAGTGAAGACAGAGAGTCTCTTCCTGCTCTCCAGGGACATATCATCACATTAAACGAGTGAAGACAGAGTCTCTTACTGTTCTCCAGCAATATATCATCATATTAAACTAGTGAAGACAAAGTCTCTTCCTGCTCTCCAGAGAGAGACAAACAGACAGACAGGCAGGCAGACGGGTATGGACAGCCTCCTTCCACCAAATTGCACAGGCACTGCCGTGAGAAGTGTCGGGAAGTGTCAGCCTGACCGACTGTGGTGGCGACGGCTGAATGTGGCATGATGGGTGGAAGCAATGAGGGCCAAAGGGACGCTGAACAGCCAGCGTTTCGAGGAGGAGATAACCGGAGCTGAAGACGTATCCCCTCCAACAGCTGCTGGTCCGGTGCTTTGAGGAGAGATACCAGAGAAAGACGTATCCCCTCCAACAGCTGCTGGTCCGGTGCTTTGAGGAGAGATACCAGAGAAAGACGTATCCCCTCCAACAGCTGCTGGTCCGGTACTTTGAGGAGAGATACCAGAGAAAGACGTATCCCCTCCAACAGCTGCTGGTCCGGTACTTTGAGGAGAGATACCAGAGAAAGACGTATCCCCTCCAACAGCTGCTGGTCCGGTACTTTGAGGAGAGATACCGGAGCTAAACACGGGAGATATAGGAAACCAGGGACTGGATTGCCATGGCACCGCTCAGGTGGAGGTAAGTGAGGCTCCTGGGGAGGAGGCAGGCTGTGAGGTGGCTGGGTCGTTCTGTACGGGTGTTGGTGTTGTAGAGGACCCAAGTGCAGGACACAGGCAGAAGGCAGATCCAAGGACGGGGAGCAGTCATGCAGACAGACAGAAAAACAGATATCACTAGTGAAGACAGTGTTTCTAACTTCTCTCCAGAGACATAGCATGATGTTAAGTAAAGGTCTCATTCCCCCAAAAATTCCAAAGAGTTCACTTGGAAGACTGAGACAGAATCAATGACAAGTTCACTCTGAGTCCTGAACGTGCTGGTAATATGTCTTAAGTGGCTAAAACGGTTGCACAAATGATATTATCTGATATCTGCTTGGCGAATGTGATTCTGTCGTAAACTCAAAAGCGCGTTCCCGTTCAGGTCATTTGCATACAAAGCAACGCCTCCAGAGCTCCTTATAAGGCAAAGTAATGACGCTGTGTGGAAATGGATGCGGAAGCGCTTTGCGAGTCTAAATTGCGACCCATCGAAATGAGATTAGATTAATGTATTGTCATCATAATACAGCTCGTGGTACACCTGCCGCAGCGCGTGCACACACACACACACACACGCAGTATACTGTAGGGCGTAATGAATGAACACAGTATAGGCTTATTATTCCATTAATGACTTGTTGCATTAGGATTTAGTAGATACTATATGCTCTGCGCTACATACAGTATAGGTACAGTACAGTCTGTACTTATACTGTACGTAGAGCAGAGGCAGAGCATAGTATCTACTAAATCCTAATGAAACAAGTAACTAGAATATATTAAGCCTATACTGTCATTAGACACGTAGGCCATACTGGCGCACACAAGACTTGCTATTTCTAGTTTTTGCTAGTTTTTGAAATCTTTCTGACTTTTCAGAGTTTTTAATTTTTTTTGGCCTTTTCCGAGTTTTAAAATGTTTTCGGACTTTTCCGAGTTGTAAACAATTTTCAAACTTTTCAGAGTTTTTAAAAAATTTCGGACTTTTCCGATTTTTAAAAAAATTTCAGACTTTTCAGAGTTTTAAAAAAATTTCAGGACTAAGGGGGTGTGGCCTAAGGGGGCGTGGTCTAAGAATCAGGGGAGTGGTCAACATCGACCAATGAAAGAGGATATCCCTACCGAGTCCAATGGGTCAACATAGACCAATGAAAGAGCACATCGCTACTGAGTACAATGACACAACCCGCAAGACAGAGGGCGCTGTCAAGCAATTCAGTACTGCTACACAGAGGGGCGATTAAGGGTTAAGTCCATGAGAGGTCATTGGCAGGTCAGCTGTAGCCATGGGCCATGAGCCACACACCTGTTACCTAATTAGGCATGAATGACTTGCACTTTCGATACAATGCATTTCAATGAGGGCAGACGCATGACTGCATTGTCACAATGATTAAAAGCAAACGATGAAGCGTTGTAAAGCACTTCAAGGAGTAGGTGAAGGGTTGTGTGCGATATTGTGGCATTCCGTCGACAATTGTGGCCGCAGTGACGACAATCGGAACACAAGGGGGGAAAAGCGATAAAACCAGCCTTTTCTTAGAGTGGCTAGCCATTGGTGTCTATGGGGAGGAGAACCTTCAAAGAAATGGTCATCAGTTGAGATAGAAATGTCCAATTCCATTATTTTTTTGTGTGAGCGAGCCGACAGCCGTGTCATCGTTTTGATGTGTTTTTTTTTCTACGTCCAAAATTGAGATCACTGTCGCAATTTACCCAAGGTGGTGGAAAAAAAATTATTTCAGCTCCTGCACTCTAACTTGCAATGCATTTCCAATGGGACCGAAATGTTCCTGTTTAAAGTCGATTCGTAGCCTGAAACTTTCCGAAAAGCAATAGCGCTGTGACTTGGAGCAAGCCGGTCGTTTTGATACCTTTCACGTGTATGGGGCGCGAACGCTCTGGCAGGAGTTGTGTTTGCAAAATCTGTGGAATAAAGAATAAATAAATAAAAAATAGTATAGATTACTATAGTGTGGGTGGCAACCTGGCTTCGCCAGGTCACCCACACTAAAAAGAGTATAGATTCTAATAGTGTGGGTGGCAACCTGGCTTCGCCAGGTCACCCACACTAAATACAAATTCGACAGAAGGCATTAAATAATTATTATTTTCAATCATTTCACAATAATTGCATAATTGTGTTTGAATATCTGAGTAATTAAAGTAATTATACATTTGTCCAAAATAGCTGGTTCAGATATGGTTAAGCAGCTGCCCTGTGATCAGATTAATCCATATTATTTATTTTTCCGACATCAAATGCGTAATTTCTTATCGTACAAATATTGTCATATTTATTTTAATTATGATTAAGTAATTAATTCCACGGAGGCCTGTAGCGTTAACATGATGGAATCACTATGAGAACACAGTCTGTCAAGTAATACAATTTTAAATTAGTCAATAAATCATAAGACTGCTTCTCAGCACTCTTAAATCTGCTCTCAGCCACGCTCAAACCTGATCTCAGGAAAATTTGGGGACTCCCGCTCCCAGCCCTAATATGTCTTAAATGGGCCGAAATCTGGCTAAGACGAATTTTTTTGTCGTAAATTCGTTCGGGAATGAGACCCAGTCTCTTCCTGCTCTCCAGAGAAATTTCATCATATTAAACTAGTGAAGACAGAGTCTCTTCCTGCTCTCCAGAGACATATCATCATATTTATTTTATTTTTTTATTGGTCTTTTTCCCCCTCCTTTTTCCTCCGATTTTCTCCCATCCCAATGTTAGTCGTTATGCCAATAATAATAATAATAATAATAATAATAATAATAATAGATTGAATTTTAAGAGAGAAGCGCCTTTCTCAGACTCAAGGACACTGTACAAGGAAAGGATGGAAAAAAAAAAGTAAGTAATAAAATTGAAAAAATATATATAATAAAATACATAAAAGATCTGTGTATAGTAACAACAAGAAAAAACAAATAAGATAAGAGATAAAAATAAATAAAAAAGGAGGCAAGTTCTGTCCAATTGGATGAAGTGGTTAAAATTAACAAACAAACAAACAACAAAACAAAACAAAACAACGGAATCTGTGGCTTAAAAAGAGTCAGGGGTGGGCTACTTGGGAGCGGGGCTGTGTTGCGTGAAGGCAAGTGTGAACAGGTGGGTTTTTAGCTTGGTTTTGAAGAGGTTGATGGTGTCAGAGCCTCGGATGAGGGGGGAGAGGGAGTTCCACAGTCTGGGGGCTGCTGCAGCGAAAGCTCGGTCTCCCAGTGTGGAACGCCTGGTGCGGGGGATGGTGAGGAGGTCGGAGTTGGAGGATCGGAGGCCTCGTGCTGGAGTGTAGGGGTGGAGTAGGTTGGTCAGGTAGGAAGGGGCCAACCCGTGCAGGGATTTGTAGGTGAGGAGGAGGATCTTGTAGGGGATTCGATAGTTGATGGGGAGCCAGTGGAGTTTTTGCAGGGTTTTTCTCCTTCCTGGTCGCTGCGCACTTACCCCCCACAGTCGGTCTGGGAGAGTGTAGGCTATCACGTGCTTCCTCCGACACACGTCTAGCCAATCAACCGCTTCTTTTCACCTGGCAGCATGGACTCTCACTGAGAGGGTGTAACGTGTGGAAGGATCACACTACCCCCCTTAGATCCTATCCACGCTGAGCAGGCGCCCTGACCAGTGGCGGCTGGCCACTAGGGGCGCTCGGGCGCCGACCCCCCTGGTGAACCCTGGTTAAAAGAGAGAAGAACAAGAAATATTTCTTTTTTGTTTTTTGTTTTATAGCCATATAAATAATATAAACATGTTTAAAATGAATAATATTTACTCATTTTAAGTATGTTTGTGTTTCTAATGCACAATATAACGTTAATATATCAAATAAAAATAATCGTTTTCCTGAACAGGAAGTGACTCACTGTGGCATTGTGTCGCATAGCCGCATTTCTCCTAGCCGTATTTCTCTCTGCCCGGGCTAGACGCAATAGCGCTCTGAGTGCGCGTCACTGTTTCATCGCTGTATCCGTCGCAGCCAATCAGTGCGTAACGCGCTGTGCGTTTGAAATATGATGTATTATGTTGGAAGCCGGGCGCGATTTGAAGCGGTCTAGGCAAGCAGCCTTAGCAGTTTTTTTTTATTTCCGTAGCCGCATTTCGCGGAGACGCTCTCTGATAGGCCGACGACAGTTTTTTTTCCCGTAGCCGCATTTCGCGGAGACGCTCTCTGATTGGCCGATGCTAGTTTTTACACTGGTTAAGCCACTCTTGACTCTTCATTCGAAGTAGGTTAAGGACAACTTAGGTAACATTAGAGTTTGTCTTAGAGCGTGACGGCAAGTTCTTTCGACGGTTAAGCTTAGGCACTCTTTCAAAGTTGGTTACGGTTAGAGTTTGTCTTAGAGCATGGTGATAGAACGCCAGGTAGTTTGCAGGCTGTTCGACGCAGAAATGGGCAAAGACACGTTCATTGAATTCATCACAGTACTGTTGTGTTGTGCTAACAAGCTAATCTGGATGCAGTCTGGACAGAGTGGATAACTGGATATACATCAACAGTCTGGGGACAACAGTGGACCACGTAAACAGTGAGTTAATTCGGTCTCTCTCTCTCTCTCTCTCTCTCTCTCTCTCTCTCTCTCTCTCTCTCTCTCTCTCTCTCTCTCTCTCTCTCTCTCGCTCTCTCTCGCTGATGGCAATGGTGATAGTTGTACTGTAACTGTACCTACTTAAATATCCGTATGCTTTTGGTTTCACCGACGCTCTCTGACGCACACAGTAGTGTGTGGTTTCGCGATGCGTGCGCACGCGCGTGTTTGTGTGCAGTGTGGCATTGTGCCTTGGTACATGTACATTTTTGGTATGATCGACCCCCCAAGAGAAAAATTCACGAGCCGCCTCTGGCCCCGACCAAACTGTAGTCGCTGTTTACAACGACCCGGACCCACCCCGACAGCTTTCCCACCCTCTAATACTGCCAATTGTATTAGTGTGAACGGCCAGCCAAGCTGGTGACAACGCCGGAGCTGTGAGTTGGATTCGAACATGCGAATCCAGCGTCTCCGGTGTTGGTGACGAACGCAATCTCCGCTACGCCACCTGACCGCCGACATATCATCATATTAAACTAGTGAAGACAGAGTCTCTTCCTGCTCTCCAGAGACATATCATCATATTAAACTAGTGAAGACAGTCTATTACTGCTCTCCAGAGACATATAATATTAAACTAGTGAAGACAGAGTCTCTTCCTGCTCTCCAGAGACATATAATATTAAACTAGTGAATACAGAGTCTATTACTGCTCTCCAGAGACATATAATATTAAACTAGTGAAGACAGAGTCTCTTCCTGCTCTCCAGAGACATGTCATAATATTAAACTAGTGAAGACAGAGTCTACTGCTCTCCAGAGACATATCATAATATTAAACTAGTGAAGACAGAGTCTTCTCCTGCTCTCCAGAGACATATCATCATATTAAACTAGTGAAGACAGAGTCTCTTCCTGCTCTCCAGAGACATATCATCATATTAAACTAGTGAAGACAGAGTCTCTTCCTGCTCTCCAGAGACATATCATCATATTAAACTAGTGAAGACAGAGTCTCTTCCTGCTCTCCAGAGACATATCATAATATTAAACTAGTGAAGACAGAGTCTCTTCCTGCTCTCCAGAGACATATCATCACATTAAACTAGTGAAGACAGAGTCTCTTACTGCTCTCCAGAGACATATAATATTAAACTAGTGAAGACAGAGTCTCTTACTGCTCTCCAGAGACATATCATCATATTAAACTAGTGAAGACAGAGTCTCTTCCTGCTCTCCAGAGACATATCATCATATTAAACTAGTGAAGACAGAGTCTATTACTGCTCTCCAGAGACATATAATATTAAACTAGTGAAGACAGAGTCTCTTCCTGCTCTCCAGAGACATATCATAATATTAAACTAGTGAAGACAGAGTCCCTTACTGCTCTCCAGAGACATGTCATAATATTAAACTAGTGAAGACAGAGTCTCTTCCTGCTCTCCAGAGACATATCATAATATTAAACTAGTGAAGACAGAGTCCCTTATTACTCTCCAGAGTCATATCATAATATTAAACTAGTGAAGACAGAGTCCCTTACTGCTCTCCAGAGACATGTCATCATATTAAACTAGTGAAGACAGAGTCTCTTCCTGCTCTCCAGAGACATATCATCATATTAAACTAGTGAAGACAGAGTCTCTTCCTGCTCTCCAGAGACATATCATCATATTAAACTAGTGAAGACAGAGTCTCTTACTGCTCTCCAGAGACATATCATCATATTAAACTAGTGAAGACAGAGTCTCTTCCTGCTCTCCAGAGACATATCATCATATTAAACTAGTGAAGACAGAGTCTCTTCCTGCTCTCCAGAGACATATCATCATATTAAACTAGTGAAGACAGAGTCTCTTCCTGCTCTCCAGAGACATGTCATCATATTAAACTAGTGAAGACAGAGTCTATTACTGCTCTCCAGAGACATATAATATTAAACTAGTGAAGACAGAGTCTCTTACTGCTCTCCAGAGACATGTCATAATATTAAACTAGTGAAGACAGAGTCTCTTCCTGCTCTCCAGAGACATATCATCATATTAAACTAGTGAAGACAGAGTCTCTTCCTGCTCTCCAGAGACATATCATCATATTAAACTAGTGAAGACAGAGTCTCTTACTGCCAGAGACATATCATCATATTAAACTAGTGAAGACAGAGTCTCCTCCTGCTCTCCAGAGACATATCATCACATTAAACTAGTGAAGACAGAGTCTCTTACTGCTCTCCAGAGACATGTCATAATATTAAACTAGTGATGACAGAGTCTCTTCCTGCTCTCCAGAGACATATCATCATATTAAACTAGTGAAGACAGAGTCTCTTCCTGCTCTCCAGAGACATATCATCATATTAAACTAGTGAAGACAGAGTCTATTACTGCTCTCCAGAGACATATCATAATATTAAACTAGTGAAGACAGAGTCTCTTCCTGCTCTCCAGAGAAATTTCATCACATTAAACTAGTGAAGACAGAGTCTCTTCCTGCTCTCCAGAGACATATCATCATATTAAACTAGTGAAGACAGAGTCTCTTCCTGCTCTCCAGAGACATATCATCATATTAAACTAGTGAAGACAGAGTCCCTTATTACTCTCCAGAGTCATATCATAATATTAAACTAGTGAAGACAGAGTCTCTTATTACTCTCCAGATAAACATATCATAATATTAAACTATAGTGAAGACAGTCTCTTACTGCTCTCCAGAGAGATATATCATAATATTAAACTGCTGAAGAAAGAGTCTCGTACTGCTCTCCAGAGAAAGACAGACAGACAGACAGGCAGGCAGGCGGACGGCCAGAGAAGGGGCAGATGAATCCCTGGGGAAATCTTCCACTGCTTGGAAGTGTGCCTTGTTTCATCCAACTGTACAGGCACCACCACTGCACAGGCACGAGGACACAACACACCTTACACTGGAGACAGGAAACCAGGGACTGGACCGCCATGGCACTGCTCAGATGGAGGTAAGCATGCTCCCGAGGAGTAGGCAGGCCGTGAGGTGGCTGGCTGATTGGTCCAAGTATGTCCAGTCGTTCTGTAAGGGTGTTTTGGTGTAGTGGACCCAAATGCAGGACACAGGCAGGAGGCAGATGACAAAATAGACAGACGAATGACCGGACAAACTGACAACAGCTTTAAATGTATTTAAAGTGGACCAGGTTTATTTTTTATTTTTTTTTATATCATTCCACATCAATTGGACATCATATTTCATGTTAATCTGCTGGACCTAGGTGTAAACACAGGCAAAGGAAGAGAAACACTAGAGGAGGGGGAGGCAAAGAAACAGGGGGTGAATGTTTTCTTTTCTCCACTGCCAACTGAGTCATGCCGGGCTGCAGTACCCATGCAAATTCCAGCTACTGCTCTGGGGTAGGTACCAAAGGTACTATCAGAAGTGCTATGCAACACTGCAGACAGTTGATTGGTCAATACAAATTGTGGGATCACAAATGCGTCATCCCATGTTCATGTTTGGGGTTCATAGGACACCCAAGCAATGTTGAAAAATAAAATAAAATACAAAAATAAAACAAGATTAACACAACAGTGAACCACTGGGATATCTCCATTTATACAACCAAGTTTCAAGTTTCGTTATTAGTTGTCATACAAAAATACAGAATACTTTTATATGAAATGCTTTTTTCTGTTTTGCTCCTGAGAGTGTGCTAGATAAAAATAGATAAGTATAAAATAGAAATAAAATAGAAAGTCAAAAGTACGTAAACAAGTGTAAACAAAGGTGTTCAATATACATATATACAATATAGAGTAGAAAGAAATAAGTAACTGAGTTACAATACAATATACAGTACAATGCAGAAATGGGATGAGGTACAACTTAGGGTAAGGTGCAATGAGTTGTAGTGCAAATCTCTTTACCAATAAATAGAATGTGTTAAAGTGTCTAAACCATAAACGAATTAAAAACAAATCTCCTGGTTAGGATTCTCTCCATCCTCTCCATGCTTTCTGGCCACACCGGCCACACTTCTTAGTTTACTAAGAGATTTGCTGAGAATAAATAATCGTTTTTGTGCATACTGTAGATCAATAGATGTATTAACTTATAATATGAGTTTCACATGAGCATTTACCAGATGACAATAGTGAACATTCAATTACACTTAAACGGTTAATTAAAATGTGTTTCTCACAACATCTAAGGTGGGAAATAGGACATGTATGCAATCGCTTGATCTTCATTCATATTTTTTTTTGTGACCAAATCTTTTTATTTTCACTTTTCAACAAGAAACAACACAGCACAATAATGACAATTATACACATACATACATACATACATACATACATACATACATACATACATACATACATACATACATACATACATACATACATACATACATACATACATACATACATACATACATACATACATACATACATACATACATACATACATACATACATACATACATACATACATACATACATACATACATACATACATACATACATACATACATACATACATACATACATACATCCAAGAACACAAACTAACAACAATAATTAGACCATAAATTAGACCTATTATATATTGCATACACAACCAGTCAAAATAATTTGAAACAATGTCAAAGGATAATAAAATTAAATATATACTATAAAAAATGCTTACCGAGCCCCCTCCAACTCCAGGTCCAGCAACCTCGAGCCACCACCCCGGAGGAACCACTGCCCGGCACCCCCGCGAGCCAAAGCACCATGCCCCTTTAGCGCCCCGACCAGCAGAGACCCCGAACCGTGGCCCCCCCCAGCCATAGCCCACGATCGCCAGACCAGACCAGAAGGGAGTCAGAAAATATACATAGGATCAATCAATATTGAGTGAAAAATAATAATAATAAACAAAACAAAAATTACAAAAAAACACCATAACCATCAACATACTGTACATGAATATTCGCTCGTTCTCCCCCCCACCCCCCCTCCCCCTCTTGCCCCAAGACCCCAACGTGAGACATCAATATAACATCTTATTCAGTACTCATCTTCCAGAATCATATGCGTTCTTTTAGTTTTTCCACCACTGCCCACCAGACCGCAATATTGGCTTCATTAACACCTATGATACGTGCTGCAGTGGAAATCTCCAAATAAATAACATCAAGATAGGTGAGAATCCATACCTTCGGACATAACTTATCTGGTTGTATCCAGCGTGAGGCAATCAGCTTTTTGGTAGCCGTCAGACCAGCCAAAATTTGTCTCTTTACTTGTGCAGAGGTCGGCAGTTGAGAAACATCATTTAACAACACAACTGAAGGCAAGGCCGGTATAGTTAGAGAAAATCTCTGACAGCTGAGTGGTGACATTTTCCCAAAAGCTCTCCACAGGTGGGCATTCCCAATACATGTATATGCATGTATCTTCCAATGGCACCGGCTGGACACAAGGTACATCGAGAGTCAGGCCTGAGACCCATCAGGTTCAATCGCCTGGGGGTCAAATAAGTCCTATGAACAAAATTTAGATGAATCTGTTGGTGATCTGGGTTGCGTGATGATAGTTTAATATTTTCCCATACCACATCCCAGTCAAAATCTATATCCAACTCAGGGACATCCTTTCTCCAGATAGTATCTAAGGGTAGATCTTTATATGCGGCCGTGAGTAAGTGCCAATAGAAGTCAGAGACGAAGCCTCTCGATGTCTCTCTGTCATAGAAGAATTTGTGAAATCGGTGACGTTCTAGTGGAGCGTCCCATGGAACTCCGTGAGCCTTTAGTGCTGCCCTCATTTGTAAATAAAAGAAAAAGGTGTTACCGGGAGATAAAATTCGTTGGATAGGTCCTGAAAGGACCGGATACCAGAGTCATTGAACATATCCCTCAATACATGGACCCCTTTCCCCTCCCATCTGGGGAATCTAATGAGTCGTTGTCCAATGAGGAGCAAATTGTTATTGAATAGTGGGGAGTACGTGTGCCACTTATGACGGTTAGTGCATGCTTTCTGGGTGTCACGCCAAATCTGGATCACATGTGTGATCAGAGGTCCAAATCGTAATTTGCATTGTTTAATTGAGATGTTGGTATACACGATATATTGAAGTCTGTGTTGGGACACCATCTCCTCCTCCAATGGGCGCCAGGAAACAGTTGCTTGCGCGTCAAACCAAGTGATAAGAGGTCAGAGTGAGTAAGCTTGGAAATAAAACTTAAAGTCTGGAAATGCTAAACCCCCGTCAAGTTTACTCCTCTGTGCAGTGGATCTCTTTAGGCGTGGGCGTTTGTTATTCCAGACGAATTTATATGCAGCAGAGTGCAGTTTTTGCCAGTAACCAACAGGAGGGGGCAACGGGAGCATGGAGCTGATAAAATTAATCCTAGGTAAGACATTCATCTTAATTATCGAGGCGCGGGCCTGTAATGAGTTTAATTTGGACCACCTGTCAAAATCCTTCGTAATCCTGTCACCCAAGCTGGAGTAGTTATATTTTACTGTCTGGTTGACAGTTGGGAATATTTCAATCCCCAGGCATTTAAAGTGCTCTACCATGAGAATATTTGCTGGAAGGAGGGTTGCCTTCGCAGCCTCGTTGAGTGGAAGGAAGGCTGATTTTGGCCAGTTGATCATAAATCTAGATAGGCTGCCGAAGTCATCTATTACTCGGAGGAGGTAGGGTAGAGAGAGACGGCTGGGTTCTGCATAAATAGGAGTACATCATCCGCGTATAAGCTGATATGGTGATGTGTGCCCTTAATTGACACAGGTATAGCCCGGGATTGTCTTATGTAGTGAGCTAAAGGTTCGAGCGATAAAGCAAAGAGTCCTGGGCTCAGAGGACAACCCTGTCTAGAGGAGCGCGAGACCGCGAAGAGTGGTGAGCAGAGCTTCCCTGTCAAAATCATGGCAGAGGGACCTGTGTAGAGGACTTTGATCATGTGAATGAAACCCTCACCCAATCCCATCTTTCTAAGTACTGCCCATAAATATGACCACTCCAATCTGTCAAAGGCCTTCATCGCGTCCAAGGACATGACAGCCGTAGGGATTGCGACATCCTTACTGGCATCAATCACGTGCAGTAAACGTCTGATATTATCCGTGACCAGTCGGCCTCGTATAAAGCCGGTCTGATCGGGGTTCACCAGAAATGTCATATGCTTTTGGAGACGGATGGCTAGCACCTTAGCATATAGCTTGAGATCGGCTCCGAGGAGACTTAAGGGTCTATAGCTGCCACATTCAGTGGGGTCTTTATCTTTCTTGAGTAGAACAGATATAAGCACCATATTGACATCCCTGGAAAAATGTCCCTCCTCGACTGAGTGTAAAATCATTGAGAGTAACAAGGGACCAAGTATATCCCAAAATGCAGTGTATAGCTCCGGTGGGATGCCATCCCAACCTGGAGCCTTGCCCCGCTGCATGTCCGCAATTGCTTCTCTGAGTTCCTCCAGTGTGATAGGTTCAGCTAACTGCATTGCGTCCTCCTCTGAGACTTGTGGTAGGTTAATTTGATTAAGATAGACCTCCAGCTTGGCGTGATCAAGGACCACTTCTGACTCGTATAGGTTGGAATAAAATGAGCGAAATGTGTCATTGATTTTCTTGGGGTCGGTGATTACCTCCCCCTGTTGGTTCTTAATGGCAGGGATATCCGCAAATTGATCGCTGGCCCGTATTTTCATAGCCAGTAGGTGACTAGGTCTAGAGCCGTGAAAGTAGTAGTGTTGTCTTGTTCTGTGCATTTGAAATTCAGACTGTTTATCTCCTTTTTCACCACTTTAATTTGGAGTTCCAGATGGTCAGAATATTTGCGCTGCATAGATGACAACAATGCTTTATGTTGCTCTTCCAGTTCCACCAACTTGGATAGGCGCCCCTTGCGGAGATTGGAAGCAAATAGAGTAGTATTACTCCTAATAAACCCCTTTACCGCATTCCACATAGTTCTGGGGTCTTGCACCGAACCAGCATTAAACTGCATGAATTCAATGAGCTTCTCTCTAAATTGAAGATTAAATTCATCGTTCTTCAGCAATGTTGAGTTAAAGCGCCACCTAGCGGCACGAGATGTCAACCTGCTGAGTGAACCCTTAAGGAGGATGTATTTGTGGTCTGACATTGCAATTGGTTTCAATTCAACGTCAAAACTCTCAAATAGCCTAGGGGAGGAGAAGACATAATCAATTCTGAGAAAGTTTTATGTCTCGCGGAGAAGAAAGAGTAGTTTTGCGAGGTTGGGTTGAGTACCCGCCACATATCCATAACCCCGGTGTCTTTAGACCAGCCACGTAGGGCCGCGGATGCTTGCTTTTGATCGTGGGTGACTGCATCTCCGGATTTAGCAACCAGCGGATCCCACATGGCATTGAAATCAGCACCCACTATGAATGAGTACTCAGGTAGTTTCAGCATCTCTGTAGTGAGTGCAGTATACAATTGTGCGTCAAACGCATTAGGGGCGTATGCTAGCTATAAGCTAGCAGGCCCCGCGCGAAGCCCGCCTCAGGTACCCTCACACTGCCCGTCACTCGGCGCATGCTCCACCGCGGCCCGCTCGCTCACTCCCGTCGGAGCAACCTTGCTGCTTCTTCTGATATATTCCTCTGCCTCGGTTGGTGATTTGAACAGCCGGTTGCATGATACTGCCCACCGACCCGTCTTCACCTTTAATATTGCTGGGAAAAGCAGAAACACCTCCACAGCTCGCTCCCGTGCCAGGGCCATAGCTCCTGCGAACGCCCTCCGTCGTCTAGCCGTGTGGTCGCTGAAGTCAGCGGAGAATCTCAACGTACATCCATTTACCACGGAGGTTTCAGCCTGGCCTCACTCAGTATTTGCTGCCTCGTCTGGAACCTCAGGCAGCAGAAAATAAATGTGCAGGGGTATGCCCGTCCGCCCTTCATCTGGGTAGTGGGCCTGAAAATTCTGTGTGCCCTTTCGATCTCTGGGCGAGCTATCTTGGGGAACCATTTTGGAACCATTCTTTCAATATACCCAATCGGGTCATCATCTTCCGTCTCATCTGGCAGACCGTAAACCCTCACATTGCACCTCCTTCCGCGGTCCTCCAGGTCTGCCGCCTTCAGTTCACAGTCTGTCCTCCAAGTTTGATATCCCTGCGACGTTGGTCTCAGTCGCCTTTACAACCGCGGATATCCCCTCTTCCACCACGGTTAACCGGTTGCCTATCACTGCCACCTCCTCTTGTACTACATCCACCCTGCCCGTTAGCCTAGCCGTCTCCTCTCGGAATATAGCCCTGATGTGGTCTTTATCCGCCTGGCTCAGGATTCCCAACTTGTCCTGCACATGTTTAGACATCGTTCCGACTTCTGGAAAATTAAATGGTGTAAAAAATGTAAAGTATTCTAGGATAATGTGGTCCGGTTGCTGAGCACGGGAAAATCAGCCAGCCATGCGCTGTAGGGCGAAACCGGAAGTCATCTTAATTCATATTTGATCTGCAATGCCTAGTTTGACAGTTTGATTTGAATGTCGTGAGCCAGGCAAGCCACAGTTCCTCTTTGTGTAAAGGAGAAACATAACAGGCAACATGGCAACACAAATGCTTGCAAGCTCATTCTCACTTCTTCTCACATACCATTCCTCTCAGACTCAAAGCAGTGTAAAAGCTGGAGGTATTTTTGACGTGTTACTTGAAACTGAGGCGCCATGCTGACTGCTAGTTCACAGTAAATTTTGCAGAGTAAATTTTACTCAAACTGGGTACATTTGACTCAAACTGAGTAAAATTTTACTCAGTTTGAGTAGAATGTACTCAGTTTGAGTAAAATTTACTCTGCTAAATTTCCTTGTCTCTGGAATGTCTATCATGACTGAAAACGGCAAGCTCTGCTTGAATGATGTATTAGCATACAAGTCGTTGGTTCCTCACCCCTACTTACGAGTTTGATGAAAGCTGTGAGTCTAAACATTCCTTTTTAACCCATATTCCAAAGAATATACATCCTTCAGAACAATGGGTCTCATTCCCGAACGAAGTTACGACAAAAAATTTCGTCTTAGCCAGATTTCGGCCCATTTAAGACATATTAGGGCTGGGAGTGGGAGTCCCCAAATTTTCCTGAGATCAGATTTGATCGTGGCTGAGAGCAGATTTAAGAGTGCTGAGGAGCTCTCTTAAATCTGCTCTCAGCCACGATCAAATCTCATGATTGATTGACTAATTTAAAATGTCATTATAACTTGACAGACTGTGTTCTCATAGTGATTCCTTCATGTCAACGCTACAGGCGTCCTTGGAATTAATTACTTAATCATAATTAAAATAAATATGACAATATTTGTACAATAAGAAATTACGCATTTGATGTCGGAAAAATAAATAATATGGATTCATCTGATCACAGGGCAGCTGCTTAACCATATCTGAACCAGCTATTTTGGACAAATGTATAATTACTTTAATTACTCAGATATTCAAACACAATTATGCAATTATTGTGAAATTATTGAAAATAATAATTATTTAATGCCTTCTGTGGAATTTGTATTTCTTATTTGTTACACATCTGTTTTAATGATTAATTATATACATTTGAAAGAATGCAGGTCAACATGCAATGTATCCCATTGATTGGTATACAATGGGACAGACCTTTGTTTGATTGATTGATTGATTGATTGAAAACTTTATTAACAGATTGCAGAATGGGTACAGTACAGTACAGCTCAATTACATAAGGGGATGCAGACCAGAGAAAGAATTTCGTCTTGTTTACATCAGGGTCCCCCATTTTCAATTCATCATAACATATATGACACAGATAGACAGTACTGCTACATCTATACATTTATGACATACCAGATTTGCAAATACAGTACTGTTTGTGATACAAAAAGAGTCCAGAAAAGAGAGTACATTTGATGTAGAAACTGTTGGAGGAGGTTGGGTAGGAGGGGTGGGTGGGGGATAGACTTACACTGTAAAAGCAAAACTGTACATTGGAATATTGACAAAACCATACTTGGTAATTTACTGTACATTGGAGGGGTTGATATAGCTATAAACCTGCATTCCTTCGAATATATCATTAATCAATTAAACTTATATTGAAATACACTATATAGCCTATACACCAACACTGAAATGACAGTGGATAAATAAATAAATAAGAACTAAAGCTAATCGAATGGAGCTAATGGAAATAGACTGCATTAATATTCCATAACAAGTCTTGTGTGTGCCAGTATGGCCTACGTGTCTAATGAACAGTATAGGCTTAATATAGTCTAGTTACTTGTTTCATTAGGATTTAGTAGATACTATATGCTCTGCCTCTGCCCTACGTACAGTATAAGTACAGACTGTACCTATACTGTACGTAGGGCAGAGCATATAGTATCTACTAAATCCTAATACAACAAGTCATTAATTGAATAATAAGCCTATACTGCATTCATTCATTACGCCGTAGGCATTAATGGAATAATAAGCCTATACTGCGTTCATTCATTACGCCGTAGGCTACAGTATACTGCGCACGCGTGTGTGTGTATGTGTGTGTGTGTGTGTGCGCTGCGGCACGTGTACCACGTCCACGAGCTGTACTATATATGATGACAATACATTAATCTAATCTCATTTCGATGGGTCGCGCAAGACTCGCAAGGCACTTTCGCATCCATTTCCACACAGCTGCATCATTACTTTGCCTTATAAGGAGCTCTGGAGGCGTTGTTTTGTATGCAAATGAACTGAACGGGGACGCGCATTCGAGTTTAAGACATAATGCCATTCCCCAAGCAGATATTAGATGATATCACAGGTACGACCGTTTGAGCCACTTAAGACATATTACCAGCACGTTGGGGACTCAGAGTGAACTTGTCATTGATTCTGTCTCAGTCGGTTCCAAGATAAGTCTTCCAAGAGAACTCTTTGGAAAATGTTGGGGAATGAGACCCACTGGGTGTGTGGTGTCTGCTGGGTCCTAATGAGGCTATCATTAATGGAATGATGAGCCTATACTGTGTTCATTCATTACGCCGTAGGCCATATATATATATAATATATATTATGTAAACAAGACAAACGTTTTTCTCTGGTCTGCATCCCCTTAACAATTGTGTGTATTGAGCCGTACTGTATTGTACCTATTCTGCAATCTGTTAAATAAGGTTTTCATTCATTCATATACAGTACTGCGCGCGTGTAACGCAGAGACGTACTGTGAGTTAGCGCCGCTGCTCAACGACACCAGCTTGGGGCTTATATTCCGCGACACTAAAGACCAAGGCCGAGAAAGCCTGGAGGTGTTGAGAGAGCATTACATCGGGCGAGGAAGACCCCGAGTCGTGGCCCTCTACATAGCACTAACGGCCCTGAGGAAGGGGCACACCGAGACTGTGACCGAATACGTCAACAGAGCAGAGCAAATCACGACGCCATTGAGGAGTGCCGGAGAAGCACCAAGCGATGGGCTAATGATGGCGTTGATGATGAGAGGACTACCGGAGCTGTACAAACCGTTCACACTCCTGGTAACACACGGTTCAACGGGCATGGCGCTGGGACAGTTCAAGGCTAAGTTAAGAAACTTCGAGGCCTCAGAAGATACCCACCCAGTCGCCGTGGAGGCGGGAGAGAGGGTGCTAAAGGCCAGAGCGACGTCAAGGGAGAGGACCAGGACCACGACGGAACTGGCGTGTTGGCGATGCAGAGAGAAAGGCCATCGGAGAAGCGACTGCACAAAGACTATCTGGTGTAGCTTCTGCAAATCCACGGGGCACACAGACAGAGCATGCATGAAGAAACACGACCAGAGTGCGCAATACGCGCATGGGCAAGATGACGGCCATGTACGAGACGACGGCCATGGACGAGACGGAGGCCACGGACAAAATGGCGGCTATGGACAAAATGGCGGCTACGGACAAGATGGCGGCTACGGACAAGAAGACGGCTGTGGACAGGATGATGGCAGCGGACACGATGACGGCGACGGTCGACGTGAGACGGATCGAGACGACGCCCGGAGAATAACGGGACAAGAAGACTGTGCTTTCGGGGCGCGGATGGCGTGCATCGCCGGACCGGCCCAGCTGCAGCGAGCCCAGAGAAGGGGACTGATCGTGGACACAGGTGCGTCGTCCCATGTCATCAACGACAGGAGTCGGTTCAAGAACTTTGACGACACTTTCCACCCGGAGAGGCATAGCATGGAGCTGGCAGATGGGAGACGCACCTACGGATTGGCGCAAGAGAGAGGAGACGTATAGGTATGCCTCACGGACAGTAAGGGGCGCCGGCGTACGGTGACGTTAAAGAACGCTCTCTACGTACCATCGTGTAATAGCTGCTACTGCAAGCGGTGCCAAGGTATTCTTCGATAAAGGTAAAAATGTTCTTGTAGAACCTGACGGTACACGGTTTGACATAAAGATGTACCAGAGAATATATTATCTGCAAACGGAGTGTAATGACAACGACAAGTGTAATGATAATAATGATATGTGTAGCGTGACGGCCAGTCACGATATTCAGACATGGCACGAGATTATGGGTCATTGTAATTACGAGGATTTACTGAAACTGCAAGTAGTGACAGAAGGCATGCACATTGAAGGTGAAAAGCGTAGACCTGACAAAAATTGTGCAGTGTGTAAAACAGGGAAGTTTACTCAACCGAGATACAGAAATCCCACAGAAAAAGTAAGGGTACCACTTGCATTAATTGACACGGACCTAGCCGGCCCAGTAAGCAACGAGTCCATAGGAGGCTTTAGATATGTACAGTCTTTTACAGATGTGTTTGTTTACTTTCTCAAAGCAAAGAGTGACACACTCCAGGCCACGGAGAAATTCCTGGCAGACATAGCCCCTTATGGTAACATAGGATGCTTGAGGTCCGACAACGAAACCGAGTTCACAAACAGAGAGTTCCAATCACTGTTGAGAAGGTACAAGATAAGACACGAGACGTCACGTCCATATCCCCCACACCAGAACGGGGTGGCAGAGAGGGAAAGGCACACCCTTTTCGAAATGGCTAGGTGTAAGCTAGTAGATAGTAACTTACCTAAGAGCCTATGGCATTATGCGGTGCAAGAAGCCGCTTACACCAGAAACAGGTGCTTTAATAAGCACTCGGGCACCACCCCGTATACAGCGCTGACAGGAAAGAAGTGTAATCTAGCCAGAATGCACCCATTTGGATCAGTGTGTTATGCGTACCCGCAGGACAGGGGAAAGCCAGAGTCCAGAGGTGTAAAAGGATTTTTCATAGGACACGACAAGGGAAGCCCTGCTTTCCTAGTTTATCATCCCGGTAACGGGAGAGTGCAGAAACACATGCTAGTCAAGTTTGTCACAAAGGCAACATGTGAGAGCGAGACACAGACAGAGGAGCCAGAGCTGGACTCCAGAGTAAGGGGTGTAGAAACAGAGACACATCAGCCCAGTGTACATAGTACGGTCGTGCAGGCAGACAGTCAGCAACCCCCAGAGGGTGATGACGAGGAGCACCCGTGGATGACGTCAAGTGCCCCAAGCAGTGGGAGGTATCCCTCAAGGGAACACAAAACCCCAAAGTATCTGACAGACTATGCCCGAAAAGGGAGTGACGAGGAGGACAGTACACCTACCCCCGTTTATTACTACTACAGGATAGTCAGTGGGGTAACCCTGACCTTTAAAGAGGTCACATTGTCCCCCGACGAGGGCAGACAGACAGTGGGAGGGAAATGGGTGTATTCAACCAAGTTACCAGAGGGCAGACTGACAGTGGGAGGGAAATGGGTGTATTCAATCCAGGAGGGTATTGAAGGCCACAACAAATACAAAGTATGGTTCGTAGAAAATTGCTTAAATGCTGAAGGAGGGTACCCCATGTTTAAATACTGAAGGAGGGTGGCTACACTGCCTAGATGCAGGAGGATGATACTCTAGGTTTAAATACGGGAGGAGTAGAATCCAGGTTTAAATACCTGATTAAGAGTCCATGTCTAAATACTGAAATGGATCCTATGTTTAATTCCATGTTAAAGTACAAAGGTGTCCATGTCTAAATACTGAAATGGATCCTATGTTTAATCCCATGTTTAACTACAGAGGTGGATGACTTACCATGTTCTCAATGATGTAACTATGTGGGAAAGACCCTGGAATGTTTAGACATGTAAGAATGTAGATCAAGGGGAACACCATGTGATCAAAAACTAGACTATCAGGAGGATGCTCAGAAACTGACAGATGTGAAAATGTACAGAGAAGCTGTGGGTAGCCTCATTTATTTAACAGTGTGTACCCGCCCTGACCGATGGTTTGTAGTGAGTAGACTGTCACAGCATTTTGCTGACCCCACAGAGGAGCATTTGGATTACAGCCAAACATGTCTTTTGTTATCCTAAAGGTACAGCAGATAAACAACTGTGTTTCAGAAAGAGCAGCGAGGGTCTAGGGCTTAAAGCCCACAGTGATGCAGACAGGGCACTATCAACTTGTGAAGCCGAATATATGGTTCTAGCTATGACCATACAGGGGTGTATTTATCCAGAACAACCGCTAGAAGTGGTGGAGATAAGATTACGAGTATATTGCTTAATATGTAATAGGTAATTGGAATGTATCCTCTATACCAAATAAGGTGGTTCTTGAAGATGAGGGGCGTTTTGTCAACATCATTTAAAAGGGATGGACACTGTGTATATATGAAGGCTGTTGTTTATGAGGGCAACCAGGAAACCATTGTGATTGCTAGGAACCCAGTGTGTCAACATAGATGTAAACATGTCAATATAGAAAATATCATACCATCAGATCTGTCATCAGAGAAGAAAGGATGACACTGGTTTACTGTCCAACGGACGACAGGGTAGCAGACACTATGAGGAAACCTGTTCCAAATTAAAATTGAAGGGATTTGCAAGGGTCATGTTTAATGTGTAAATATTGACTGGCATACCCTGTTGATGTTTTGGATTATATTATTTCCTTTGTAAAATGTTTTTCAAAGAAGTTATCCAGTATGCTAATACAAACCCTAAGTGGGAGTGTTGAAGTCAGAGGGTCTGTGTAGGATTGTTAGTAACTGTCTAACTGCATATAACTGTTTCCACTAGTAACTGTCTAACTGCATATATAACTGTTTCCACTAGAGGGCGCTCTAGGCGGAGCCACTCAGGAACACCACCAGGTGGCGAGTATAAATAGAGATGTCTCCTCCCATTCTTTCTCTTTCCCCCAGCCTCTCAGTGAGAGGAGAACTGTAGAACTGCTGCTCTGCCATGTGAATAAATAAACCACGCCAGTTAAGGCTCAAGATAGAAACCATGCCTTTTGACCACAATATTGTCCCCCTATAGTCGGATTCTGTCAACAGCGCATTCAAGTTTAAGACATGGTGTCATTCCCCAAGCAGATATCAGATCATATCACAGGTGCGACCGTTTGAGCCACTTAAGACATAATACCAGCACGTTGGGGACTGAGAGTGAACTTGTCATTGATTCTGTCTCAGTCAGTTCCAAGATAAGTCTTCCAAGAGAACTCTTTGGACATTTTTGGGGAATGAGACCCAATGACTATAGGCTCAAAACTATAGGCTTTTTTTTAATGCTGCCCCCTGTGCGTGCCTATAGGGTTGCCTATCCCCTGTTCTATATTATAGCTAAATACTATGGCTCATTTGGCAGTCACTATCTATCGTCCAACATGTAAAAAATAGATAGATAAATTTTTTCATTTATATGTCATGTATCCTGTGGTATCCTGTGGTGAATATTGTATAGTTTCAGAGTGATCCGGGCTAATCCCTGAAAAGCTGAGATTGCTATGTGAATTTTGCTAAAGTCGTTCTCGTTGCTCGCCTGGACACGCTACTGTTTCCAAATCAAAGGTATATAATAGGTATTATGTTTCATCATGAATGCATCAAAGGGGGTGGGGGGTCGTTTTTTGATGCTCTGATCGCCAGCAACGGCATTCGTTTTGAATACTACATACATTGATTGGCTGGATCGATGTGAAATCATTGTAGGATCAAGGTGGAATTGACGTCAGATAGACCTTACCTTTGATCGGGGTTATTCCAAAAATAATATTCCAATTGTCGGATCGCGATTTCCAGTATTGATGTCCATCGGGTCCCGACATAATCTGGCACATGCATCAAGTGTCCTGAACGCGTTCCAATGTGCTCGGATTAACCGCTAGACTTGCCTGGGTCAAAATTCTCCGCCTGGATGACATTAGATGTGACACACAGTCTGGAACAGGGTTTCAAAGGGTAGGCGATACTGCCACCTAGCAGGATCTGGCCGGTATTGCACTCTCTGGTATGGCTTTCAACGGTAACATAGAGGTCCGTGAGACTGCATAGAATATTAAAATCGAAAAAAGGAAAAACTATCTAATAACGCGTATACTCGTTATTTGCCGCCCATGGCGCTCAACCGCTGGCGGCCAATAACGAGTAGGAAGTGCTAAGCCCAGATGCCCTATTTTCTGAAAATCCGCCTAAAATACATACCTAAGTAAATGGAATATTGCTCCACTTCTGCAAGGTCCATTTACATGTTCTTTGTATTTAGGGACATCTATGGACCTCAGTGAATGTATTCCCAGTGTCAGACATATTGTGTCTATTACTAGGCTTGCTTAAATTGCAGAGGTGTGGACTCAAGTCACATGACTTGGACTCGAGTCAGACTCAAGTCACGAATTTGATGACTTTGGACTCGACTTGACCAAAACAAAAAAGGTTGCAACTCGACTTTGACTTTAACACCAATGACTCGTGACTTCACTTGGACTTGAGCCTTTTGACTTGAGAAGACTTGATACATTCCCCCATGCCCAACGATAAAAAATTATGTTATTAAATGTGCCGTGAATTAATTCATTTCCAGCGAATATACACTTCATTCGCGCAGCCGGCTCGCATGTATATTTTCCCTGACGGAGTTGCACTTCCGCGTTCGTCCTGTGTCACCTGCGGAGATTGTGGCCGTGTTTTATTCTTTCTTTGTTTACTTGTTCTAGACTGTCATGGCGGCGCCCAGCGTACACATCCCAGGTGGCCAAAAAGTTCCGGCCCATTAATGGCCTGTATCCGGCAGGCCGGAAGAAATTAATCGGCCCAAGTCCGGTTGCCAGAGTCGGCCAAGTAGGCGGCAATGACTGACTGGCCGATTCCGGCCCGAGTACACTGGGCCAGGTCCGGGGTTGCCGGAAGCAGTGAACGTCCGGAATTGGCGGAATCGGCCCAGTAGGCGGCAATGACTGACTGGCCGATTCCGGCCCGAGTACACTGGGCCATGTCCGGGGCTGCCGGAAGCGGTGAACGTCCGGTTGCCTAAAGCAGCCCAGATGCGACCCACACACACTGGGCCAGGTTTGGTTGCCCGAAGCCTAGCCGACACTGCCAATGCAATACTGGTACTACACAGTAAATTCCGCAGAGTACATTTGACTCAAACTGAGTAAAGACATTTTACTCAATTTGAGTGAAATGTACTCAGTTTGAGTCAGCGGAATTTACTGTGTACCCAGTATTCTGCCAGAGCTACTCCACTATCTGCCTATGACCGTACATTACCGGAAATACAGTAGGAAATGGTTGATTAGTAATGCCACATATTAAAGGACCCTTCCCTTTACCAATTCAGTATTGGCATGTCCCTCATTGAAGAATTCAGAAGTTTACATGCTGTCTCCTACCTCACTGAAATATATTCTCAGTGTATGTGCACATTGTACACAATATACATCATTCTGCAGTGAAGCTCAAATATCAAGTAAAGTAACAATTACCCTCATACATGCTACTTTTTCCAGTTAAAAATGACAACTTGAATAGATATTTAAACATTTATTAACAAAAAATATCACATCCTCCTCTCTGAACCCAACGATAAAGCCTCCAATGAAATGAACCCATTGTTCCCCTGCAACAGCTTCTCCCACAGGGGATCTTTGATTAAACACCTGCTAGCAGAAGAATATAGACAGTCAGAAAAAAACTTCACTGTTTACTACTTAAGTACATTTAAAAGTAGAAACTTTGACTTTTACTCAAGTGTGTACTTTCACTTAAACTGCCATGTTAGTCTAGTTTAGCAAAAAAATTTAGGAGAATTAATACAAAAACCAAGTGATATGGCCGTTCAGTTGTAAATGAAAGCCTGCATTTAGTAAGACGTTGTTTATAAATGTATTTTCGTTTGGTTATGAATGAATGACAGCATCTCTATAGCACAGCTCTATTACTGCTTTGGAATGACTGCATACATCTTTCACAACGGGTGGCCCCAGCAGGAATCAAACCCCTAACCGTGACAGTGTTAGTGCCATGCTCGGAGTGCCAAGCACAAGACCCCTATGTTATGCGGGGCTCTGCTCATAGGCGGGCGGCTCGTGGCGTGGCTCGTAGTCCTGGTAGTCCTGGTTGTAGAAGCAACCGTCGCCCTCCATGGAGCCCCCCCTCCTCCCGCGTCACCCCAGCGAGGTGGCGGGTGGCGACCCTGACGGGGTGAGCCATGGTGGGGTGGCAGGGGGCCGGCAGGGGGAGGCCCCTGGCCCTGGGGGGGGGCTCCGGAGAAAAGCGCCAGGGGGCCGGGCCGGGAGGCGTGGGCATAGCCTTACGAACCACGGGGGAATAGGTGACGTGGCAGCACGGGGGAATAGGTAACGTGGGGGCGTGGCGTGGGTCTGGGGGAGCTGTCGCCGGCCCCGGCGAGGCGTGCTGGTCCCCGACGTGGAGGGGACGGGACTTCCACTCACCGAACTACTGCCCTACACGAAAAGTGAAAAAGGCAAATAAAAAGAACGAACCACAAATTCAACGACAGAACGAAGACAGAAGAGAAGAGGATGAGATAGAGAGAGATGGAGAGAGAGAGAAGAGAGAGAGAGAAGAGAGAGAGAAGAGAGAGAAGGAAAGCAAGATAACAAAATAGAACAAGAGCCACAGTATGGAAGCAAATGAGTGACAGAAGTATTTGAATTTGATCAGACACCGAATTTATAGCATTGAAAATAATTACTTTGAAAACATGTATCTGATTTTTGAATTTGATCAGACACCGAATTTATAGCATTGAAAATAATTACTTTGAAAACACGTATCTGAATTTTTTCAGACACCGAATTTATAGCATTGAAAATAATTACTTTGAAAATCATGTATCTGAATTTTTTGCTCCGAATTTACCTATGTGAAATAAAAATTCAATGTAAAAAATTCGAATGCATAATAAAATTCAATGTAAAAAATTCGATGCATAATTGCGGTGTATACAATTCAATGTAAAGAATTCGATGCATAATTGCGGTGTATAAAATTCGATGTAAAACATTCGATGCATAATTGCGGTGTATAAAATTCGATGTAAAAAACCATCATCCGGGCTACCCAGACAGGATAAGCAATCGAGCCTGGATGCAATCGAATTGACTTCTGGCCTATCACTGCACGGCTTTGTCAGTCATGTGATCACACCAACCCGGGAGAAAGATGGCGGTATATATACATACGTTGGGGAGAGAATATACATACGGTGGGGAGGAGACTGTACATTAGGAGGGGGTGGGTGGGAGAGAAATATACATACGGTGGGGAGAGAATATATACATACGGTGGGGAGGAGACTGTACATTAGGAGGGGGTGGGAGAGAATATATACATACGGTGGGGAGGAGACTGTACATTAGGAGGGGGTGGGTGGGAGAGAAATATACATACGGTGGGGAGAGAATATATACATACGGTGGGGAGGAGACTGTATATTAGGAGCGGGTGGGAGAGAAATATACATATGGTGGGGAGAGAATATATACATACGGTGGGGAGGAGACTGTACATTGGGAGGGGGTGGGAGAGAATATATACATACGGTGGGGAGAAGACTGTACATTAGGAGGGGGTGGGAGAGAAATATACATATGGTGGGGAGAGAATATATACATACGGTGGAAAGGAGACTGTACATTAGGAGGGGGTGGGTGGGAGAGAAATATACATATGGTGGGGAGAGAATATATACATACGGTGGGGAGGAGACTGTCTATTGTATGTATATTTCTCTCCCACCCACCCCCTCCTAATGTACAGTCTCCTCCCCACCGTATGTATATATTCTCTCCCCATCATATGTATATATTCTCTCCCCACCGTATGTATATTTCTCTCCCACCCACCCCCTCCTAATGTACAGTCTCCTCCCCACCGTATGTATATATTCTCTCCCCATCATATGTATATATTCTCTCCCCACGTATGTATATTTCTCTCCCACCCACCCCCTCCTAATGTACAGTCTCCTCCCCACCGTATGTATATATTCTCTCCCCACTATATGTATATTTCTCTCCCACCCACCCCCTCCTAATGTAGTCTCCTCCCCACCGTATGTATATATTCTCTCCCCACTGTATGTATATTTCTCTCCCACCCCCTCCTAATGTACAGTCTCCTCCCCACCGTATGTATATATTCTCTCCCCACCGTATGTATATTTCTCTCCCCACCGTATGTATATTTCTCTCCCCACCGTATGTATATACCGCCATCTTTCTCCCGGGTTGGTGTGATCACATGACTGACAAAGCCGTGCAGTGATAGGCCAGAAGTCAGTTCGATTGCATCCAGGCTCGATTGCTTATCCTGTCTGGGTAGCCCGGATGCGTGAATACCAAACCAAGCCGCATTTCTCGGAGACGCTCTCTGATTGGCCGACGCCTGTTTTTACACTGGTTAAGCTTAGGCACTCTTCGAAGTTGGTTAAGGTTAGAGTTTGTCTTAGTGCGTGACGGCAAGTTCTTTAGACGGTTAAGCTTAGGCACTCTTTCGAAGTTGGTTAAGGTTAGAGTTTGTCTTAGAGCATGGCGATAGAACGCCAGGTAGTTTGCAGGCTGTTTGACGTGGAAATGGGCAAAGACACAGCTCGTCACGGATTGGGCAAACGCGTCAGTGGCCAATCAGAGAGCGTCAGTCAGTGCCAATCAGAGAGCGTCTCCGAGAAATGCGGCTTGGTTTGGTATACACGCAGCCCGGATGAGTGTATCCTTTCGGCAACTGGCTTGTCCTTCCGCGTTCCCATTTGGCGCTCTGATTGGCCAGGTCATGTGACATGTGCGCCCAATAGCGTGTTTGCCCATTTCCGCGTCGAACAGCCTGCAAACGACCTGGCGTTCTATCGCCATGCTCTAAGACAAACTCTAACCTTAACCAACTTCAAAAGAGTGCCTAAGCTTAACCGTCGAAAGAACTTGCCGTCACGCTCTAAGACAAACTCTAACCTTAACCAACTTCGAAAGAGTGCCTAAGCTTAACCCTGCAAAAACTTGCCGTCCCACGGCGCTCATGTCACATGACCTGGCCAATCAGAGCGCCAAACGGGAACGCGGAAGGACAAGCCAGTTGCTGAAAGGATTCACGCAGCCTGGATGATGGTTTTTTACATTGAATTTTATACACCGCAATTATGCATCGAATTTTTTATATAGAATTTTATACACCGCAATTATGCATCGAATTTTTTACATTACATTTTATACACCGCAATTATGCATTGAATTTTTTACATTGAATTTTATTATGCATTCGAATTTTTTACATTGAATTTTAAACACTGAATTTTTATTTCACATAAGGTAAATTCGGAGCAAAAAAATTCAGATACATGATTTTCAAAGTAATTCTTTTCAATGCTATAAATTCGGTGTCTGAAAAAATTCAGATACATGTTTTCAAAGTAATTATTTTCAATGCTATAAATTCAATTCAGATACGTGTTTTCAAAGTAATTATTTTCAATGCTATAAATTCGGTGTCTGATAAAATTCAAATACTTTTGTCACTCATTTGCTTCCATACCACAACAACAATAATAATAATTTTTAACAATAATTTGTGATGCCATCACACAAACTGGCATTTAAAGGGTTACAATTCAAAATGTATTGAATATGTGTGTTTTTTTTTTTTTATATACAATACTTTGTGATGCCCATCACAAACACTGGAATTTAAATGGTAAAAATTCAAACATTCCTGCACCAGAATGCAGGAAATTTTGTCTTTGTAACAAAATAATGGTATTAGGAATACATTTGCCTCCTGCGTGAACTGTGCATAGCTGAATACTGTATTTTAACATCGGTCATATGGTGGTACTTGGAGAGCCAGCTACGTTCTCAGGTGGTACTTGGTGTAAAAAGTTTGAGACCAGGGTGAGGCCAGGCTATGGAGGGCTTTGAAGGTGAGGAGTAGTGTTTTGAAGTTAATGCGTTCCTTGATCGGGAGCCAGTGGAGGGAGTGGAGGACAGGAGTGATGTGTTCGCGGGACCGGGTGTTAGTGAGGAGGCGGGCGGATGAGTTTTGGACCATCTGCAGTTTATGGAGGGAGCGGGAGGTGATGCCAGTGAGGAGGGAGTTACAGTAGTCCAGGAGGGAGGAGATGAAGGCGTGTATGAGGGATTCAGCAGCAGGGGGTAGAGGCAGTGACGGATTTTGGCAATGTTGCGGAGGTGAAAATATGAAGTTTTGACAATGGAGCGGACATGGGGGTCAAATGAGAGGGTGGGGTCGAGGATGACACAGAGGTTGCGGACTAGGGGGGGGGGGTGATGGTGGAGTCATTGATGGTGAGTGTGATGGGTAATACAATAATTTATACTGTAGCATTACAAACCATTTGACAGCCAGGTCCTGCACCTCCGTTCTTGTCCTCTAGGAGCCATCGCAGCATGGCCAAGACCTTCCTCATCCAGCATACTGTCCTTCTGAAGCTCTGAAGTCATTAGTGGTCATGATGAACCTAGAGAGAGAGAGCGAGAATACGTTAGTAGATAGTCTAAGGCCAGTGATTCTCAATATTATTTAGCATATCTAGGACCTCTAATTTAGTCCACGTCATGCACATCTACATACAATATACTGTAGCATTACAAACCATTTGACAGCCAGGTCCTGCACCTCCGTTCTTGTCCTCTAGGAGTCATCACAGCATGGCCAAGACCTTACTCATCCAGCATACTGTCCTTCTGAAGCTCTGAAGTCATTAGTGGCCATGAACCTAGAGAGAGAGAGATAGAGAATATGTTAGTAGATAGTCTAAGGCCAGTGATTCCAGGGATTAAAGCAAAAGAAATTCTCCTTTTAAGGGAGCCTACCCCCCCCCCCCCCCCCCTAATATACAGTCGCCGCCTCATCATATGTATATATTTACTGTTAGGATCTCTGGGTAACAGTACTGTATATTTGCATATCGTATATGTGACAAATGTAACAGTACTATATACCTGTAAGTCATGTATGTCCCTATGTCATAAATGTCATGATGTCATGTATGTTGTGTATGTCATAAATGTCACTATGAATTTAAAATGGGGGACGCTGATGATGTAAACAAGACACACATCTTTCTCTGGTCTGTATCCCCTTAACAATTGTGTGTATTGCTACTGGATTTACCAGATCCAGAGTGAATGAATGAATGAAAACTTTATTTAATACACAAGACCCTCTTCTTGGGACCAAGTAAGGTTTCGTCGATAATCCAATGTACAGTCCCCCCCCCCCACCCCGCCTACCCAACCACCTCCAATGTACAGTCCCCCCACCCCACCTCCTCCAATGTACAGTTTCTTCGTCAAATGTATATATACTCTCTTTTTTAGACTATTTTTGTATCACAAACAATACTGTATTTGTAAATCTGGCATGTCATAAATGTATAGATGTAGCAGACAGTACTGTCTATCTGTATGTCGTGTATGTTATGCTGAATTGAAAATGGGGGACCCTGATGTAAACAAGATGAAAGTATTTCTCTGGTCTGCATCCCCTTAACAATTGTGTGTAATGAGCTGTACTGTATTGTACCCATTCTGCAATCTGTTAATAAAATGTTCAATCAATCAATATTTAACAGATTGCAGAATGGGTACAATACAGTACAGCTCAATACACACAATTGTTAAGGGGATGCAGAGCAGAGAAAGACTTTCGTCTTGTTTACATCATCAGGGTCCCCCATTTTCAATTCATAGTGACATTTACTGCTTATCTCTTACAGAATGACCTCCTAGACCCCAATCAGTCTGGCTTCCGGACTGGCCACTCCACAGAAACGGCCCTCATTGCGGTCACAGAGGCACTTCACTTAGCAAAAGCGAAAGGCCTCTCCTCTGTCCTGATTCTCCTAGATCTATCTGCAGCCTTCGACACAGTCAACCATCAGATCCTCCTCGCGGCCCTCGCAGGAATGGGAGTGGCTGGATCTGCGCTGACATGGCTGACATCATACCTCAATGACCGCTCCTACCAAGTGTCATGGAGAGGGACTCTGTCGGCCACCCGCCCCCTCCGGACGGGTGTCCCCCAGGGCTCGGTCCTAGGACCCCTTCTCTTCTCCCTCTACACTAAATCACTGGGTAACATTATCACGTCTCATGGCTTCTCATATCATTGTTATGCCGATGATACTCAACTCTTCCTCTCCTTCCCTCCCTCAGATATCCACGTCTCTGAGCGGATCTCGGCCTGTCTGTCCGACATCTCCGCCTGGATGACGACCAACCACCTCAAACTGAACCTAAGCAAAACAGAATTGCTCCACCTGCCGGCCAAATCCTCCCCCCTGACCGACCTCTCCATCACAGTCGAGAAAGCAGCTGTGACCGCGTCGCCGACCGCCAAGAACCTTGGTGTTGTCCTCGACGACCAGCTGAACTTCTCTGCTCACATCGCAGCGACAACCAGAACCTGCAGATTCCTCCTGAGCAACGTCAGAAGGATACCCCCTTCCTGACAAAAGAAGCCACCCAACTCCTCGTCCAATCAACAGTCATCTCCCGCCTCGACTACTGCAACGCACTGCTAGCTGGCCTCCCGGCCACTGCCACCAAGCCTCTTCAACTCATTCAAAACGCAGCGGCCCGCCTGATCTCAAACCTACCGAAGTCGGCCCATGTCACCCCACTTCTTAGGGACCTGCACTGGCTCCCCATTGCTGCACGTATCCGCTTCAAGGCCCTCGACCTAGCATACCGTGCGGCAAAGGGAACCGCTCCCGCCTACCTCCGGTCAATGGTCTCTAACTACACACCCTCAAGACCCCTACGCTCTGCATCTTCTGGCCGCCTCAGATCTACTCCTATCCAAGCTCCCGGAGGGTCATCAAAGAGAAGCCGCCTATTCTCAGTCCTTGCCCCACAATGGTGGAATGAACTACCCATCCCAGTTAGGACCGCCGAATCCCGTCCAATCTTTCGCCGTCGACTAAAGACTCACTTCTTCAACCATTATCTGAAATGATAAAAAAAAAAAAAAAAAAAAATCTAACCCCGACTAACCTTAATGTCATGCACTTGTCCTAATAAACTAACCTACACTGTAACACGCAACACTTTGATGAACATTGTTACTCAGCTGATAGAGTTATACCCTTCTTGCTGTCTTGTCGCACAGAACTTGTAAGTCGCTTTGGATAAAAGCGTCAGCTAAATGACTAAATGTAAATGTAAAATGTAAATGTAAATTTATGACATTACACAACATTGACATCATGACATTTATGGCATAGTAGGGACATACTACAGGTATATAGTAATGTTACATTTGTGACATATATGATATGCAAATATACAGTAATCAATGTTACCCATAGATCCTAACAGAGAATATATACATTATGATGGGGAGGAGACTGTACATTAGGAGGGGGTGGTAGAAAAAAAGATACATACGTGGGGAGAGAATATACGGTGCTACGGAGTTAAGCTAATAAAGGTGACTCACAACCACAACAGGGGACTCATGTATTTGTACTGTGAAGTAACTGTTAACATGACAATGACAAACGTGGTTTCTGTTTTTCTTTTTGACATACTTGCGGCACATGGAACAAGTTAACTCACCACTCTACAGCCTGCAGTAGCCTAGCCAGTCTCTTGAAACACCGCTATCTTCAAACTTCCATATCTAGGACCTCTAATTTAGTCCACGTCATGCACATCTACATACAATATACTGTAGCATCCATCAACACTTCTTGATTTGTAAGAATTCTTTGCAGAAGAGCTAAAAGTAAGGACATTCAACAGTCAGTATAGGCATTTACAGGATGACTCTTTCCAGCTGTTGAAATGAAAGTCCCAGATTGAAAAGTATATATATACACAGTCACACACACACACACACACACACACACACACACACACACACACACACACACACACACACACACACACACACACACACACACACACACACACACACACACACACACACACACACACACACACACACACACACACACAATAAAACATTTTATACATCACTTACAAGCATGACCACTTGAAGATCTTGAAGACTTGGTAGATCTTGACCGTCTTGGGAGAGAGAGAGAGAGAGAGAGAGAGAGAGAGAGAGAGAGAGAGAGAGAGAGAGAGAGAGAGAGAGAGAGAGAGAGAGAGAGAGAGAGAGAGAGAGAGAGAGAGAGAGAGAGAGAGAGAGAGAAGGCATTACATTTACAGGATGACTCTTTGAAAATGATGTCTCAGATTAAAAAGTATATATTATATATACAGTCACACACACAATACAAAAAAATTATACATCACTTACGACCACTTGAAGTATACCGGTAGTTGTTATTGAGCCGTCTTCTGCTTTCATGTCGTTGTTGAGATCCAGCACTGTAACAGTATTTGCTGTGAAATTATATATTTTATAATTAAATTAAACCATGAAAGATCTGCGTGATATGCATTGGTTAGCTAACGTCAGTATTCTGCAGTCTAGGCCTGCTAGCAGTAGTGCTACTGTAGTTTACAGATCCCACCAGTTTCATAATATCAAGCAAATAACGTTACAGTAGACTAGTCACTGAAACACAGACTAAACAGCATTTATATCAGCAGCACGCATTACTTATAAATAATAAAATATATGTGTTGCACAATTACCTGAGATGAGAACAGTTGGTGACGACGTGAGGCTCTGCCTGTAGCAGTGTATGTAGCCTAGTAGCATGTGAGCTCGCGCTACAGTGTATGTAGCCTAGTAGTAATGTGAGCTTGCGCACAGTGTATGTAGCCTAGTAGTAACGTGAGCTCGCGCGCAGTGTATGTAGCCTAGTAGTAACGTGAGCTCGCGCTACAGTGTATGTAGCCTAGTAGTAACGTGAGCTCGCGCTACAGTGTATGTAGCCTAGTAGCTAACTTGAGCTTGCACGCAGTGTATGTAGCCTAGTAGTAACGTGAGCTTGCGCTACAGTGTATGTAGCCTAGTAGCTAACGTGAGCTTGTGCTACACTCACTGAAACACAGACTAAACAGCACTCATTTATATCAGCGGCACGCATTACTTATGAATAATAAAATATATGTGTTGCACAATTACCTGAGGAGAAGATGCAACAGTTGCTCACGACGTGGTGCAGGCTCTGTCTGTAACGCGCTTCAATTCAAATTTCAAACCGGGATCCCCCACAATGCAACGCATCAGTGTTGCCAGATTTGAGAGTCTGCCTTCATCTGACAAACCTTTGATAATAATGGGCGGTTCGGATATTGTTAATGCGATCTGGCAACCATGCTCTTCCTTGTTTCTCCGCACAGACTGACCACGTTTTGATTGATTGATTGAAAACTTTGTTAACAGATTGCAGAATGGGTACAATACAGTACAGCTCAATACATACAATTGTTAAGGGCATGCAGACCAGAGAAAGACTTTCGTCTTGTTTACATCAGGGTCCCCCATTTTCAATTCATCATAACATGACATGTGACATACAGATAGACACTTCTATACATTTATGACATACCAGATTTGCAAATACAGTAGGGCCTACTGTTTGTGATACAAAAAGAGTCTAGAAAAGAGAGTATATATTTGACGTAGAACCGTACATTATAGGTGGGGTGGGGGGGGGGGGGGGGTAGGTTCGGTAGGAGGGGTGGGTGGGGGACACTGTACAACTGCACAAGCACAACTGTACATTGGAATATTGACAAAACCATGTTTGGTACTTTACTGTACATTGGAGGGGGTTGGGTTAGGACATTTACAGGGGCCAGTTTCGAATTGCAGTCTCCCGTAAGTGTTCTTTGAGAGTGGTTTTGAAAGTGGGTAGTGATTCACATTCCTTTGCATCTTTGGGTAGGGCGTTCCACATTGATGTGGCATAATTGCGAAACGTGTTTAGTCCCTGTTTGAGCCGAATCTGGGTTTAACATGATTTGTGGAGCTCCATGGTATTCACTGACCTTTGGGAAGTATTTTGACATGTACACATATACCTTGGTCGTAATAATAATAATAATGCAGGACCTGTTGCAGAGGTCTTTATTTGGCATGCAACGACCTCAATGTTTTTAGCGGTACACACAGCGGTTAGTTTAGCACACACACCGGAACACACACGCATGCATTGTCTCTTTAGGATCGCCGATGCGATTCGTCTCTGCGATTAACCCATCCCGTCGTCCTTCCCCCCCAAGGGCAGCCGGGAGCAGACAGGCGTCAACGTGAGCCGCGCCAGGGGACCAATCCAAGTGCTCCTGTCCGTCTTCGTCAAGGACGCCACAGCGTTAGCGATCTGTTGTTGTGCATGTTTTTCCATTGGGTTTATCTTATCGGGGGGGAAACCCTTGCGAGCACGGGGAGAACTTGCAAACTCCACACAGAAAGGCCTGGGAGATACCCCACCTGGGTACCTGACATCATGGAAACCTGGTCCCCAAGCGGGAATCGAACCCTGGACCTTCTTGCTGTGAGGCGACAGTGTTAACCACTACACCACACACGCCGTCGTGTATGTGTAGACAGGCCCATTGCAAGTTGCTGTACTCTGTCGTCTACTCTAAGCCATCCTAGGTTGTCAAAATGGCCAGGGGTGATGTGGGTTTTAGGAGTAAGGCCAAGCAGTAGTCTGACCAGTTTGTTTTGTGATGTTTGTAATCTTGTTTTTAGCGCCTTAGAGGTGCTTCGGTACCATGAGGTGCAAGCATAGTCGTAGTACCCTTGAATGAGTGCTCCTGCCAGATTCTTCAGGGTATTCTTGTTTACCAGAGAGGAGATCCGGTACAAGAATCTTGTTCGTTGGTTGACTTCTTTTATTACATTGGTTGCCATTTTGTCACAGGAAATATTTGCCTCTAGGATGGAACCCAGGAAGGTCGTGAGGAAAGGGGGTGGGTTATATTGACCAGGCTTGACAACAGAGGTTCAAAGATAACTTCATATTTATTGGTTATTCGTTTATTTATATCGGGCATCCAGTTTCCATCACCGTGTGTTGAACTATTCATGTGTTGACGTTCGAGTGTGACATCATCGCCTACGGCAGCTTACACGCTCAAAATGCAAACCTAAAACAAAACCCGCAGCGAACCAAGACTGCAGTGTGTACACAAACCAGAGGGGGGAGAGGGAGGGTGGAAGTTCGCACTCAAGGACGGAGTGAGGACGGAGCGGAGCACCCGTTCCTAATGAGAAAGCCCCCTTAGTGTGTGAGCGTATACGGTGTGTGTACTCTGTCGTCTACTCTAAGCCATCCTAGGTTGTCACGTGGGCAGGGGCGAGGTGGGTTCTAAAAGTAAGGTCAAGCAGTAGTCTGACCAGTTTGTTTTGAGATGTTTGTGTAGCAGGGTGGATTATCTCTACTTTATGAGATGTACACTGTCACCAGGTAGGGGGGAACGCAGCAGATCTGAGTCCAACTGAATCCCCGACTTTAGTGCAGGAGTGGAGCTTTAGCAGAGGGAGTGGATGGGGCCTATGATTTACTAACCTAGGTGTAGTGCGCTGGTCCAGCTTTAACCAATTATCTCTGTATCTTTTCAATGTAAATAATAAAGTAACCTCACAAAGATACTAATCTAATTATCTTTAAAGTGCACTATGCAGTGAGCTGCTGGTTAAAGGCATTAACCACGTATTGTTGGAGACTCGTGTGACTTGGAGACTTGTGTGACTTGGAGACTCGTGTGACTTGTGTGACTTGGAGACTCGTGTGACTTGTGTGACTTGGAGACTTGTGTGACTTGGAGACTCGTGTGACTCTTGTGACTTGGAGACTCATGTGACTTGGAGACTTGTGTGACTTGGAGACTCATGTGACTTGGAGACTTGTGTGACTTGGAGACTTGTGTGACTTGGAGACTTGTGTGACTTGGAGACTCATGTGACTTGGAGACTTGTGTGACTTGGAGACTCGTGTGACTTGGAGACTCGTGTGACTCTTGTGACTTGGAGACTCGTGTGACTTGGAGACTTGTGTGACTTGGAGACTCATGTGACTTGGAGACTTGTGTGACTTGTGTGACTTGGATACTTGTGTGACTTGGAGACTTGTGTGACTTGGAGACTCGTGTGACTTGGAGACTCATGTGACTTGGAGACTTGTGTGACTTGTGTGACTTGGAGACTTGTGTGACTTGGAGACTTGTGTGACTTGGAGACTCATGTAACTTGGAGACTAGTGTGACTTGGAGACTTGTGTGACTTGGAGACTTGTGTGACTCTTGTAACTTGGAGACTCATGTGACTTGGAGACTTGTGTGACTTGGAGACTCATGTGACTTGGAGACTTGTGTGACTTGTGTGACTTGGAGACTTGTGTGACTTGGAGACTTGTGTGACTTGGAGACTCATGTGACTTGTGTGACTTGGAAACTCGTGTGACTCTTGTGACTTGGAGACTCGTGTGACTTTGAGACTTGTGTGACTTGGAGACTCGTGTGACTTGTGTGACTTGGAGACTCGTGTGACTTGTGTGACTTGGAAACTTGTGTGACTTGGAGACTTGTGTGACTTGGAGACTCGTGTGACTTGGAGACTTGTGTGACTTGGAGACTCGTGTGACTTGTGTGACTTGGAGACTCGTGTGACTTGGAGACTCGTGTGACTTGGAGACTTGTGTGAATTGGAGACTCGTGTGACTTGGATACTTGTGTGACATGGAGACTCGTGTGACTTGTGTGACTTGGAGACTTGTGTGACTTGGAGACTCGTGTGACTTGGAGACTTGTGTGACTTGGAGACTCGTGTGACTTGGAGACTTGTGTAACCTGGAGACTCGTGTGACTTGGAGACTCTTGTGACTTGGAGACTCGTGTGACTTGTGTGACTTGGAGACTCGTGTGACTTGGAGACTTGTGTGACTTGGAGACTTGTGTGACTTGGAGACTCGTGTGACTCTTGTGACTTGGAGACTCATGTGACTTGGAGACTTGTGTGACTTGGAGACTCATGTGACTTGGAGACTTGTGTGACTTGTGTGACTTGGAGACTCGTGTGACTTGGAGACTCATGTGACTTGGAGACTTGTGTGACTTGGAGACTCGTGTGACTCTTGTGACTTGGAGACTCGTGTGACTTTGAGACTTGTGTGACTTGGAGACTCGTGTGACTTGTGTGACTTGGAGACTCATGTGACTTGTGTGACTTGGGGACTTGTGTGACTTGGAGACTCGTGTGACTTGGAGACTTGTGTGACTTGGAGACTTGTGTGAATTGGAGACTTGTGTGACTTGGAGACTCGTGTGACTTGTGTGACTTGGAGACTTGTGTGACTTGGAGACTTGTGTGACTTGGAGACTTGTGTGAATTGGAGACTCGTGTGACTTGGAGACTTGTGTGACATGGAGACTTGTGTGACATGGAGACTCGTGTGACTTGTGTGACTTGGAGACTTGTGTGACTTGGAGACTCATGTGACTTGGAGACTTGTGTGACTTGGATACTCGTGTGACTTGGAGACTTGTGTGACCTGGAGACTCGTGTGACTTGGAGACTCTTGTGACTTGGAGACTCGTGTGACTTGTGTGACTTGGAGACTCGTGTGACTTGGAGACTTGTGTGACTTGGAGACTTGTGTGACTTGGAGACTCGTGTGACTTGGAGACTTGTGTGACTTGGAGACTCGTGTGACTTGGAGACTTGTGTGACTTGGAGACTCGTGTGACTTGGAGACTTGTGTGACTTGTGTGACTTGGATACTTGTGTGACTTGGAGACTCGTGTGACTTGGAGACTCGTGTGACTTGGAGACTCATGTGACTTGGAGACTTGTGTGACTTGTGTGACTTGGAGACTTGTGTGACTTGGAGACTCATGTGACTTGGAGACTAATGTAACTTGGAGACTAGTGTGACTTGGAGACTTGTGTGACTTGGAGACTCGTGTGACTCTTGTAACTTGGAGACTCATGTGACTTGGAGACTTGTGTGACTTGGAGACTCATGTGACTTGGAGACTTGTGTGACTTGTGTGACTTGGAGACTTGTGTGACTTGGAGACTTGTGTGACTTGGAGACTCATGTGACTTGTGTGACTTGGAAACTCGTGTGACTCTTGTGACTTGGAGACTCGTGTGACTTTGAGACTTGTGTGACTTGGAGACTCGTGTGACTTGTGTGACTTGGAGACTCGTGTGACTTGTGTGACTTGGAAACTTGTGTGACTTGGAGACTCGTGTGACTTGGAGACTCGTGTGACTTGGAGACTTGTGTGACTTGGAGACTCGTGTGACTTGTGTGACTTGGAGACTTGTGTGACTTGGAGACTCGTGTGACTTGGAGACTTGTGTGAATTGGAGACTCGTGTGACTTGGATACTTGTGTGACATGGAGACTCGTGTGACTTGTGTGACTTGGAGACTTGTGTGACTTGGAGACTCGTGTGACTTGGAGACTTGTGTGACTTGGAGACTCGTGTGACTTGGAGACTTGTGTAACCTGGAGACTCGTGTGACTTGGAGACTCTTGTGACTTGGAGACTCGTGTGACTTGTGTGACTTGGAGACTCGTGTGACTTGGAGACTTGTGTGACTTGGAGACTTGTGTGACTTGGAGACTCGTGTGACTCTTGTGACTTGGAGACTCATGTGACTTGGAGACTTGTGTGACTTGGAGACTCATGTGACTTGGAGACTTGTGTGACTTGTGTGACTTGGAGACTCGTGTGACTTGGAGACTCATGTGACTTGGAGACTTGTGTGACTTGGAGACTCGTGTGACTCTTGTGACTTGGAGACTCGTGTGACTTTGAGACTTGTGTGACTTGGAGACTCGTGTGACTTGTGTGACTTGGAGACTTGTGTGACTTGTGTGACTTGGGGACTTGTGTGACTTGGAGACTCGTGTGACTTGGAGACTTGTGTGACTTGGAGACTTGTGTGAATTGGAGACTTGTGTGACTTGGAGACTCGTGTGACTTGTGTGACTTGGAGACTTGTGTGACTTGGAGACTTGTGTGACTTGGAGACTTGTGTGAATTGTAGACTCGTGTGACTTGGAGACTTGTGTGACATGGAGACTTGTGTGACATGGAGACTTGTGTGACTTGTGTGACTTGGAGACTTGTGTGACTTGGAGACTCATGTGACTTGGAGACTTGTGTGACTTGGAGACTCGTGTGACTTGGAGACTTGTGTGACCTGGAGACTCGTGTGACTTGGAGACTCTTGTGACTTGGAGACTCGTGTGACTTGTGTGACTTGGAGACTCGTGTGACTTGGAGACTTGTGTGACTTGTAGACTTGTGTGACTTGGAGACTTGTGTGACTTGGAGACTTGTGTGACTTGGAGACTCGTGTGACTTGTGTGACTTGGAGACTTGTGTGACTTGGAGACTCGTGTGACTTGGAGACTTGTGTGACTTGGAGACTTGTGTGACTTGGAGACTTGTGTGACATGGAGACTCGTGTGACTTGTGTGACTTGGAGACTCGTGTGACTTGGAGACTCGTGTGACTTGGAGACTTGTGTGACTTGGAGACTCGTGTGACTTGGAGACTTGTGTGACCTGGAGACTCGTGTGACTTGGAGACTCTTGTGACTTGGAGACTCGTGTGACTTGTGTGACTTGGAGACTCGTGTGACTTGGAGACTTGTGTGACTTGGAGACTCGTGTGACTTGGAGACTTGTGTGACTTGGAGACTCGTGTGACTTGGAGACTCGTGTGACTGTAGGCTAGCTAAGCTGCATGTTAGCCTAGCAGAATGAATGGAAGCGGACATGACTGGGTAGCCGTCGGGAGAGGTGTTAGTTGGACAATGCCTAGGCTAACCAGTCATGCCCGCTTCCATTCATTGTGCTAAGCTAGGCTATCATTGTGCTAAGACTGAGCGAATTTTCCAAAATGTTGGCGTGTTCCTTTAAACTGTATAAAGTTAGCTGTATTGTCTATAAAACACTTAATATTTCATTAGATGATAATGTGTACTTATATAAGCAGATACTTTTCTGCAGAAATGTTGTGCCTCTAATTTAATGTGTTTCAGATGTACTCATGTATGGGATGCATGACTTTCATGTTCAGTTTTACTGTAAAAGGTAATGTACAATTAGCAATTCTGTATATTGGGCTAAACCTTTCTGAGGCAGAGACTTAGTTAGTAGCTCCCCTGTTAGCCTCTTTAGCTCCCATGTTAGCTCCCCTGTTAGCTCCCCTGTTAGCCTCTTTAGCTCCCCTGTTAGCTCTCCTGTTAGCCTCTTTAGCTCCCCTGTTAGCTCCCCTGTTAGCCTCTTTAGCTGCGGCTGTTAGCTCCCCTGTTAGCTCTCCTGTTAGCCTCTTTAGCTCCCCTGTTAGCTCCCCTATTAGCCTCTTTAGCTGCGGCTGTTAGCTCCCCTGTTAGCTCCCCTGTTAGCCTCTTTAGCTCCCCTGTTAGCTCCCCTGTTAGCCTCTTTAGCTCCCTTGTTAACTCCCCTGTTAGCCTCTTTAGCTGCGGCTGTTAGCTCCCCTGTTAGCTCCCCTGTTAGCCTCTTTAGCTCCCCTGTTAGCTCCCCTGTTAGCCTCTTTAGCTGCGGCTGTTAGCTCCCCTGTTAGCCTCTTTAGCTCCCCTGTTAGCTCCCGAATCTGGGTTTAACATGATTTGTGGAGCTCCCTGTGTTGTGGTTGTGGTATTCACTGACCTTTGGGAAGTATTTTGACATGTACACCGGGTACCTTGGTCGTGTAGTGTATCTTGTAGACCAGGCCCATTGCAAGTTTCTGTACTCTGTCGTCTACTAGCCATCCTAGGTTGTCAAAGTGGGCAGGGGTGAGGTGGGTTCTAAGAGTAAGGTCAAGCAGTAGTCTGACCAGTGTGTTTTGATATGTTTGTGTAGCAGGGTGGATTCCCTACTTTATGAGAGTAGATGTACACACTGTCACCAGCGGTAGGGGGGAACGCAGCAGATCTGAGTCCAACTGAATCCCAGACTTTAGTGCAGGAGTGGAGCTTTAGCAGAGGGGGCCTAGGATTTACTAACCTAGGTGTAGTGTGCTGGTCCAGCTTTAACAAATTATCTCTGTATCTTTTCAATGTAAATAATAAATCAGTAACCAGTATTGTTATGTTAGCGTACTGAGCTGCGGTTAAAGGCCTTAACCACAGTTGTTATGTTAGCTACTGAGCTGCTGGTTAAAGGCCTTAACTGTGTTGTTATGTTAGCTACTGAGCTGCTGCAGGCCTTAACCACAGTATTATGTTAGCTATGAGCTGCTAACTATAGTTAAAGGCCATAACCACAGTATTACATATACTCTTGTTAGCTTTATGAGGCTACATCAACACGCTCCTATGAGTGCAGCATATGTTAGCTTTATGAGGCTACATCAACATCCTATGAGTGCAGCTATAATGTTAGCTTTATGAGGCTACATCAACATGCAGGCTCCTATGAGTGCAGCTAATGTTAGCTTTATGAGGCTCTGCCCCCCCCCCCCTCCACTACTCTAACACCCACCTCGCTCTGCCCCCCCCCTCCACTCCTCTAACATTTTATTTATTAATTTTATTATTATTATTTTATTTGTTGCCATTAAAATAATAGGCAAGCATAGGGCTAAAACATTTTCATAAACAATAATAAATCTTTTTGTTATTTGGTTATAATAAGGGCTTTTCTATGCATTTGTCTGATTGATTGATTGATTGAAAGCTTTATTGACAGACTGCAGAGTGGGTGCAGTACAGCTGTATTCACTTGTTGCGGTGGTCTCAACGGAACAATTTTGATTGAAAGTCGATTCTGCCAATCACACCGCTGTTGTGTGTGGGGGCAGCGTCGCTTTACTGAAACTTCGGCCCTTCCCCGGCAACCATTGCCGGGCCAGAGCCGGTTTATCTTTGGCAAGCCCGAGTCGGCTCTGCCCCGGCAACCATTGCCGGGCCAGAGCCGGTTTATCTTTGGCGAGCCCGAGTCGGCTCTGGCACGGCAACCATTGCCGGGCCAGAGCCGGTTTATCTTTGGCGAGCCCGAGTCGGCTCTGCCCCGGCAACCATTGCCAGGCCAGAGCCGGTTTATCTTTGGCGAGCCCGAGTCGGCTCTGGCACGGCAACCATTGCCGGGCCAGAGCCGGTTTATCTTTGGCGAGCCGAGTCGGCTCTGGCACGGCAACCATTACCGGGCCAGATCCGGCTCATCGTTGGCGTGCCGTGCCGGACATGTGCCGAGTGTGCCGACAGGTAGCCGGAATCGGGCCGAGTATGCTGGCCACCTGGGATGATATTGGATATCCTCACTATTTCTCTTTTGTTGAGCACAAAGAAAATAAATAGTTAAATGTAAATTGTGTCTTAGCTCAAATAACCTATCTTACGTTACGGACGTTAATAACGACGGATTCAGTGGACAATTATACCAAGGATTCCTTCGTGGTGGTGGTCAACAAAAAACGAATTTCAGTATGCAAAACGTGCAGCTCGAAAATCACAGATGGAGAAGCAACAACTTTCAACTTCGTTCGACATTTGAAGCTGCACAAATCGGTAAGTAACTTGGCTTGCTGTTGATTGATTGATTGAAAACTTTATTAACAGATTCCAGAATGGTACAGTACAGTACAGCTCAATACACACAATTGTTAAGGCGATGCAGACCAGAGAAAGACTTTCGTCTTGTTTACATCAGGGTCCCCCATTTTCAATTCATCATAACATATGACATACATGACATACAGATAGACAGTACTGCTACATCTATACATTTATGACATACCAGATTTGCTAATACAGTACTGTTTGTGATACAAAATACATTGGAGGAGGTTGGGTAGGTGGGGTGGGGGGGGGGGGGGGGGGGTTGGGTAGGAGGGGTGGGGGAAACTGTACAACTGTACAAGCAAAACTGTTCATTGGAATATTGATGAAACCATACTTGGTTCTAAGAAGAGGGTCTCGTGTATTCTTGGTTAGGTAATTTACTGTACATTGGAGGGGGTTGGGCTAGTCCCCGTAGGTGTTTGTTGAGAGTGGTTTTGAAAGTGGGTAGTGATTCACATTTGTTTACAGCTTTGGGTAGGGCGTTCCACATTGATGTGGCATAATTGCTAAACGTGTTTAGTCCCTTGTTTGAGCCGAATCTGGGTTTAACATGATTGTGGAGCTCCCTCTGGTGTTGTGGTCGTGGTATTCACTGACCTTTGGGAAGTATTTTGACATGTACATGGGTACCTTAGTCGTATAGTGTATCTTGTAGACCAGGCCCATTGCAAGTTGCTGTACTCTGTCTTCTACTCTAAGCCATCCTAGGTAGTCAAAGTGGGCAGGGGTGAGGTGGGTTCTAGGAGTAAGGTCAAGTAGTAGTCTGACCAGTTTGTAATCTTGTTTTTAGCGCCTTTGAGGTGCTTTGGTACCATGAGGTGCACGCATAGTCGTAGTACCCTTGAATGAGTGCTCCTGCCAGAGTCTTCAGGGTATTCTTGTTTACCAGAGAGGAGATCCGGTACAAAAATCTAGTTTGTTGGTTGACTTTTTTTTATTACATTGGATGCCATTTTGTCACAGGAAAGATTTGCCTCTAGGATGGAACCCAGGTAGGTAATTTCGTCTTTCCTTGTGACAATATTGTCACCCACTGTAACTGAGAAGCCGTCGGTCTTGCTGAGTTTGTTATTTGAACGAAGAGAATGGACTCTGTTTTGCCCATGTGTAATGATAGTTTGTTATCAGCGAGCCATATGCAGATTTTGCCTAGTTCCGAGCTGAGGGTTTTTTCATCCTGCAACTTGTTCTTGTCAGAGACCAGCACGGCTGAGTCGTCTGCAAACAATAACAAGTTGAGAGAGAGAGAGAGAGAGAGAGAGAGAGAGAGAGAGAGAGAGAGAGAGAGAGAGAGAGAGAGAGAGAGAGAGAGAGAGAGAGATCGCGATCGCGCTATTTATCACAGTTTCACACCAAACTGGGGAGGGGTGTTATAATATGTAGCCTATTTGAGCACACCTGAATACTGGACTGTTATTGATATGCAAAGACAGCTGTGGTACTTAGCGCCGGGTGCTCACCTGGCTACTTGACTTTGCATGACAATGGCTCAGAGATGGCCAAGCAGCCGTTTTTCTATCACGTCGCGTCACCGTTTATTATCGTGCAGGGTACACTAACTGCATTCTGAAAACATGCCGGGGACATGTCCGCGGTGTCCCCCCCATAGTTACGCCCGTGCCCACTGTAACTGAGAGAGCCATCGACACAGTCAGTGTGGTAACGTTATCATTACATCCTAGATTGATACACGGCTGGCTAGGCAGTTGGTAGTCATAGTCTTGTCTTATAAAATAAAACAATCAGCAATGTCTCGGTTGATGAATGGCCAGCAGTAGTCTAGTTTAGTTGAACCGAAGTCTGCTATTATGGATCATGTGCATACAGGGCCGCCTGGGAGAAATGCGAGGCCCTGTGCGAGATTTAAACGCGAGCCCCCCCCCCCCCCCCCCCCCCCCCCCCCCCCCCAAAGGTTAAAAAAAAAAATATATATATATATATATATATATATAATTTTTTTTTTCCATACAGTCAACATATTCTTAAATAATAGCGCTGCCCGAGGCTGGGCATGATACAGTCAACATATAGCAAGAGAGAGAGCGAGAGAGAGCTCCCATTCTACAGTCAATATACAGTGTACAGAGAGAGAGAGAGAGAGAGAGAGACACATTGGAAAGAAATTGAAATGCTATTTGGCCCTAAACAGAGAGTACACAGTGGCAGAATACCTGAGCACTGTGACTGAAGATCCTTGACTAGGTACAGACTCAGCGAGCACAGCCTAGCCATCGAGAAAGGCCGCCATAGGCAGACTGTGTGTGTTAGAAAGAGAGAGAGAGAGAGCATGTGTGTTTGTCGTGTGTGTGTGTGTTAGAGAGAGAGCATGTATGAGAGAGATAAGCAAAGATATTCAACTTTTAATGGAAGAACAAAACAGAAGGAAAAGATAACTTCACAAAGGCAACATGAATATACATAGATCCAAAAGGACAAAGATCAACACTTAAATCCAAAGAGAAGAGGGTCTATACCAGAGAAAACAAAGCAGCAAGGAGCCAATGGCCGACATCAGCTAAATAGGCTAGCCAGGTACTGACACCAGGCCACACACAGCTTTGGCCAACGGCCCAACGCTACCCAAGCTACACAAACGACCAAGACAATTCACACACAGCACATGTCGTATCTCCAAATGTTGTGAAGTAACATATGTTTTGCCTGGAAAAAAACATCGTTATTAACAAAACATTCGGGAGGGGAAGGAAGGAAGAGTGGGGTAATGTCATTACATTTTCATTCATCTTACCTGCACCAAGGAACGCAGTGCGAAAGGCCGCAACACAGGTCTCCACGTTGACGAAAGGCCTCTCGCTGGCGGGACAAAAAGAAGCTATGGCCGGAGCCTTGTCATGGTGCAGGCCCGACTACATCTTCTGTCAAAGATGATGTCGTAGTCAGAGTGCCAGAACCCCCTGCTATTCTCACAGCTAATGTCAATGGTCGTAGCACAAGCTAACAGCTAACTCTAGGCTAACTGATAGCATCAAACTAACGTGCGCAGCCGGCAGCTAACGTCGTAGCTAAACAGCTAACTGGCTAACAGTTAGCTCAACCCGGCTATCGCTAACCATTAGCTAACGCAGAAGCAAGCTATGCGGCTACCACTGAAAAACTGTACAACATGAGAAAAGCAATACAGGTGCTGACACCAGGCCACACACCGTTAGCTACTAGTACTACAACAGCTAGTCGGCCAGTTTGGCTCCAGAGAGAGAGAGATCCACGGCGGGAATAGAATAGAGTGCATTAAAAACTCACCAAACGTCCAAGAGGATGGAGACAACCGCGTGGAGTTGTTCCGCGTGGAGTTCATCTGCCGAACGACCATCCTCTTCATTCCTCATCTTCAGCTAACGCTAGCTAGCTACTAGCCGACATCATCATGGCTATATCCCGACTGAACCACACTTAATATTATAACGTAGCTAAAGCTAACTAGCTGTCCCTGTCTTTAGCCGGGATGGTTAGCCTGACTGAACTGTCTAACATGCAACAACTTTCATCTTCAGTCCATCTGCCGAACGATGTCCTCTTCATCTTGGCTGGCATAAGCTCCAATGCTGCACGCGCGAAATAGTCAGACGCTAGTGATGGGTCGGTCATGAGCGACTCGTTCATAAGAGCCGATTCATTGCCGTGAGTGTGAGTCGAATCGCTCACGTCTGGCAATGAGTCGGTTCACGCCCCCCCCCCCCCCCCCCGGCACGCACACAGACACACACAATGAACTCAACAGATGCTCATGGCTGTAACCCCTCCCCTCATTGAAACCAATTCTGCTGCCTGCAGAGCCTCAGAGCCAGGAACGTGTCTAATGTGAAATATATAAGCATATAAGCAAAACTAGATTTTAGGTCTGTGATGAAAAAGGGCCTCGCGGGAAGGGGGGGCCTCACAAAAAAAAAAATAAATAAAAAAAAAAAATAAATAAAAAAAAAAAAAAAAAAAAAAAATTTGCGAGGCCCCCCTTGCCGCGAGGCCCTGTGCGACCGCACTGCTCGCACACCCCCTGAGGCGGCCCTGTGTTAAATAAATTATTGGTCCAAGTGGGAAGACAATAATATATATATTATGTTGGTTATTGTTATCCTACCTTTGAAATGGATATGGTGATCCTTATTCTTTTTTTTCTCAATATACTCCTGAACTGGTTTTCTCAAGCAGGTCTTGCATAAATGTATCTAGTTGTGAGACTAACCCTGATTCTGAATATTATGACATTTATAGAAATTAGATTATGTTTTGCCAACAATTTGATAATGATTTTTTTTGGTGAAGCGCGTATTATGATTTGTTTAGGACTCGAAACTCAAAGGTTAGGACTTGGGACTCGACTTGGGACTTGTCAGTCTTGACTTGGGACTTGACTTGGGACTTGCCTGTCTTGACTTGGGACTTGACTCGGGACTTGAGTACCAATACTTGAGACTGACTTGAGACTTGCAAAACAATGACTTGGTCCCACCTCTGTTAAATTGTGATGAAACAAAGGAGAATATGAATTATGATTTGCATCTTTGACAGTGAATAACACCATGCTAAAAATGACAAGACATAAGAAACTGCCACTGAGCTCGTTCAGTACCTTCTTGAGATCACGTGTACAAAAAATCTAACAAAATTAATAAAGGGAAGATGATTAAACAGAAGGTTTTGTAGATACAGTACTGAATTCTGCCATCCGGACCCATGCAATTTGAAATATTATTATAGAATATATATATAGAAAATGAGGCCTATAAATTACCTTATTATAGCCAACTTGCACACTATCGATCGGACCAAATCTACTCTTTCCAATGGCAGAGTTCAATTTGGATTTAGTATCACCAGGCGTGCATGAAGAACAGAGAATGAAATCTACTGTATATACAGTAGGTTTTTTTTATTCTTGCAACAGCTCCACTATTTTGAAACTGATTTCAAATCGGATGGTTGCTAAATGCTCACAATAGGGGAGACAAACTAACTGTGCTCCAATATGCCAATAACGTTCAGTTTTGTGGTATATAATCCAGAGTAATAAGAGAATAAAAAAAAAATCATAAGCGACTCATTTGCTTGAAGGGAGCTAGACACCTTTGGGAAGTATAGTTTAAAAAAATGCCAACGCTCATTGAAAGCTCTGGATGTCCTCTTCTCAAAATGACTACAATATCCATCAATATCACTAATAACACTTTAACCTATTGGTAAACAAACGTATTGCTGAAAATATACACGAGGTGCGTTCCTCATATCAACACTGGTTGCACACACGCTAATGACGCCACGTGCACGCGCGCTCATGCTATAAATGTTACCTCGCGCACATGTATAATAATAAACTTTATTTGTATAGCCTTTCATACAGAAACTGCAGCTCAAAGTGCTTCACAACAGAAAAAATACAGGCATAAAATGAGCACATAAAGTGCAGACATATAAAATCACAGTTTTTTACATCTAACATCCCAACAGGCCACCTTGTTTATGGTTTGATTCAGTTTTAAATAGACAATAATAAAAAAAAAACGCTAATCTTCCACCCGACGAGACCAAGTATCCGTTCGCGAAGAAAGATCTAGTCCCGACTTTAAAATTATGATTGCGCAAAACCGGGTGGAGAACTTTTTATTCCTAAATCTACACCAATAGATCTTTAGCCCAGAGTGAAAATTACAGAAGATGCAGAGCGTAGGGGTCTTGAGGGTGTGTAGTTAGAGACCATTGACCGGTGGTAGGCGGGAGCGGTTCCCTTTGCCGCACGGTATGCTAGGCCGAGGGCCTTGAAGCGGATTCGTGCAGCAATGGGGAGCCAGTGCAGGTCCCTAAGAAGTGGGGTGACATGGGCCGACTTCGGTAGGTTTGAGATCAGGCGGGCCGCTGCATTCTGAATGAGTTGAAGAGGCTCAGTGGCAGTGGCCGGGAGGCCTGTAGCTGTTCCGCAACCATTGCTATTTCCGGGGTAGGCCTGATTGGCCCCGACAGGCACGTGACCCGCCGCGGCCACGCCCCGCGGCAGCCCCAGCGGCAAGCGCGCTACTGCTGGAGTTCGCTTCGCCTTTCACATCGCTGCCGTTGGCGAAAGCAGGATGAGAGGCGAGAGCGTAGATTTCGCTGTATATCATTTAATCATTTAACATTTGAAAGGCATACATTGTTGTCATACAGAAGTACAGAATACTTTTATCCAAAATGCTTCTTACTGTTACACTGTTAGAGACTGTGCTAGACAAATGAATGACTAATTCGGTCAGAAATAACGTAACTAATAACGTTAGTAAGCACTGCTTATATGCTTATTATGTCTGCGGGGTACAGTAAACGTTTCTCCCGGTACATTCTGAAGAGCACACCGCTGTATGTTGGAGAACCAGCGGTCTTCCGAAGTTCCGCTCCTCCTCACTCGAGTGAGACTAAAGCCGTGCACAGCTCAGCCCTGTGAGACGCGAGCAGGAAGGAGCTGGGAGTCCTTCCAATCGGAATATGTTGTTTCTTTACACATATGTTGGATTATGAACTTTATAGCTACAAATGAATGACTAATTCGGTCAGAAAGTAGTAACACAACAGTTGCAATGTTGTGTTACTGCTGTTCTCGGCATAAGCCCCAATAAGACCGTCACCAGAGCTCAGCGATGCCGCTCGCGTGAGCATATTCTCCCCGCTATTTTATTTCATACAACAATGTATGTCTTTCAAATGTTAAATGATAAATGATTGCATGACTGCCGACTGCGGCGCAACGCTGTACATATGTCTCTATACTATTTTATTTCATACAACAATGTATGCCTTTCAAATGTTAAATGATAAATGATTGCATGACTGCCGACTGCAGCGCGACGCTGTACATATGTCTCTATACTATTTGATTTCATACAACAATGTATGCCTTTCAAATGTTAAATGATAAATGATTGCATGACTGCCGACTGCGGCGCGATTATTATGACTGATGACTGCGATGTGAAAGGCGCCGCGAACTCCTTCCTAATGCTGCGGGCGGCGTTGAAGGCGGAAAGCGCCTGTGAACCACAGCAGCCTCGTTGCCGCGTCCTGAGGCTGCCGCGGGGCGTGGCCGCGGCGGGTCACGTGCCTGTCAGGGCCAATCAGGCCTACCCCGGAAATAGCAACGGTTGCAGAACAGCTACAGGCGGCCGGGAGGCCAGCGAGCAGTGCGTTGCAGTAGTCGAGGCGGGAGATGACTGTTGATTGGACGAGGAGTTGGGTGGCTTCTTTTGTCAGGAAGGGGCGGATCCTTCTGACGTTGCTCAGGAGGAATCGGCAGGTTCTGGTTGTCGCTGCGATGTGAGCAGAGAAGTTCAACTGGTCGTCGAGGACAACACCAAGGTTCTTGGCGGTTGGGGACGCGGTCACAGCTGCATTCTCGACTGTGATGGAAAGGTCGGTCAGGGCGGAGGATTTGGCCGGCAGGTGGAGCAATTCTGTTTAGCTTAGGTTCAGTTTGAGGTGGTTGGTCGTCATCCAGGCGGAGATGTCGGACAGACAGGCCGAGATCCACTCAGAGACGTGGATATCTGAGGGAGGGAAGGAGAGGAAGAGTTGAGTATCGTCGGCATAACAATGGTAGGAGAAGCCATGAGACGTGATAATGTTACCCAGTGATTTAGTGTAGAGGGAGAAGAGAAGGGGTCCTAAAACCGAGCCCTGGGGGACACCCGTCCGCAGGGGGCGGGTGGCCGACAGGGTCCCTCTCCATGACACTTGGTAGGAGCGGTCATTGAGGTATGATGACAGCCATGTCAGCGCAGAGCCAGCCACTCCCATTCCTGCGAGGGCCGCAAGGAGGATCTGGTGATTGACTGTGTCGAAGGCTGCAGATAGATCTAGGAGAATCAGGACAGAGGAGAGGCCTTTCGCTTGTGAAGTGAAGTGCCTCTGTGACCGCAATGAGGGCCGTCTCTGTGGAGTGACCAGTCCTGAAGCCTGACTGATTAGGGTCTAGGAGGTCATTCTGTAAGAGATAAGCAGTAAGTTGGTTGGATACAGCACGTTCAAGTGTTTTAGAAAGGAAGGAGAGGAGAGAGACAGGACGGTAGTTGCCTATGACGGTAGGGTTCAGGGATGGTTTTTTTATGAGGGGCGTGACTCTGGCTTGTTTTAGGGAGGTCGGGACCACCTCTAGATTTAGGAACTATGGTGGCATGTCTGGTGAGGTATGTGTGTCTAAAACTGAATGTAAGTTGACTATACAAAACAATTAGGAATTTTCAATACATTAAGGTTTCCACCAAAAACAAAAACAACAAGCACTAATTCCTAGTAAGGCTAGAATGAAACCAAACTCCTATAGCTCAAATCGAAGGTTATCCGATAACCCTAGTTATATGATTGGCGTAGCTTTCTGCTTCGCCTATGGAATGTCCTCGCGCACGTACGCGCACCTACTTGAAACTTCTCACATGCACCTTCCATCAGTCTGACCACGCCCACCTCCGGTCGGCTTATAGCCCAGGTGTGGCGGTCAACTCCCCCTTCCGAGTCTGAATTTCCACGAAACACAGCCAAGGATCCTCAGGGATGTGTGTAAAGCAGAAAGCTACGCCAATCATATAACTAGGGTTAAGCAGGGCGCAATGTCTAAATCCATAATTCCCTGTCGTCGTGACATAACACGAGTGGGAAGAGTGGACACAGCTCCGCGGCGCTTCACCTTGTTCAAACATGAAATATATTGATTGAAAATCGTATTAACAGATTGCAGAATGGGTACAATGCAGTACGCCTCAATACACACAATTGTTAGGGGGATGCAGACCAGGGAAAGACTTTATTATAGTCTTATTTACCCCAGCGTTCCCCATTTACGATATACCATATATATATATAAATATTAGAGGTGGGCATAGATAATTTTTTTTAATCTAGATTAATCTATCTGCAATCCTGGAGTTAATCTAGATTAATCTAGATTAAAATGGCTCATTTGAAGTCTGCCGAAGGCATTCAAAATATGTGTTCTAACCAAATAATGACCAGAAGTAAGTCCTTATTTTTTCTTTCCTCCTTACATTTCTCAGGCCATGTGGCCCATTACACCATGAGCCCATCTCCTGTTTTCTAAAATGCATTACAGACTGTTTGAAAAAGCTGTTTTGCTATGATAATTGGTAATGAAATATCAAAATAATGTTCAATAAGATGTACTTATGTGTTTAATAAATTGTTTTATTCAGAACACAAATAATGTTACCAGTACAGTCACTTAGTTAGCTAATCGTCGGACATAACGTTAGCTCCCTAGGCTACTCCACAGTCAGGACGGAAGAGTAGGATAAGGAAGTGACGTTGCTAAACAAGCCGCAAGCCGGTAAACAAGCCCCCCCCCCCCCCCCCCCCCCCACACACACACACACACAGTCACACACACAGAGTAATTCGACCAGGTATACATCAGCTAATGTAATGGCTCCCAGACCCAACTTTGAGAATAGATTAACGGCGTTAATTTTTTTATCACGCGATAAGAGTCCGCCGTTAACTTAGCCCGGTAATAAATATATATATGTCCAAATCCATAATTCCCCGTCGTCGTGACATAACACGAGTGGGGAGTGTGACACACTGCATGGCCCGCGGCGCTTCACCTTGTTCAAACAGGTGATGCAGGGCGCAAGCCAGCATGAAATATATTGATTGAAAATCGTATTAACAGATTGCAGAATGGGTACAATGCAGTATGCCTCAATACACACAATTGTTAGGGGGATGCAGACCAGGGAAAGACTTTATTATAGTCTTATTTACCCCAGCGTACCCCATTTACATTATACCATATACATATATAATATATATACATATATGTCTAAATCCATAATTCCCCGTTGCCGTGACATAACACAAGTGGGGAGTGTGACACACTGCATGGCCCTGCGGCGCTTCACCTTGTTCAAACAGGTGATGCAGGGCGCGAGCCAGCATGAAATATAATATTGATTGAAAATCGTATTAATAGATTGCAGAATGGGTACAATGCAGTATGCCTCAATACACTCAATTGTTAGGGGGATGCAGACCAGAGAAGACATTATAGTCTTATTTACCCCAGCGTACCCCATTTTCAATTTTACCATATACATATATACATATATAAATATATGTCTAAACATATAATTCCCCGTTTTCGTGAGACATAACACGGGGGGAAACCAGGCTGTCGCTACTCCTTTGAAAGTGCGGTCAGCGGTCACAAGAAAAAACAGAGCATTTAAGCCGGTAGAGGCTAAAACAGACACAGCAGGAATGACAGGGCGGTCCATTTCTCCCGAGAGAGAAGGGACACACACCTCAGGTTACATAAGCATGCACACACCTGGGGCTTCTGACGTACACCTGCCGCTGGTCACGCTCCTCTTTTTCTTGGGTGAAGGCGCCAAGCTCTTCTGGACGGCTCTCCACAAAGCACGTCCAAACGACACATGCCCAGCGGCGGCGTCAGCTTGTCCTGTCGGCACGGATGTCAGAGCGCACGCGACACATGAGGTGAATGACCGTCCGCCTGAAAACTGCCGGCTCTATAGAGCGGTCTTAGGGCCCTTTCTCACTCACTGCTCTGTGTCGAATCAGACCCGGCTCGCATCAGAAAAGGGTGTGTCTGTCTGAGTGAGAACGCTGTCCCCCGTCCCCGCCCCCCGCTGATTCGTCCCCGGGGGCGCTGAACCTGGACCGCTGAAATAGGTGGTCTCAGGTGCGCGCTAGTGGGGGCGGTTAGGCCTGGCAATTTTGTTTGCCATTGCTATGTCTATACATTGTTCGAATGCATTTATTTCTATTAGACCAGTGGTGCCCAACCAGTCGGCCGTGGTCGACCAGTAGATCAATGACATGCAATATAATTGCCACAAGCGATGGGATAATGTTAGCTTCTGAACAGGCTAGCTAACTAGCGTTAGCCGTTAGCCATTGCTGTATACTATACTTTCTTGTTCGAATGCATTTATTTCTATTAGACCAGTGGTGCCCAACCAGTCGGCCGTGGTCGACCAGTAGATCAATGACATTCAATATAATGCATATAATCGATGCAGCAATGTTACTAGTAAAGGCTAAGCTAACTAGCGTTTAGCCGTTAGCTTAGCGCTATCGTTAAAACGCTCAAAAGCGGACTCTACAACACCATCCATTCGTGATAAAATAGGGTGGGTTATATTGACAAGGCTTGACAACAGAGGTTCAAATATAACTTCATATTTATTGGCAATTTGTTCATTTATATCAGCATCCAGAGTCCGCAGTCGTGTTAAGACACTTCCTGTTTACATTTTCGAACGTGACACCATCGCCTACGGCAAGCGTAAATGCTCAAAAGGCAAACCGTAAACAGAACCCGAAGCGAACCAAGACCGCAGTGTGTACACAAACTAGAGGGGAGAGAGGGGGGGGGGGAGTTCGCATCAGATTCGGAACGGGGCCAGAACGGAACGGAATAGAAACTAATAGGTGAGTGAGAAAGGGCCCTTACACTTTTATAAACAAACAAGCATGATACACAGACACCTCCGTTTCTGGCTACATGTCGCAGCTTCCTCTGTACCTGGTGAGGGTGGGGCCCAAGGAACCCCACTGCTCTGGGATTCCCTCTGACGCGCCTCTCTTGATGACGCGCTCCGCCACGTCCAGCCTGCAATTAAACCCATCACGCCACGCGGGAGTAAAAAGCATTCGGAGGGCAGCATGCCAGGGCTCGATAGCCTGTCCACCAGCCGCGCCAAAGCATACCGGCAGTCCTTCGACGAGGAATTGCCGGTCTGCTAGGAAAAAACTCCACAACGAGCAGTGGCACCCCAAACGCTTCCCTTTCCGAACACGCCGGGGAAGTCCTGAAAAAAGGACTTCGGTGGAATATCCTTACAGCTCTTACCTAACTAAGTAACTAAAACTTTATATTTCCAATACTGCCGAAGGCCTGTGAGCGCAATGTTTTGTTGAAATAATGAGGAAGGGGGAGTTGACCGCCACACCTGGGCTATAAGCCGGCCGGAGGTGGGCGTGGTCGGACAGATGGAAGGTGCATGTGAGAAGTTTCAAGTAGGTGCGCATACGTGCGTGAGGACATCCCATAAGCGAAGCAGAAAGCGTAGCCAATGAAATATAACAGTTGAAGTATATATTGATATTTTGAGTCTGTTTTTGGATATCAGTAGCCGTAGGTTACAGTACCTCACATACAATTAATGTAAGTGACATGCATGCCACCAATATGTAACCAATATATATATATATAGTTTTTTCTTTAGATTTATGCTGTTGCGTGAGCAATAATGATAATATTGTTTACCGCAAATGGAAAATAGTACAGATGAGGAAAAACAATGATAGATTAATATTTATGGAGCTTATAGAGCATACAGTATCCAGTGTATGCTAACCTAATATATTTAATTAGAATCCAAACGTTATTAGTTTTATGCAAATATTCTGAGCAGAATGTGTGTGTGCGTGCATGGATATGTCTGTGTTTGTGTATGAGTCTGTTGTTTGGATTGTGTATACTCTACGGCTAACCATTTCATGTGCAGAGCAGATACATATTTAATGAGATCTAAGGGTTATTTCTTGATATGCTGTGTTTGCATATTTCAAAGTTTTATTTGCTCTTAAGAGCTTGGCAAACAGCTTTGTTGATGGCTCACTGTGGAGCCAATAAAGTTATGATTATGGGAGACGATGGGATTTGAATATGGACTCCTTACATGTTTTATGGCTCATTTCAGCATAACTCACTATGGCCCATAACTTAGAACACAAAGCATGATGCAAATCACACACAGAAGGGTGTTTGATTTATTATTATTATAATTTGCAGGCAATTCACCAGTTTCCAGCTGAACAAGGCAGGGATTGGCAAAACCATGGTAGTCTTATTGATAATACATTGCAAATCTCCCCTGGTACCTAATTTCTTCCCTTTTGCAGAAAAAAGTTCTGGGCAACTGTCCAGACTACTGCAGCTTTGATCACATCAGTCATCATAATCACCAAGGCAACAGTCCAGTTGCCATCACTTGTCCATCACTGCCATCATCCAGTCCATCCTCACCCTCTCCATCATCACCTGATTCCTTGCAGCCACGGTTAGGGACAAGGCCAAGCTGCAGCGGGTGATACGATCAGCGGAGAGGGTGATCGGCTGCCCCCTTCCCTCCCTCGAGTCCCTACATTCCACCAGGGCCTTGAGGAGGGCGAGGAAGATCATGGCAGACCCCGCCCACCCGGGTCACAGCCTCTTCATTATGCTCCCCCATGGCAGGCGGCTACGGCTGTCCAAGACATTAAAGTCCCGCCATAGACTCAGCTTCTTCCCCTCAGCAGCTCGCCTGGTAAATGAGTCGGGTGTCCCCCTGCTCCCCCCCCCTTCCCCCTCTCTATGGCGAGCTGCTAGGGCTGGACCTCTGGACTTGAACTGTGCTGCACTGTATCCATGTCCCCTACCACTGTACTTTACTGTCTTATTGTTGTCTCACTGTTCTGTCCTGTTTTGCACTTATTTATTTATCATTATTATTATTATGTTGTTCCTATTTGTGAAAAAATCATGCACTGAAATGTCAAATCACGTTCCATTTGTACCTGTACAATATGGTGAATAAAGTAATCTGAATCTGAATCTGAAACAGAACCAAAAGTGATATCTTCCCAAAAAACAACAAAAAAAAATCAATACCTCCTCATCCATGGCAAAAAGACAACTATGTAAAGACATTCGGAAGAAAGGGTGTTTATTTTTTTTCCTTGTTTGTTGCTAGGGACCTTTGATGTTATTTGTGCCCCAAGGTGAAGTGAATGTACTGAGCATGATGGCTTTTGTAACTGTTAGATTTTGTTTTGTTTTGTTTCTTTCTTGTAGTTATTTTAGCTGCACTGCATGTGTCAGACGTATCTATGTGTATGGCAGGTGGGTTTGTCTCCACGCTGAATGCACTCCCGAGGGTGTTACAGTTCTAGTGTGGCGCAGATCATATACATATAGCCTGAGCAGTGAAGCGCAGTAGGATTCTGGCAAATCTGTGCTTCTCACCTTGCATATGAAATTATTATTAATAGATGATTTAACCCTTCGCGGGGCAGCTTTGGCCTCTATACTGTACGAGAAAGGAGAGAAAAAGATTTACTTGACTGATTTGACTGATCAGTCAAGGGTGAGTCAGGTCTCACCTGGGCTCCATCCTAGAGGCTAATCTTTCCTGTGACAAAATGGCATCCAATGTAATAAAAAAAAGTCAACCAACGAACTCGATTCTTGTACCGGATCTCCTCTCTGGTAAACAAGAATACCCTGAAGACTCTGGCAGGAGCACTCATTCAAGGGTACTGCGACTATGCTTACACCTCATGGTACCAAAGCACCTCAAAGGCGCTAAAAACTAAATTACAAACATCTCAAAACAAACTGGTCAGACTACTGCTTGACCTTACTCCTAGAACCCACCTCACCCCTGCCCACTTTGACAACCTAGGATGGCTTAGAGTAGACGACAGAGTACAGCAACTTGCAATGGGCCTGGTCTACAAGATACACTACACGACCAAGGTACCCATGTACATGTCAAAATACTTCCCAAAGGTCAGTGAATACCACGATCACAATACCAGAGGGAGCTCCACAAATCATGTTAAACCCAGATTCGGCTCAAACAAGGGACTAAACACGTTTCGCAATTATGCCACATCAATGTGGAACGCCCTACCGAAAGCTGTAAAGGAATGTGAATCACTACCCACTTTCAAAACCACTCTCAAATAACACCTACGGGAGACTGCAATTCGAAACTGGCCCCTGTAAATGTCCTAACCCAACCCCCTCCAATGTACAGTAAATGTCCAAGTATGGTTTTGTCAATATTCCAATGTACAGTTTATGTACATTGGACATGTACCCACCCCTCCTACCCAACCCCCCCCCCCCCCCCCCCCCACCCCCCCACCCACCCAACCACCTCCAATTTGGGGAAAAACAACTCTGGGAATGAACAGGGTTTAGATGGCGTTTGTTCATAAACTACAATTTTAGGACAAAACATACAGATACAATTCACACTGAAGACAATCATTACTCAGAAATAATCATTATGTCTTAGTTTTAGGTCACTTCATGGAGGTTCATAAGAGTAATATTAAATGCCCAGGTAGGGAAATTAGGAACTATCCTGCAGCTGACTGGGGAAATAAAACTGGCAACGGATCAAACCTAACTTTTCACAATGGTGTGAACGCTCAATGGTGGCCAGTGTTAACATGATGCACTAACAAAACAAACCTTTCAAGGTCTTTCAGGCCAAATACAATGGCAGTCAATAGGAACAGTGTCTATGTTTTCAAATATCCAGATGTGCCGGTCTGATGTATAATGGCCAGCACAAGTAAGTGGAGCTAATTTCTATACCCGGGCTCATTCATTCCTTATGTCCATCATATGATTGTATTTGTAATAGGAAATCCTATCCAAATTGTCACTCCCAGATCATGTGTCCAACAATATGTGTTGGATGGGCTTTTACCCACAAACGTATCATTGTAGGAATCACCATTTATATTTACATTTAGTCATTTAGCTGACCGCCTGACGCTTTTATCCAAAGCGACTTACAAGTTCTGTACAACAAGCCATCAGGAAGGGCACAACTCTATCAGCTGAGCAACAAATCACCAGACGCCTATATAATTTTTTTAACACATTGAGTGCCACGGACGCGTTTTGTCGTTAGTTCATGCCAACCTTTGAGTGCCCCCGACGCTATATAGCATTTATTTGTCGTTTTTTTTTAATTTATTGGCGATTTGAATTCATATTTCTCTCTGAGCTCAATTGGGAAGATACCGCCCCCTATCGTCTCTCCCTGTGTAACTGCACCCCATTACTTTACACTGACGAAGGGGGGGTGGCTAGTTTCCTCATTTTACTTTTCCCTCGAGCCAACTGAAGAATCCATTGTGCTCGCCGGCCCGGAAAACGCGTGGATTATGTATTTACAGTACCCAACACTGTAATCAATAAGCATGATCGATATTTGGAATGGTTATCAGGAATTGGAATAATCTTTTGGGATAACATCTGATCTCAGGTAAGGAATTTATTTTACCAGTCTTAGCATAATCAGAGCTATTTTCACAGAGATATAAGCGTTTGCCCTATGTGTGTGTGTGTGTGGCTGTGATCGCTGATGAGGAAATGAGAGAATCGATTTTTCAGCCCGCCTCTATAGCATGCATAAGTACACATATACTATCGATAATCTAGCGTTTATTTGAAAACTATTCATAAATAGGCAGAAAAATGACAACGTGTTTGTGTATGCCAGAATATTCCAGTAAATGCCTTTTATCACGGAATCTATATATTTTCCTTGAAAACGAGGGCTTTTCAAAATGCTATAAAACGGAAATGAACCGATTAAAAAAACAATCCGTTTCGACAATGTTGACTGCAAACAAGTCATTGATAAGCAACAGGCAGATTAGACACATAGCCATAATTTAAGACAGAGATTATGCGTTCACAACGCTATCATTGAAGTGGGTCGTGGCATTTAACCATGCTTTACCATGTTAATGGCCGGTAATCAAAGTGTTAATATAATAGTTATACATCTAGGAAGGAATTGCTAGATGCCTGCACTATCACAAGCAATTTGTACAGTAAGCCACATTCTATTCAAATCTATGGAGACATTCCATATGTGGTCTGCATTCTTTATACACCTGCAAAGGGGACGCGTCACACCTCTGCAGCTATATAGCTCTGCATGTATTATTCATAAACCGTTATATATAACATATACGACCTCTGCCGGGCCTAATGGACTCGCCTAAGCCACAGCTTTGTCTGCGCTGAGATGTACATTCCTGTGGGGGCTTGAGTGTCTCTAGGAGAATGCCTGCATGTCAAAATATATCAGAATGTATGTATTGCAGTGCCGATTCGAATTTTGTCAAACAATAAACCATAAGATAAGAGTATTAATTAAAATGACTTCAGTTGAGTCAACCAAAGTAGTTGGTTGAATTTAGAATCCCCACTCATTTGAAATTATTCACGAAACAAGTTCAAATGAGATGGGTGACTACACATAACATTTTCTTTTGTTGTAATGACTGAGAAGTTAGTATTTTTCTTTCTAGTTCAGCGGAATCTGGCAAATTGTAACCCATGATGATTGTTGCAACATCTAACTTGAAATGCTATCGGTATTTGGTTTAGGCTAACTCATTAAATCTTAGATCAAGTTAAATCAACCTTATGCCACTGACGGCCTGAATTCAGGATTCCTCCAGAACCTGCCATTTAGAATTACATTAAATGTAGATATTTAGAGACATTTAAATGTAATGTAGAGAAATGGAGAATTCTCCCGTTGTCTATGCTGTATCAATGCAATAAAAATGGTCACTTTACCCGGGTTTTTATATCTGTTCCAGAACCTGCCAATTTCTTTTAACAAAAGCATTTTTTAAGACCCTTGACACTCTTATTATGCCTTTCATTTGGGGATACAAAACACACCGTATTTTTTAAAATATCCCCTGTGCAAGCCTACAAATATGGGAGGCCTTGCCCATTTTTCAATATTACTACTGGGCAGCCAATGCAAGAGCTCTGGTCTACTGGCAGGACTCATACCCTGGTGAGACCACCACTACCACCCGTGCATGGCTGGCCATATAACAGAATGCTAGCAGTATCTCTCTCCCAGCACTTCTCTTTGCAACAAAAATGTCCCTTGGGGCCGCTGTAAGAGACAACTTTATGATAGAACTCGTTGAAAAGGTACCAGATGAGAAAAGTTTTTAAATTAACAGAGACGTCGGTCTGTACTCCCATCTGTCATAACGAAAGGTTATCCTATAACCTAGTTATATGAATACTGGCTGAGCGTTTCGCTCTTCGCCATAATGAGATAACTCTTATCTCCTAGCACCTACTGTGCTCATGAACAAACAATTTGTACCCATGCACGTGACCAGGCCACGCCCCGGCATCCTCCTATAAGACGCCGGACATGGTCATACTCTACCTTCCTCGGGAAAAAAAGTTTCCAACACTGAAAACCCAACCAAGGGACCTCAGGACGCTAAGAGCGAGACGCTCAGCCAGTATTCATATAACTAGGTTATAGGATAACCTTTCGTTATATTAACATTGTGTAATTTCTCTCCGCATTTCATAACAACTAGTTATGCACTGCAGCGTCCATGTTGGAAATAAAAAAAGAGGAAGGTAGAGTATGACCATGTCCGGCGTCTTATAGGAGGACGCCGGGGCGTGGCCTGGTCACGTGCATGGGTGCAAATTGTTTGTTCATGAGCACAGTAGGTGCTAGGAGATAAGAGTTATCTCATTATGGCGAAGAGTGAGACACGATTGGCCAGTATGATAATATAACCCTGCTTTCCCCCTTCACAATCAGACCACATTATTTTAAAATGGAAGGAAAAATAGTCTCTATAGAAAACCTTTACATAGATGGTCATTTTGCCTAATTTTCCCAACTCAGTATGAGCCCCCCCCCCCACTAATTTCTTTCGATATTTACAAATTAGGAACTATGTTTGTTTAAATATTCCAAATTGATAAATGTATCTGTGACGGTGGGCGACTCAGTCACATAGAACTTACTCTTAAGAATGGCAGCAATAATTTATTTGTGCATGATTACTGTAAAACCAAATAGAGACCAATTGTTTGCCGACTATGCCACTTTTGTTTTCGAGGTTAAAGTCCCCGTTTATACCATTTGATACCATCGAAGTTAAAACACATGATAGGATACACATAGGTTAGTTTCTTATACCAGGTGAAAGCAAAACAACCTTTACATGGCAGGAGAGAGACTGACACTGAACCCGTTCATGCATGTAGAAATATATATATTTATTATATTTAAAATATATTGATAAGAATCTAATAACACGCTAATCTACAATCCTATAAATGGCTATTGTAAGGGACCAAGCAGCCAGACAAGGAGGACACAGTGGTTTTGGCAAAAAATAAGGGTTTTATTTTACCCATTTCAAAAACACCCAAAGAATAAGGGTTTTATTTACCCATGCAAATACATAATTTAAATATAACGTAAATGGTCCAAATAATATAGCAGGACAAAAACAGACCTGAACAGAACGGAAAACAACGACAAATGAGAACTCAAAACTATATATAGGCCCTGGCCAGACACATTATCCTATAGGCAGGTTAATTGATATAACTAATATTCTACTAAACAACATCTTACAATTCAGACTAATCTAACAAACAAACACACAACATACAACATAACTGCCAAACTGAACAACCAATAATCTTAATTAATAAGGAAATACATATAACAAAACTAAATTACAATACAATGAACCCCCCCGACATCTCCTGTGACATGGTTTGGTCACAGCTGCTCTGTTTGGCTTTTTGTGGGACAGAAGTAGGGTGAGCTGAGCTAGCTGGACGTGCAGAGCTGCGTTAATTTAACTGGAAGACTGACTCGAAAACAAGATGCCTAAGAAGAAGAAGAAGTCTTCATTGGAGATAGAGTCAGAGGCATTTAAGAGATTGATCGATGCCTCAAGATACAAGATACAAGATACAAGAGTTTTATTTGTCACAGCATACAGGTATACAGTGAAATGTGGGGGGTCTCGCCCGCAACGATGTGCATAATACAAGTAATAATATAAGAGTCCAACCAATAGAGCGACATAGTGCAATAAACAAGTAAACAAGTAGGCATATCGGTATCTGTACATGAGCTAAAGTACACTGTTAGCTACGGATGAGGTATTGGGTCTTTATGTACACTGCTATACAATGCTATATTATACAATCTCAAGCTATACTATTCTTAAAGTGATCTTTCCTTCTGTAAAGTGTCCATAGTGTGAGCGTGTGCAGCATGAGTGTGTGTGTGCTCATGTTAAAGTGGCTGCTAGTGTGTGAGCGTGTTCAGTGTGTGTGTTGTGTGTGTGCTCATGTGTGCTTGTGCGTAGAGAGTTCAGTGTTCAAGGCTCTGATGGCCTGTGGGAAGAAGCTGAGCCTAAGTCTCTCTGTCCTCGTTACTGGTGCTCGCAGGCGTTTGCCTGACCGCAGCAGCATGAACAGGCTGTTGTTGGGGTGGTGAGGGTCTTTCATTATCCTGCAGGCTCTGGATTTGCACCTCTTGTTGTATAGGACCTGCAGGGTTGGTAGTGCAATACCCGTGGTACGCTCGGCTGAGCGCACCACTCTCTGTAGGGCCTTCTTGTCCTGTGCCGTGCTATTGCCATACCAGGCAGTGATGTTTCCAGTCAAGATGCTCTCCACAGCTCCGGAGTAGAAGGACTGGAGTATCTTCCCAGATACTCTGAACTTCCTTAACTGTCTCAGGTGGTAGAGGTGCTGCTTCGCCTTTTTTACAACTGAGTCTATGTGTGTTGTCCATGTCAGGTCCTCTAAGATGTGGACCCCCAGATACTTGAAGCTGCTCACCCTGTCCACGGTAGCCCCGTTTATCCTCGAAGGGGAGTGAGCGGTGGTGGGAGGCGTACAGATCAGTTTTTTTAAAACTTTAGTTTTAGTGGTTGGCCCCGGCCCGTGGAAGAATGTCCAGGGTTTTGGATGGATCAAGATTTGAACAAGTGGAGTGATAGAAAAAGAAAGCAATACGCTTGGACCAGCACTCACAGATTTTGGTATATTTAATGGCAGCCTGAAACAAACATGTTTCGGAACTATTATGTTCCTTCCTCAGTGTTGATGGCTAACAAGTGGAGTGATGACTTGGAAAACAAGTGGAGCAGGAAGGAGTGGGACTTGCTCATGGAGAGCTATCTCAAGGAGGGGAAGAACGACAGCGATGGGGGTGAGAATAGCCAGGGCAAAGGAAAGGGGTCGGTGGTGACAGTATGGAGTATAGTGGGGAGGAGAGTGAGGGAGAAGGGTGGGAAAAGGTGGGGAAGAAGAGTAGGGAAAGTGAGGGGAAGGGGAGTAAGAGGAAGAAAGAGAGGGGAGATAGCTTGAGTGGGTCAGAGGATGAGGGTAAAGGAAAGGATTTTACAGAAGGGTTGAATGTAGTGGTGCGATTTGAGGGAGAAGAGGGAGTTAGGAATATAGAGCCGGGTCAGCTGTCGAAACTCATTAGAGCGCAGTTAGGAGAGGTGAGGTACGGAAGGGTGTTGGGGGATGGGAACTTGTTTATAGGGTGTGTGAGTTTGGAGCAGGTAGAGAAGGCAAGGGAAGTGAGTAGCATTGGCAAAGTGAAGGTCTATAGAGTAGTGAGAGTAGGGGAGAAAGGGGATGGTGGTTGCAAGGGGGTAATTACTGGAATTCCAATCAAGGTTATTGTAGAGCAGCTGGTAGGGGATTTGAAGAGTAATGGGCGTAATAGGAACGTTAGGAGTGCAGAGAGGATGAAGAGGGGAGCAGATAGGATAGTCGGAGACAGTAGTTATTCAGTTTGAGGGTGAGGTTGTTCCTAAAGAGGTGTTTGTAGGGTATATTGCGATCAGGGTTAGGGAGTTTGTTCAGAATCCGCTGAGATGCTATAGGTGCCAGGGCCCTCATTTATCAACAGTTCTTAGAAAGTCTTCTACTTTCGTTCGTAAGCACACAATTTAGAATGTGTGCATGCACAAAAAAACAGGATTTATCACACGTGCGTACACAGGTCCTACGCACACCTGTCTTGATAAATATCACTTTGATCCTACGCTGGAGCTCGTGCATGGTTTTAAGTATTTGCATACCAGAACCGCCCCGATTATCCATATATGGTCATGAAACACCCCCATGGGATGTGAAATAATGGTCTAACCCGAGAAAATTCTGAGAGACTTCACTGAGAGCGAGATTGATCACCGAGGTCCAACCAACAAATTGAACGTATACAGCATTTCCCGTTGTGAACAATCTTATTTGGAAACATGACACACAGAATAATAGTATTTAGCGTTTTATTTTAAACAATATTTAATCGTATGATTATAGATATTTTTTGAGAATAAATAAATCCAATGAAGTTGCCAAGTTCACAGACAACTCCGCTGAGGAGGAGGGAGCGTGTAGACTATCTTCGGTGCACCGGGAGCCAAGGATGTTGACTGACCCAGTCCTGCTACAAAACCAGCACATTGACAGAAATAAATGACAAGCTGACCCGACATTAAGCACTGTAATGACTGAAATTAAATCAATTTCAGCAGGTCAACTCTGCGCTCTACAATGCCTATTATGTGCGCTCGTCATGAGCCTGTGGTTCTGGTCAGAGTCATTATGGCTTCAGTGGATAACCCTGATCTGCATTTAAGTGATGTTTTAGATACCCCAGTAATAACATTACAATTGAATTAAATATAATTAGGCCTGAATGAGACTCCGGCTACCGGCACATTATCAGCCAAAATGCGCATTGCAGATTATCTGTACATTGACCGAGTGGAATCCCGTTCACATTACTGGATTTGTTTATTGATGGAGCATTGAAAGCTATATGGGTACAGTCTATATATTGCTCCGATGATGTTGGGTAACCTGGCGTAAAATCCTCTCTTGGCCTCCTGTTATTGATATATGGATATTGTATGTAGTTGGTGGGGTTGGGAAAATTAGACATCCAACACTGCGTTTTGCTCCACGCTCCAATGTGGGTCTCAAATTGCGGTACAAATCAAGGAGAATGTGTCTCTGGTAGCAAACTCTACTTAATATTATTATGTTCTCTCTCTCTGCAAATAGACATGCCCTATATCTCTGAAAACATCTGAGCGCACACCGGAGGAGTATTCCTATAATAACGCTATGAACCAGGCTGAATTAATTTGGAAATACCTATTCCACATGCTATTTAGGGTTTGACAATAATTATACTACTATCGCTATTTCACAATGAACTATAATGAATTACGGTTCATACAGAACACGCGCCAGTGTCGGGCGTAATGCACGGAAGCTTATTTCCGCATTGAAACATGCATGAAACTGATGAGCGCATATGCCGTCCGTCTGCAGTATCGATATTCTACCACCGGGCGTCAGGTACGCATGCTCCGAGCTGTGCATAGATATACGCACAAAGTCAAGTTCACGTTCAAATTGATAAGTCCCACACTTTGCTTAGAAATGATCGTACGCACGGGTTACGCACATATCTGTGCGTACGCAACATTGATAAATGAGGGCCCTGAGTTTGGCCATATAGCCATTGCATGTAGGAGGAAGCTGAGGTGTGCGAGGTGTGGCGGGGAACATGATTATGGGAAGTGTGGAGAGGGAGTGGGGCCAAAGTGTTGTAGCTATGGTGGGGGGCATAGTGTAGCGTTTAGGGGTTGTGAGGTGATGAAAAGGGAGGTAGTGGTTCAGAGAGTGAGAAGGGAAGGAAAGATGTCGTATGCAGAGGCAGCTAGGGTGGTAGGTCAGGGAGATCAAGGTAAGGGACAGGGGGTTGGGGAAGGGCATTTGGCGGAGAGGGTGGTACAGGAGGTTAAAAAGAGGGTGTGGGAGGAGAAATTTAATATTGTGGCCTTTGTGGCAGGAGTGGTCAATGTGACAGCTTTGGTTAAGAGTAAAACGGAAAGGATCAAGTTGGTAGTTAAAGTGGCAATTCAACACTTGGGTATGGAGGGTCTGAGGTGGGAGGAAGTGATTAGTGAGTTAGATAAGGGGATTGTAAGTAACCAAGAAGGCCAGAGTCAGAACTCAGGAGGCAGTGAGTGCATCACAGAGGCGGGCCTAGTCGGGAAGTAGCAGCATTAGCTGCACTTCATGATGGTGCTTTGTTGTGGTTAGGTTTTAGGTTTAGATTTATTAGGTTGGATAGGGTGGTGAGGGTAGGGCTGGGTATTGTTTTGTTTATCCTGGGTTTATGTTTATTTTTATTGTTAGTGTTTTCTTTTATTTGCCGGGTTCTTGCTTTATCTGGCCCAGTCGCTGGGTTGTACAGGAGGTGGCGGTATGCACCTTTCTGTGGTTGCGACCCGACATTAAGTCCAAGGAAGAAGAAGAAGAATATTGAACAGTTAGGCAGCAATACGCCGAAAGGTGTCTAGACTGCCGGAAATTCACAAGAAGAAGAAGAAGAAGAAGCTGCTCTGTTTGCCCAGAGCGAGGACTTAAACCATGTAAGTCAGATAATAAAGAATGTATATGATATCAGTACGCAAGTCTATGTGTCGTGTATAATTATGTGAAATATAAATTGTGTATGTGCATCATGAATGTAAACGTGTACAAACATTAACTAACTAAACAAACAATAAGGGTGAGGGAACAAGTTAATATGTGCGGGTGCGGCGCACAGACGCATCCGTCACATACTCCCCCTCCTCTGGAAGCTCGCTGGAACAGCGGGACAGTTCTGACTCAGCACGTCAGTGAGGAGGGCCGCCCTGGCAGAGTAGTCTGGCACTAATATATGATGATACCAACTTGCGCAACCATTTACAATAACATTTACTACAATAAAAACATAAGTGAAGGAGCCCCATGAAGGAGTCTCATTTCCTCCTGCCTATCCTGTCTCATCAAACCAACAGTTGATGAGACAACCAGGTTAAAAAAAATGATCTAACCCTAACTAACCTTACTGTCATGCACTTATAACTAATAAACTAACCTACAATGTAGCACTCAACACTTTAATAATAATAATGGATTCAATTTGTACCGCACTCTACATTCGTGAGAATCTCAGAGTGCTACAGGAGATATAGACAAAAGTTAAATGAATAAAACAATTTAAAATGAATAAAAACAATTAAAAAGACTAACAACCAGTGAAATGGAAGAACCTAAGAGTAAAATTAAATTAAAATAATAGTCAAATGAATAGAAGTAAAAATAAAAGTAAAAGAAAATTCAGGCAAAAGCCTTGTTAAAAAGAAATGTTTTTAGGCCCCTTTTAAAAACCTCAACGGATTGTGGTGCTCTCAGGTGGATGGGGAGAGCATTCCAAAGTCTGGGTGCGGCAGAGCAGAAGGCGCGATCGCCCATGGTGTGCAGCTTAGTCCTGGGGGCTTTGAGGAGGTAGGCTGTGCCGGAGCGGAGGGAACGTGAGGAGGACTGGGGGGTGAGGAGTTCCTTGAGATAGGCAGGGGCACCACCGTGTACGCACTGGTGAGTGAGGAGGGACACCTTGTACTCAATTCTGTGTTCCACGGGGAGCCAGTGAAGGGATCTGAGGGTGGGGGTGATGTAATCATATTTGCGCACCCTCATCAGGATCCTAGCAGCGACATTCTGGATGGTTTGCAGTTTTTTAATGCTTTTACTAGGGATCCCGATGAGGAGTGCATTGCAATAGTCCAGCCTGGAGGAAACAAAAGCGTGGACAAGTTTCTCTGAATCTGCCAGGGTGAGTGAGGGGCGGAGTTTAGTGATGTTTCGGAGGTGAAAGAAAGAGGTCTTGCAGAGGACTTTGATGAACATTGTTACTCAGCTGATAGAGTTGTGCCCTTCCTGATGACTTGTTGTACAGAACTTGTAAGTCGCTTTGGATAAAAGCGTCAGCTAAATGACTAAATGTAAATGTATGTATTATGTTCCATCATGAATGCATGAAAGGGTGGGGGGGGGGGTAGTTTTTTGATGCTTTGATCATCACCAACGGAATATGTTATGGACTAGCATTACACACATACGCTCGGATCACAATGAAGGCATGCTTTGATCAATGCAAGATTGATATCATATAGCCCTTACCTTGACTAGGATGTGCCCCAAAAAGAATATTCCAATTATCTGATTGTGAGTCCCAGTATTGGTGTCGATCGTGTCACCAACATAATCCGCCACACATCATCCATCTAGAGCATTTGACGCTCTTCAAGCCGATTGGGATAACCGCTCCCCTTGCCCGACATGGAAAAATCAGACCGGACACTTTAGATCAACGCACAGCCCAAGACACCATGTTTCAAAGGGTGCTCGATACCGCCGCCTGGTAGGATGCGGCCGGTATTGCACTTTTGCGATCTCAGACTCATTCCCTATGATAACACCAGGCTCCCTGGATGGATAATGAATGGAAATATCGAATAAAAGAAATAACGCAGAAAACCCGACTTTTCTCGGGTTTGGTGCTCAAGCCTCGGCGTGTTAACCCGACTTTATTCGGGTATGGCGTCCATTGAGTTAACATGCTACACATGGAGAGAATATGCTATGAGAACGCAGGGCAGCCCAGCAAATTTAAAGACATTTGGCAACCTTTTCTCGACTATCTATCTTAAAACTAACAGACGACTGGGCGATCTGATAGATACAATACATACTGTAGATATCTAAAACAATGTGAACTTATAGAGCACTGTTTTTTTTGTTTGTTTTTGCTATGTGTTTGTTGTGTGGTGTTTCTTCCCTCGGCTCCTTGCTCTAAAGGCATCAACTGAAGGGACTCTTGATGGCCTAACTTTGTACAAAGATTATATCTGGACTATGTGGACTGAATGGCAACTGTGAAGCGGTCCCTTACACAAAGCCATGTAAAAAGACTGTGTCTATTATAGATATATTTCTCAATCTCTGATTTAATATGTATAACACTGTTAAGTAGGGATGCTCGATATAGGCTTTTTTACCGATACAGATATACCGATATTGTCCAACTCTTAATTTCCGATACCGATATCAACCGATACCGATATATGCAGGGCCCCCCCCCCCCCCCCCCCCCCAAAATTTTTAATAATTTCAGGTAATTAACATTACATATATCTTGTTGTGGAATTAACACAACATTATGCATACTTTTGACAATAAATCAAATCAGAATTTGTTCTTACTTCCTTGCCTGGGTAAATAAAGGTTATAGAAATGTAAAAATAAATATATATATATATTTTTTTTTGAAAACCGATACGATATTTCCGATATCACATTTTAATGCCGATATCGGCCGATAATATCGGACATCCCTACTGGCAAGAGGCACGAACGAGTGACCGGTTGTCTTGTTTTTCTTTTTAAATTTTCTTTACATTTGTTTTGGGAGGGGGGAGGGTATATATATATATATAAATGTTGTCGTCGTGATGTCTTCATTTAGTCTGTTCTGTATGCCTTGTTTGTATCTGTGTTAAAACATTGAATACAAATTTGGGATGTTCCATATTGGCTTTTTTACCGATACCGATATACCGATATTGTCCAACTCTTAATTTCCGATACCGATATCAACCGATACCGATATATGCAGGGTCCCCCCCCCCCCAAAAAAACAGAATAATTTCAGGTAATTAACATTACATATATCTTGCTGTGTAATTAACACAACATTATGCATACTTTGACAATAAATTAAATAATAATTTGTTCTTACTTGCTTGCCTGGGCAAATAAAGGTTAAATAAATGTTAAAAAAAAAAGATATATATATATTTTTTTTAAACCGATACCGATATTTTCCGATATCACATTTGTATGGCAATATCGGCCGATAATATGGGTAGGCCGATAATATCGGACATCCCTAATAAAAATAAATAATATCAAGAAGTTACATCAACCTCTAGGTTTAGACCTTCTAGAATTGGCAAAATATATGATAAATGAACTGTAACTTGTTATTATCTGATACGAAGCTTCCACATCGATGACTCCACTGCAATAAACTCCATCTGGACCTCCACCCGCCGCCACCCTCTGAGAAACACTTGCAGGAAGGTGGACCACAGCGCGTTAGCTAGCCTAGCCAGGTCGGCTAACGTTAGCTTCTCCAACCAGCTCTTCGACGTAAAACTTGGATTATTTAACATCCGCTCCCTCACTGGCAAGGGACAAGGTCAAGGTCCTGGCGGGATGGTGCCAGGAAAACAGCCTCTCCCTGAACGTCAGCAAAACAAAGGAGATGATTGTGGACTTCAGGAGGTCGGGGGTCAAGGACTACAGCCCCCTCAGCATCGACGGGGCACCGGTTGAAAGAGTCAACAGCTTTAAGTACCTCGGAGCCTACATATCCGAGGACTTGACATGGACCACACACATTGACAGTGTTGTGAAGAAGGCACGACAACGCCTCTACTTCCTCAGGCGCCTAAGGAAGTTCCAAGTCAGTCAGAAGATCCTTAAGAGTTCAAGTTCAAGTTCTTTAATAGTTGTCATACAGAAGTACAGAATACTTTCATACAAAATGCTTCTTACTGTTACGCTCCAGAGACTGTGCTAGACAAGATAGTATCAAATAACATAATATAGCATGTAATTTAGAAGAAGAAAAATGAGGTCACAGTGTTCGGTATAGACATATGTACAATGTTCTGAGTTACCATATAATATACAGTACTATGCAGTGTACTAATGTACAGTACTATCTAGTGCAAAGCAGAAATGGGATGAGGTACAATTTTAGGTACAATTTACAGTAAGGTGTACGAGTTGTAGTGCAATCCTTCATCAATAAATATAAAGTGTGGGGAGTGGGTGCTACAGTGTGTTTGTTTAAAGTGGGTGTGTGCTATAAAGTGTGTGGAGTGGGTGCTACAGTGTGTTTGTTTAAAGTGAGTGTGTGCGTGTGGATGTGTGTGCTATGTGCGTTTGGTGGTTGTTGTTGTGTAGTGTTCATTCATTGTTCGTTTAGCAGCCTGATGGCCTGGGGATAGAAGCTTCTTCTGAGTCTTTCTGTGCTCGCCTTGAGACTCCGGTATCGCTTGCCTGACCGCAGCAGTTCAAAGAGGCAGTTGTTCGGGTGACTGGAGTCTTTAATGATTCTCTTAGCCTTGCCCGTGCAACGCTTGTTGTAAATGTTCTGGAGGGTGGGGAGCCCCCCTCCAATTGTGCGTTCGGCTGAACGTGTCACTCTTTGTAGTCTGCTTCGGTCTTGTGCAGTGCTATTCCCAAACCAGGAGGTGATGTTGCCGGTCAAGATGCTCTCTATTGTACATGAGTAGAAGTTCTTAAGGATCTTCTGACTGACTTGGAACTTCCTTAGGCGCCTGAGGAAGTAGAGGCGTTGTCGTGCCTTCTTAACAACACTGTCAATGTGTGTGGTCCATGTCAAGTCCTCGGATATGTAGGCTCCGAGGTACTTAAAGCTGTTGACTCTCTCAACCGGTGCCCCGTCGATGCTGAGGGGGCTGTAGTCCTTGACCCCCGACCTCCTGAAGTCCACAATCATCTCCTTGTACAATAGAGAGCATCTTGACCGGCAACATCACCTCCTGGTTTGGGAATAGCACTGCACAAGACCGAAGCAGACTACAAAGAGTGACACGTTCAGCCGAACGCACAATTGGAGGGGGGCTCCCCACCCTCCAGAACATTTACAACAAGCGTTGCAAGGGCAAGGCTAAGAGAATCATTAAAGACTCCAGTCACCCGAACAACTGCCTCTTTGAACTGCTGCGGTCAGGCAAGCGATACCGGAGTGTAGGAGCCATTCTTGAGTTATTTAATCTTTGAGTTTGTATCATGCAATTATTTGAATTATGAAAATGCTTATGGATTACAAAATATGAAAACGAAAACTGATAATTTGATTGACAAGTCATGATATTATTTACACTGATTATCTTATTGTAACTATTCTTATGATTTGAAACTATGTGCACTTTCCCTTTAAAGAGACCTACCTGAGCTATCCACCTGTGTAGTTTACCTTGATAAGGGGTGGTGGCTTGCGTGGGAGACGGGGACCGGGAAGGCAAACAGTTTTTGTACCGCACGCACAGACGCACTGCACGCAACGCACGCATGTATTAGATATACGAGTTTTGTTTGTTTTGCTTATTAGAAATAAATGATTGATTCATTGTGACAGCCAAAGGATGGATCAGAATCTTTATTGTGTGCGCGTAGACTAAAGCTATCCCCGGAGTGGAAGTGGCAAATACGAAAGACAAATTTTTTTGTAAATAGCCACTATATTAAGTACAAAAACTCCTGCTGATATTAAAGTATTTCGCCTGAAAGAAGAGGACTTCAACAAGGACACGTTCGCTTCACCCAGGACCCAGGGAGAAAGAGGATTCCCCAACAACAACATCTACAAGATACTGCGCGGTCGTGAGTAACGTTGCATTGCGCAACACATGGGGAGGATCCCGCGGGGATAATATGAACTTGAATGACTTAATCTTGGATCCGACGTCATTGTGGAAGGGCTACCGGGAGGTGGCTCTGATTCAATTACTCTCCGCTGTGGATACACTTGTTTGACCATAGCGCACGGACTGTGTTTCATTGTGTTTCACAAAGCATAATAACAAACACCGAAGCGTCTTTGCGCACGGACTGTGTTTGATTGTGTTTCACAAAAGCATAATAATAAACACCGAAGCATCTTTACGCATGGACTGTGGATGACATTTGCGGGGATTCTGAACAGTTAAACTGTTGACATTGCATCACTGACGCTGTCACACATTATTGTACTTATGATGAATTGAAAATGGGGGACCCTGGTGTAAACAAGACGAAAGTCTTTCTCTGGTCTGCATCCCCTTAACAATTGTATGTATTGAGATGTACTGTACTGTACCCATTCTGCAATCTGTTAATAAACTTTTCAATCAATTCAATCAAATTGTGATATTTCAACTATATTAAAATAATGTCTGAAACGGAAAAGGCCCAAGAGGCTGAGAGAGAGCTGGTGAAATTGATTGGCTCTCACAGGGCAAAGCTCGGTGTATTGACATGAGTTGGATGCGCTATTCGACGGACTTGATGACGTAGATGTGGAAAAGGTGAATGAACATTTGCAAGCCTTTGATGTTTTAATGAATGAATTTGAGAAGATGCACCAATCTGTTCAAGCACTGTTATATGAAGATGAGAAAGAGGGTGATGAATACGACTGGTATAAACCAAAGGTTCAACAATTCAATTCATTTATGAATGATGTTCGAAACAGAATAAAACCTGGTTATAAAGAACAGGATCAAGTTCGACCTGAGGACAGCATCAGCAGCACATCTAAAAAGACCACTAAATCAACAACCTCAACTCTGCGTATAACACTAGAAACGGAGAGAGCTGCTCTCATTGCTAAATCAGCAGTCATGGAGGAAAAGTGGAAATTAGAGGAGGAAGAGGACAAACTGCAAAAGATGACAAAGGATCTGCATGCTAAAAAGGAACAACTTGAAATGCAGATGGCATTTGCTGAATCTGATGCTAAACTGAAAGTCCTCGATAAATACGACAAAATAAAGGAATCCCAGGCTGAGGTCAAATCATGTGGATCCCAGGCAAGGACTCCTACAGATGGCATGAATGAGTATCTTGACCAAATGCAAGCCAGGCAAGATCAACCCCCAATGACAATGGCCATTATTGATCCGGGAAGCTCACCCCCCCCCGCCTGACGATGACAGACAACAGTCCCCCCAGCTAGGAGCTAGGTCAAGGATGCCACCTGACCACTCCATAGAAACGGAATACAGTCAACCCCTGTCACAGGCAGGTCCATATCTGTCGAGGCCATCACATGTTGACCATTTCCCAGTTGGTCCACTAGGGGGAGGCATTCAGCCAGGTGCAGCAACTTACCTGTCCAGGCCATCACACATTACCAATGTCCCAGTTGGTCCACTAGGGGGAGGCATTCAGCCAGGTGCAGCAACTTACCTGTCCAGGCCATCACACATGACCAATATCCCAGTTGGTCCACTAGGGGGAGGTATTCAACCAGGTGCACCATCAGGGCATGGTCACCAAAGTCACCAGAACACATTAGCTACTGTCATGGACAGGCAGAGTCAAATGACAGAACTTCTTGTGCACCAACAAAGGCTGTCATTGCTACCCGCCAGGGAAATCACAACATTTGGAGGAGACCCAATGGAATATCAGTCGTTCATAAGTGCTTTTGAACATGGTATCGAGTCCAACACGGACATCAGTAAGGACAGATTATATTATCTGGAGCAATATACCACTGGCCAACCAAGAGAGCTGGTACGCAGCTGCCAGCACATGGATCCTGCAAGAGGATATGCTGAAGCAAGGCGACTGCTGGAACTGCACTTCGGTGATAAAATAAAAATCACAAGCGCCTATATCCAGAAGGCACTGGATTGGGCTGCTATCAAACCTGAGGATGGGGCAGCACTACAGGCCTATTCACTATTTCTCCGTGTGTGCTGCAATGCTATGCAGGCCCTAGAGTACATGCATGAACTGGACAATCCATCCAACATGAGAACGGTCATTTCTAAGTTACCCTACAGGCTCAGAGATTCATGGAGATCTGTAGCATGCAGCTATTATGAACGAACCCTGCAAAGAGCAAGATTCACAAACCTGGTTGACTTTGTGGAACGGCAAGTGAGAGTTATTCTAGACCCAGTATTTGGGAATATTCAAGAGTCTACTCCAAAGGTACAAGGCCTTAAAACAAGGCTGGGTAACCCCCAGCATCAATCCAAGTCATCAGGAAGCAAAGGCAGGAGCAGTTTTGCTACATCATTGACACCAGTGGAAATGGAGAAGCAAAGGTTGGATGGCAAAGTCAGTTCAAATGCATTTTGTAAGCCATGCTTATTTTGTACTGGAGAACACGCCATGGAGTGTTGTAAGAAAATGATTCTGAAGCCTCATAAGGAGAAGATCGAATTTCTCAGGACAAAGGGAATCTGCTTTGCATGTCTAAACAGAGGACACATGAGCAAGTTGTGTAGGAATCGCCTGACTTGTCGCTCTTGTCAGCTCAAACACCCAACTCTCCTGCACATAAATAGAACAGACAACCCCAGGAAGGAAGAGAGCACCACCACAGTTACAGCTAAAGGTGAGGACGTTTCCAGCGCCCTGGTCTCACTGCAGGCTTGCAGGCTTACTGGGGCCGGAGGAAAGGAATGTGCTCTAGCTATTCTGCCTATCCAGGTTAAGATGGCTAAAGGAAGCAAAGTAATCAGAACATATGCGTTCCTGGATCATGGAAGCTCTGCTACCTTCTGTACCGAGAGCCTGATGAAGAAGCTGGACGCCAGAGGCCAGAAAACAGAGATACTGCTCAGGACAATGGGCCAGGAACGGCCTGTGAGCAGTTACAGATTGGATGGGCTGGAAGTGAGTGATTTGGAAAGCAATAACTTCTTTGCTCTCCCTGAAGTTTACACACAGCTCGCTATACCAGTCTCACAAGAAAACATACCAACACAAGAGGGTCTAAAAGAATGGCCTTATCTGAAAGACGTACCTCTGACTACTATTGAGGAGGAAGTTGGACTGTTGATTGGGATTAATGCTGTCAAAGCCATGGAGCCATGGGAAATAATTAACAGCAAAGGAAACGGGCCCTATGCAGTGAGAACCTGTCTCGGATGGGTGGTTAATGGTCCCCTGAGCGGCAGCCTGCCCATTGACAAGCAGGGTCGACCACGTACAACATCAAACCGAGTCACCATAGCAAACCTGGAAGAACTTCTCATCAAACAGTACAATCAAGACTTCCCAGAGCGAGGCTACGATGAGAAGGCAGAGCCGTCTGTAGAGGACAAGAAATTCCTGGACATTGCAGCTAAGTCCATCACATTGAAGGATGGTCACTACCAACTACGATTGCCATTTCGCAAAGAGGACGTGAATCTGCCAAATAATAGAAGGATGGCAGAGCAGCGAGCCACGAACCTCATTAAAAGATTCAGGAGGGACGAGGCATACTTTGCTGATTACAAAAGGTTCATGAGTGACATCTTGGATAAGGGGCACGCCGAGCGGGTGCCAGAAGGACAGCTGCACAGAGAAGATGGAAAGGTGTGGTACATACCTCACCACGGTGTGTACCACAAGATAAAAAGGAAAATGCGTGTGGTATTCGACTGCACTGCATTATTCCAAGGGACATCTCTCAATAATGAGTTGCTACAAGGTCCCGATCTCACAAACACATTACTGGGTGTCATCCTTAGATTCCGCCAGGAACCAGTAGCCGTCATGGCTGACATTGAAGGCATGTTCCATCAAGTCCAAGTAACGGAGCAAGACGTTGATTTCCTGCGCTTCTTGTGGTGGCCCAACAATGACTTCAGCCAGCCATTAGCTGAATACAGGATGACGGTCCATCTATTCGGAGCAGTCTCGTCCCCCAGCTGTGCCAACTATGCACTCAAGAGAACAGCGGACGACAATGAGGGTAAGGCTAGTGATGATGTCCTTCGCACCATCCGTCGGAACTTTTACGTTGACGACTGCCTCAAGTCGGTTCCGGATGACAAGCAAGCCATCTCCCTAACTCAAGATCTCAGAGCCGTCTGTTCTACTGGTGGGTTCAGACTTACGAAGTGGATCAGTAACAGCCGTGCTGTTCTGTCTGCCATTCCAGATGAAGATAAAGCCAAGGAAGTGAAGGAGCTCGATCTCGACAGAAGAACTACCGGTGGAACGAGCTCTCGGAATCCAGTGGCATGTGGAAACCGACACCTTCTCCTTCAAGACTGCTACAAAGCAACAACCCTTAACCAGGAGGGGTATTCTGTCAGTGACAAATTCTGTTTACGACCCCATGGGATTCCTCGCCCCACTGGTTCTCCCAGCGAAGAGGATCATGCAAGATCTTTGCAAAATTAATTGTGGATGGGATGACAAGATCCCAGAGGCCCACGCTCGGTCATGGCAGAGATGGTTGGAGGATCTAGGCAAGCTGTCAAACCTCCACATCAGCCGTTGCCTTAAACCCAGTAACTTTGGAAAACCACACACTGCACAACTACATCACTACAGTGATGCCAGCGAACACGGGTATGGTACAGCTAGCTACCTGCGACTGACCAACCTCAAAAGTGACGTCCATATTGTCTTTGTCATGGGCAAAGCACGGGTAGCCCCACTGAAGCAGATGACCATACCCAGAATGGAACTGGCGGCAGCAGTGGTTGCAGTCCGCATTGATAAAATGCTGAAAGAGGAACTGGAAGTGGAACTTCTGGAATCTGTCTTTTGGACGGATAGTACATCTGTCCTCAAGTACATCAACAACACAACCAGTCGATTCCAGACATACGTTGCAAACCGGATTTCGACCATCCGAGAACTGTCTGACCGATCACAGTGGCACTATGTAAATACAGCAGTCAACCCTGCAGACGACGCGTCACGAGGCCTGACCATGGATTCTTTTCTCAAATCCAGTCGATGGTTGAATGGCCCAGACTTCTTACAGAGGCCTGAGAAAGACTGGCCAAAGTCCCCAGAGGAGCTGCCTGCCCTCTGTGAGGACGATCCAGAAGTTAAGAAGAGCACTATCACGTTCAGTACAGCCGTGATGGATCATGACAGTGATCCCATTGCCAAGCTTATCAAGCACTTCTCATCATGGGATAAGTTAAAGAAGGCTACAGCATGGATCTTGAAGTTCAAAGAAACACTTCAGAATCTAAGCCTCAAAAGAAAGGAGCTGCAGGCTGCAACCTGCACAAAGAATCCAGACCAGAAACGACAAGACCATCTGGATGACCAGATGAACAAAACAAGAGCTCAGCTAGGAGCTCAGAGTCTCTCAATTGAAGATCTTGCGCATGCTGAGGAGACACTTGTTTGCTACGTACAGCGGCAGCATTTCCAGGATGAAATATCTGCGCTGAAGAAAGAGAATACTGTAAATAAAAGGAGCACCATTTACAGACTGGACCCAATGCTACTGAACGGCGTGCTGAGAGTTGGAGGAAGGGTCAGTAGAATGGCGATGCCAGAGTAATCCAAGCATCCAGCTATCCTTCCTAAAGCCAGCCATTTGTCTCATCTTCTACTGAGCCATATACACATGGTTGTAGGCCATTCTGGAAGAAACCACATGCTCTCAAGGCTTCGCCAGAAGTACTGGATAATGCGAGCCAACTCTGCTGCCAGGAAGATCGTCAATGACTGCGTTCTGTGTCAACGATTTAATGCCACAGTGAAAGAGCAGAAGATGGCCGACCTACCAAGGAATCGCATTTCTCCAGACTTGCCAGCATTCACGCATGTGGGAACAGATTATTTCGGGCCTATAGAGGTGAAGAGAGGGAGGAGTCTGGTAAAAAGGTACGGCGTACTCTTTACGTGCCTGGTGAGCCGTGCCGTTCATCTCGAAATGGCATACTCCTTGGATACTGACTCCTGCATATCAGCACTGCGGCGGTTCATCTGCAGAAGAGGTCAAGTTAAAGAGATGGTATCAGACAACGGAACCAATTTTGTCGGAGCTGAGCGGGAGTTGCGGGAGGCACTTTCCAACCTGGACCACAGCAAGATCCAACATGCACTGCTCGACGAGGGAATCCAGTGGACATTCAATCCACCCACTGGCTCCCACCACGGAGGCGTTTGGGAGCGACTAATACGGTCTATAAAGAAAGTGCTGTACTCAGTACTCCGCCAGCAGACCCTGGATGACGAGAGTCTCCAAACCGCCCTATGTGAAACTGAGGCCATTCTCAACGACCGTCCTATTACCACCGTCTCGGATGACTCTAACGATCTTGAGGCTCTGACCCCGAACCATCTACTGCAGTTGAAAGGAAAACCCATTCTACCACCTGGTTTGTTCACAAAGGATGATTCGTACTGCAGAAGGAGATGGCGGCAGGTCCAGTACATGGCCGACCTCTTCTGGAGGCGATGGAAAAAGGAGTACATCCCTCTGCTTCAAGAATGTCAGAAATGGAACCAAGTAAGGAAGAACCTAGCCCCAGGGGACGTGGTCCTCATTGTGGATGAGTCATCGCCAAGAAATTCCTGGCTCATGGGCAAGGTGGAAGAGACAATGCCTGACAGCAGAGGGCATGTACGCAAGGTAAAGGTCAAGACCAAGTACAATATCCTAGAAAGGCCCATCAGCAAACTATGCTTGCTGAAAGAAGCAGATTGACTGACATTGACTAGCCCCTACTGACTTCTTCACGCGCTTGTTTGTTTTTTCCTTTTCGAGGGCAATGCCCGAACCTTTGTTACACTGATGGATTATACCTTTTTTATGGATTATACCTTTTTTGTGGATTATACCTTTTTTGTGGATTATACGCTTTTTCGTGGAACATACCCCCTTTTTGGAATATTTCTATTCCTACATGAACTATATAAAGACATGTTCAGGCTCCTGTTAACATATTTGCATAGAATAATTGTCCCTTTTTAGGATAATGGACAATTAGAGGCCGGCGTGTAGGAGCCATTCTTGAGTTATTTAATCTTTGAGTTTGTATCATGCAATTATTTGAATTATGAAAATGCTTATGGATTACGAAATATGAAAACGAAAACTGATAATTTGATTGACAAGTCATGATATTATTTACACTGATTATCTTATTGTAACTATTCTTATGATTTGAAACTATGTGCACTTTCCCTTTAAAGAGACCTACCTGAGCTATCCACCTGTGTAGTTTACCTTGATAAGGGGTGGTGGCTTGCGTGGGAGACGGGGACCGGGAAGGCAAACAGTTTTTGTACCGCACGCATGTATTAGATATACGAGTTTTGTTTGTTTTGCTTATTAGAAATAAATGATTGATTCATTGTGACAGCCAAAGGATGGATCAGAATCTTTATTATGTGCGCGTAGACTAAAGCTATCCCCGGAGTGGAAGTGGCAAATACGAAAGACAAAATTGTTTGTAAATAGCCACTATACGGAGTCTCAAGGCGAGCACAGAAAGACTCAGAAGAAGCTTCTATCCCCAGGCCATCAGGCTGCTAAACGAACAATGAATGAACACTACACAACAACAACCACCAAACGCACATAGCACACACATCCACACGCACACACTCACTTAAACAAACACACTGTAGCACCCACTCCACACACTTTATAGCACACACCCACTTTAAACAAACACACTGTAGCACCCACTCCCCACGCTTTATATTTATTGATGAAGGATTGCACTACAACTCGTACACCTTACTGTAAATTGTACCTAAATTGTACCTCATCCCATTTCTGCTTTGCACTAGATAGGACTGTACATTAGTACACTGCATAGTATTGTATATTATATGGTAACTCAGAACATTGTACATATGTCTATACCGAACACTGTGACCTCTTTTTCTTCTTCTATTTTTTCTTCTTCTAAATTACACGTATACTATGTTTGATACTATCTTGTCTAGCACAGTCTCTGGAGCGTAACAGTAAGAAGCATTTTGTATGAAAGTATTCTGTACTTCTGTATGACAACTATTAAAGAAACTTGAAACAATTACTGCAGGACCTCCTCCTTGACCGCAAGTATGACTTTTTCTGTTTAACAGAGACTTGGCAACATCCCAATGACTTCTCTCAGCTGAACGAGTCTACCCCACCTGGGTTTGTTTACACCTGCCAACCCCGTCTCACCGGCAGAGGGGGAGGTCTCGCGCTAATCTACCGCGAGACTTGGAAGGTCTCATCTGTTACACTACCAGTGTCTCATTCATTTGAGTCTGTAGCTCTACAATTAAATGGACCTACACCAACTATTTTAGTAAATATCTACCGCCCACCCAAACCAAACAAGGATTTCATTGATGAATTCAACACATTTCTCACCCACATCTGTTCACTCTCATCCAACATAATTCTATTGGGTGATTTAAATATTCACATGGACAACACGAATCATACTCTCACTAAGGACTTCATCTCTTGCCTGGACAGTTTTGGTCTCAAACAATACATAGATTTCCCGACCCATTCTAAAGGTCATATTTTGGACTTGGTCTGTTGCTCAGGTGTCACCCGTCTCAACTGTTCTGCTGTCGATCTCCCCATCTCTGACCAAAAAGATGGTCCGACCAATCAGAGGCCACGCTTCAGGACGCTCTCGAGGACGTAGACTGGGATATGTTTCAAGAAAGCGCCAGTGACGTCAGCGAGTTCGCAGACACTGTTGTGAGCTTCATAACAACACTTGCTGATAGTATTGTCCCCACAAAGAAGGTGCGGGTGTTCCCGAACCAGAAACCGTGGGTGGACAGTACTATCAGAGCAGCTCTGAATACTCACACCACTGCCTACAACCTGGACAGGAAACATGGAAGAGTACAAGACTACAGTCTACACTGTTAAACAAGGCTGTTAAACTTGCAAAACGGACGTATGCTGACAAAATGGAGGCACAAATGGCACAGAATGACATAAGGGGCTTATGGCGGGGACTGAGGACGATAACTGACTACAAAGTCAGCGCCCCCTCAATGGGGAGCGACGACGCCTCTCTCTCGGACAAACTCAACTCTTTCTACGCTCGGTTTGGTGCAGACAGTGGCGCCGCTAGCTCAACGGCTAGTGACGTCACTGGCGCGCCGGCTGTTGTGGAGGGGGGGGGGGCATCTGCGGGGGGCGGGGACGCTCTCTCATTGTCGGTACACAGTGTGAGAAGAGCATTTATGCAGGTGAACACCAGAAAAGCTGCTGGCCCAGATGGAATAACAGGACGCATACTTAAGTCCTGTGCTAACCAGCTAGCCCCTGTGTTCACCACCATATTTAATCGATCCCTGGCGGAGTCAGTGGTCCCTGCCTGCTTCAAGATGTCTACCATTATCCCGGTACCAAAGAAACCCTCCCCAACAGGTCTCAATGACTACAGACCGGTGGCACTCACCTCTGTGGCCATGAAATGTTTTGAGAGGCTGGTCAAGGATCACATTTGTGCCTCCCTCCCCAGTGATATGGACCCTATGCAATTTGCATACAGGCCAAACAGGTCCACTGATGATGCGGTCTCCCAAGTACTGCACAGCACCCTCTCTCACCTAGACCGCCAGAAGGGGGGCTATGTGAGACTGTTGTTCATTGACTACAGCTCAGCGTTCAACACCATAGTCCCCACCAGACTGGTGGACAAGCTGATCGAGCTGGGTCTGAGCTCCGCTCTGAGCGCCTGGATACTGGACTTCCTGAGCGAAAGGCCCCAGGCGGTCAGGGTGGGGGGCCAGACCTCCAACACCATCACCCTGAGCATCGGGTCCCCCCAGGGCTGTGTTCAGAGCCCCCTGTTGTACTCACTATACACATGACTGTGTGGCCAAGTTCAGCTCCAACTCCATAGTGAAGTTTGCGGACGACACAGTGGTGGTGGGGCTGATCTCGGACAACGACGAGAAGGCCTACCGGGAGGAGGTTGAGGTACTGGAACGCTGGTGCCAGGACAACAGCCTGCTCCTGAACATTGGTAAAACCAAGGAGCTGATCGTGGATTTTAGGAGGAGACAGCAGGAGACACACACACCACTGAGGATAAACGGGGCTACTGTGGACGGGGTGAGCAGCTTCAAGTACCTGGGGGTCCACATCTCAGAGGACCTGACATGGACAACACACATAGACTCAGTCGTAAAAAAGGCGAAACAGCGCCTCTACCACCTGAGACAGTTAAGGAAGTTCAGAGTATCTGGGAAGATACTCCAGTCCTTCTACTCCGGAGCTGTAGAGAGCATCTTGACTGGAAACATCACTGCCTGGTATGGAAACAGCACGGCACAGGACAAGAAGGCCCTACAGAGAGTGGTGTGCTCAGCCGAGCGTACCACGGGTATTGCACTACCAACCCTGCAGGTCCTATACAACAAGCGGTGCAAATCCAGAGCCTGCATGATAATGAAAGACCCTCACCACCCCAACAACAGCCTGTTCATGCTGCTGCGGTCAGGCAAACGCCTGCGAACACCAGTAACTAGGACAGAGAGACTTCGGCTCAGCTTCTTCCCCCAGGCCATCAGAGCCTTGAACACTGAACTCTCCACGCACAAGCACACATGAGCACACACACAACACACACACTGTACACGCTCACACACTAGCAGCCACTTTAACATGAGCACACACACACTCATGCTGCACACGCTCACACTTATGGTCACTTTACAGAAGGAAAGGTCACTTTAAGAATAGTATAGTATAGCTTGAGATTGTAAAATATAGCATTGTATAGCAGTGTACATAAAGACCCAGTGCCTCATCCGTAGCTATTGCACTACCACAGGACCTATCATGTCCTACCATGCTCTGTAAATAACTCATGTACACCGATATGCCCTACTTTGTTACTTGTTATTGCACAATGTCGTTCTATTGGATTCTTATTATATATTACTATTGTAATTATGCACATTGTTGCGGGCAAGACCCCCCACATTTCATTGTATACTTGTATGGCTGCTAAACGAACAATGAATGAACACTACACAACAACAACCACCAAACGCACATAGCACACACATCCACACGCACACACTCACTTTAAACAAACACACTGTAGCACCCACTCCACACACTTTATAGCACACACCCACTTTAAACAAACACACTGTAGCACCCACTCCCCACACTTTATATTTATTGATGAAGGATTGCACTACAACTCGTACACCTTACTGTAAATTGTACCTAAAATTGTACCTCATCCCATTTCTGCTTTGCACTAGATAGTACTGTACATTAGTACACTGCATAGTATTGTATATTATATGGTAACTCAGAACATTGTACATATGTCTATACCGAACAATGTGACCTCATTTTTCTTCTTTCTTTTTCTTCTTCTAAATTACATGCTATATTATGTTATTTGATACTATCTTGTCTAGCACAGTCTCTGGAGCGTAACAGTAAGAAGCATTTTGTATGAAAGTATTCCGTACTTCTGTATGACAACTATTAAAGAACTTGAACTTGAACTTGTATGCCGTGACAAATAAAACTCTTGTATCTTGTATGCTTGTTTCATTTAATTTAAGTCTGACACTATCCCAAACCAAACAGTCACGTATTATGTCCTTCCACAACATCAAAAACATTAATTTAGCAGATCTCACCACAGACATCGACAGTTTCCCCATCACCATCCCCCCATGCACCCCGGATCAGCTCGTCTCCCACTACAACGACAGTCTCCAAACTCTGCTGGACTCACTTGCCCCACTCAAAACCAGGACTGTCTCATTCTCCCACTCTGCCCCCTGGTTCTCCCCTCACCTATGTCTGCTGAAAGCCAAAGGACGTCAGCTGGAGCGGCTTTCCAGAAAAACCGGACTCACTGTTCACAAACAGATGCACCATACCCATATCCTCCACTACAAAGACGACCTCTCCTCAGCCAAATCCCAATATTTTGCAGACAAAATCACTGCTGGTGCTGGGAACACCAGGGCCCTGTTCTCAGTGGTCAACAACTCACTCCGCCCCCCTGACTCCCTTCCCTCACACTTCTACTCCACTGAACATTGTAACTCCCTGATGTCATTTTTCAATTTAAAAATAGCCAATATCCACCAGCAACTGACCTCTCTCATGTCCAGTTGTCCATCTCCCCTAGCTCCACACCACCCCTTCTCTGCACCTCTCTCCTGCTTCCATCTCCCCTCTGCTGCCGATATATCAAAACTCATCCGGAAATCCAAGCCATCCACCTGCCAACTTGACCCCCTGCCCTCATCCCTGGTCATAGCCTCCCTCCCCTCTCTCCTGCCCCTTATAACTACAATCATCCATTCCTCCCTCACCTCTGGTTCTGTCCCATCATCTCTCAAATCCGCAGCTGTAACACAGATTCTAAAGAAACCTGGTTCAGACCCCAACATTTTCAATAACCTCCAATAACCTTCAATAATCTCCAACCTGCCATTTCTCAAAAAAATCCTGGAAAAAGTAGTGGCTTCTCAGATTCATGCTCACCTCTCCAACAATAACCTCTATGAACAGTTCCAATCTGGTTTTCGCCCCCGTCACAGCACAGAAACAGCCCTCCTCAAAATCACTAATGACCTCCTGATGGCAGCTGACTCCATACTATTATCCTCATCCTCCTCGATCTAAGCGCCGCATTTGACACCATATCTCACTCCACCCTCCTTAACCGACTAGCCTCCATTGGAATCTCCCACACATCCCTAGACTGGTTCCACTCATATCTCTCTGGTCGTACTCAGTTCATTCAGTTAAAATCATTCACATCCCATCCATCCCCCCTCTCCTCCGGTGTTCCCCAGGGCTCTGTCCTTGGCCCTATCCTCTTCATCATCTACCTCCTCCCACTTGGTCTGATTCTCCGTAAATACAACATCAATTTCCACTGTTACGCGGAGGACACCCAGCTCTATGTTTCCTCTAAACCCACTTCCACCCTCCCTCCCTCTTCCATCTGTGCCTGTTTACATGAAATCAAATCCTGGTTCACTTCAAATTTCCTCAAACTAAACAGTGATAAAACAGAGGTAGTCCTCATTGGCTCCAAGTCCACACTCACCAAGCACCCCAGTTTCACCCTCACCATAGACAACTCCTTGGTTTCCCGTTCCCCCCAGGTCAAGAGTCTGGGTGTCGTCCTCGACAGCACCCTATCATTCCATTCCCACATCAATAACACCATCCGGTCTGCCTACTTCCACCTTCGCAACATCAACCGCCTCCGCCCTTCACTCACTCCCAACAGCGCCGCAATCCTGGTCCACTCCCTTGTCACTTCCCGCTTGGATTATTGCAACTCCCTTCTCTTTGGTCTCCCCCACAAACTCCTCCATAAGCTCCCACTGGTCCAGAACGCTGCTGCCCGTATTAAATAACCAGAACCCCTGTCATCAGTCACATCACCCCCATCCTACGCCAACTACACTGGCTTCCCATTAAACACCGCATAGATTACAAGATCCTCCTCCATACATTCAAGGCCATCCACAACCTCGCCCCTCCATACCTGTCCGACCTCCTCCACATCAACATTCCCACCCGGTCCCTCAGGTCTGCTTCCTCCATCAACCTGACCGTCCCCCCAGCCTGTCTGTCCACTATGGGGTCAAGAGCCTTCAGCTGCTCTGCCCCCCGCCTTTGGAACTCCCTCCCCCCCGACATCAGGAACATTGACTCCATCATCCCATTTAAAACCCACTCAAACCCACCTGTTTAGGCAGGCGTATGTCTGATTTAATTTTTTTAATGGATTGTGATAGTTAATGAACTGTTTTTAAATTGTTGTACGCGACCTTGAGTGTCTTGAAAGGCGCCTTATAAATAAAATGCATTATTATTATTATTTACAGTAGTTTGTTTGAGGGACAATCGAAACCCAACCACTAATAAAAGTAGAATCCATTTTAGCCACTGGTTGGGCCAATCATTTCAGTTATAGCTCTGTAATATTGGTTTAATGTAACTTGTGAAAAGATAAAGCTGAGCTTTCATGGTCTCTGCTGTAGTAAGGAATCAATTCAGCTGAAAATAATCAGTGCCTTCATAGTAATTCATTAATTCATGGAGACTTGATAATGTAGTTGTGTCTACTGAGTTAATTTGCTGAACAAGATATCCTGAAAAACCATTAAATGTTGACATGACAAACTATTACTTGCTAGAGTGAAATGGTGTCACAGACCAGCACTACTTTGTTCAATTAAACAGCTTGTCTGGGTAAAAATTCTAAGTAATATTGATTGTGGTAATTATTAAATTAATGGGCTTTCTTTGGCTTGAGGCCATACGCATCATGGGACAGGCCTACCCTGCCGCTGCTGGAAAGCCCCCTCTTTAGCTGTCATTAGCGACCAGCTCTCACTGCAGTGTTCAGGTGATAGTAAATGAACATAGACGTCTGTATGAGAAGCATTCATCTCACTTCTGTGTCTTCTCCTTCTTCACTTTATCACAGGTATAGCCTGAGGTCTTTGGAAAATAAAGGTCTATACATTGATGATGTTTCCTTGACAACAATGCAGCGCCCACAGGACAGTGCCATGGCAAGTCAGAGCTGTCCCTAGACTTTTGGGGGCCCCATGCAAAAAATAGTTTGAGGGCCCTCCGGTTGTACTTTAACTCTTCTGCCCCCTTAGCGACTATTTTGTGTTTTTTGCCTATATTTTTTGTGTTTCTGTGTACAACGATGGCTGTGTTGATTATTATGTCATGAAATTGTGTCCGTTTGCTTATTTTCCATATATTCACAGAATTTGAAAAGATTCGATTTTGAAACCCTCTAACACAAAAGTTAACAATATTAGCTTTCAAACCGTCCATAGTGGTTTATTTCTTGCCATTAGGGTTAGGGTTAAGGCGCTCCCATAGTCCAGCAGACTGTACACAGAGCAGACTCCGCGGAGATCCGCGCGGCTCTTTGAGCTTTCATAGTCGAGCAGATCTCAGCGGACGTCCGCGGTCTATTTCCTACATTTCTCGCACCAGTTTTACTACATTTCCCACAATTGTGTCTGTTCTACTGTACTGGCAGATCAGAGGGAACATTATCAGCGGGAGAGAGAGAGAGGGAGAGGGAGAGAGAGAGAGAGAGAGAGAGAGAGAGAGAGAGAGCTTCACGGGCTCATCTCTCTCCTCGCGCCACCAATCGCTCGCGCAGTGTCACATTTAATGCAGTTCGATGTCAACCAAAACGCCGAGCAGCGTTTTGTGTGACACCAAGTCAGCGGCGCGGATGTCCGCGCCTCAGAAAATAGGAGCGTCGCACCTGTGGGTCTGCTGTCCGCTGAGATCAAAGCTCAAGAGTCCGCGCGGCGCGGACGTCCGCGCGGACATCCGCGGAGTCTGCTCTGTGTACAGTCTGCTGGACTATGGGAGCGCCTTTAGGGTTACCCAGACAGAAAGATTAGGAGAAGGTAAAATCTCATCCCTGTGCCCGTGCCCACCCCAACACTTGCTCAACAGTCCCCTAACCTAACCCTAACCCCAACCCCAACCCTAACCCTAACCCCAACCCCAACCCCAACCCTAACCCTAACCCTAACCCTAACCCCAACCCTAACCCTAACCCTAAAGGCCTCTACATGCTACAGCAACTTCAACTGGAAACTAATGACGTTAGGTTAGCTCGAAAAAGCACAGAACCGGTCCGGCCGACAAAAGTTAAGCTGCTAGCAACAGACACTATAATACTTCCGGTCGGGGGATTTCAAAATAAAAGAGCGACGTCTAAAAGCACCGTAAATACGCTTATTTTGTACATTATCTAACGTTAACACGTGTAACGTTAGATATTGTAAAAAATAAACGTATTTACGGTGCTTTTAGACGTCGCTCTTTTATTTTGAAACCCCCCGCCCGGAAGTAAAAATGATGCTTATTTTTCTGCTTGTTATCAATGGGTTGGTTGAGAAGGGAAGTGTCATCTATCTATGGAACCTAGCTACATACGGGGTACAATGTTACATATGCTGTGCGTCGATGTTGCAGAAGCATAAAGGCAGACTGTCTGCAACACCGTTGCTTTGTCGATGTTGTGGTGCAGTTGCTTTGAAGTTGCTGTAGCATGTAGAGGCCTTAACCCTAACCCCAACCCTAACCCTAACCCTAACCCTAACCCTAACCCTAACCATAACCCTACAAACGGAAATATTTGGAATCTTTGATAGATATGTTGAGTTAGGTTCATAGTGGTATTCATAAAAAAAGAATTGGAACGAAATATTACAAATTACGTTTTTTATGACCTTGAACGTGATGCAATCTTTTCATGCACTAAGGTGACAACTCTGCAAAATCGTTAGGGGGGCATAAGAGTTAAATCAGATCTCAAGCATGATGGTTGACGTTTGGAAGAGTCCTCTGATTGGTTGCATGAAATTACATTTGATAATGATTGACACCTCCCTACAACCAATTAAATAACTACGAGAGCCCTGATTAAATTGGAAGTCACACTGATATATATTTTTTCTATCTTTCAAAAAAAGTTGGTTGCTGATTGTTATACCCTCACTATATAATCCTGCATTCATGCCATATAGTAATAATGGTCCGAACTAATTGTGAGATTGGAGTAAAGAGTTGGAAGTGTTCATTATACGCAATTATAAGCAGAGGATGTGTCACAGACCCAATGTTCTCACAGAAGTTATTCAATACTGGGAGACAACGTTACTTCTTATAATGTGATTCATCTCCCAGTGGCATTTCTTTTAACGTTTTTATATGACAACACTGATCCGTCCTAATTCTAGGTATGAACCGTTCTAAATGCAAAAGTGTGGTTTCTTCCAGACTTTGCTTTTGACAACAATGTGGACATGTTGCGCCCACAGGACAGCACCACAGGACAGCACCACAGCTGTGAATACAGGGTATCTGCAGGTTTAGCCCAGTCAGATTTAAGGCTTTTTAAGACTTTTTAATGCCACTCAGAATTAAATTTAATACCAATTTCACAATAACAAAATGGCAAAAAATCATGCAACAACACCAATTAGTTTAAGTTTATGGACACATTGGTCCAAAGATGTTTATTAAAACATAACTTGGAAACTTAAAAAAAACTTGAACTTAAAGGAGTAACTGGATTGGATGAATTTCAACAAAGAGGTGACAAACATAAATAGCAAATATAGCTATACAAAATATACCAGGGGCCAAGCAGCAAGTGCAACAGCCACATTTCCGTCAGAACACATACTACCATAGGACTGATACCTGTAAGAACACATGACTATTACCATAGGACTGATACCTGACCTGTCAGAACACATGACTATTACCACCCTCCCCAGGGTATCAAACAAGTTAACCAACAAACAAGATTCTTGTACCGGATTTCCTCTCTGGTAAACAAGAATACCCTGAAGATTGTAACAGGAGCACTCATTCAAGGGTACTACGACTATGCCTGCACCTCATGGTACCAATTCAAAGGCACTAAAAACAAGATTACAAACATCACAAAACAAACTGGTCAGACTACTGCTTAACCTCACTCCTAAAACCCACTTTAGCCCTGCCCACATTCAAAACCGCTCTTAAAGAGCACCTACGGGAGGCTGCAATTAGAAACTGGCCACCGTAAATGCCCAACCCCCCCCCCCCCCCTCCTAATGTACAGTCTCATCCCCATCATATGTATATATTTTCTGTTAGGATCTCTGGGTAACAGTACTGTATATTTGCATATCGTATATGTCACAAATGTAACAGTACTATATACCTGTATGTCATGTATGTCCCTATGCCATAAATGTCATGATGTCATGTATGTTGTGTATGTCATAAATGTCACTATGAATTGAAAATGGGGGACCCTGATGTAAACAAGACGAAAGTCTCTCTGGTCTGCATCCCCTTAACAATTGTGTGTATTGAGCCGTACTGTATTGTACCCATTCTGCAATCTGTTAAATAAAGTTTTCATTCATTCATTCATCCAGTTGTTTTGTTTTTTTGTGGTTTGGTTGATGAATGAAAACGTTATTAACAGATTGCAGAATGGGTACAATGAAATATATATTTCTTTATATTTTTCTTATTTTACTACACTTTTTATTTAATTTTGTACTGTAAATAATTAAAACGTATAATAAATAATAAAGTTGTCCCCCGAAGAGGGGGGGGTGGATGGAGTGCCCTCAAAAAAGGGCAGGGAAAAAAGCTAAAAAAAAAATTAAAAAAAAGACAGGGCCTCATCACATTGGATCAAGCTCCAATTCTTTTTAATTATATTGCGAACAGCAAGGGCCTTAGTACTATAAGTGGTAGAGAAAAACACACTCTTTCAGTGTCTTTCTTTTTAAGAGGGAGTCGCGTTCTACAGTAGCAGCTTCAGATATAGCTGTTTTAAGAGTATTATGTGTATAGCCACGTTCTCTAAAGCGATCATACATTTCTCCGCTCTTTTCTCTAAAATCAGCCTCACTGTCACAGATTCTACGTACTCTTTTAAATTGGCCGTACGGAACATTGTTGATCAAAGTAGAGGGATGGAAGCTCTCTGCATGTAAAATAGTATTTGTATGCGTTAACTTCCTGTACAATGACGTATGTAGGTCACCATTCAAATCTTTAGTGATTTCTAAGTCCAGAAAATGGATCTTATCAGGACTAAAATCTAGAGACAGTTTTATATTTGGGTTAGTGTTGTTCAAATAACTATGAAAAGCTTTCAATTCATCAATAGTGCCTTTCCACCACATAATGATGTCATCTATATATCTGGCCCACCAGATGATCTTATCTTTAAATACGTTTTGAGTGTTGAACACATAGTCCTCCTCCCATTTTCCCATAAACAAGCCTGCATATGAAGGGCTAAAACATGCACCCATAGCACAGCCTTTTACCTGTCGATACATTTTGTCCTGAAATAAAAACACATTGTTAAGTAAAGTAAATTCAGTTAGTTCGACCAAAAAATCTGTAGGGGGGTCCTGTGAGTCAGTGCAAGTATCTAAAAAATTTCTCATGGCTGTCATGCCTTGGTCATGGGCAATACTGGTGTAAAGGGCTTCTACATCCATTGTCGCCAAGTAAGTGCCTGGTCCAATATTACCTTGCTCTTTGATTTTATTGAGAACATCTGTAGTGTCCTGTAAATAAGCTGGAAGCGTTGGAAGTAGTGGTTTAATAAAAAAATCTACGTATTTAGATATAGGTTCAGTTAGGCTATCGTTCCCTGAAATCACTGGTCTCCCTGGTGGTTCAGTAAGGTTTTTATGTATCTTAGGCAATAAATAGAAGGAGGCCATACGAGGGTTATCATTGTATAAGAACTTAAATTCTTGGTCAGAGATAAGGTCAGTCCCGGCGCCATGGGCGGGCATTAGGGGGCCGGGCCCGCCCACTGAGTCAGCTGTGCCCACCCTGGTAAAAAAAAAAGAAAAAAAGATTTTTTTTTTTTTTTTTTTTTTTATCAAAGTCAACTATCCAAATCCTTAGTCGGGGACAGCCCTAGTGGGCACTGATGTCAACAACAACACTACTGAAGCTAGCACGGCACTCTGTGAGAATTCGTTTTCTACCCTCAAGAACGTCTTTACAGAACATCGCCTTAGTATGCTTCATCGACGCAACTAAGGCCAATTTAATTCAGTTGGCATTTGAGAAGGACTTAACAAAAAAGTTCAGGAATGAGTGGAGGGGCAGTGTTTTAAGAAGATTTCACGCTGTCCCCAAACACTGCTTGCCTCTCTACTTATGATGGTGAGTAGCCTGTGGAGGAATTTAGTTTGCTTTTTTATGCACCTTATTTTTGTCAGTTCAGTTCAGTTTGTCAGTGAAAGAGTGACACGTTCAGCCGAACGCACAATTGGAGGGGGGCTCCCCACCCTCCAGAACATTTACAACAAGCGTTGCAAGGGCAAGGCTAAGAGAATCATTAAAGACTCCAGTCACCCGAACAACTGCCTCTTTGAACTGCTGCGGTCAGGCAAGCGATACCGGAGTCTCAAGGCGAGCACAGAAAGACTCAGAAGAAGCTTCTATCCCCAGGCCATCAGGCTGCTAAACAAACAATGAACACTACACAACAACAACCACCAAACGCACATAGCACACACATCCACACGCACACACTCACTTTAAACAAACACACTGTAGCACCCACTCCACACACTTTATAGCACACACCCACTTTAAACAAACACACTGTAGCACCCACTCCCCACACTTTATATTTATTGATGAAGGATTGCACTACAACTCGTACACCTTACTGTAAATTGTACCTAAATTGTACCTCATCCCATTTCTGCTTTGCACTATATAGTACTGTACATTAGTACACTGCATAGTATTGTATATTATATGGTAACTCAGAACATTGTACATATGTCTATACCGAACACTGTGACCTCATTTTCTTCTTCTAAATTACATGCTATACTATGTTATTTGATACTATCTTGTCTAGCACAGTCTCTGGAGCGTAACAGTAAGAAGCATTTTGTATGAAAGTATTTTGTACTTCTGTATGACAACTATTAAAGAAACTTGAAACTTGAAACTTGAATTCAGAAGTGTTGAATAAATGGAGACTTTTCAAAGATATAGAATAGAATAGAATAGAAATGTATTATCCTGAGGGAAATTTGACACTGCAAATCACTCAACATTAAACATTTAGACAGAACAAGTCACAAATAAGAATAACAAAACAAATGGCCTAAGAATAGAATAAAATTAAATAGAATAAAAATAGAATAAAATATACAGTAAATAAATACAGTAAAAATATACTGAAGTCTACAGTAGGTGTAATATTGCACAGTGCTGTTTAAAAAGTAAGAGTCCAGGAAGATGGTAACTGTCACTCTGTGCTCAGTGATGCAGTGAGGCACAGTGATGCATTGTATAGTCTGATGGCTGTCGGAATGAAGGACTTCCTGTGCCGTTCAGTGCTGCATTTAGGTAGTGTGAGCCTATAACATGCTCCTCCTGTCAGCCAAGTCTGTGTATAGTGGGTGGGAGGGGTTTTCCCTGATGGCCTGGAGCTTAGCAAGGTTCCTCCTCTCCGCCACCCTCGCTAGAGTCCAGCTCCACCCCAACCACGCTACTGGCCTTCTTGACCATCTTATCCATCCTGTTTGTGTCCCCTGCTCTCAGTCCGCTGCCCCAGCAGGTCTGTTATATATATCCGTTCAGTCTGTTTTTGTATAAGTGAAAGTTCTTAAGATAGAGAGAAATTAGATTTTTCAATTGCCTCTCTGCTGTTTAGTTCAGCACCGTGGGCAGCGCCAAGCAAGCCACAGCGCCGCTGTCCCAGCTGAAACATATAAAAGGGAACCTGTGTTGAAAAACCATTGTGCCCCCCCGAGAACATTTTATGCCCCCCCACTAATTTGTTTCTGCAGCCTGGTCTGGATAAGGTTCTTCTTTCGACCTAACTAGCAAGTCTTTAAGTTCTTCTGCTAATATAGTTGACGGGTTAGAAGTAAGAGGGAGATAAAAAGTAGTGTCCTGAAGTTGTCGGGACGCCTCTTTAACGTATTGTTCTACACCCCAAACCACTATGGCTCCTCCCTTGTCGGCTCTCTTAATGACAATATTTCTATTATCTGAGAGTTCTTTGACGGCATCTCGTTCGTTTTTAGTTAATTATGGTGGACATGTGTCTTGCTATTAGTTAATTTCTTTACTTCATAATTAACTTTTTTCTCGAATGTGCTCAACGTAGTATTCTGTACTACTGGACAAAAATATGATTTAGGCTTAAAAGGAGTACAGGGAGTAATACTATTTTGACTAACTGGGGTAAACACACACTGTGGATTCTGCTTATACCATGCCTTAATGTGTAGATTCCTATAAAAACGAAATAAGTCTGTTTTCAATTCAAAGTCATTGGGAAGATTGGTAGGGGAGAAGGAGAGACCCTTGGATAATACCTTGTTCTGCGCATCAGTAAGCTGTACGTCTGACAAGTTGATCACTACCTCTGTTGGCTCCGTGTGTGATATGTGCGATGCGGGTTTCTTTCTCCCCCTCCTCGTCCTCTTCCTCTGTTTTCCTTGTGGGGTGTCCGTGTGTCCTTGTCTTGGCTCGTTAAAGATTGGTCTTCTCCTAAAAAATCCACTCCGGGGTTCCTTCGTGGGGCATCAGAGTCTTCTTCTTCACTGGTGAAGTTGAAGGAGACAGTGCGGGGAGTTATGTTTTTTCCTTTTTTCCTCTATTTAGTCACAGTATTGTTTTTGTCACAGCTACAACACCCTGAAGAAGGCCATGTAGGCCGAAACATGTCGGTTTTTTTAAAAGATGTTTCTAAATAATGTAAGGCAATAATTAAAGGCTTTTTTAAAAATTGTAGAGCTGCCTTGGATCTCAACCTTTCTTTTATAAGCGAATCCTACCCCGGATTTAATCCAAAGAGCACCTACCTGAAACAAAATAAGAACGCTGAAGCCCTCTCCATATCCTCTGTTTTGTACAAACGTGTCCTTGTTTACATCCGTGAATAGATTATTTTGGATGTAAGAGGCCAATCCAAACCTGGCTATGTAGGACGTCTTTGCCGCATGTTAATGTCTTAGCGATTTCCGAGTCAGGGAACATAGCACGGAATACCTCTCTTAGTCCGTCATTGCCATTGTAGGACTGGTTCTTTGTGACAGTGTTCAGAACCCACAGTACCTCTGCTTCAAGCGTTGGCGTGGAGCTGAATGTTATCCGGACTTCTGTTGGTGCAGATGTTATAATTGGTGTTGCAGGTGGTAGTCCTACCTGACATGGCGCAGCTGATGTGGAGGCAGGCGGGGCCGAAAATAAATGCGAAATAGTAGTTTGCAGGCGGGTTTTTGCAGAGGTATGCTAGCCCTCAGCATGTGTGACTCGACTGCTTTTTCTTTTTTTTGTAAATGCCATGGTGCAAACAGTGGATTGTCGAGCCAGTTCTCGTTAAATTGGCACTTTCCCATATTATCGAGTGCAAATGCAAATGCTAAACTAAACTAAACTAAACATAACGTTAGCGTTATCGCTTACGCTTCGCCTTGCTAACGTTAGCTAGACTCCGTTGCTGAGATAGTTCCCGGCCAACATAAGGACCTGTGTTAGTTCCGCCCCATTCCGGTCTGCGTGATGCTACAACACGGTAAATAAAAAGTCCGACTTTATCTACTGACTCGCGTTAACCGTTTTCCCCCAGATTTCATAATAAAACATAAGATGACATGGCATTTTATCTGTCCTGTCTATGGCATTTTTAAGACCTCTGAAAGATGGATTTAAGACATTTTATTAAGACATTTTAAGACAATATTATATTTATTGGCATCAATCCCATGCACCTCATTGCACCTCACCACCACAAGGTGGCACCACAAGCTAAGCTAGACCTCACCATTCTACACTGTACTGTATAGTAGCTGACTGTATAGACCAGGGGTCAGCAACCTTTTTGACATGGAGTGCCTGTTTGAAATATAGTTGTAACTAGTGTGCCTCAACAATATTCCATGCATCGTAATTTTTTCTTCTCATAATCAGGTCTTTTTAAATGATAGTTTTTACATTATTACATCATTATTGTTATTGTTATTATTAACAATATTATTATGATGGTTGTATCAACCCTAAATCTGAGTTGGGGGGGGGGGGGATGCAATGCAGACAAACAGCTGCATACAGTGCGACCATTTCACTCACATTTGCCCATTCATTTTTGGACACATCACACACCATCGGTGTGTGTACTGTACGTTTGCTGTCATAGCTCCACCTACAGGCCTAATGGAGAACACCAGGATGTGAATGGAGGGTGAATGTGAGGTATATCGTGTAAATAAGTTTTGATTGATCGCAAGACTACACTGTAAAAAAAATTATAATAATAAGTTACCAGAACTTAAAAATATTGAGTTCAGTTACTGTGCATTAAGGTTTTCAGTTTTCAATCCATAATAAGTGTAATAAGTACACAACCACATTATTTCAACCTAATAAAACTATGTTTATTGTCATTGTTTTAAGAGCACAAGTTGACTTGGTAATACTCACATTTTGAGTAAAAAATATTGTTTTTAACATGTGCAATGTTCAATGAAATAGAAAAATAAATAATAAAATTTGTTGATTAATCCCACTGGTCACAATGGTGACCGTAATAATGTTTTTGTTACAAGGCTCTGCAAATGTTACTGAATGATGTAGCAATGTATTTCCAGCTAAATTGAAATAATAAACAAATAAAGGGTCTCAATTAAATATGTGGTAGTAAAAATAACCCGTGGGAGGATTTCAACAAGATGATTGCGACAACAGTGCAAAGATTTCACTATAATATTTCAAAGCAAAAAAAAAAAAAATATATATATATATATATATATAATATTTTTTTTTTTTTTTTTTGCTGCACCCTGTGCCTATGAAAATGCCGGCACGCGTGCCTAGGGTTGCCTACCCCTGGTATAGACTGTACATAAGTATAAACTACATATACTGTATATATGTATATTGAACATTTTGTTTTGTTTACACTTGCTTACGTACTTGACTTTCTATTTTATACTTATTTTATACTTATTTTATACTATCTTTATTTTACACACTCAGGAGCAAAACAGAAAAAAGCATTTCATACAAAGTATTCTGTATTTCTGTATGACAACTAATAAAGAAACAAAACACAGGACAGCACCACAGGACAGCACCACAGGACAGCACCACAAGACAGCACCACAGGACAGCACCATGGCAGCACCACAGGACAGCACCACAGGACAGCACCATGGCAGCACCACAGGACAGCACCACAAGACAGCACCACAGGACAGCACCACAGGACAGCACCACAAGACAGCACCACAGGACAGCACCACAGCACAGCACCACAGGACAGCACCACAAGACAGCACCACAGGACAGCACCACAGACAGTACCACAGGACAGCACCACAGGACAGCACCACAGGACAGCACCACAGGACAGCACCACAGCACAGCACCACAGGACAGCACCACAGGACAGCACCACAAGACAGCACCACAAAACAGCACCACAGCACAGCACCACAGGACAGCACCATGGCAGCACCACAGGACAGCACCACAGGACAGCACCACAGCACAGCACCACATGACAGCACCACAAGACAGCACCACAGGACAGCACCACAAGACAGCACCACAGGACAGCACCACAAAACAGCACCACAGGACAACTCCTACTGCATGCACAGAGAAGAAAAATGTATGTATCTTAACACTCCAACATTTTGGGAACCCTGGAGTTAGACAAGAAGATGCATACCTTTTTCTTCTCTGTGCATGCAGTAGGAGTTGGAAGACGTTGGGAACTAGGCTAATGGAGGAACCTACTTCCAGTGACTGACGCTAAGCTAGGCTAACGGTGCGCGTCTTCCTACTCCTACTGCATGCACAGAGAAGAAAAAGGTATGTATCTTCTTGTCTAACTCCAGGATAGATGGCAAATAAGCTAATTTCCCAAAATGTTGGAGTTTCCCTTTAAGCCCGGAGCCCTATTTTCTGAAAATCCGCCTAAAAGACATACCTAAGTAAATGGAATATTGCTCCACTTCTACAAGGACCATTTGCATGTTCTTGGTATCTAGGGACATCTATGTACCTCTGTGAATGTATTCCCAGTGTCAGAAAATATTGTGTCTATTACTAGGCTTGCTTAAATTGTGATGAAACAAAGGAGAATATGAATTATGATTTTTCTTTGCATCTTTGACAGTGAATAACACCATGCTAAAAATGTCCAGACATGAAAAACTGCGACTGAGCTCGTTAAGTACCTTCTTGAGATCACGTGTACAAGAGATCTAAGGAAATGAATAAAGGGAAGATGATTAAACAGAAGGTTTTGTAGATACAGTACTGAATTCTCCCATCCTTGAGCAATGCAATTTGAAATAGTATTATAGAATATAGAATAGCAGGCTTATAAATGACCACCTAAACCCAAGACAAATCTACTAAAATCTTCTGTGACTTACAGAGCTATCATGGAATGGAACTCATTGCCAAGCTACTTAGCTGAAATAGAATCCAAAACCACGTTCAAGAAAAAATTTAAATACCATCTACTAACAAGCATGCACTGAACCCATATGGCATAGTGGTGAAAACCAATTAACTGTTTGTTAATTGTATTTATGTTGATAGAGTGAGTGCTGCTCAGGAAGCCCTACTGTATTTATTTATTAAGTCTCTGATCAACGCGTCTGCTCGCCTGTGCGTCGTGTCTCAATCTGCTTAGTCTCCTGAAGACCCCACAGCTTACCGTCTTCAAGTCTTGCGATGTCGACCTCTCTCTCGTGACTGTTACTATGGCAACGGCACCCTTGACCCAAATCACTATAGCAATGGCGATGCCGATATTACTAAACGATGTGACCACACCACCATGTGAGTGCCCAGCGCCGGCTGCATATACAATGACCTTGGCTCGCTCGAGAGCTCAGCTGATAACAGGCCCTTGTCTGCAGCCCCACTGGAGCCAGACATAGTGACTGCTACTGTCCTCTTACAACTAATATCTAATAGCAGATGCTGTCACCCACCGATATATATACATTATATACACATTGAAAAACATAGATTCCTTCACTAGCAAACGCACGTTAGCTAATATTCCCTGTAAACACCCAACTAACACTATGTGAATGTGAAGTTGCTATCATTTTGGCCCACGTTTTGACTACTTTATTAATATTGAACTAATGTTAAAGCTATGTTAAACATGAACCATTCTCACAAGGTGTTCAACTTCACATTCTCTATTATTGTCCACCGCAATACACATTGTCAACGTCATTGTATAAAACACATGTGTTGCTTATTTAATCAAATCCCGGTTCATAGTGCGCACAACTCCGTTTTATAACCTTCAATCTATTTTAATCCAAAATGATAAACATGACTTGATGCTTTTTTCTTACATAGTACTGTACATTTGTATGTCTCTAAATGTGTTGATGAATTGAACATTAATTTAAGTATCTGTATTATTCAGTACATTAAAATTAAACGTCTTCAACTTGAACCTGTGTGGTATGTGTATCTGGTCATCTGTGTGTGATGGAGGAGATATGGTCAGCTGCCCGACAGAGCCTTTATTCTCTCCTCTGATGGAGGCTGTGTATGTTTGAACTGTAAAACCCCACAGTCAGAGCTACTAGGGCTGTCACGGTAACATATAAACCATTAACTAAGAGTGGGTGTCAGACAAGAGGGAAGACTGTCAGGTTTTAAACTGTGGATACCAAACAGAAGGTAAAGATGACTTTGCACTGTACAGTAACAGTAATCCAGAAGACCAGAACCATTTCATTGCACTGTAAAGAAACTGATTTTATAGTATGTCACATCATTCATGTCTTTCACATTCTACTAAAACTGAATCAAACCATAAACAAGGTGGCCTGTTGGGATGTTAGATCCAAATGTGAAAAACTGATTTTATATGTCTGAGGAGAAGACTGGTACTCATCATCAGGTCCACAGACGGGCCTCCCATCTTCGTCTCCACAAAGTACTGGGGGGTCTATGTGAGACATATTTCCTTTAGAGTGAAAGCAAAATGATATATGTGAACAAGTATGTTGTGTGCCAGGATAATGTGCAGTCATGGTAAAGTGAGAGGTGACGGGTGGTCCACCACTGATGTCATGTGTCCAGGCAGGCCTCAGGTACAAGTCATTTTAACTCCAGCAGCCCATTACGTACAAACCCGCTTCCTTTCCCATGAATCCCTGCACAGCCACAGACACTAAACCGAAAGAAGCTTTAGCTGTCATGACATAAAGATGCCAGACATCCATACATCTGCTCATAGATCTGTTTGATAATGTCTAGCTCAGGAAAGTCTAAAGTAATCTTGTGTGCATTTAACGTCCTGCTATCCTCAAATGTACAATTTACATTACATTTGGTTTTCTTGAGGTAAATTTCACCCCAGCAATTTAAACCTCTAGAAAATTATTAAAATTGTAACCAAAGTTTGTGTCTGGGGTGCATGGGGTAAAACAATTAGGTTTTAGAATATTTCAGATAATGAAATTAAAAGTTTATCATCAACTATCTAGGTAGTATTTATAGGTACTGTGGGTAATTTTGGATATAAGGATATAGAATATTAGACACGGGAAGAGAGTTCAACAATATGTCTTGCATTTTATTGAAAGGATCAGAATTAAAATGACATCATATTTACGTAGGGTGGTCCATGGAACACTTAAGCAGACATACATTACATGACAGAAGATATGACGAAATAATAACCAGGAAGGGGATAGAGAAGTATTGTAGGAAATAAGAGAATAGATGGAGAAAAGATAGATTAAAGATAGAAGTCCAGAAAGACAGAGAGAGGGCGTGTGACTCCAGACCAAGAGAGTGGAGTCCAGCCAGAAAGGAGACACCGGAAAGAGAGAGAGAGCTAATGCCATAGCCCTCCTTCTTATGCTCTGCTCTGTCCATAGGCGTATGTGGTCGGTGGCCAATCCAACACTGGCCCAGAGATAACTAGGGAAATGTACAGGTGCTTGGCCTTGACACAGACACACCACTGAACTAAGGGGAGGCCTGAATGAACTTACATAATGTCATGACTCATACTCAATATTCTATATTGATAATGATTGTACCTAATAACATTTAATAATAACTTTTAACTTATATCAATGTCCCCAATAAGGTAAATAATAAGTACAACGTCACTGAATGTTCTCAAGCCTGATAATAATTTCCCACAGTACATTGAGTCCATCCTCACCTCCATCACAGTATGGTACGCTGAAGCCACGGCCAAGGACAAAGGCAGGCTGCAGCGTGTCATCCACTCTGCTAAGAAGGTGATCGGCTGCAATCTGCCATCTCTCCAGGACCTTACGCCTCTGCAGAACTCTGAAGCGTGCAGGTAAGATCGTGGCCGACCCCTACGACCCCGGTCACAACCTGTTTGAGTCACTCCGCTCTGGCAGGAGGCTGTGGTCCATCAGGGCCAAAACCTCACGCCACAAGAACAGTTTATTCCCCTCTGCAGTGAGCCTCATCAACAAGGCTCGGGACCCTCACTGACACCCCCCCACTGTGTTACATTAACACACCCTACTGGACTATATACTTGCCCACCGCATTGTTACTCATTCTAATTCAGGTCTTGCTCGAAAAAGAGATCTTTGATCTCAAGTGACTACCTGGTAAAATAAAGGTAAAAAATTAGTGTATATAATTGACCACACCTGCCCAGTTGTACAGCCCTGGCCTATTCCTATTTTATTATTACTTATAATTATACTATATTCTATTGTGCTATATTTAATTTAGTTTATATCCCATATAATTGTATTCAACCTCTTATTTACTTATTCTGATGTAACTCTAACCAGTTAATTAATTCGTCTCTCCATCTATGTAACTAACCAGTTCATTCATCTCTCATCTATGTAACTCTAACCAGTTCATTAGTCTCTCCATCTATGTAACTCTAACCATATTTGCATATCTTATGTCACAAATGTAACAGTACTGTATATCTGTATGCAGGGCCGCCTGGGAGAAATGCGAGGCCCTGTGCGAGATTATTTTTTTCATATAGTCAACATATTCTTAAATAATAGCGCTGCCCGAGGCGGGGCATGATACAGTCAACATATAGCAAAAGAGAGAGCGAGAGAGAGCTCCCGTTCTACAGTCAATATACAGTGTACAGAGAGAGAGAGAGAGAGAGAGAGAGAGAGAGAGAGAGAGAGAGACATTGGAAAGAAATTGAAATGCTATTTGGCCCTAAACAGAGAGTACACAGTGGCAGAATACCTGAGCACTGTGACTGGAGATCCTTGACTATACAGACTCAGCGAGCACAGCCTAGCCATCGAGAAAGGCCGCCATAGGCAGACTGTGTGTGTTAGAAAGAGAGAGAGAGAGAGAGAGCATGTGTGTTAGAGAGAGAGCATGTATGAGAGAGAGAGAGAGAGAGAGAGAGAGAGAGAGAGAGAGAGAGAGAGAGAGAGAGAGAGAGAGAGAGAGCATGTGTGTGTGTTAGAGAGAGAGCATGTATGAGAGATCAAAAAGGACAAAGATCAACACTTAAATCCAAAGAGAAGAGGGTCTATAGAGAAACCAAAGCAGCAAGGAGCCAATGGCCGACATCAGCTAAATAGGCTAGCCAGGTACTGTGACACACACAGCTTTGGCCAACGGCCCAACGCTACCCAAGCTACACAAACGACCAAGACATTCACACACAGCACATGTCGTATCTCCAAATGTTGTGAAGTAGCATATGTTTTGCCTGGAAAAAAACATCGTTATTAACAAAACATTCGGGAGGGGAAGGAAGGAAGAGTGGGGTTATGTCATGACATTTTCATTAATCTTACCTGCACCAAGGAACGCAGGGCGAAAGGCCGTAACACAGGTCTCCACGTTGACGAAAGGCCTCTCGCTGTCGGGACAAAAATAAGCTGCTGCCAGAGCCTTGTCATGGTGCAGGCCCGACTACATCTTCTGTCAAAGATGATGTCGTAGTCAGAGTGCCAGAACCCCCTGCTATTCTCACGACTAATGTCAATGGTCGTAGCACAAGCTAACAGCTAACTCAAGGCTAACTGATAGCATCAAACGAACGTTCCCAGCCGAGCGCAGCCGGCAGTTAACGTCGAAGCTAAACAGCTAATTGGCTAACAGTTAGCTCAACCAGGCTATCGCTAACCATTAGCTAACGCAGAAGCAAGCTATGCGGCTACATACAGCCAGGTGCTGACACCAGGCACACACGGCTAATGTCAATGGTCGTAGCACAAGCTAACAGCTAACTCAAGGCTAACTGATAGCATCAAACGAACGTTCCCAGCCGAGCGCAGCCGGCAGTTAACGTCGAAGCTAAACAGCTAACTGGCTAACAGTTAGCTCAACCAGGCTATCGCTAACCATTAGCTAACGCAGAAGCAAGCTATGCGGCTACATACAGCCAGGTGCTGACACCAGGCACACACCGTTAGCTACTAGTAGTACTATTAGCTAGTCGACCAGTTTGGCTCCAGAGAGAGAGAGAGAGAGATAGATCCACGGCGGGAATATAATAATAGTTGACTCACCATAACGCAGTATCAATGCGGCGCCAATGGTAAAGTTGGAAGGAGACTTTCTTGGCCCACGGTGTAATTTCTTCTGATCCATGCTGCTTTTGAAAAGACATCCACTGGCTCCTCTGAATAGCGCTGAATTATCTACCTCGTGTGTCTTCTTCTTCTTCTATTTGGTATATTACGGCGGACGGGAGAAGAGCCCGGGCCGGAAACACTATCCTAAAATCTGTAGAGCAGCAAAGCCGCAGAAACCGGAAAACTGCAGTCTGCAGAGCCGCAGAGGCAGGAACAAGTCAGACACATTCTACAAACGTGTCTAATGTGAAATATATAAGCATATAAGCTAAACTAGATTTTAGGTCTGTGATGAAAAAGGGCCTCGCGGGAAGGGGGGCCTCGAAAAAAAAAAAAAAAAAAAAAAAAAAATATTTTTAATTTTGCGAGGCCCCCCTTCCCGCGAGGCCCTGTGCGACCGCACTGCTCGCACACCCCTTGAGGCGGCCCTGTCTGTATGTCATGTATGTCATAAATGTCATGATTAGATTAGATGAGTAGATTAGATTCTTATATCTGTATATCCGTATGTTGTATATGTCATAAATGTCATTATGAATTTAAAATGGGGGACCCTGATGTAAACAAGACGAAAGTAGTGCTTTATTTTACTCCATTATCTGTGTTAATGGCTAATGTCGCGCCAGTAACATGTGTCTGTTAACGTCTGTCCGCTAATGTCGCACCAGTAACACGTAGCGAGAAAGAAAGAGAGAGAGAGAGAGCGAGAGAGCCCCCCTCATCTGCATGCACAGTAGTGCACATCAGTGTACAGGGCCTGAAGCCCCGCCCAATCCAAGTACAGGCCCCGAAGCCCCGCCCAATCCAAGTACAGGCCCCGAAGCCCCGCCCAGACATTGGGCAGTGCGGCTCTGCAGATTTACCCTATTGGGGCTGCCAGCTCAACCACGCTTGTCGCTACATGGACTCCAAGCCTTTCAGAAGGTACATTATCTGCCCATTCGCTAACCCTACACCCACCACCACCACCACACACACACACACACACACACACACACACACACACACACACACACACACACACACACACACACACACACACACACACACACACACACACACACACACACACACACACACACACACACACACACACAACTTGAATTATTCTATATGTCAAGCATCTGGGATTCTATGATGAGAAAGAAACAGGGCCACAGAGGTAGCACAACAGATTTCTCATAATGTACAATCAATAAATGACAATGCTCCTCCCAAGGATGTTTTCTAAGCTTCACTTTCTGGATTCTTTATACCATCAGGGTGGTTTGAATAGCAGCTCCAGCGTTTCAATGATACCGGGTGCAGTATACCTACAGTACCTAATCTTGTGAACCATACAGTAGACTTCCTAAACAATAAAAAAAATAAAACGTCTACTGGAGGAGAGAATGCAGTGATATGTGATGAAGAAAGACTTAGTAACAGATTCATTAACCTGCTCAAATGAGATGTATAACTCCACACAGTAGACTCTAATTTCAGTCTCCCGCACCTAATATATATAGCAAAGATGTAAATCGGTCTGCTATTGATATTGTTATTGTTATGGGCTGTACCAATATGCTTTGCGAATTGTAACACATTCATTGTGGGGAGTTTCCTCCGGGCGGCGTAGGTTACTGAGGCACACATGACAGAGTGGGAACAATGGGGGATATCAATTAGAATAGAGAGGCTTGCCCGCCTGTCTGGCTGCACATGGGTGCCCGTCTGTGGGCGGCGTTCCCTCCGCCGTCGCCTCACATGGATCTTCAAATGAGCCACAGCTTTTAGAGGGAAAGGGGCCGACTTCACAGTCCATTTAGCCCAATGTTGACATCAATCATTTTCTTATAAACACTAGCGCCAGCCAGCACTGTGCCGTAGCTCAGACCAGTCAATGGTTTCCTCCTTTCCTACCAGACCACTGTATGTTTTACTGGAGGAAACAAGCTTTTCTCCTCATTCACTGGTGTTCATTTCAAGGTGGCATCTTTTTTCTTTTTGTCCATTTGTCAATGTGAAAAATATGGTAGATGTGACTTGGTGGCTGATATCCCGGTCTGATAGTAGAGAGTGAAAACACTGCGCCACGGTGAGGTGAGCGTTTTCTTCCCAGATTTACAATCCCATGGGAAATGTTGGCTTTCTGGTCTAATCCCACATTTACCTTAATATATCCACACCTGCCTGGTCTCCTGGCATTGATAAATATCTGTCTCTCTCATTCCCTTCCTGTCGCAATCCCCAATAAACATTCCAAACTATATTCGTATACTATATATACTAGTGTCATGTGTCTTGGAGTGTAAGCTTGAAAAGGTGAAAATTCTTGCACCTAAACAACAAAGATTATGTGCCAGTTTTTCGTGCCAAATTGTGCAAATTGTGCTTAACGAATATAAATTAAGTTGTTTAAAAGTTTAAAAGAGGCTAGGCCTATGCATCAATGTCTTTGAAGTTTTTTTGATTAAATAACTACTCAGATTATGCATTCTAGCAGCCTATATACCCCTCTATTTCAGTCTCGACAGGCTGTTTCTGTGCCTGTACCGAGCGAACCGCTTTTATCATACAAATACACTAATTATTGTACATCTAGCAATCGTGCACAAGCCTGTACGGTCGAATGAAATTCAGATCAAACAGTCAAACTAGGCTTTGTGGATCAAATATGACCATCAATCAAATCAAACTCGTCAGAAGGTTTAGGTTCAACTTTAAGTAGAAAAGAAGGTTCATGAGCAAGCCACCATTTTGTACACACACAATATCTCTCCACATGCACATATGTTATTACTGTCGATTGTGAATGCAATTCTGCAGGCTTGTTTCAGTAGGGAGGGTTCCTGTCACAGCTGAACTGTAGAAACTGCATTATGTACATATTTCACAAGTTCTCAGTGTTGAAACAATCCCTCATTGTGTAAAATCAATGCACAAACAACGCAAAAACACAATAGGGCCCAATTAAACGTGGTACTGGATGCCTATATGGAGTGAGGCAGCACAGTCAGACAGTCCTAGGTCAGCGTAATTAGTGCTGTTATTATGCGTCACCCTGAGTGCATGTTATCTCCATGGAGAGAGAGGACAGCAGAGACATTCCTGGCAACATAAAAGCAGTCTAATGTGTTTGTGTGTGACAGAGCGGCTCCGTCACTGACTCCGAGCAGCACGCACGCACACATACAAACACCAAACATTCATCATTGGACTAAAATCTGATTGGACTGAGAACTGCAACCCCCCCCCCCCTTCATTAATTTCATATTATCATATACCTTCAGACATTATCATATACACCTACATTCATCTTATCATGCATACATACATTCACTCATCATATATACATTCATATGTATAATCAAATATGCATACATATTCATTAACCTTATCATACATGCATTCATACATATTACCATACATTCATATATCCATTCATACATATATTTATTTATTGGGTTGTGTATATATATTTATTTATTGGGTTGTTGTGAGGGTATTGGTGTTGGAGGTTGTTTTGATATAATGTGTGTAGGAAACGGCAAATCAATTGATGTGTAGCACCTGTTTAGTAATGTTAATTAATTGATGTGTAGCACCTGTTTAGTAATGTTAATTAATTATGTGTGGCACCTGTGGAGGGGGAGGAGTCCAGGTGTTCATGAGGGCTGCGTGCCCAAGGTTTGGTGTTCTTGCCCTGCATCAGTTACACTGTAGGTGACTGAGGGAAGCGCCGTGAGTGTTTTGTTAGTCTGTTTGTCTCTGTGTGGGGCTTCACCAGATAACGGTTGCAAAATGGGTAACTAGGGAAACGCCACACAGTAAGTGTTGTCTGTCATGATGACGTTATTGTGGAACGCATCTGATAGACTGCAGGTAGTATAGTATTTTTGTTATTTTGATTAAGTCATTGTTTTGGAAATGTCACCTCTGCACCGTGGATGGCCGGCAATAAAAGCAACCTCAACACCTTTGATTCCGACTACGCCATCATTTGTGTGAGTGTTGAGATCAGAGGTTCTGTGTAGGATTATTAGTAACTGTCTAACTGTACATATGGCTGTTTACACTAGTAACTGTTTACCTGCATATATAACTGTCTCCACCAGTGACTGTCTAGTTGCATATATATCTGTTCCCACTAGAGGGCGCTCTAGGCAGAGCCACCCAGGTACACCACCTTGTGGTGAGTATAAAAGCAAAGGTATACTCCCACTTCGTTCTCTCCCCCAATGTCTCTCAGTGAGAGAAGACCATGTACAGTATGTTACTGCTGCTCTTTCCATGTAAATAAAAAGAAACCACGCCAGTTCAGGCTCAAGATAGAAACCATGCCTCTTGACCACATTATTGTCGCCCTATAGCCGAATTATGTTAACAGTGAGTTTGGACGAGGCAGAAAAAGGACGCCATCACATTGTGCAAAAGGCCCAAGGAATGGGTATACATAAGGACAGTGGGAGGTAACTCGATACTAGGCAACATGTCCGTGGTGCCAGTCAGCTTATATTACATTGGGCTTGAGTTGATTTCCTCAGTTCGTGTGTGCGTTCCTGACCACAAGTAAGTGCTAAATTAGGTGTATAAGGAGGATGCTTAGTTATTGTTGGCGATTCATATAGTAATGTTATAATTCTATCAGCTGTTTATGAAGCAATTTACCAGTATGTTTTATAGTGATAACCTAGCCTATTGAGTATAATCTATGTTGTGGACTATAGTACCTGTTTAGCACTGTTTATCCCCGTAATTAGTATCTGTAAAGCACTGTTTATCCCCGTTGTTAGTCCCACTCTTGAGGTTTACGTTATATAGCAATAGTATAGGCTGAATAATGTAACATTGATGTCTTTGTTTCCTCCCCATTTAGAACCACACACTCCCACCATGCCTGTTCCACCCCAGGTGAAATCTGCATAAAATGTATACCAAGGTAAATGGAATATTGCTCCACTTCTACAAGGGCTATTTGCATATTCTTGGTATCTAGGAACATCTATGGACCTCAATGAATGTATTCTCAGTGTCAGAAATATTGTGTCTATTACTAGGCTTGCTTAAATTCTGATGAAACAAAGGAAAATATGAATTATGATTTTTCTTTTCATCTTTGACAGTGAATAAAACCATGATAATAATGACCAAACTTAAAAAAATGCCACTGAGCTCATTCAGTACCCTCTTGAGATCATGTGTACAAAAGATCTAAGGAAATTAATAAAGGGAAGATGATCAAATTGAAGGTTTTGTATATACAGTACTGAATTCTCCCATCCGGACCAATGCAATTTGAAATATTATTATAGAATATAGAATATATGCTTATACATTACCTTATTATAGCCAATTCGCACATTTATATATATATACATATAGTATCTTTCAAATGGCCGAGTTCAATTTGGATATAGTATCACCAGGCGTGCATAATAACATATACAGATATTTAATGTAATCGACTGTACTTTTTTATTTCTCCCACAGTGTAACCATTTTGTAACTAATTTCAGATCTAATTATTCCTACATGATTACAATAGTGTGGAGAAACTGACTGCGTTTCAATATTTGTCAAAAACGTTACCTTTTGTAGCTTATTATCGCGAATCATAACAATTATTGATATGATTCATTCAGAACGCTGAACTTTGAAACGCCATAGCGGACCACAGGAAGTGTAGATTGGAGAAATTCCGATGCTGGCAGATAGCTGGCGAGGTCCTCTTCAAAAAGATTCCAATTCCGATCGTTCAACATTTTCATTTCCGCTTCCGGGTCAAAAACGCGAGTGAAAAATAAAAACTTAAAATGATATAAACTCACTTTTAACCTATTGCTAAACTATTGCCAACCTAACGTTTTACATTCTACATGTATTTGTGACATAGTAGTGATAATAATACTTGAAAACGTTTGATTTTAAAAACGTTAATTTATTGCATCACTCATAAAAATATTAATTAGTGCTGTCAGGCGATTAAAAAAATTAATCTAATTAATTACATGATTTGTAATTAATTAATCTAATTAATCGCATTTTAATCGCATAACCATTTTATGCCTGATATTCTATATTCTATAATCATATTTCAAATTGCATGTGTCCGGATGGCAGAATTCAGTACTGTATCTACAAAACCTTCTGTTCTGTTTAATCATCTTCCATCTATTAATTTGCTTAGATTTTTCAGGTCTGGTCAATTTGAGCATAGTGTTATTCACAGTCAAAGATAAAAAAAAATTATTGATATTCTCATTTGGTTCATTACAATTTACTCAAGACACAGTATTTCTGACACTGGGAATACATTCCCTGAGATCCATAGATGTCCCTAGAATCAGATACCAAGAACATGCAAATGGACCATATAAAAAAAGTCTGTAATGTGTATTCTACGTTCTTATGGAATGAATGAGATAAAAAAAAAAAGTTATTAAAAAAAAAAAAAAAAATTTGTAATTAATTTTGAGTTAATTTTCATAACGCGATAATTTGCTGTGTAATTAATTAATCTAATTAACGCGATAAACTGACAGCCCTAATATTAATATATGATAATAATGTCAAAAAGGGGTCGGTACCGTCCCCGTGGGGTGGAACAGGTTATGGGAAATAGCAGAATAGTAACAAGTGCCTGCAGGGGTGTAGCTCCAGATTCTGGGCCCCATGAAATAATGTATTTGTAGGCCCCCAGTGAATGCGAGCGCGCGTAAGCGCGCGAGCCGAAATTTGTTGGCCATTTTTTTATTGATAAACGCATAATATGGTTTTTACCTATACATTCGGATCAGCAGTTCAGCACCTGCACTGTTGGTGGGTGAGCCTAGTAAAGGATGTCGCATTGCGTTCATCTTCAATGAATGGACCAATGCAATAGTCTACCAAAGCCCCCCCTCTCTCTCTATATATCTCACACACACACACACACACACACACACACACACACACACACACACACACACACACACACACACACACACACACACACACACACACACACACACACACACTTCCGAAACAAACATAGTATCAATGAGAGCATCAATAATACACCTGAGTGATGTCTAGTAAAAAAAAAAAAAAAAAAATTTGGGGGGGCCCCTCTCAGTGCTGGGCCCTTGGAATCATCCTAAGCTACCCCCCCCCAGCTACGCCCCTGAGTGCCTGTGCATCTGTGATTGATAATTGATAATAAAACTCCTCAAAAGACGTGTCCTGACTAGACACCCCATTTCGTTGACTACATTTCCTAACCACCAAGAGCTGCAATAGGCCTACATGTTGTTTAAATTTAAATAGAATTACTGAGAGATGCATCCACTCATCAGATGCTGCTGCAACAACAATCTTTTTTCACATTTTCAAAACCCTTTATGACAACCTGCCATCAGAAGGTCTCATTGAGTCATGTGTCCTACTCAAACAACCCTGCGCTACCAGTGGCCATGCAGTCTGTTGTAATTCCATCAGTCTTTGTTGACAAAACCCAGCCTGTGCTTTAGCGCTGCCCATTTGATAAATCTATCCATTTATATTTACTTTTATATTTGTTTGAATATATATCAATATTGTGCTGTCAGAACAATTGTGTTTGTAGGTGAGGAATTTACCTAAATGCCCAAGACTAATTGCGACTTGCGAGTTGCGGCCCTCTAGTGCTCAGAAATGTTTGATTGCCGGTTTAAATGAAGTGAGGGAGCGTACTGAGGTTGACACTTTAGGAATGATAACCAGTGCTGGAATTGGGCCGGTACTCACCAGTACGCAGTACTAGGACTTCTGATTTGTACCCATCTGCGTACCGTTACTTGCATGCGTACAGCCACCTCATGACGCATCTAGGTACGCATATGGTAGTTATTTTATCATGTTGTGGATACCTATAATTAATGCCTGTGTGTTTTAACAGACTTCTGCACAGACTTCTCTACCCAGAATGCAACATATTACCGCGTGAATTGACTTGCACGTCCAAATGTGCTTTTGTCACTGGAAACAGAAAAGGTAGCCAGCTAGCTACCATAACGTTACCATTTCGAAAATGTTAGCGTGGCTTAATAGTGCGAAAAGAAAGCGGTTGTCGCCGGACAAGGAGCCGAAAAAAACTCCAGTTAATACTGATGCAGCTGCTGTGTTAGAAAATGTCTGACTTCGGCCTTCTCTGGTCGATCCTCCTGCTCCAAGTTCAGTAGCTCCCACAGAGCCTTCTTTCCTGCTAACGTTAGCTGCTGCTGGCGCAACTGCCACCACCAACACCAGGCAAAGCGATGCACCCGACTGCTGGACAAGGGACCAGGTGGAATATTTTTGCAAGACCAATGAATGGCAATTCAAGAGTGAGTATCTAAATTGTGATATCTTTATTCCAGGATATCCTCTCCACTCTCTCTCTCTCTCTCTCTCTCTCTCTCTCTCTCTCTCTCTCTCTCTCTCTCTCTCTCTCTCTCTCTCTCTCTCTCTGTCTCTGTCTCTGTCTCTGTCTCTGTCTCTGTGTGTTCTAATATGCAGATATGCTACTTCAATCAGAGATGACAGACCTGGGACTAGGGCAAGCAAGTTGAGACTGAGACAGAGCAAGTAGCTACAATAAAACCACACACAGTTGCCATCTCACTGTACATTGTATCCATTTAGACAAATATTTTCCTGTACAGAAATATGAACAAAATACATTTTAAGATAAGGCTTGATGTTTTTTTAAATTTATTATAAAAATAATTTACAGAGAAATGTGTCAAATGATCAACTAGTATATGGTTTATCTAAGCAAAACCAGGCAAAAACTCATGGTACCCATGATAGCCACACGCACGCGTGCTGTGCAGTTGCTGATTTAGAGTACTGGCACCTTTTTTTATTCCAATTCAAGCACTGATGATAACACAACCCACACTCACTCTGTCCGATGCCGAAAAGCTCATCCACGCCTTTGTCTCCTCCAGGCTGGACTACTGCAACGCACTCCTCATCGGGAACGGCCCCCTCTACCTCAAAGAACTCATCACCCCTCATTCTTCCTCACGACATCTCTGCTCCGGCCAGGCAAACCTCCTCCAGCTCCCAAGGACCAAACTCCGAACCATGGGAGATCAGGCTTTCTGCTCATCCGCTCCCATTCTGTGGAATGCTCTCCCTGACCACCTGAGAGCACCACAGACTGTGGATGCTTTTAAAAAGGGCCTAAAAACTCATCTTTTTAATAGAGCCTTTAGTTGATTTTTATCTAGTTTTAGCTCCACACATTTTATGCTCTTTTACCAGTTTTAGTTTTTTTTTACGCCTTACTAGTTTTAGTCTTGCTTATTTTACATTCTCTTTTTTTACTCTCACGCTTTGAGATTTGCTCCACAACTATAAAGCGCCCTACAAATCAAATATATTACTATTATTATGTTGGTCAGATGTTTCTCAAAAGCAGTGAGACCACCCATGGTGGCAAAGCACTCAATTCCAGCATATACACATCCTTAATGACAGCTGCTCTAAGGAGCTAGGAAGTGAGTGATTAGCCATCATTAGCTGTGAGTGCATTTGATGGTTGTTACATAGTGTTATTGTTCGTTGAGCATCCTGATGGCCTGGGGATAGAAGCTTCTTCTGAGTCTCTCTGTGCTTGCGATGAAACTCCGGTATCGCTTGCCTTACAAAGTGCCTTACAACTTACAGTATGCCTCACATTCACCCATCAGTGACACACACATATCAACACCGGAGGCAATCGTGCAAGGCGCCAACCTTCGACAGTTGCCGGGAGGAGCTGGCGTTGAACTGGGAACCTTCAGATTACCAGACAGCCTATCTACCTCCTGAGCCAGTCGTGTACATAATAATAATAATAATAATAATAATAATAATAATAATAATAATAATAATAATAATAATAATAATAATAATAATAATAATAATAATAATAATAATAATAACTTTATTAATATAGCACCGTTCATACAGATTGCAGCTCAAAGTGCTTTACAAAAGAAAAATAATAGCAAATTAGACTGTAAACAATAAGAAACAAATTCAATAACAGTGATAAAAACGTTAATAAAATATTGAAGTAAAAATAATAGAAATAAAGAAAAATAAAGATAATAATTAAGCTAGTTTAAAAAGGTACATTTTGAGCTGTTTTTCAAAAGTACCAACCGAGTCTGTTGTCCTAATGACCTGGGAGAGTGTTCCTAAGTTTTGGGGCATAGTAGCTGAAAGCACTCATGTTGGCGCTTTGCACAGATTTCCTGTGCGGTGTGTTATTGTGCCTGGATTTTCTCCAATGCAGCAGAGACCATGACTTAATAACAGCCCGGACCGGCTGACAGCTTCAGGGCAAGAACCTGCGTGTGGCAGAACGTCCAGGGAGATCTGCAACATTAGAGGGAATAAAAAATTCTGAAAAACAGCAATAAAAAAAAAAAAAAAATAATCACACTATTGCAGGAGCTAGTCCCAGCCCTGTTCTATAGTGCAATAAAAAAAAGAGGTAGAATGCTTTTGGCTCCTCTGAATAAGAAACATTTCTTATCACTCTATCGCCGTGACAAGTCAAATCCACCACCCAACCTGTTCATCTCTCACAATTCTTCCATAACCCGGTGTTGAAAAGAGAGGAGAGAGAATAACACAAATAGCTGTTCATTATTTTCGAAGGCCTTCCATTAAAAGTGGATCATATCAGACTGAAGGTCCAAGTCGAATTCTTTTCACACTCTATTAATCTAGAGAAGGTTCTGATTGAGGTGTGACTGAGACACCTAGCTGGCCTTTGTGTGTCCAATATCCAATAAGTCACAAGTTGAAGAGGTGTCTCTCAGATAAGATGGACGCTATACGGAGACATAAGTCTATTCTATTCTACAGTATATCTCAGACATTACTACAGCACTGTTGCATTATAGAACACTAGTCCATCACCAGTGTTGTGCTATTTACTGAAAAATAGTAACTCAGTTACTTTACTAGTTACTTCATTTCAAAGTAACTTCGTTACTTTACTAGTTACTTACACCCAAAAGTAATGAGTTACTGTGAAAAGTAACTATTTAGTTATTTAAAAAAAAAAAAAAAAAAAAAAAAGATTGCTCCCGAGTCCCATGCCCCAGATACTCAAAATCGGTTGATCAACTTGACAGTTTCCATTCACATCACTGAACTCTGCTAATCAATGTGGTCTAGATACAAACACAAATCTGACACAAACAAATGTTGTCCCGAGTCGATATAATAAGAAGTGCGCCGGTTGAAGGAAAAGCCTCGAGGAGGATCGAGGGGTAACAGTACTGTATATTTGAATACCGCTTATGTCACAAATGTATCAGTACTAAATACCTATATGTCCCTATGCCATAAATGTCATGTATGTTGTGTATGTCATAATTAAATGTCTATATGAATTGAAAATGGGGGACCCTGATGGAAACAAGACAAACGTCTTTCTCAGGTCTGCATCCCCTTAACAATTGTATGTATTGAGCCGTACTGTATTGTACCCATTCTGCAATCTGTTAAATAAATTCATTCATTCAGTCATTCAGCCTTGATGTCGCCGGAGCGTTTCATTATAACCATCTTGCAACGTTGTTTAAGATATCAATCAAAGCATTGCAACATTAGAATAGTTAGGATATCAATTGTGCATGAAAGGACTATATTTATATTGTTTGATTAGTATTATGAGATTCCCTGGCAGATTTCGTACAGTCAAAATCCGTTGATCAACTTGAGTTTCAGTGAACACATTGGCATGCACTCACCAAAGTCTGCGGTGGTCCGGTCAAGATGTAGTAACGTTAGTCCAGCTGACTCCAGCAGCCCCTCAAACATGTTCTTTATCTCGTTTCCATGTTGTATATTAATTATCTCTCCAAGTAGTTGCTAAATGGTTTGTTAGTTCGTTACTGCGCTCTTTTTATGTAGATTCATAGCGAGCGTCCTCCTGACTTTTGTTTACTATAGAGAGCGTCTATTACTTTTCCGTAGCCGCATTTCTGGTTTCCGCATTTCTGATTGGCCAGTGGCCACTGACTGACGCTCTCTGGTCAGAGAACGTCAGTCAGTGGCCAATCAGAAATGCGGAAACCAGACACTCTATTATTAAACAAAACAAACGCAGGCGAAATCAAACAGGAGTCAGGAGGACGCTCGCTATGAATCTACATAAAAAGAACGCAGTAACGAACTAACAAACTGTGAAGTGCCACAGAACAAGTGACACTTTTGGACAATGACATCCTGAGTCGTTCCTATATGACCAGTATAAATCTTTAAACTAAACTCTGGAAAGATAGCTCTATGATGGCTCTACTTATAAAAAATGGAACTGAGCCTTTAAATGTCTCCATAGAAGGGGCCTGTTGTCTGTGAAAAACTGTGAAAAGGGAGTGAACCTGCGGAATGTGGGCCTCAGGAGAGGAGAGAGACAGAGACAGAGGAGAAAGAGCTGTAAAATGTTAACCCTTTCAGACGGGAAGGGGATTAAACGTTGCGGGTTGAAAATCAGGGAGTCCTGAATCTATAGAGGGAAATCTTAAAAAACTATATAACAATTAAATGTTTAATGTGTACAGTAAAAGTTTTCATAAATGGCATGCTTATAATTAACTGTCATTAGAGAATAATACTAAAAGAATGATGGGTAAAAACTGTTTTCTGGAGGAGATCTTTTAGGAAGCTTGATAAGAAATCCTAGGGATGGCTTCGTGCCCGGTACCATGTCACGTGATCCCCACAGACAAAGCAGTTGTCTGTTCTGAAGGAATAAGGGACTTTCTGTTACTTAAAACCACTAGGTAACGAGAAGTAACGTTAGTACCAAGAAGGAGGAGCTCATACGAATTACGTATTGTACTCTGGTTTGCTAAACAAAAAATGACATCCCTGTGACTTCACTGTGTTTAGACCAATCGGAAAAATGGTACAATATGGATATAAAAGGGACGGTTGCCCTTTCAAGGGCCAGACTTTTTTGAGAGATTTTGAGGAGATGACTGAAACCTGATATATTGTAAGCTGAAAACTTGTGTACTTATATAAATGAAACTGAACCTTTAAATGTAATCTTCTACTGTTAAAAAATAAAAACAATCTTCTTTTGGAAACAACGTTTGCTTCTATTTTTCCTAAAAAGACGGGTAAGCATGGAGATGTATTTTTGCATTGTAACTTTACCAGTAATAATAATAATAATAATAATAATAATGATAATGTGCCTGAATGTGCCTGTAATGTGCCTGATTTATGATGTAAAAAAGAACCTCATGAGTGTGGTTTTCCCCAGACGGAGGAGGAGGAGAAATAGGATTATTGTGATTAAGGAGAAAGGTGGGTTCGGCAAGCCTGGTTTTGTCAAGTAATGCCATACAGTAAACTCTACGGCGAACCGAGTAGATTAAAGCAAAATAAAGAAAAGTAAATATACCCCGCAACTCCAATCAATCAACTGTATTACTGGAGGGGACGGGGGGTGCCTGTGTGTGAGCCGAGGTCTGCTGAGTTTAAGCCCTGAACGTTATAGACAAATTGAGTCCTAGATGTCCCACACTTCGCGGGACGCTGCTTGAAGATGGGATTCGGACTAATGAGTTATGGGATAATCAATCTGACCTCGGTTTACGACCGGTGCTTAACATGGCGTCCCTGGCGATGTGCATTTATACTAACCAAAATAGGTGCTAAACGGCCGAAGAAGACAGGACTACTGTCAAAAGCCTCTGGAGTAAAATTAAATTACAGATTTGGCAAAATCAAAATTGTAGAAGGTTCTACTCGAAGAAAGAGTCGCATTTAAAGTATATATTTGTGATTACGGTGACAGATCACTTATGACTAAAAAGTTACGTAATGTTTTCTTAAAGTCAAAATTCTAGAAGGTTCTACTCGAAGAAAGAGTCGCATTTAAAGTATATATTTGTGATTACGGTGACAGATCACTTATGACTAAAAAGTTACGTAATGTTTTCTTAAAGTCAAAATTGTAGAAGGTTCTACTCGAAGAAAGAGTCGCATTTAAAGTAAATATTTGTGATTACGGTGACAGATCACTTATGACTAAAAAGTTACGTAATGTTTTCTTAAAGTCAAAATTGTAGAAGGTTCTACTCGAAGAAAGAGTCGCATTTAAAGTATATATTTGTGATTACGGTGACAGATCACTTATGACTAAAAAGTTACGTAATGTTTTCTTAAAGTCAAAATTGTAGAAGGTTCTACTCGAAGAAAGAGTCGCATTTAAAGTATATATTTGTGATTACGGTGACAGATCACTTATGACTAAAAAGTTACGTAATGTTTTCTTAAAGTCAAAATTGTAGAAGGTTCTACTCGAAGAAAGAGTCGCATTTAAAGTAAATATTTGTGATTACGGTGACAGATCACTTATGACTAAAAAGTTACGTAATGTTTTCTTAAAGTCAAAATTGTAGAAGGTTCTACTCGAAGAAAGAGTCACATTTAAAGTATATATTTGTGATTACGGTGACAGATCAATTATGACTAAAAAGTTACGTAATGTTTTCTTAAAGTCAAAATTGTAGAAGGTTCTACTCGAAGAAAGAGTCGCATTTAAAGTATATATTTGTGATTACTGTGAAAATTCTACTGGGTGAAGTTGCAATGCAAAAATCACTTTCATGCTTTGCTCACAGAAAGGCGAACTGGAGAGCCAACTACCCAAAGACACTGTTTGTAAGGAGGGGAGACTGGATGTGAAGCGAAGTCAAAATGACCGTTCACAGAAAGGCAATGGCTCCCTAGCCCAGAGACACTGTTTGTAAGGAGGGGAGACTGGATGTGAAGCGAAGTCAAAACGACCGTTCACAGAAAGGCGATGGCTCCCTAGCCCAAAGACACTGTTTGTAAGGAGGGGAGACTGGATGTGAAGCGAAGTCAAAACGACCGTTCACAGAAAGGCGATGGCTCCCTAGCCCAAAGACACTGTTTGTAAGGAGGGGAGACTGGATGTGAAGCGAAGTCAAAACGACCGTTCACAGAAAGGCGATGGCTCCCTAGCCCAAAGACACTGTTTGTAAGGAGGGGAGACTGGATGTGAAGCGAAGTCAAAACGACCGTTCACAGAAAGGCGATGGCTCCCTAGCCCAAAGACACTGTTTGTAAGGAGGGGAGACTGGATGTGAAGCGAAGTCAAAACGACCGTTCACAGAAAGGCGATGGCTCCCTAGCCCAAAGACACTGTTTGTAAGGAGGGGAGACTGGATGTGAAGCGAAGTCAAAACGACCGTTCACAGAAAGGCGATGGCTCCCTAGCCCAAAGACACTGTTTGTAAGGAGGGGAGACTGGATGTGAAGCGAAGTCAAAACGACCGTTCACAGAAAGGCGATGGCTCCCTAGCCCAAAGACACTGTTTGTAAGGAGGGGAGACTGGATGTGAAGCGAAGTCAAAACGACCGTTCACAGAAAGGCGATGGCTCCCTAGCCCAAAGACACTGTTTGTAAGGAGGGGAGACTGGATGTGAAGCGAAGTCAAAACGACCGTTCACAGAAAGGCGATGGCTCCCTAGCCCAAAGACACTGTTTGTAAGGAGGGGAGACTGGATGTGAAGCGAAGTTAAAACGACCGTTCACAGAAAGGCGATGGCTCCCTAGCCCAAAGACACTGTTTGTAAGGAGGAGAGACTGGATGTGAAGCGCAGTCAAAAAGACCGTTCACAGAACTGCAAGCTAACTAGCTCACCATCGGCTAACAAACCAGTGCTAACACGATGTCTCACAATCATTCCCACATCATAGAGGAGGAATTACCCTCGGAGGAGGGATTGGGAGTGTTTATACCCGACCTGGGTCTGGACTACCCAGGAGAACGGGAGGAACGCCCTGAGTCCCCTGATACGTTTGCGGGAAGTGAGGAATTCACAGAACCAAGCGAATCCCTATATCCAGAGCTGCCAGCTGTACAGCAGGCCGTAATTGGAACACGAACGGTCCCGACGGCTACGGCCCCTGCATACTGGCCCGAAGGCCTGGGACTTCAGGGACAGTGGAGCCCCCTGCCCCAAGTCCCTACAACAAACTCTACGCCAGAGGAGCAGACCATGCCCCCTGGCATGTCAAGGTTGAATGAAATCTCATGTACTATCAAACCCAGATCTCAACCAGGAAACCCTAAGCATATACAGCACCTATGGGTCTGCTCCATATGGTTAAAAAATTTTGTACCAAAAGGAAACCACACATTTGTGGTTAACCCAGCCAACAGAGGCCTACGTAATGGGGGGGGAATGGCAAAAGCCATACAAGACATGGCAGGACCCGGCTACGCCGACTGGTGTGCAAGAGAAGTGGCCAGACAACCTCATAACCTCCTTAAGGATGGCACAGTGCTGGTAGGAGTCCCCTACCTACTTAAAAATAAGGGTTACGAGGGGATACTGACAATTGCCATGCAAGACATACTGCCCGGAACAGACCTTGAAGGCCAAACCCGAGTACTCCTGGCATATTACAGGAGCATTTTCAGACAAGCCCAGAGAGTAGGCATAACAAGCCTAGTCATGACACTGTTCGGAACAGGGATTTGGCACTATGACGTCAACACGAGCATATGGTGCTTCTTGGAAGCCTACCAAGAAATACCGGCTGCATCCATGGCAGTGGTCTTGCTAGTCCCGGACAAATACCAAGCAAACACAGTGCGCAGAGCTCAAATGGAGGCATGGCCATCACATTACCGTAATGGCCTGGTCCTCAGGGAACACCGCGGGAAGCGAGTCACTCAGAACAGAGGGCCCAAATCACGTGGCCCCCGTCTGGACCCGGGAGGATGTATGAGGAAATACCAGACACTCGGCCTCCCAGCACTGAGAGAGAAGGCTCAGGGGGTTTCACTAACCCTGGAAGCCCTGCACTCCAGTTTTCCGGTGCGAGGCACACCCAGGAGGGGGTGACGCAGGAACGTAGTCAGGACTCAGGAGCAGACGCAGACCAAGCACGGCCCGTACCCCCTCACAAGTACATCAGACAGAGGGAACCCCGCTCCATTAGTGACCCCTCTGGATGTGAAATGAGGGAAGTTACTAGCGGGGGACAACTACAGACGCTGGGGGGATCAGCTACACCAATGGCTACATCAACCCCAGGGCGAGATTACTCCCTGGGGTACTTAAGCCCAGGACCACGTGTTCACGAGGAAGTGAAACAAGCGAGAGCAGCCTACACCTCTCGCCGTGGTGAACACTCAGGGGCGAGAGGAATATCTACAGACTCTCACAAAGAAACACCAGACATAACAGTCACTAACTACCCAGTCTGGACCGACAACTCTGACGCACCATGGTCAATTCTCACCTTCACTGGACCATCTTTGACGAGCTATGGTAGATGGGAAACGAGCATGGTAGCGGCAGGAGGCGCTTATTACCGGAACCTGAGGAAACAGGTGATGGAAATAAGGACCAAAGAACCCCTGAAACCGGGCAAGGCAGTAATCACTGAGTGTGATTATAATGTGTTTCACGCGGAGAAAGTTGTCCATGTGACACTAAGCCAAAACAGGTACAATAAAGTACAGTCCTCACAAAAGAACTGGGACAATCTGGTGTCCCGGATGAAGGATCTACTGCAGAGAAGAGAAATCTATGCTGGCCATGGTACCAAGGACATGCCCTACCGACTAGCTATAAACCTGATGTGGGGCAAGTCTCGAGTATATGGCCAAAGAGGCATATGGTTGGGGGAGGCAGTAGTCCACGCAATCTCAACCATAAGAAGTGCAAAACACACGGAAATCTGCCTCATGGTAGAACCCAAGGACCATGAGGGAATAACCCAGGCCTTGACTGAAGCAGGAGAGAGTGAGGAGGATGAGGACAGTGAACCGGCATCGGTACCCCTCGATCCCCCTCCAAACCCTAAGGGGTCGGGAATTGGACCCAGGAAGGAAAAGTCCAATTCCCAGAGCTCCTCCCGAACAACAGAAAGAGGGAGATCATCCACTCCCCGGAAACCAACAGTACAGTTCGAACCAGAAAGGGATGGACTTGCCAAATCCCGGGCTAAGAGTATTCTTAGACGACTAGGCTGTCCCCAGGAGTCAGGGGACGACCCAACAGATAGCGGACCGGAGTATACTGATCCAGATCAGGACTCAGAAGAAGAGGGAGACCGGGATCGGTCAAGCTCCAGAGCCTCCTCAATGTCCTCATCCCGGTCAAGATCTAGGGAGAGAGTTCGGTACCCAAAGGGCGAACCTCCTAGGCCTCGGAACAAGAGAGCCAAACCGGTCAAACTGAGACCTATAGGCCCCGGGCCCCCCCTGAAGGGCACCGCCTTCCAGTCACCTTCAGGCTTGACCTGGAGCTCAGGATTGGAGGACGTCTCCGACGAAAGTGAAGGAGAATTGGCAGGAGAAGAAACAGGGGATATTATGCCAGCATATCCCGTGACATGGAGGAAGGCTCGGGCCTTAGCACGGTCACCTGAGGCAGAGAAAGTGTTGTCTCACCCGGGAATAACGGAACCATACAAGCATGCATATTTACATGCTGGCTATGACGTACTGCGCGAACAAGTGTACAAACGGGACAGGGCCATGGCCGAAATAGCCAGGAGAGAAAGACACTGGTTGAACAAAGCCCTGTCCATAAGCCCAATCCGAGCCCTGAGACACAGCACAGAGGAACACCGCCCGGAGGTAAGCCCTCACTCCATACTGGCCCAATCTCCCGGAGACATATACCGACCAAGAGGAAAGAGTTTACATACCGACAGGAGTCTGTATGACAGTGCCCAATATGGAGAAAGCAACAAAGCACAAGAATTATTGAGCAAAACCCAAGTGCTCAAGAAACTGGCCCCAGAAATGATTCATGGGGAGACCCAGGCTGCTTATATCCATAGGATTGCTCAGATTTTCCATGGGTCCCCTCTCTACGATGACCCGGATGCCGCTCGCATTTTGCGACACCTCAAAGGACTGGAGATCCCCGAAGGGGCGTCTATGGCCCAAATGATGGAAATAGAAGTGAGAACCCCCGGTCAAGATCCAGGGGAAAATATGGTGGAGAAACTAATCCCACAGGTGAGAGACGGGAGTGTGTCTCTCACTGTTGCAGCGGAATCAGTCATACGTGGAGGACCTGTGCAAGGATCAGGCTTACTACTTGAAAAATTGTTCATAGGAGTACCAGGGGGTAACCGTCTTGCAGCCAAATGCGCAGCATGGTCCCGAGATCAGTTACGGACGGAATGCATGCTGTATGACCAAGTCAAAATGCTTTCTCAAACCAAATACAATAAAAGTGAAAGGAAAGGGGAGAACCCACGAGAGGAGAAGGCTCAAATTCGGCCTCCCAGAGCCCAGCAACAGCCAGCGGCTAACGTTAAACCTACCTACTCAAAAAACGACAAAAGGGGGGGCTCCCAGGAGTTCCCCCCGAGGATAACCAAGGACGAGAAAGGGAAGAAGAATTACATGTACCTACCTCCCGACGAGTGGGCCGCATTAACCCCAGAAAAGCAAGCAGAAAGGAGGGCAACAAGGGAGGAATTCAAATCCCGGAAGGAGAGAGAATAGAATCCTGGCCTCCTGGTGATGTGACACATGACACTCGAACATGGGAAGAAGACAGAGTGACAGAGAGTCTATTAACCCTCAATATAGATCCCCAGGAGAGGCCCCTACTGAATGCTATTGCACTCAAGACACAGGAGACTGATGGGAAGTTAACGTGTCAAGTGGGAAACGACCAATACCTAGTAGACACCGGAGCGGAAATTTCCCTGCATGTAAATACACCCATTACCGGATCCATAGAAGTGGAATTAGGTAATGGGACCAGAGCCCTCATGGGTACAGGGGAGAAGCATGGGATATCAGGAGTGGTAGGACCACCTAATTCGGAACCCCTGTTATCCCCAAAAGACTTGATACTACTGTACGAAAAGGAAAAATTCATACCCAAGGGTGACCCGCAAAGGCCACAGCACAGAGTCCGTGTCAAATATATGAAGCCAGTGGACATACGGGGCGAAATGGAAAAGGTTGTGGAAGAGTCCGAAAGCCACGAGAAAACCCTCATACGAGAAATACTCAAGAGAGGCTTATATGCTGCCCACAAGAACGACGTGGGAAGGGTGGACCCCAAGTATACACACACTATAAAGGGGACCATACCACCGAGACAAGCACAGCACAGGGTGGACCCGAGGTGCAAAAAGGAGCTGACAGAAACCATCACGGAATTGGAAGAAATGGGCGTGTTGACTATGTTGGACTCTGCTCTAACAAATACCCCTGTAATGGGAGTCCCCAAACCTGATGGGTCATGGAGATTAGTGCACAACTTAATTGCCCTGAATGCTAGAACATGCTCAGATACCAGGACAATGATAAACATAGCACAAACAACCAGGAATCTGCCCAACAAACGTTGGAAGTCTAGCATTGACCTGGCTAATGGATTCTGGTCAGTACCTATCGACCCCCTATCCACCCAAAAGACGGCGTTCACCTGGAACGGGCTGTCCTATGGATGGACAGTTTTACCACAGGGGTATAAAAACTCCCCGAATGTGTTCCAAGGAGTCATAGAGGACATCCTAAGAGGCCTGGATGTCACCATATACATCGACGACGTGTATTGGACCAATGACTCGGAACAAGAACACTTGGAACTACTGGACCAGGTAGTGACCCGCCTCTCCAGGGCCGGGTTAAAGATAGGCCTCAAGAAGTGCGAGATCGCGAAACATACCCTGAGGTATCTGGGTTTCAACATCACGGACACCGGAAAGTCAGTCAGCAGGGAATACCTGGATCAGGTAGCGGCCATTGAGAAGCCTGTGTCCCTGAGTCAGCTGGACTCTGCCATGGGAAAATGCGGCCACATTATGACCCATGTGCCTGGCTATGCGACAAAAGCATCCCCGCTCCACAAACTGAAAGGCAAAGCTCTCGAGGGAAAAAACCCTAGGAATAGGAACATCCCCATAGAGGAAGTGGAGCCAGGCTGGACGGTGTTCAAAACCCATGTGCTGGAAAACTGCAAAGATCTGGAAAAAAGAGACCCCACCAAACATCTAGAAGTATTCCCACAAGTGGAGGGTACGCAAGGGATAACTCTGAAATGTCAGAATAGAAAGGGGAAGACCCCTTGTCTACTTTTATCCATGCAGTTCACCAATACGGAGGAGCGGTATACGGAAGAAGAACGAATCCTATGTGGAGTATTTAGATTCTGGAATGCCCTGAAGGACTTGGCTCAAGACAAAGATATAATAGTAACCACAGAATTTCCTGCCCTGCAGAGTGCCTCGAAGGGAACTATTACAGGCTCGAGGGCCATGACCTCACGATGGGGACATTGGTCAATGATGTTAACAGATCCTAAAATGAGATTTATCACAACAGGAACCAAGTGTCCCCTAGAAACGAAAACCAAGCTCACCGAGCCTGAGGCCGAACCCAACTGGGTACTCTACACAGACGGAAGTCAGCACAAACAGGACGGAACAAAGGCCAAGTGGGCCTATGTTCTAAAACACAACAATGAGAACATCAAAACAGCGAGTGGCTGGACCGTGGGATCAGCCCAAACGGCGGAGGTAACAGTTATACTGGAGGGCATAATAATGGCCAAAGGGAAGCACATACCGAAACTACTTATTGTAACCGATAGCCAATACTGTTACAACGGAGGAACAGAGAACCTGGAGTACTGGAAAGCGAAAGGATATGAAACCAGCACAGGCAGACCAATGGCCCATGGTGACCTCTGGGCCCTTACTGTAAATTGTACCTAAAATTGTACCTCATCCCATTTCTGCTTTGCACTAGATAGTACTGTACATTAGTACACTGCATAGTATTGTGTATTGTATATTATATGGTAACTCAGAACATTGTACATATGTCTATACCGAACACTGTGACCTCATTTTCTTCTTCTAAATTCATGCTATATTATGTTATTATGTTATTTGATACTATCTTGTCTAGCACAGTCTCTGGAGCGTAACAGTAAGAAGCATTTTGTATGAAAGTATTCTGTACTTCTGTATGACAACTATTAAAGAACTTGAACTTGAACTTGAACTCATAGTGGAACAATTCCGAGGCATGAAAATAGCTTGGAAATGGCTAAAAAGCCATACGGAGGAAACCGGGGTCCACTACCAGGGAAACAAAGAAGTCGACACCCTGGCCCAAAACCGCCCTGAGGTCAGCGGGGCTAAAACTCAAAAGACTGGCCTTAGTCACGCCCACAGCCTGGGAAGACAAAGGCACGGTGAGAGTACCGGAGGACGAGGCTACTCACATGATCCGACTGGTACATGATAACCTTGGACATGTTGGAAGTAAGAGGATGTTGGTATACCTAAGAACCAACCACATTCACATACCTAAAGCGAAACAAAGAGCGATAACAATCCGGAAGGCCTGTGAACAATGTGCGCTGGTGAGAGGGACAAAACCTGAGCCTGTGCCACTGGGACAAATAGCAGTATCGGAAGCAGGGCTGCATTTTTCCGCCGACGTGTTTGGACCCATGTCAGAGGGGACGAAAAAGAAACACAGGCAGGGACTGGTGATAGTGGACAATGGGCCAGGTAGACTCAGAATGTACCCTATCCCCACTCCGACGGCTGCAGTAATATGCAACTGCATATCACAGTTCCTAAGGGAAGAGCCAAGGGCTACATCGCTCAGGATGGATAATGCCACCTACTTCACTCACGGAACAGTGAAGACACTACTGGAGGAAGCGGGTGTAATGGCCCAATACTCGGTACCCTACCAGCCCAATACGAACGGAGTGGCCGAGAGGGCTGTGCGCTCTATAAAAGAGCAGATAATCAAGGAGGATATGTTGCGATCCTGGGATGAACCAATCTCTCTCCTTAGGATACACCAAGCTGTGAACTTGGGAAGAGAGGATAAGAGATGTGTTTCAGAAGATAACACGGCTGTCTCTTCTCCCTTCTCCTTAGGTGAAGCCGTGTGGGTGCTCCGAAAACCCCTGGCAGGGAATCCCAGCAAGAAGTGTGAAAGCAAAGATACCATCGTTGAAATACTTAGTCCCAGGCGATTTAGATTACAGGACCTAGGTATAGTGCACGTAAATCAAGTCCGCAAAACCGGGTGAAGAAAGGGAAAGATGGCTGGAATCTCAAGCTCTACGCCACAGAAAACGGGAAGCAAGATGGCCCAAAGGGGTGTACCGGGACTTAGAGAATCCATGCCTTTCGCCTTGGAGTGCGCCAGGCACAAAATATTGATCTGTATGGCGCCAGGATTGTCCCCTTTGAATGGGGACGCTGGAAACATACGAGGCGCCAGCGTTTTTATGGGTGTGGCTGATGGAGCAGTTAAGGCGGCGAAAAAGGGGTATCTGTCGGATAACAGATCACTAGTACGTCACCCCGACACCCCGGAAGCAAAACCTGTGGAGGGACCAGGAGGAAGTATAATCAGATGGACGAAATGGGGACACAACCTGGATAAATGCACCTTGTGCCTCGTCCAGGTGACTAACCTACTATGGCACGGACCATCACGGAATCGTCCAGAACAGGTCCCCACGGATCACAAACCTTTATATCGCCCAGGCGATGATACCTACACCTTTGGGCCAAAAGAGGGCCCGAGGGGATGCAGAATAATTGTCTGCCAAGCATGTTATATGGAATACGGACCCCGTATAGTACTGGCAGCGTACCCTCCTATGACCCCACAGTTAGCATCCAAGTGCGGGTGCTCATGGCTGGGTTATGCTCTAGCCAAATGCCAAGACCATACGGAAGTGAAACTAGGGTCAGGAATATACCTGACAAAGGGCAGTGGATACCTGCAAGATGGGGATGCTCCAGTCCGCAAAGGGGCCGCGGGCCGAGGAGGTATAGCCTTCAAGGGCAGCACGGAAAACCTGGCCAGCCTGATGGAAACCTATCTTGAGAAAACCATAAACACCTGTTTCCCCAGGGCAATGCCTTCAAGGGGGGATAAGATGTTCCTGGTGAAAGGACCAGACACATTCTGGGTGAAGGATACGGAGGAGAGGTCAAGACTGTTCACCAAGGGACAGGAGGTCATGACCAATGATAGACTAAAAGGAAATGACCTTCTACTGGATGTAGCCAGCCTGGTGCGCATGATGTTGGCTAAAAGGGCTGTGCTACTAACCTCGGGACTGATCTCCTTGCCCTTCCCCAGCTCTGGACACAGACACGGTGGTGAATTCGATTGGTTGACCACTATAAGTGGAGAGCTCAGAGAAGGGTTCCGTGAAACCCTATCACTAGAACTACTGGTGAGGGACGGGCCTGGAATAACTAAAACGGGCACGAAAGGGAAGTCTATATCCCCAGGAGATACAGAGAGACCCGTGAATGGGAAAGAATACCAATGGGTGATACTCTCTGTCACGCTGAGTGTGGGGCATATGCCACATCCTATCAGAGGCCTCTCTGTGGAGATTGCCCCGGGGAAAGACACTCCTGTGATCGGAAGCATTAGGAAGGGGTCCATGATCAAACCAAAGAGGGTACACTACCCCGACGGCATGGGACCAGGCTCGAGGGCGCCCAGTATATGGGATCGCATCAGGCGAAGATTGATTGATTGATTGATTGATTGAAAACTTTATTAACAGATTGTAGAATGGGTACAATACAGTACAGCTCAATACACACAATTGTTAAGGGGATGCAGACCAGAGAAAGACTTTCGTCTTGTTTACATCAGGGTCCCCCATTTTCAATTCATCAGGACATATATGACATACATGACATACAGATAGTCAGTACTGCTACATCTATACATTTATGACATACCAGATTTGCAAATACAGTACTGTTTGTGATACAGAAGGAGTCAAGAAAAGGGAGTATATACATTTGACGTAGAAACTGTACATTGGAGGAGGTTGTGTGGGGGGGGGGTTGGGTACATTGGGATATTGACAACCATACTGGGTAATTTACATTGGAGGTGGTTGGGGGGGGGCGGGGGGCACACTGTATAAACAAGTAATACTGTACATTGAGGGGGGGGGGGAGGAGACACTGTACAAACAAACAAAATTGTACATTGAACTATTGACAAAACCATACTAGGTAAATGACTGTACATTGGAGGGGGTTGGGTTAGGATATTTACAGGGGCCAGTGTTGAATTGCAGTCTCCCGTAGGTGTCCCTTGAGAGAGGTTTTGAAAGTGGGTAGTGATCCACATTCCTTTACAGCTTTGGGTAGGGCGTTCCACATTGATGTGGCATAATTGCGAAACGTGTTTAGTCCCTTATTTGAGCCGAATCTGGTCAGAAGCCTTGACCAAGTAGTACATGCTCGATGCGCACAGGCGATAACCGTCTCACCTTTTCTTCTCAGGCAGCGAAGGAAAGGCGAGAGGGAGGAATATGGCCTACCTGAAGAACACCACAAACACCTATAACCTGGTAGCCCCGGAGTACGGGGAACAACCCATACCCATGCGCAGTGGGCCTAGTCCCGAAGACACACTGGGGCCCAGTACCCAGACATCAGAATATTGGGCACCACCCAACCCACCATACCATGACCTGCCAGTCATAATCAGACAACCAACGCATATGGGCAGGGACTATATATATGAGCACATGACCTGTCTAAACAAAGGGGCATATGCGGTGCCCCGCCCAAATGATGAATCCGCTCGAAGAGAGATCATGACCTGCTTGACAATGGATATAGACCGGGAATGGGAGCAGTCAGATTCTGACAATGAATCCGAGAACAGGGCCGCTCCCAACATAGAAGAGATATCGCCAAGCCTGGCGACTCAACCCAAGAAATCCGCCAAGGCTGTGGCAAGTAAATGGATACTAAGAGTGACTCTGGTAGTACTCGCCATCACACTAACCCTGGGATTTATAAGGGCAATTGATTATCCCAGGACTCGTACTGAATGGGAGTTTGAAGAACCAACGGTTAAGGACCATAGAGGAATACCAGTGACCCACTATAGGATGGTCACTCAGGTCCCGTGTGAACCAAGAAACGCATCAGAGAGATGGGAGGCCTGGTCGGACTATATATCTACCTCTTTTAGTGACACGGGTCAGGCCAAGGAACAATTCCCTGACTGCTCACTGCCTGATCCGGAACCACAATGCTGGTTACTAAACCCAGAGGAGGGATGTAATCCATACATGACATAGAAAGATTTGGCCGCTCAGAGGGACGAGATATGCCTCGGTGCGGCAGGAGCGGAGGTGACGGCAGTATACCCTTCTAACCCCAGAGGTGAAATCTCAACTAAATTGAAACTAGCCAAGGGAGAGGCACGGATATACCCCTGCATCAGGGTCAGAGCACACTCCAGGTATCAGGGTGACCCGGAGTGGGGGCCTTGGGAGGAATTATCTAACTGTTCTACTACCAGACTGAATGGGACCCGAGCAGTAGAAGTGACCCTGGGCAGGAAACCCAGTGATGACACAGGAGAATCAACCTTGACCAAGGTGACCCTGTATACAAAATGGCCCCCGGCATGGGAACGAGAGGTTGAGGCCTTTTTTGGGTTCTTGACCCTCAGACAAGACACTCAGCCGGAGGCTCAGGTCCAGGAACGGCCTGAACAGGATATACCTCTCACAGCTACTGACCAAGCAGGAGGATGTCCTTTTCAGACTACCGCTACATGGTTCAAATGGACTGTGGCGGTAACCAACCCAGGACGGGTAAAAATCAAACCATACCCACCTACACTTCCATGGGTGTGCGGTCTCCCCCTGGCGGGGGGGAGGACCTTATGGTACACAGACGTCCCAACCTTGACCCCGAGCCAGGTGGAGAAACTCGAGGGAAAGTGGGGCACGCAAATACTAGACTCTCTCCTCGATTGCCTATCTGATAACCTGGCAAAAACTGACGAGGTATGGAGGGGTCTTACCACCATTGAAGTGGGAAAAAGAATGATGAGAGAAGCGGGTGAATTAGTCCCTATATGCCGAGAAGCACGGAATATGGGGGTCCCACGCCCATACTCGAATGGAACTCTGGGCCAGGAAGCCACCTGTCGTGTGAATTTCAGGAATTATTTGAGGAGGTATAGAGTGTACCCAGAACCCTCAAAATTCGACAGATACCACAGCAGGTGGGCAAAACGGCCCCTCAATGAATGGAAGGCCTATGCAGGAATAGGCCTCACGGATGAGGAGGTCAACCTGGTGGCGGCATGCTGGCAGAAGGAGCCAGATACGGAAGAGACCAAGTTGACCCTGTTCATCCACCAACAGTTAGCTGCTCAGGTTTTGGGGTTCCAACTAAATGTGGGTAGGCATATAGACCCAAATTCCAGCACCCCATACCCCGGAGCATTGGTAGTGGCGGTGGGGAGCAATAACAAAGATCCCCCAAAAGAAAGCAAACCTAATCCAAACCTCAATCCCGATGGATCAGAAAAAGAGGATATATTGGAGTGGGTACACGATTGGAAAGAAAAGGATCCACAGCTACCATTCACTATGGTAAACATTAAAGAGAGACAATTAGGCGAAATCCTACTACCCCCACCTCTTATTCTCACTAGAAAGACCTCTAGTGGCTACATAATGAGGTGGGGTCTGGAACCAAGCTTCAGAGCGACGGGGGCCCAGCTCGGGGCTTACCCCAGAACTACTTATGGTAAATGGGGGAAACAGTATTGTACGCAGAATGATCAGAGTCTGTGTACAGAGAAGGATACTTATCCGCACCTACATGTGGAGGAAGCTACCTCAGCTATGGTAGACCTAGCTTCTACTAGGACCCTGACTAGGGGGAGATCCCGGGATGGGATTAACAGTACGTGGATCCATTGGGGCACTCTCCCTCTGGCTAAGGCTCAGGAGATAGGATGCGACCCTCGAAGAATGGTAGAAAGGTACTACATTGTGCGTAACCCTCCGCCGCAAGAACATGCATGGAGTAATATGCACTGGTTTGACTCTCCAACCTCACGGGACACCAGTGACCTAATGAGATGGAGGGCAGTTTCGGGGGAGGGTGGAACACTGTATTATGACTCAAAATTCCCCCGGCAGGTGAGCATCCCCTTGATAGTGGCTAACTGCTACCGCTCTTCTCCCACTGCGCGATGGGGAGCTAAACAGAATGAAGCCACATGGCAGGCAAAAACTTCAAAATGCGGACCCCTAGCAACGCTGTTTGAACACACCCTGGATAGAGGATTCCCCTACTATTGGCCACCGGAGGCATACCTGTTGAACCGATGGAATTTCATCAATACCCAGTACTGCAATAACAGACGGGGAAACAATCGACATCTGTTTAACACCTGTACGGGATGCAACAAGGCCCTGTTTGACTTTGTATCCCCATGGAAACCCATATCTGATTATTTGGAAACGGGAGGAAAGCTGAATCCAGAGTTTGGATGGACAACAAGAGGATTCTACCTGGATGGTGTTTTTCCCATTTCACATGCTAACAACATGACAAACGGGTCCTGTTCACAGGATCGAGCACCGCATGTGGACGAATGGAGCAGGAGGAGGGACATAACTCAATTTGCGATAGTACTCGGTACCATTATTGGGCGTGCAGCTGAAGATATAGGAGGGGCCGTGAAGGATGGAGTGGGTGATATTTGGAATTTTGCCACTTCCATGGTACAAACAGCCAGGGCGGTCATGATGGGGATTGTGAGGTGGGCCCTCCCCTGCATTTTGATAATAGGGGTCATTATTACAATAAATCTACTACGTCGTATGGGCCTCCTCTCCCGGTCAGGGAGGGCCGTAAATTATGCAAAAAAGAGAATGTGGCCTTCAACTATGACGGAGCCTCTTCTGAAATGAAGATAAAAAGGACCAGTGCTTTCTCTCTTGCACACTAGTCAGAGACGCTGGGACGCATAGACACCACAACAACTAACGGAGAATGGCGGTTAAGGAATATACCATCTCAGACGAACTTATGTTACATGGTGATAACGTATTGAGTATTTTGGATCGTGACCCCCTTGTTTCTAGGAGAGCGACCCTTGTGTCATCATCACCAAGTCTGGTTTCACCAAAAATGCCTGACCAGGGCCAGACAGCAACTGCGATTACATCACCGGAGGATAAACTGTCTCTGGGCCTAGGAGTAACCTGGATGAAGAAAATAACGCTCCAGAGAGGAAAATGGGACGCTATAGACGACGGCCAACGATCTCAGTTATATGCAGGAAATGGCAGAATGATGACAAATGAAGAGCTTAAGTCCCCAGCCAGTTGGCCTGACATAGTGGGAATAAAACCAGGGAGAAGACCTTATTCTGACCCTTTCACCAGGATGCCGTACGAGGACTTCTTCTGCTTGGACGCTGCGTCAGAAGAGAGATCCAGTGTCGCCCATGTTCTGGTGGGAGGTAACTGGGCCGGTATCCTCCCGGCCTGGGTGAAGATCTACATGGTTACCCGAGAGGGTGACACAAATCTCGGCAAGACATGGGCGACCGTCAAGAGCTGGGGAAACAGCTGCGAATATTATAGGGTGGATTTGATCTTTTACCCTAAGATGAGCACGTCTAACATCAATGTTGCATCTGGAATCCGTTATGTGCGGAGGGATCCGAAGATTTATCCTGTCCTGCCCTCCACCGAGCACAGTAGTGTGGTCAGTCAAGAAGTCAGGGGAGGTGAAAAAGGTCAAAGCCTGCCAGACCCAAGATCCATGGCCTCTCGACCCGGGGGGTCAAGACAAGAAGTCCCCAGTACAAGTACCTCACCACCATCTACCAGAGGCTGGGCGGACTACGAGAGGCCAAAGAAAGCAAGAAAGTCATCAAAATATCCAACAACACCTTACCAATGACATAAAAATGTTGGTAAAAATATAATCAAAAAAAGCAAAAGCCCAGTTCTCTAAAAAAGAACAGTGATTTCTATTTCTAAATTTTTTTTGTTTATGTAACAATATAGCCCTATATACCTATTTTTCACATGTAATTATATGCTTCATTATTCAATTGATGATGGACAATGATCTCCCAGGATGACAGAGTGGGTGTGAAGTGCCACAGAACAAGTGACACTTTTGGACAATGACATCCTGAGTCGTTCCTATATGACCAGTATAAATCTTTAAACTAAACTCTGGAAAGATAGCTCTATGATGGCTCTACTTATAAAAAATGGAACTGAGCCTTTAAATGTCTCCATAGAAGGGGCCTGTTGTCTGTGAAAAACTGTGAAAAGGGAGTGAACCTGCGGAATGTGGGCCTCAGGAGAGGAGAGAGACAGAGACAGAGGAGAAAGAGCTGTAAAATGTTAACCCTTTCAGACGGGAAGGGGATTAAAGGTTGCGGGTTGAAAATCAGGGAGTCCTGAATCTATAGAGGGAAATCTTAAAAAACTATATAACAATTAAATGTTTAATGTGTACAGTAAAAGTTTTCATAAATGGCATGCTTATAATTAACTGTCATTAGAGAATAATACTAAAAGAATGATGGGTAAAAACTGTTTTCTGGAGGAGATCTTTTAGGAAGCTTGATAAGAAATCCTAGGGATGGCTTCGTGCCCAGTACCATGTCACGTGATCCCCACAGACAAAGCAGTTGTCTGTTCTGAAGGAATAAGGGACTTTCTGTTACTTAAAACCACTAGGTAACGAGAAGTAACGTTAGTACCAAGAAGGAGGAGCTCATACGAATTACGTATTGTACTCTGGTTTGCTAAACAAAAAATGACATCCCTGTGACTTCACTGTGTTTAGACCAATCGGAAAAATGGTACAATATGGATATAAAAGGGACGGTTGCCCTTTCAAAGGCCAGACTTTTTTGAGAGATTTTGAGGAGATGACTGAAACCTGATATATTGTAAGCTGAAAACTTGTGTACTTATATAAATGAAACTGAACCTTTAAATGTAATCTTCTACTGTTAAAAAATAAAAACAATCTTCTTTTGGAAACAACGTTTGCTTCTATTTTTCGACGGGTAAGCATGGAGATGTATTTTTGCATTGTAACTTTACCAGTAATAATAATAATAATAATAATAATAATAATAATAATGATAATGTGCCTGAATGTGCCTGTAATGTGCCTGATTTATGATGTAAAAAAGAACCTCATGAGTGTGGTTTTCCCCAGACGGAGGAGGAGGAGAAATAGGATTATTGTGATTAAGGAGAAAGGTGGGTTCGGCAAGCCTGGTTTTGTCAAGTAATGCCATACAGTAAACTCTACGGCGAACCGAGTAGATTAAAGCAAAATAAAGAAAAGTAAATATACCCCGCAACTCCAATCAATCAACTGTATTACTGGAGGGGACGGGGGGTGCCTGTGTGTGAGCCGAGGTCTGCTGAGTTTAAGCCCTGAACGTTATAGACAAATTGAGTCCTAGATGTCCCACACTTCGCGGGACGCTGCTTGAAGATGGGATTCGGACTAATGAGTTATGGGATAATCAATCTGACCTCGGTTTACGACCGGTGCTTAACACAAACCATTTAGTAACGGTAACAGCGTTACTGAATTTAAAAAGTAATGCGTTAGAGTACTAGTTACGGCAAAAAGTTACTTCGTTACTGTAACGCGTTACTTTGTAACGCGTTAGTCCCAACACTGTCCATCACTCAACAAGCAGGAATGTCATGCATTCACTCCCACAATTTAGTCGTTATGTCAATTCCCTCCTGGTCGCTGTGTGCTGCCCTACTGTCAGTCTGGGGAGGGTGTAGACGACAACATGCCTCCTCTGATACATTCGTTTCACCTGACAGCTAAGAGTTTCACTGGAGAGTGTAACGTGCGCAGAGGTTCATGGTATCTTCCTCAGATCCCCTCCCTGCTGAACAGTTGCCCCGACCGACCAGCAGGAGTCACTATTACTGAGGTACCACTGCCAGTAAACGAACCCCGGCCTGCTTAGACCTCGACACTACCCAGCCGCTCCTAGTTCTTAGACCTCTACACTACCCAGCCACTCCTAGTGCTTAGACCTCTACTCTACCCAGCCGCTCCTAGTGCTTAGACCTCTATACTACCCAGCCGCTCCTAGTTCTTAGACCTCTACACTACCCAGCCGCTCCTAGTTCTTAGACCTCTACACTACCCAGCCACTCCTAGTGCTTAGACCTCTACTCTACCCAGCCGCTCCTAGTGCTTAGACCTCTATACTACCCAGCCGCTCCTAGTTCTTAGACCTCTACACTACCCAGCCGCTCTAGTGTTTAGACCTCTATACTACCCAGCCGCTCCTAGTTCTTAGACCTCTACACTACCCAGCCACTCCTAGTGCTTAGACCTCTACTCTACCCAGCCGCTCCTAGTGCTTAGACCTCTATACTACCCAGCCGCACCTAGTTCTTAGACCTCTACACTACCCAGCCGCTCCTAGTTCTTAGACCTCTACACTACCCAGCCACTCCTAGTGCTTAGACCTCTACTCTACCCAGCCGCTCCTAGTGCTTAGACCTCTATACTACCCAGCCGCTCCTAGTTCTTAGACCTCTACACTACCCAGCCGCTCCTAGTTCTTAGACCTCTACACTACCCAGCCACTCCTAGTGCTTAGACCTCTACTCTACCCAGCCGCTCCTAGTGCTTAGACCTCTACTCTACCCAGCCGCTCCTAGTGCTTAGACCTCTACACTACCCAGCCGCTCCTAGTGCTTAGACCTCTACACTACCCAGCCGCGCCTAGTTCTTAGACCTCTACACTACCCAGCCGCTCCTAGTGCTTAGACCTCTACACTACCCAGCCGCTCCTAGTGCTTAGACCTCTACATATACCCTTCTGCTGTAGTCTATAGAGACAGGACAGTCAGAGGTCTGCTCCAGGTGCATCCATAGTAATGCTTCTTTTATATGGTTCATGGTCAAAGAGCATTATGCAGGCCTCCACTATCTCCCACTGAAAAAGCCTGCATTGTGTATAGGCTGCATTTTGTACTGCGTGCGTGCGCGCGCACACACACACACACACACACACACACACACACACACACATCCAAATTCTGGCAATTTTTTTTTTTTTTAACTTCCTTTTTTAGCGTTTATCGCTTTTTCTGGTGAAGCATGACCGACAGAAACAGGTTGAATGGGATATAGATCAGGGGAAGACACTCTGAGAAAATACGGCGAGTCCGGGAGTCGAACTCGTGTACCCCAGATCCGTGACGCGCACGGTTGTCCCCGACGCCGAAATAGCGCCGAGATACGCAGTGAGCTACTGGAGCTCCCCCAAATCTGCCAATTTCTAGGCAGAATTCCAAACGAGACTAGTGGGAAGAAACGTTTTGGATATGTGTGTGTGTGTGTGTTGATGCTGGCTGTAGTGGTGCGTTAGAAGGGGTGGGGAGCAGAAGGTGGATCAGAGAGCGAAGGCAAACAAAATGCATCTTTAATCTTGATGTTTGTACATTTCATCCTGCTTGAAATGCAAAAAGCCCATACGATGCAAAAAAAACAACAACTCTGCAATAATTACACCTAGACGATGCACCTCAGAAAGAGCAGGGCCCTATTCCCCGTACCTGGTTCAACTAAGACGATCAAAAGTCCCATTATCCAGATTCAATGAACCCGATGTTTGAATCCGGGCTTTCCCTGTTCCTCTAATGCTGATTTAGTCTCGTTAATTCGAACCAGACTTGATACTCAGGATAATTGCGCACGGCCGCCTCACCTGAAAAGACAGCAGGTGTCGATCACAGAAATCCTGATTTTCTAACGGCATTGATTGATTGATTGATTGAAAACTTTATTAACAGATTGCAGAATGGGTACAATACAGTACGGCGCAATAGCCTCGCAGACAAATTAAATGCATAATCTATAGGCAAATTTTAAGTCCCTCTGTTACGACCCCTGTAGGTCTAAGGGTAAAGGGCTGTAACATAACAGTTGGTTGACAGAAATGATGGACCACGTTTGTAAACAACAATGATATTTATTGAGAGATGGAAAGGAAGCACACGTAGCTCAAGGGTGAGCCCAGGCCAAAACAACAAACAAACACCACTATACTCCAAATAAACCAATCTAATCTATGGTAAAAGAAATTACATTACCTAAACTACTCTTACCTAACCAAAACAGGAGAAAACAATATCCAAAGGAAATGGCAGCTCACCCCATCTGTGCTTCCGGAGAAAGAGAGACAAAAACACATTAATGATACATACAACAAAATGGGAACATAGAACAAAACAATCTATAGGTAACAATGCTCTCTCTGCGGCCATACAATCACAAAGGCACTTTCACTATTACAAAGGCCTATAAACAAAAAGGGATATTATCAAAGTACAATGCCACAAAATAACACTAGGCCTAGCCTCATGCCAGAGAGAGAGAGTGACTGAAGTGAGAAGCCATGTTTTAACAGGTGTATGGTGATCCATGATTGGGTGGTGGGTGATGGGTGTTGATTGAGTGTTGGAGTCTGGAAAACCATCCACCAATCGGTGCTGTGCTGCTATAATGGAAGGGCAGGCCTGGCAGGGACCAATGGTGGAGGACGGGTGGAGGGAACAATGGCTGGAGGGAGGAAACAAAATGGAGAACACACACACATGGAGACACACACTGGGGAATATATACATTGGGATGTAACACCCTCATTACCCCAATCAATCAGATTATATTTCTTTAAATGTGCCTGCTGGCAGTAGGCTTAATGGAATGAATAATTAAATGAGATCTTGCTAGCGAAAATAATTAGTTAAACTCTTTCAGAATAAGTAGACAAAAACCAGCCCAAAGAGTATCTAATTGATACAAATTAATAGATACTTATGAGGATATCTGTACTGTATGTGCTTAGGTATCATGTACTATACTGTAAATTAGGTATTTTCTTTTATTTTTTTTTTATTTTTATTTTTTACATTTCTATAGAAATGATGTCCGATATTATCGGCCTACCAATATTCTCGGTCGATATCGGCATTAAAATGTGATATCGGTTGATATCGGTATCGGAAATTAAGAGTTGGACAATATCGGTATATCGGTATCGGTAAAAAAGCCAATATCGAGCATCCCTACTGTAAATACATGGTTCCCAAAGTTTTCAAGGTGCGACCCCCAAAATAACGTGTCAGAGAGGCTTGGAGGGAGGCTATACAGTTTCACTATTAATCAGGTTTTAATCTGTTTCGGCCATCATCCATACATGCATTGAATTGATTAACCTTTGGTTTATACCAGTGATACCAGTCATGTTAATCACCTTCTTGTTCATCATCAGATAACACTAACAGTGCTTGAACAGATAAATGCATTTTCTCAAATTCATTCATCAAAACGTCAAAGGCTTGCAATTGCTCATTCATTTTCTCAAGTCACGTCCACATCATCAAATCAAACAGCGCATCTCCTCAAACATTTTAATCCCAGTTACAATATCACAATAACATGTGAGTGACAGTGATACAATTCAACAACCCACATATTCAGATTCGTCGTAATTCATATCCACAATCCACCATGAAGACGCTTCAATTTATGCTTGAATGAAACACAATCCGGGCGCAAATACATCCACAGCCGAGAATATGAAACTAATCAGAGCCAAACGCCTGGTTTCATTCATTAAAAACATCCCCGCGGGATTCACATTTGCAATGCTCCGACATTATTAAAATAACCACATAGTGTGTATGTATATCGCACCTCGCGAGCGCCGTATATGACATGCATTATTTAGGACAAAGTAAATTTATTATCAGCATTTTAGGTATATTATTTTACATTTCAAAAGCCCCCTCTAGAAAAACGAAGCACAAAAACATAATTCAGAATGGTATAATGGGATCTAGACTGTGAGAATTATTTCAGGAAGGGAGCTGGCATTTCTTTGCGAGGGCGTGGCCATGCAGGTTATCGAGCTAACTGAACTAAACCCTGCCCTCGACCAGGTTCAAACTTTTTGATCTGTTGCCATAGTGATTTAGAAAATCGCACGTCGGGGAACCGAAAGGTCTAGTTTAAGTCAAGTTATCCTGACAATTATCCGGCTAACTCAGTTAGCCAGGTACGAGGAACAGGGCCCTGATGGTAGATTCTGAGAACAACCATCAACACCCTGTTATTATCACATCTGATTCTGAGAACAACCATCAACACCCTGTTATTATCACATCAACACCCTTATTATCAAACCTGATTCTGAGAACAACCCATCAACACCCTATTATTATTATTATTATTATTATTATTATTATTATTATTATTATTATTATTATTATTATTATTATTATTATTATTATTATTATTATTATTATTATTATTATTATTATTATTATTATTATTATTATTATTATTATTATCAAATCTGCCTCAACACCCTTATTATCACGTCGGCATCATGTCCTTCTTGCAGAGCTCATTTCCTACAGGTGAAACGGGTGTTGGTCCCCCTGGATGCAGGGACCAAGGGGACACATTAATGCAGTGAGAGAAAGCATGTCTCTGAGTTATTCTCCCAGTGTCATGTCCCTCAGTGTCTCTGACATACAGTATTCAGCTATACACTGCATTCATGACTGATAGGCCTTGTTAGGGTTTGAAACCGACCTCAACAGCACGGCACAGACAGGTAGTTCAGAGTTAGCCAAACACTAGGGCGTATTTATTTACAGAATCAAAAAGTGTCAAGTAACAATTCTGAACAACAAAAAAGGAGACTGCCTACGGCAGAGTTATCTGCGGCTCTGCAGATCCTCCCGGTGTTAGATGTGGGGGATCGGTGTGGACGCCGTTGCGGCTCTGCAGATACTCCCAGCTCCAACTCGGAGTGGAAACGGAGAGAGAGAGAGAGATCAACAACAGTCCAACAGTACACAGAGGCAGTGCAGTTCAGTCCTCCCTTAGCTGAGTCCAGAACAAAACAAAACGGTACTTCTTCAGTGTTTATTCAAAACATAATTTAGCTGTGTCCAGTGCAAACAAAAACGATACTCTTCAGTGTTATCCAAAACACACAATTTAGCTGAGTCCAGTGCAAACAAAAACGATACTCTTCAGTGTTATCCAAAACACACAATCTTAGCTGAGTCCAGTGCAAACAAAAACGATACTCTTCAGTGTTATCCAAACACACAAAAACAGATAATCCAAAGGGGTTTGGTTCCAAAACTCACCAAAGCGCAAGCGCGTAAAGCGGGCAACGAGGCGCAGCTCCAAACGGAGGATCAATATATTCACCAGCGGCAATCCAAAGATGTCCTGGAGGGAAAGTAGACGAGGCACAACAACGGGGGGAAGGCAGGCAGAAGCAGTAGTATTCAAAACGACCCGACATCAATTGAAAGAAGGTCCCTGTATATGAAGCCTCTGGAGCGCTAATTACAAACTATAACAGGTGCGTGATGGAATTGATAATCGCTCCTGAAGCGTGTGGCGGGGAATGGACCAATCATCACAGTACCTTAAGAAGCGTGTGGCGGGGAATGAACCAATCCTCACAGTACCCCCCCCTCCACGGGAGCCACCCGGCGACCCACTCGGCCCCGGCCTGCCCGGATGGGACCGAAGGAAGCCGGTGACCAGGGGCACTGGAGAGGGGGACAGAGACAGAGGCCCGGAGAGGGGGACCGGAGACGGGGACAGAGGACCGGTGAGGGAGGCTGGAGACGGGGACAGGGACCCGGTGAGGGGGGCCGGAGAAAAGGACAGGGAACCGGCGAGCGAGGCCGGAGACGGAGACAGAGGCCTGGAGAGGGGGCTAGAGACAGGGACACAAGGGGAACCCCGGGGCGAAGGACTGGATGCCGCCTGAAGACACTGGGCATGACAGGAGGGGTTCCACCCCCTGATGGTGCCGGAGGACCAGGCGATGTGGGGCTCATGCAGCGCGAGCCAGGGCCGACCCAGGACTACCGGGACAAGAGAGGATCTGGTAATGAAAAACTGGAGTCTCTCAACGTGGTTACCAGCCACGGTGAGGAGGACAGGACAGGTGCGTTGAGTGATGTCAGCCAGGCGGCGATGATCCAGCGTGAAAACCTCCAAGGGCCTCTCGAGGTCCTCAAGTGGAATGTTGGCCCGGGTGGCAAACTCAACGTCCAGGAAACTCCCATCAGCACCAGAGTCAATGAGTGCACCCACCACCGCCCGCTGGTCCGCCCAGGCTAGGGTGACGCTCGTCAGACGGTCAGGTGGTGCACGGGTGTGGGAACAGGGAAAACGGCTCACCAGGATCTCCCGGGGTCCCGGCGAGCCTGGTCTTCTTGGCCGGGTAGGGCAATTGGAGACACCGTGTCCCTCCCGGCCGCAGTAGAGGCAAAGGCCGGACCTGAGCCTGGACTCCCGTTCGGCCAGGCTAAGGCGGATGCGTCGCAGCTGCATGGGTTCCTCCTCGGTCACAGCTCGGGAGGAAAAAAACCCACCAGTCACGGAGGGGGCAGGACGGTCAGCAGACCGGTCATGAGGACGGGGGGTCTGGGGAACGTCTGGGGGTCCCAGTCGTGCTCGCTCACGCCTTCTCTCCCGGAGGCGTCCGTCGATGCGGATAGCAAGGCTGATTAGGCCCTCGAGAGAATCGGACTCCTCTTGGGTCGCGAGCTGGTCCCTCACTGCGTCGTTGAGCCCCCTCAGGAAGGTGAGACGAAGCGCTTGATCGTTCCAACCGCTCTCCCTTGCGGCCAGTCTGAACTCCAGCGCGTAGTCTCTGACACTGCCACTGCCCTGCCGGAAGGTGCCCAACCGAGCTCCTGGGTCCTGGCCACGAGCTGGGTGGTGGAAAACCCTTCGGAGCTCTGCCACGAAGTCTGGGTAGGAGAAACAAAAATCGGCCCTCATAGACCAGGAAGCAGTGACCCACTGTGCTGCTCGGCCCGTTAGCAGGTTAGTCATGTAGGCCACTCGGGCTCCCTCTGATGAAAATCGGCTGGGTTGATGAAGGAAAACCAACTCACACTGCATGATGAATGTGGCACAATCCTCGAAGTTACCCTCGAACAGACGTGGTTCGGAGAGACGGGGCTCCCGAGGTGCGAGTTCTGCCGCGGCTGCGGGTGGTGATCTGGCTGAGACTCCTGGGACAGGTGGGGTTAAAAGCAGAGTGTTTAATGCTGTACTGAGAGCCTGTAGCTGGTGCAGAATAACAGCCTGCTGATACCCCTGGGTAGTCTGCTGGGTGGCCAGAGTGTCAAGGGCATGCAGAATAAGCTGGACCTCGGCCCGGAGGTCCTGTAAAGCAGCCGCAGCCGCACCCAACTGTTGGGTGTGGTCGTTGACCAACTCGATCTGGACCGCCAACGCTGCCCTGACCCTGTCTGTGTCGGCTGAGGTCGTCATGGTCGGGTCGTAATGTTAGGGTTTGAAACCGACCTTAACAGCACGGCACAGACAGGTAGTTCAGAGTTAGCCAAACACTAGGGCGTATTTATTTACAGAATCAAAAAGAGTCAAGTAACAATTCTGAACAAGAAAAAAGGAGACTGCCTTCGGCAGAGTTATCTGCGGCTCTGCAGATACTCCCAGCTCCAACTCGGAGTGGAAACGGAGAGAGAGAGAGAGATCAACAACAGTCCAACAGTACACAGAGGCAGTGCAGTTCAGTCCTCCCTTAGCTGAGTCCAGAACAAAACAAAACGGTACTTCTTCAGTGTTTATTCAAAACACAATTTAGCTGAGTCCAGTGCAAACAAAAATGATACTCTTCAGTGTTATCCAAAACACACAATTTAGCTGAGTCCAGTGCAAACATAAACGATACTCTTCAGTGTTATCCAAAACACACAATCTTAGCTGAGTCCAGTGCAAACAAAAACGATACTCTTCAGTGTTATCCAAACACACAAAAACAGATAATCCAAAGGGGTTTGGTTCCAAAACTCACCAAAGCGCGTAAAGCGGGCAATGAGGCGCAGCTCCAAACGGAGGATCAAGATATTCACCAGCGGCAATCCAAAGATGTCCTGGAGGGAAAGTAGACGAGGCACAACAACGGGGGGAAGGCAGGCAGAAGCAGTAGTATTCAAAACGACCCGACATCGATTGAAAGAAGGTCCCAGTATATGAAGCCTCTGGAGCGCTAATTACAAACTACAACAGGTGCGTGATGGAATTGATAATCGCTCCTGAAGCGTGTGGTGGGGAATGGACCAATCATCACAGTACCTTAAGAAGCGTGTGGCGGGGAATGAACCAATCCTCACAGGCTTACATCGAATTGGATTTGCATGAGACCTTTCCAGAGTACTTTAGGCAAATGAAGAGCAGAAATTAAGCTAGACTCAGCCCCCAGTCTGTCTCTCACAATGGAGAGCTCATAAGACGTGGAGGCAAGGCATGAAACCAACTTTATGGTTAATTGGCAGCGGTGGTTAGACGATTCAATTGAATTTCACAAGACAATTGAATTACTCGGCTGCCAAATAAACAAGCAGTAAAAATGTTGGACAAGAAGCCTCAAAGGTATCATCACTGCCATATTACCCAGAAGTATAGACTACTTTCTCTAGATAGTATTAAGTATTGCCGCCACCCACTCCACCCTCATCACCTGCCTTTCTGACATAAAAATCTGGATGCAAAAAAAACGTTCTTAAACTTAACTGTGACAAATCTGAACTACTCATCATTGGCCCAAATTCCCTGACCCGCGCCACCCAGGATTCTTCAGTCAACATCGACGGCTCCATTGTCACCCCCTCCACCCACGTCCGCAACCTAGGTGTCATTCTTGACCCCACCCTTTCCTTCCTCCTGCATGTAAACCAAATCACAAAAACCGCCTTCTTCCACCTCAGGAACATTGCCCGTCTACTAGGGGTGTAACGGTACGTGTATTCGTCCCACGAATTTACAGTACGTGCGTCACGGTGCGGTACATGCAGCCATACGAAGAATACATCTCATACCACTAGGTGAAACTAGGGTTGCACATTTTACAAATCTATGCTCAATATCTTTACTTTACTTTACACTGGCATTTGCATATTCTTGGTATAGGGACATCTATGGACCTCAGTGAATGTATTCCCAGTGTCAGAAATATTGTGTCTATTACTAGGCTTGCTTAAATTGTGATGAAACAAAGGAGAATATGAATTATGATTTTTCTTTGCATCTTTGACAGTGAATAACACCATGCTAATAATGACCAGACATGAAGAACTGCCGAGTTCAATTTGGATTTAGTATCACCAGGTGTGCATAAGAACAGATAATGAAATCTACTATAATCTACTGTACTTTTTTAAAATTCTGATCAGGGTGCAACCGTTTTGAAACTAATTTAAAATCTAATTGTTGCTGCATGCAAAAAATAGGGAAGAGAAACTAACTGCACTTCAATATATGTCAATAACGTTAAGTGTTGTGGTTTATTATCCCGAATAATAAGAGATATTAAAAACATTCATACAGAAGTATGACGCTTGAAACCCCATAGAGCCTTTTGGGAAGTTTTGTTCTGAAAAATTCCAACACTGATCGAGAGCTAGCGATGCCCTTTACAAAATGGCCGCAAAAAAACTACAATTCCCATGGATAAAAATTTCCGAAATGGTCGCCTCTCGCGAAATAAACAAGACCAAAATGAAAAGGAAAATATATCAATTTAACACTTTAACGGCTATTGGTAAACTAACGTATTGATGATAATATACATTATAACTGCTGTTGTGACATGGTTATGATGTTTATACTTGAATACGTTTGAAAATTAAAACGATACTTTTGTCAAACAGTCTGGAGAGATTGATTTATGACATGATGTCATTTTGGGACCGGTCCCGTCGGGTGGAAAAGGTTAAATCCAAAATATTGATAAATCCTCTGCCATTGTTGTGTAACATGTCATCTGTTCTCTAGTCTTCAGTCTCGGCTACTGAAACTTAACAAGCCTAAGTTGTTATGGGGGCAGTAGGCAATTAATTTACTCAGTGGATGCCTGATCACCACGGCAAGCATATAGAAAATTATTCTATTTAATAATAATAATAATTATAATAATTATTATAAATATATAATAATAATTATAAATATTTTTTTCTTGTTGTACTGAACTAGTACCGAACCGTGACCGCAATACCAAGGTACGTACCGAACCGTGGCTTCTGTGTACCGTTACACCCCTACACACTATACTATTACACTATGTGTGACTCTTGCACTATGTGTGACTCTTGAGGTTTTGATTATTGTTCAAACCTTCCAGCAATGGTAGAATATACCTAATTTGGATGTAAGAGCTCACACAAATTCATTGTCTAAGGAGCAGCCCCAGATTTTACATCCCAGTTACATCACAGATTGGAGGGTTCTCTCTCTCATTTCTAGCTTTAGGGGAGAGTGGTTCATGTTCAGAAATACTGAACTTTCCTGGGCCATGAGTGGACTTAAAAAAAACTAGGAATGATACATGTTGAAATAGAAAGACTTAATATGTTATTTGTTAGTCCAAATAAGAACGAAAGGCTCACAGTGTACACACAATCATAGAAAGGTGAGGAGCGTCATGGTGGACAATCTCAAGCTACAGAGGGACATTGAGATGGAGAGGGTGCACCGAACAGGGAAACCTGGGGAGGGACGCGAGAGACCAAGACCCATTGTGGTGACATTTTCAAAATACAAGGACAGATCAGCGGTTCTTCAGAGAGCCAAAGAACTCAAAGGGACAAACATTTACATAAACGAGGACTACACAGACGCTGTCCGTCTGAAAAGAAAAGAACTGTTGCCCAAGATGAGAGCTGCTCGTGAGAGAGGAGAGATCGCCTTTCTGAGGTATGACAGACTGATAATCCAACCACGAAGTAGCACCCCAAAGCAGCCGAGGGACAGTTGAATGGTTGTTGCCCTTGCCACACCTACCAACGTTATGATTGAATAAAGTATACAATGCTAATTAATACTAACCTACCCAAAAAGGGGTTAAAGATGGCACATATAAATATATGTAGCATAAGAAACAAGCTAGCTGAGATATCAGAGATTTTACTATCAGACAATTTCCATATTTTAGCTATATCAGAAACACACCTTGATTCTACATTTGAGGATGGGGCATTGCAAATTGATGGATACAACATTTTTAGAAAGGACAGGAATGCATTTGGGGGAGGGGTTGCTTTTTATATTCAGAATCTTATTCCAGTGAAGATTAGGGAAGATTTAATGAATAATGAAATTGAAACATTATGGCTGCAAGTACACTTGCCTCATTTGAAGCCTATGTTGATCGGTTGCTGTTATAGACCACCTAGTGCAAATAATGTGTATCTAGAACAAATATGTGACATGTTGGACCAAGTGTGTGATTTGAGTAATGAGATTTATTTTATGGGTGACCTTAACATCGATTGGTTTTCATTGAAATGCCCATTGAAAAAACGACTTCTAACTGTAGCAAATGCATGTGGTCTATCACAGGTAATTAACAAACCAACTAGGATATGTTTGAAAAAGGATGGTAACCAGGTCTCAACCTGCATTGATCACATTTTTACTAACAATGCGGAGCTATGTTCCAAGGCGGTATCTGTAACTGTTGGTTGTAGCGACCATAACTTAATTGCTATTGTGAGGAAGACTAAAATGCCAAAACTAGGACCTAAAATAATTTACAAAAGATCGTATAAAATGTTTAATCAAGACAGCTTTGTGAAGGATGTTGAAAATCTATGTTGGTCAAAGGTGTTGAGGGAAAAAGATCCTGAAAAATCTCTATGGGAATTTGATACCATTTTTATGCCACTTGTTGACAAACATGCACCATTGAGAAAGTTTACAGTCAGAAGCGTCAGAACACCATGGTTGGATGATGAACTAAAAGAATATATGATAGAACGTAATCGAGCTAAATTAATAGCAAATACATCAGGTTATAAATCAGACTGGGAGGTATATTGTAAATTAAGAAATGTTGTTACAAAATGTAATAAGAAGAAGAAGAAATTGTATTATGAAAATAGGTTTAATTATATAAAAAATGACAGTAAATTATTATGGAATACTCTAAATGAAATAATGGGCAGGAATAAGAAACCTACCCCATCCTTTCTAGAAACGGAAGGAAAATTCCTCACCAAACCAGTTGAGATTGCTAATCATATTAACAATTATTTTATTGGAAAAGTAGATAATTTAAGAAATAATATGCAAACAATAGATAATGAAAAATCGTATCTATTAATAAAGAATAAAATAATGAAAGATAAAAATTGTCAATTTAATTTTGATAGTGTGACTATAAGTAATGTAGAATATATGTTAAGTACCACTAAAAACAAACCACCAGGTGTTGACGGTCTTGACGGGAAACTTCTGAAATTGGTCCCTGATTTAATTGCCCCTGCTATCTGTCATATTATAAATCAATCCTTTAGTGAATGTTTGTATCCGCAACAGTGGAAAACTGCCAAAGTAATACCACTGCCAAAAAAATTGAAATTGCCATTCTCGGGATCTAATAGTCGTCCCATAAGTTTACTGCCAGTTTTGAGTAAACTGATGGAAAGAATAGTAAGTGAACAGATTAAAAGCTACTTTTCTTTTAACACATTGACCACTGATTTTCAACATGCATATCGTGAAGGACATTCAACAGCGACTGCTTTAACCCAAATGACGGATGATTGGCTGAAAGAGATAGATAAAAAGAAAATGGTTGGAGCTGTCTTGCTTGATTTTACTGCAGCATTCGACATCAAAACTTGAATGTTACGGTTTCTCCTCATCTGCACTATCTTGGATGCAAACTTATTTAGCAAACCGGAAACAAATAGTTTTTTTTAATGGGAGTTACTCAGAAGTTAAAATGGTAAGGTGTGGAGTACCCCAAGGAAGTTGCCTTGGGCCTTTGCTCTACACCATATTTACAAATGACATGCCTCTTGTCCTAAATAAGTCCTATATTTCTATGTATGCGGATGATTCAACGATTTACACATCAGCCTCAACAGCCAATGAATTAAATACGGTTCTAAAGGCAGAGTTGCAATCAGTGATGGAATGGATAAAGAATAACAAACTAGTTCTAAACATATCAAAGACAAGTAGCATCATTTTCGGTTCAAACCATACTCTAAGAACGAACCCAGTCTTGAAACTTTTGATAAGTGATGTGGTAATTAATCAAGTCCAGGAGACTAAACTCCTAGGGGTAACATTAGACAGTAAATTGTCATGGTCACACCATATAAACAATATAGTAGTGAAAATGGGAAGAGGGATTTCTGTTGTTAAAAGATGTGCTCATTTGTTACCACTAAATTCTATCAAACAGGTAATTCAAGCTCTGGTTTTGTCAAATCTTGACTATTGTCCTGCAGTATGGTCGAATGTAACAACGAATAAACTGAAAAAATTACAAATGGTACAAAACAAAGCAGCACGTATAGCGCTTCGCTGTGAGTACAGAACTAATGTTGCAGCGATGCACAGTTGTTTAACTTGGTTACTTGTCAAACATAAATTACTCTGCTCACTCCTTGTATTCACTAGGAATATTCTTGTTACAAAGATCCCCTCAATTTTATATAACAATTTATCAATAAGTCTTGACAGACACAACCATTCCACCAGACATGCTTCTGCACGAGGTTTTACACTTCCAAAAGTGAGGTCGAATGCAATGAAGCGAACTGTCATGTTCCGTGGTATGCAGGAATGGAACTCTCTTCCCAGACATGTTAAGCAGGAGAATAGTAAATGCCGTTTCAAAATCGTGGTAAAACAACATTTTCAACCAAAGAAATTGACATTCCCTAATAGATAGTGTGTACGTAAATGAAAATGTATGTTCTGATATTTTTATCTTGTATTATGAATTTGATTAGGGTTTTAATTGTTGTTTTAATTGTCTGTATGACATGTAAATGTTGTGAGTGTATAAGGGTTTTTATTGTTGTTTTAATGGTCTGTATGTCATGTAAATGGTATGAGTGTATAAGGGTTTTTATTGTTGTTTTAATTGTCTGTATGACATGTAAATGTTGTGAGTGTATACGTCTGTAACTGTATTTTATGTGTTATGGACCCCAGGAAGAATAGCCCCAGCACTGCTGTGGCTAATGGGGATCCAAATAAACTTAAACTTAAAGGCCCCCTGCTCGGGTTCGAACCCAGGACCTTCTTGCTGTGAGGCACCAGTGCTAACCACTGTGCCACTGTGCCGCCCATGAAAAAAGGCTGATAAGCAGCATCGAGGGGGTTTTGAGGTGGAGAGAGAAGCATGTGTGTACCGAACACCGCCATCATTAAATACAGAAATAATTGTTGATTGTATAATGGTCTTCCTACTGGCATGATTTATCGGTAAGCAGACAAATTTGCTATGAAAAACACCCCGCTTGCCATCCCCACGCCGTCGCTTTGCCTCTAATCAAAAAAGCCGGAGGAGGCCTAATAAATTGCTAGCAGGCGACGCTGCCATCGAATGAGGACTCGGAGATGTAATCATTTCACATGTGAAACCAATGAAACTTGTAAAAAACAATGATTGTGACAGGAGGCCTGCTGCGATATGATAAATAGAGGGAGACGGTCCTGAACAGATTAATGCTATATATCAGTATCTCTCCAGGGGTGTTTCTGTGGTAATGGCTCCAACAATATTGCACTTGATTCCCAACATAATACATATCCATTAGTGGATACGTAGTGGAGTGTTCAGCATACACTGTGATGGTGTTTGGACACGTTGGATGATTAGGGACCCCAGTTATGATTGACAAGCTGTGGTATTATGAAGCATTACCGACAGATCTCTCTGGAAATATGGAGGGGTATAAGGCTACAGTCTATACTCTGCGCAAGGCCGTAAAGCTGGCTAAGAGGACATACGCTGGCAAGATGGAGGCACAAATGGCCCAGAACGACACAAGAGGTTTATTTGATATTTGCATACAGGTCAAACAGGTCCACTGACGATGCGGTCTCTCAGGTACTTCACAACACCCTCTCTCACCTAGACAGCCAGAAGGGGGGTGTTACGACCCTGGCTCAAAGGCACGCAACCTATGTACAAAACCGACACCAAAAACCTGTGTTAACCCAAAAGACTACTTTAACCATGAAATACTGATACTAACTAAAGAAACAAGAATAGAAGAATGAGATAACTATCTGTTTAACCCCACACTCCTCTAACCACAGCACCTGCATGTGTGACTCAAGGGCTGGTTTTAAAGCTGCCAGCAGGTAACCAATCAGCACTAATTAGCTAATTAGCAGCCCTCACCTGCATGCCCAGTGACACAGCAGTAATCAGGCAGTGACACAGGAGTGATCAGGCTCATGGTACATAACACCTCCCCCACCAAACTGGTTGCCCAAGAGGCAACCACTATACATCAACCCATAAACAAAAAACAAAAAACAACTGTGACCCACTAGTTGTCAGGGCCACTACCACAACAACGATAACGGGCACCACAATCACCGGTACTATGACCGTGAGAGGGCGTCTGCCAGCACGTTGTCCCTCCCACGAATGTGGCGAATATCCAAGTTATACGCTTGGAAGAACAAACTCCATCGCATCAAACGATGGTTCGAGTTCACCATACTGCGAAGAAAAACCAAAGGGTTATGGTCTGTATACACAACAAGGGGTAAACTGGACGACCCAACGTAAACATCAAAATGGTTCAAGGCAAGAACCAAAGCGAGCGCCTCCTTCTCTATAGTAGAGTAGTGCAGTTGATGCCTGTCAAACTTTTTAGAAAAGTAGCACACCGGGTGCTCCACCTCTAATGCATCCTCCTGCAGGAGGACGGCTCCAGCACCGAGGTCACTAGCATCCACTGCCAACTTTAATGGCAGCTGAAAATCAGGAGCTGACAGAACGGGAGCACTAATCAGAATACCCTTGATGCTCTCAAAAGACTGTTGACAAGTCTCAGTCCACACGAAAGGTACCTTAGGACTGAGCAGATTAGTCAGAGGGGCAGCAACAGAAGCAAAGTTCCTACAGAAACTCCTATAGTACCCTGCCATACCTAGGAAGCGATTCAACTCCCGCCTGGTGATGGGAGCAGGGAAGCCCACTATAGCCTCCACCTTAGCTGCAATGGGGCACACATGCCCACGTCCAACCACCTTACCCAGGTAGGTAACCGTGGCCTGTCCAAATTCACATTTTGCAAGGTTAACTGTCAAGTTAGCATCACCCAACCGCTTGAACACTTCCGCCAGATGCTCCACATGTTGTGACCAAGAGGAACTGTGGATAACCAGGTCATCCAGATATGCCTCACAGAACGCTACCCCGGCCAGGACCTTGTTCACTAGCCGCTGAAATGTCGCTGGGGCATTCCGCATGCCAAAGGCCATCACTGTATACTGGCAGAAACTCTCTGGTGTGACAAAAGCGGATATCTCACGTGCTCGCGGAGTAAGCGGAACCTGCCAGTATCCCTTTAGCAAATCCAATTTACTTACAAAGGCTGCCGAACCCACCCGATCGATACAGTCATCCATCCGAGGAAGAGGGTACGAGTCTGGCTTGGTTACTGCATTAACTTTACGGAAGTCAGTACAGAACCGATGAGTGCAGTCTGGCTTATCAACAAGCAGGCAGGGGGAGCTCCATGCACTAGAACTGGGCTCCGCAATGCCATGTCTCACCATATAGTCTACTTCCTTACTCAAGATCCGTCGTTTTTCCGGATTCACCCTGTAGGCATGTTGCTTAATTGGCCTGCACTACCAACATCAATGTCATGCTCGAGTACATTAGTACGACTACGGACATCAGCAAACAAACGTATATGCTGTCTAAGTAGGCGCACAACATCCGTACGCTCAGGAAGTGGCAAGTACGACAGGTGTGAGTCCAAGTCACCTAGTATCTGGGTATTTGGCAACCTGCCCTGAGAAATCTCCCTCGACACAGAACAGTCGGCTACAATAGGAGATGCAGAAATCGTTAGAACAGCCACAGGCTTGACCTCTGACTGGTCAATCTGAGCCCTATCATTGTACGCCTTCAACATATTGACGTGACATAATCTACTCTTGCGCCTGCGGTCGGGAGTCTTAATCAAGTAGTCGACCTCACCAACTTTGCGCTCAATGGAGTATGGCCCACTGTATTTAGCCTGTAATGCAGAACCAAGAATAGGCGAGAGAACCAACACCTTGTATCCCGGTGAGAACACCCTATGTCGGGCCCGCTTATCATACCACACCTACATTTTTCCTTGGGCCACCTTTAGGTTCTCTTTCGCTAGTTCACATGCTCTACTAAGCTTAAGCCTGAAGTTACACACATAGTCCAGCAAATTAGTAGAGGAAGGAGTCTGGTCAGCCAACCACTTTTCCTTCAGCAGTTTCAAAGGACCCCTCACTGTGTGGCCGAACACCAGCTCAGCCGGGCTGAATCCAAGAGACTCCTGGGTTACCTCCCTAGCAGCATCATCCCAGTCTTTTTCAAACTCTGTACAATATGCCCGCAGCATTGTTTTGATAGTCTGGTGGAATCTCTCCAGCGCCCCCTGGGACTCTGGATGGTAGGCAGAGGAAGGGCAATGCTGGATAGACAACTGTTGGAGGACCTGAGCAAAGAGACGGGACATGAAATTAGACCCTTGATCTGACTGAATAACTTTTGGCAGGCCAAAACCAGAGCTTTGGATATAGCTGGGGCTGTGATCTGGCGTAGAGGAATGGCTTCAGGGAAACGGGTCGCTGCACACATAATAGTCAGAAGGTACTGGTTCCCTGTCTTAGTTCGAGGGAGGGGACCAACACAGTCAATGAGGATCCGCTCAAAAGGTTCCCCAACAGCAGGAATAGGCTGCAGAGGAGCCTGAGGAATCTTCTGGTTCGGTTTACCAACAACCTGACACACATGGCACGAGCGGCAATATTGTGCCACATCTGACTTTAAACCAGGCCAACAAAAATTACTTAGCACACGATCATAAATCTTTCTGACTCCCATGTGACCAGCAAGATCATGATCATGTGCTAGATGCAGTATATCAGGACGATACACGGCTGGAACAACAATCTGAAACACACTGCCCCAGTCATCCAGACTGGACAGGTTAGGTGGTGTCCACTTTCTCATGAGCACGTCATTGCTAACAAAGTATCCTTGAGACGTATCCATCATTGCATCCTCTAAAACCGCCTCTTCAAAGAGGGACGACAAGAAGACATCCTTGTTTTGCTCTAGTACCAACTGCTCATGAGACGGTATCACCTTACCAAAACCCTCATCAGGGCCACTTGGAGAGTTTGAAACTCTGTGTATTCGAGTGTGCGTCGATTATATAGGTCCGGGCAGACTTTTCCTTGATGAGCGGTTATAACACATGGATTTATAAGAATCAAACACTTCCTATTCATGTTCTTTAGTGGATTATGTTGCCGACACAATCGACATCAATACTTGGAATGGTGATCAGATAATTGGAATATTCTTTTTGGGGTACATCCTAGTCAAGGTAAGGGCTATATGGTATCAATCTTTCGTTGATCCAAGAATTCCTTCATTGCGATCGGAGCGTATGTGTGTAATGTACTGTGTAACGTATTCCATTGGTGACGATCAAAGCATAAAAAAACTACCCCCCCCCCCCACCCTTTCATGAATTCAGATTTTATTTGAGAATAGTAGCTAGTCCAGGCAAGAAACAACAACGTTTTTAGTGATTTGCGCGTATTGCTGCATAGCGTCGTTTTCTGGGATTAGACAGGATTATTCTAAAACTGCTTTTATACCACGGTATAAAACAGGAATGTGTTATAAGATTATGGTCTGTTCCTTTAAGAGGGAGGTACCCACGCATACAGGTCAGCTACGCAAGGAGTGAATAGATGAGACAGACTGTGTGTACACAGGAACAACAGAAGCAGGTAGCTTGTTGTGACATATGTAACGTTAATCAACAGCATGATATGAAGAATACAATGGAAATAAATGCACAGTCCTGAAGATAACGGTTTCCAGTGGTTTATTGTCACCACCACACATCAAGAGGGAATTACCCCGAAGTCCGGACAGTACGTTAATAAGTACGTGACTGTAAATGACCACTTCGGCCCTAGAGTGAAGAGAACACTCTCCTGGGCCCTGTTTCTTGTACGTGGTTCAACTAAGTCGATCAAGATGTCATTATCCAGCTTCAGTTAACCCGATGTTTGAAGCCGGGATTTTCCTGTTCCACGAAGGTGGATTCAGTCTCGTTAACTCAAGCCAGACTTGCGACTCAGGCTAAATGCGCGCGGCCGCTTTAGGTGAAAAGCCAGCACGTATCGATGGCAGAGATCCTGATTCTCTAACGGCATTGATTGATTAATTGATTTAAGACTTTATTGACAGATTGCAATACGGCTCAATCGCCTCGCCGACAAGTTAAATGCGTTATCTATAGGCTAATTTTAAGTCCCTCATTACCTCAATCAATCAGATTATATTTCTTTAAATGTGCCTGCTGGATTGAATAATCAAATGAGATCTTGTGTAACGGATGTTCTGTCCGTGTTCTCCTTTCCTGCGTTGTGTTCTTTGTGTGAGAGGCTTATGGATGAGTCGGCACACATGGACACTGTTCAATCATTTATTTGATGGTCTTCAATGGAGGCCACCTGTATGAAATGGGTGGTCGAAATACCACAAAAGGAATAGCGTCAACATGTGTTCACTCGTCAAGTCTCCCACGTTGAATGCTTGTTGCAACTGCATTACATTACACAATAAATCGACATCTTAAGGCACACATACCTGTATGAAATGGGTGGTCGAAATACCACAAAAGGAATAGCGTCAACATGTGTTCACTCGTCAAGTCTGTTGACAAAGAACAACCAATTGACTATATTGCACGGTGAAATACACCGTCTAAAACCTCCAATTGTGCATATAACCTAACCACACCATTCATTACAACACTATTGAGTCATTATCATTTGTTTACATTGAATTCTTATACAAAATATATATACAACAGAGTAATACATAAAAGTGCTGCGCGCTACAATAGTCAAACGTACCTCCCACGTTGAATGCTTGTTGCAACTGAACCCCCAAACCGGAAAAGGTTGCTTCTATCATCGCGCTAATAATTGACCCGGAAGGCGAAACTCTCGAATGTGAACTTTCTCAAGTTACGTTCAAATAAAAGTGCCTTTGGTATAAAGAAATAATAAATAATAATAACCACTTGGAGACATTTGTAAAAGGATTTGGTGACATTTCAATCCTTAATAAAATAATAAACAATGTCCAATTGACCTGGTTACATTCACCCCTCCTGAAATTTCACCAACATCCTGTGTCAGCAGAGCAAGGGGGACATACAAAGAGAAAAAAAATATATAGGTAGTCTATCACTGACCCAAACTGGCACAAGATACAAGGACCCAGTCCCCTAGTCGACTCAAAAGTCACCCCCAAAAGAGGTTCAGAGAATAAAAAAGATTGATCAAGTCTCAGAATTCCCTTAGACCAGCACGACGCCTGATACGCCACACCATTCTTGGCACTTATTAAAGAAATGATAGACACCTAAGAAAAAAAATTATCTGACCGGGTATCTAGTGCTCCAGGCTCTAGCTCCATCCCTCACACTCGTTCCTGAGCTATCACTCCTGCAACAGGAGGTATCTAGCATCTGAGTGTATAGAGAAAAAAACAGAAATCCCCACTAACACCCACTGGCTCCAAATAAAAATACATACTGGGTCTCTAGTGCTCCAGGCTCCAGCTCCATCCCTCACACTCGTACCTGAGCTATCACTCCTGCAACAGGAGGTATCTAGCATCTGAGTATCGAGAGGAAACAGAATCCCACACTAAGGTAGAAAAAAAAACTGGAATACTCAATACTGTAGTAGAAAAAAACTTGGATGAATGAAATAATTATATTGCAATAATGGATTGACCAAACAGATCAATAACATTCACATTATGTACAATGACGATAACTAAATTTCCTACACATTCAATCGTAACATTATTTACATGACTTTTTTCTTTCTTTTTCCACTATTCCAATTGTCCATGTCCATGTCAGCCCAATCAGTGAACTGCACACTAAACCGTTCATCAGCCCACTGGCTTACCTGGGCGCGGTCCATGGAACCACCTGACATTTTTGCTCCTTTCTTCAAAAAAAAAAAAAAAAAGTTTATCACCGGCCACTAGATGGCAGCGTCTCACCACTGATGAATTGATGAGGCTGTGTTGGTTGACTGGAGGCAGCTCCCCGGTGAACGATTTGATAACGTTCTCCTTTCTTTGATCTTTATCCGGGTCACGGCACCAATGTAACGGATGTTCTGTCCGTGTTCTCCTTTCCTGCGTTGTGTTCTTTGTGTGAGAGGCTTATGGATGAGTCGGCACACATGGACACTGTTCAATAATTTATTTGATGGTCTTCAATGGAGGCCACCTGTATGAAATGGGTGGTCGAAATACCACAAAAGGAATAGCGTCAACATGTGTTCACTCGTCAAGTCTCCCACGTTGAATGCTTGTTGCAACTGCATTACATTACACAATAAATCAACATCTTAAGGCACACATACCTGTATGAAATGGGTGGTCGAAATACCACAAAAGGAATAGCGTCAACATGTGTTCACTCATCAAGTCTGTTGACAAAGAACAACCAATTGACTATATTGCACGGTGAAATACACCGTCTAAAACCTCCAATTGTGCATATAACCTAACCACACCATTCATTACAACACTATTGAGTCATTATCATTTGTTAACATTGAATTCTTATACAAAATATATATACAACAGAGTAATACATAAAAGTGCTGCGCGCTACAATAGTCAAACGTACCTCCCACGTTGAATGCTTGTTGCAACTGAACCCCCAAACCGGAAAAGGTTGCTTCTATCATCGCGCTAATAATTGACCCGGAAGGCGAAACTCTCGAATGTGAACTTTCTCAAGTTACGTTCAAATAAAAGTGCCTTTGGTATAAAGAAATAATAAATAATAATAACCACTTGGAGACATTTGTAAAAGGATTTGGTGACATTTCAATCCTTAATAAAATAATAAACAATGTCCAATTGACCTGGTTACACTTGCTAGCGAAAATAATTAGTTAACTGTTATACAGAATTACGATACGGCTCTCTTACCCATTGATTGATGTATAGTCAATCTTTAACTTATCTCCAATGTGGTCTAACGGGTTGTTCTTTTGACTTTCACACAGACGACCGGGGTTCGAGACCCTAGTCGTCTCCTTCTTTTTGCAATATAGGAATAATTCAATTTGGTGCACGTTGAGAGCTATATAAAGAATGACATCCTCAATGCATGTAGATTTATAATATTTTAACTTAAAACCAGGCTACTTTGGCGTATAATCATTAATATTATATTCAAAAAAATCATATTGGAAACACCGGGTTTTGAACCCCGGTCGCTGGGTTGGCAGGCTTGAGCACTACCGCTGCACCACTGTGCCAGATGGGATAAACTCATTGTTTATACATTAATGAACGAGAGACCCGTGTTTAGAATATCCTTTGTTTTGAATGAAGTTTATCTCTTTATCCTCATTCATTAATGTGATGTCAACGGCTCATTCAATTTCTCAAATCCGTCAAACAGCGCATCTCATCAGACATCTTAATCCCAGTTACAATTAAAATAACCACATAATGTGTACATCGCACGAGCGAGCGCCACCGTCGCCACGGTATATATAACGTGCATTATTTAGGACAAAGTGAATTTAGTATCAGCATTTTGGGTCTATTTTACATTTCAAAAGCCCCCTCTGGAAGAATGGAGCACAAAAACGTAATTCAGAATGGTATAAAGCAGATCCTAGACTGTGGGAATAATTTCAGGAAACGCGCTGTCACTTTCTTTGCGGGGGCGTGGCTGTGCTTCATCGGGCTAACTTGAACTTAAACCCTGCTTTCGACCAGGCTCAAACTTTTGGATCTGTTGTCATGGTGATTTGGAAAATCCACGTACAGGGAACCGGAAAGTCCGGCTAACTCAGTTATCCAGTTAAAGTTATCCGGCTAACTCAGTTATCCAGGTACAAGAAACAGGGCCCAGTACTCTTACTAAGGTTCGAGTTAACACGGAAAAAGGTAACATTGGGGGCTCGACCGGGATCAAGGGGGTAGCCAATCACAGGTGCAGTGGTAAGTAGTGGTCCACCACAACCCAAGGTCAGCACGCTGGGACTACAGAGATATTGTTGAGGAGGTGGAGGTTGCTTATGGCCCATCATCAGAGTATGCAGTGGCTGTTGCCATCGAGTTAAGGCAACGAATCCGCCTGCCAGGTGAGGCACTACACATCTTGAGGGACGACATATATGAGAAAGTGTATATTGCATACGCTGACCGTTCTGAAAAGGAGCAGGATGCAATCAGTGTTGAGGTGTTCACTAATGCTATGGGGGACGCCAACATTATTCAGAAGCTCCTAGAAGACCGACCTCGAACATTAGCCCAAGCTTACGACATTGCTCGTCGTTATGAAACTACCAGGAGAGCAGCTACCAGCGTTGCACAGCTCATGCAGACTGGAGCACGGAATGTAGCTGAGCGGAGAACCAGAATGGCTATGGTGCGCGATTATGCCCACTCTGATGAAGCTGAGGGAAATAATGGAGCACCACCAGCACCCACAAAGCAGAACCAGAACCACCCCGTGCAATACAAACAAAGGAGACAAAAAGATACAAATTGGGATAGCATCCGCTGTCACAACTGCTCGGGTATTGGACACATGTGGCGTAATTGCCACTCACTAACAAACCCAACTAAGCTGCAGGCGGACACAGTTTCGAATGTCTCCAAAAACCAAAATGCACGCAGAGGGTCCAGTGGTAAAGGTGAGAGCCCAGAAATGTGTATCCACCTGCTGATGTATGACATGGAGCTTTGTGCCATCTTAGACTCTGGGGCAGGGAGAAATGTGCTGCCTTTGCGATACTATAATTCTATCCACCCTGAGGTCAGGCCACCTATCCAGCCATCAACTGTACAGTCCTTGCATGGCATTGGTCCTGGGAATGTCCCTGCCTTGGGTGAAGCTCACTTAGCTGTTCAGATTGGCAGCCAGACTGTGGGTGTAGATTTCATACTTGCCGACCTGCCAAGCGGTGCTGAGGCCATCCTGGGCCATCCATTTTTAGAGCAGTCAAGAGCACATCTGGACTTTGGCAACCGAAAGATTGTGTTGTTCGGTGAAAAAATACAGTACCATACTTCCATCCGGACAGCAGGCCGAGAGCACATGCAGTAAGAGTAGCTCGCACCACAGTTCTAGCACCAGGACGTGAGTACATTATACCGGGAAATGCTCATTTCCGGACCCCTGTGAAAGGAGAGGTGCTGCTATGCCCTACAAAAGGCTTTGTTGAGAAGCACCGATTGCTGGTGGCCCGGGTCTTAGTAGGAGCCCAGCCCAGTAAGGAGAGGCAGTTAAATCATTTTGTGTCCTGTACTGTGCAGGACAGTGATGCAACAGTAGCAGGACAGTGGATCACAGTGATGTAGCAGGACAGTGGATCACAGTGATTAAACAGTAGCAGGACAGTGATGTAGCAGGACAGTACATCACAGTGATGTAGCAGGACAGTACATCACAGTGATGTAGCAGGACAGTGGATCACAGTGATGTAGCAGGACAGTGGATCACAGTGATGTAGCAGGACAGTGATGTAGCAGGACAGTGGATCACAGTGATGTAGCAGGACAGTGGATCACAGTGATGTAGCAGGACAGTGCATCACAGTGATGTAGCAGGACAGTACATCACAGTGATGTAGCAGGACAGTACATCACAGTGATGTAGCAGGACAGTACATCACAGTGATGTAGCAGTACAGTGGATCACAGTGATGTAGCAGGACAGTACATCACAGTGATGTAGCAGTACAGTGGATCACAGTGATGTAGCAGGACAGTGCATCACAGTGATGTAGCAGGACAGTGCATCACAGTGATGTAGCAGGACAGTGCATCACAGTGATGTAGCAGGACAGTGATGTAGCAGGACAGTACATCACAGTGATGTAGCAGTACAGTGGATCACAGTGATTTAGCAGGACAGTGCATCACAGTGATGTAGCAGTACAGTGGATCACAGTGATGTAGCAGGACAGTCCATCACAGTGATGTAGCAGGACAGTGATGTAGCAGGACAGTGGATCACAGTGATGTAGCAGGACAGTACATCACAGTGATGTAGCAGGACAGTGATGTAGCAGGACAGTGGATCACAGTGATGTAGCAGGACAGTACATCACAGTGATGTAGCAGGACAGTACATCACAGTGATGTAGAAGGACAGTGCATCACAGTGATGTAGCAGGACAGTACATCACAGTGATGTAGCAGGACAGTACATCACAGTGATGTAGCAGGACAGTGCATCACAGTGATGTAGCAGTACAGTGGATCACAGTGATGTAGCAGTACAGTGATGTAGCAGGACAGTGGATCACAGTGATGTAGCAGGACAGTACATCACAGTGATGTAGCAGGACAGTGATGTAGCAGGACAGTGGATCACAGTGATGTAGCAGGACAGTGGATCACAGTGATGTAGCAGGACAGTACATCACAGTGATGTAGCAGGACAGTGCATCACAGTGATGTAGCAGTACAGTGGATCACAGTGATGTAGCAGTACAGTGATGTAGCAGGACAGTGGATCACAGTGATGTAGCAGTACAGTGGATCACAGTGATGTAGCAGGACAGTACATCACAGTGATGTAGCAGGACAGTGATGTAGCAGGACAGTGGATCACAGTGATGTAGCAGGACAGTACATCACAGTGATGTAGCAGGACAGTGATGTAGCAGGACAGTGGATCACAGTGATGTAGCAGGACAGTACATCACAGTGATGTAGCAGGACAGTGATGTAGCAGGACAGTACATCACAGTGATGTAGCAGGACAGTACATCACAGTGATGTAGCAGGACAGTGATGTAGCAGGACAGTACATCACAGTGATGTAGCAGGACAGTGATGTAGCAGGACAGTGGATCACAGTGATGTAGCAGGACAGTGGATCACAGTGATGTAGCAGGACAGTACATCACAGTGATGTAGCAGGACAGTGCATCACAGTGATGTAGCAGTACAGTGGATCACAGTGATGTAGCAGTACAGTGATGTAGCAGGACAGTGGATCACAGTGATGTAGCAGGACAGTACATCACAGTGATGTAGCAGGACAGTGATGTAGCAGGACAGTGGATCACAGTGATGTAGCAGGACAGTGGATCACAGTGATGTAGCAGGACAGTACATCACAGTGATGTAGCAGGACAGTGATGTAGCAGGACAGTGGATCACAGTGATGTAGCAGGACAGTACATCACAGTGATGTAGCAGGACAGTGATGTAGCAGGACAGTACATCACAGTGATGTAGCAGGACAGTACATCACAGTGATGTAGCAGGACAGTGATGTAGCAGGACAGTACATCACAGTGATGTAGCAGGACAGTACATCACAGTGATGTAGCAGGACAGTGCATCACAGTGATGTAGCAGTACAGTGGATCACAGTGATGTAGCAGGACAGTACATCACAGTGATGTAGCAGGACAGTACATCACATTGATGTAGCAGGACAGTACATCACAGTGATGTAGCAGGACAGTACATCATAGTGATGTAGCAGTACAGTGGATCACAGTGAAATAGCAGGACAGTGCATCACAGTGATGTAACAGGACAGTGCATCACAATGATGTAGCAGGACAGTTAAAGGTGTATTCCACCCAAATGGTTAGCAGGACAGTGCAGGACAGTGCATCACAGTGATGCAACAGTAGCAGGACAGTGTATAGTGGTAAAATGGCTGCAGCCTGCAGGATAGTGGTAAAAGGCTGCAGGACAGTGATAAAATGGCTGCAGGACAGTTAAAGGTGTATTCCACCCAAATAGTGTTAAAGGTTATAACCCAAATGTGTCTTCCCTGAATGATTTTAAAGGTGTATTCCACCCAAATGGTTCTAATACCCAAATGTGTCTTCCCCGAATCATTTTAAAGGTGTATTCCACCCAAATGGTTTTAAAGGTTCTAATACCCAAATGTGTCTTCCCAGAATAATTTTAAAGGTGTATTCCACCCAAATTGTCTTAAAGGTTCTAATACCCAAATGTGTCTTCCCCGAATAATTTTAAAGGTGTATTCCACCCAAATGGTTTTAACGGTTCTAATACCAAAATGTGTCTTCCCCGAATAATTTTAAAGGTGTATTCCACCCAAATGGTTTTAAAGGTTCTAATACCAAAATGTGTCTCCCCCGAATCATTTTAAAGGTGTATTCCACCCAAATGGTTTTAAAGGTTCAAATACCCAAATGTGTCTTCCCCGAATAATTTTAAAGGTGTATTCCACCCAAATTGTCTTAAAGGTTCTAATACCCAAATGTGTCTTCCCCGAATAATTTTAAAGGTGTATTCCACCCAAATGGTTTTAAAGGTTCTAATACCAAAATGTGTCTTCCCCGAATCATTTTAAAGGTGTATTCCACCCAAATGGTTTTAAAGGTTCTAATACCAAAACACCCCGAATCATTTTAAAGGTCTATTCCACCCAAATGGTTTTAAAGGGTCTAATACCCAAATGTGTCTTCCACGAATAATTTTAAAGGTGTATTCCACCCAAATGGTTTTAAAGGTTATAATACCCAAATGTGTCTTCCACGAATAATTTTAAAGGTGTATTCCACCCAAATGGTTTTAAAGGTTCTAATACCAAAATGTGTCTTCCCCGAATAATTTTAAAGGTGTATTCCACCCAAATGGTTTTAAAGGTTCTAATACCCAAATGTGTCTTCCCCGAATCATTTTAAAGTGTATTCCACCCAAATGGTCTTAAAGGTTCTAATACCCAAATGTGTCTTCCCCGAATCATTTTAAAGGTGTATTCCACCCAAATGGTTTTAAAGGTTCTAATACCCAAATGTGTCTTCCCGAATCATTTTAAAGGTTTATTCCACCCAAATGGTTTTAAAGGTTCGAATACCCAATTGTGTTATGGTGTCTTCCCCAAATCCTTTTAAAGCTTATAACCCCAAATAGTTTGAATGAATAAATGAATGAAATGGGACTATGAAGTCTTTATTTGTAACACATGTGAGATGGGCAGCACACACGCATTCCTTTGGGGGGGTTGCCATTGAAATGTCATCTGCGCTTGACCCATCCTGTCATCCTTCATCCTGTCGTGGGTCCGCTCCAATACAATACCTTGCCAATCCAAGTGCTCCTGTTCATCTTCATCAGGGACGTGACAGCATTAGCGATCAGTTCTGCATGTTTTTCCATTCTTTCGTTTTTATTTTTATATGTGTATTCCCACAAATAGCTTTAAAGGTGTATTCATCCCAAATGTTTCTAAAACTTTATTCCACCCAAAGTTAAAATACTACTTCATGTTCAACTCCTAAAGGTATATATGCTTGAATTACATTCAAGTAATCTCATGACTTCCAGCTTGCTAGCCCATACAATTCCTTCAGGAAAATGTTTGCTGTTTTAAGGAATGACAGGTGACAACTCAATAGTAAAAAACTTTAATTTAACATGAAACATCATAAAGACCTCCCAAAAAATCCTCGGTCTCCCCCTGCCCACACTGGATGACATATTAAGAACATGCTGCCTCCGCAGATCTAGCAGCATCCTGAAGGATGAAACGCACAAAATCGTTCTAAATGTGTATGTGTCCGGGACATCTACTACTGTTCGATACAACAGAGAATTACTTCTCCGGATCCGCGACGATGTTCGGGAAGTTTCCCACGTTAATCCCGAGCTCAGATGCAGGGACTTCGCTGCATGTCCCTCGGCAGGTGACGGGAGCCGTCAAAGACGCAGACACCGGGGCAGGCGAGGCGGGGTGCTTGTCAAACTCCACGAGCGCCCTTTCAAGCCTCCACTGCCTTCCATCTACCTGGCGAACATGCAGTCCTGCCGCCGGGATTCGATGTGTTTCGCTCAGACCGACTGAAGGAATGTACCGGCAAAACCAAAGGAGGAGGGATCTGTCTTCTTGTGAATGAAAAGTGGTGTACCGATACTACGGTCATGAACAAGACCTGCAATACTAATCTTGAATGCCTAGTCATTAAATGTCGCCCCTTTTATCTCCCTAAAGAATTCCCAGCCATCTTTCTTATTGCTGTTTATATACACCCTCAGTGTATTTTTAGCATTTGTCCTTTTTATACTGTCTGTGTTTTTACATATTTTTCCTGTACTGTTTACACAGTGTTTGCTCATGTACCCGTATTCCAATGTGGATTCGTCCATACATGGCAATCAAAATCTTTGACTTGACTTTTTTTTACTTTGACTTGACCCCTCTCACCACCTCTTCTCCCTGTTGCCATCTGGGAGGCGATAGGCCTACAGGGCCTTCAATGCCCGCACCTCGAGGATGCAGAACAGCTTCTTCCCAAGAACCATCACTGAACTGAACAATCACCCCCACCCCCCCCCCCCCCTATTGCGACCACATCTACATCTACCATGTAGCAGCATTCTACTTCTACCTCCTGAGCCACTGTTGCCCACCATCTGTCTATCTGTGGGGCGGCATGGCTCAGGGGTAGAGCGGGTTGTCCAATGATCCAAGGGTTGGTGGTTCGAATCCCGCTCAAACCCATGTCCATCCCACTGCCGTTGTGTCCTTGGGCAAGACACTTAACCTACTTGCCTCGTATGAATGTGTATGCATATGAATGAATGTTGGTGGTGGTCCGAGGGGCCGTAGGCGTTGATTATTCGCCACGCTTCCGTGAGTCTGCCTCAGGGCAGCTCTGGCTGCAATTGTAGCTTACCACCACCGGTATGACTGTGTATGAACGAATAATGGACTCTGTGAAGCGCTCTGGGTCAGTGAAGAGCGCTATATAAATCCAAGTCATTATTATTATTATTATTATTATTATTATTGTAAGAGCCGCATTCAAGCTTATTTGTTTTGATTAATTCTGAATCTGTATTAATACATTTCTCTGTTTCAGTGAGTGGGGCGCTTTGCTCAGGTGAATGGGGCGGGGCTAACGCTATAAGCCACAGGTGCGGCGTGTGACGGGAGAGCAGCAGGCAGCAGCAATACTGTCATTGACACGCAACGCAGACACAACCTTTTTGTTACTAAGATTATTAGGATCTCTTGTTTTATTTTTATGTACGATATTGTTTTCATATTTTGTTCTTGCTGGACCATTAAAAGAGCAAAAGGAACAACAAAAACGTGCAGTGGTTTCTGTTCTGCGACTGCGAGTCTGACACTGCTTCCCAACCTACAAGTGGAAGATTCAAATAGGTTATAGGACAAACCTGTTTGGATTTTGGCCACTACATCAAGTCAATGACACGCTGCGGTTAAAGAGCACGGATTATTGGAGGATCACAGGGATCCGAAGGAACGAAAAAGGATTGGAGGATCAAACGGGTCCAAATTGGAACGAAAAGCGCCGGCCCGACGCGCGGCTACAAACAGAGGAAACGCCGGCCTGACGGCTGTAAACAAGCAAACAAACAAATAATTGAGGTATGTGTTTGCAAAAACCAACGCCAAATGAATAATTATTCGTTTGGAATAAATGCATGGATTATCACTAAACAAACTTCGCCTCTGATAACGATGTTTATGGACAGTGAATATTTTATTTTGTGCTGGTGACATATCATGCCATGGATAAAAAGAGCAGCCAAGGAAACGCCGCCCTGGCGTGCGGCTGTAACCAAACAAACAATTGAGAAAGACAAGGATAATGAAATAACCAGCCACTGTTGAAGACCTTTTGGATTCATTTGTTTGTTTATTCTGAATTAAAATGGCGAGTTCAGACGCCCGTTAATGACATGGATGAGGCGCAGCTGCGCGCATCGAGACAAGGAAACGCCGGCCTGGCGTGCGGCTGTAACCAAACAAACAATTGAGAAAGACAATGATAATGAAATAACCAGCCACTGTTTCTAAACACGTTGAAGACCTTTTGGATTTATTTATTTGTTTATTCTGAATTAAAATGGCGAGTTCAGATAAGGCAGACCTGCCCGTTAATGACATATGAGGCGCAGCTGCGCGCATCCAAATAGGATGGCAGACACACGCTCAACGAGGTCTCACTCTTCCTCCCACCACTCCTCCTCTTCCTCAACATTACGCATCAACGCGGAGGCAGAGAGACAATATTTATTGGCTAAAGCTTCTATGTTACAAGAAAAACATGCCATTGAAGAACAGGAACAAATGTTAAAAAAAAAGAGAGAAACATTAGAATTACAAGGTGAAATAGCAGCCAGCACAGCCAAAATTGACTATCTTAAAGACATTGAATTACAAAGGTGCCGCCCTGCACGGGCTGAAGCAGCAGCTACTGCGCTGGTATATTCAAAGCCAGATGTTTCAATTCATCCATATGACATAGGTGCTCCAGCTGTTAGGAGCAAGGCAGGAGCACATCACTTGCCCTTTTTTAATGTTAACGATGGTAATGCTCACAGTTGGCCCGATGCTCAGCCAGATGACATTAATGACCAGCACCAGCCCCAACTAGTGCACAATATTCGACCTGTCATGCCCATGTCACCGACGCCTCTGTCGCCTCAGTCTTCGTTTAGGAAGTTCCGGTTCCTGAGGGACCCCCCTGCCCAGTTCCCGTCCTCCACCTCGATGGTCATCAAGCGGCCCCGTACTTTCACCGACAGCCCTCTGCCACAGGCCTCGCCCCTCACTTCTCCCGCAAAAGCCGGGCCGCAAGAGAAGGACGGAGCCCACCCCTCTGCCCAACGGGAGGCGCCGCAGGTGCATTTCAGACGGGGACTTCCTGTGTCTTGGCCACATGGTTCTGAGGCCATCGCAGCAGCCAATAGGGAGGCGCCTGTTCTCACCACACCGGTCCAGAGTCCCTGTGAGGAAAAATCCAGAAGCCTGGCATCGGAGGTGAAGACCCCAGTAGACATGAAGAGGGCAGAGGACAAGACCCCAGCAGATATGAAGAGGGCAGAGGACAATACCTCAGCAGATATGAAGAGGGCAGAGGAGAAGACCCCAGCAGATATGAAGAGGGCAGAGGACAAGACCTCAGCAGGCATGAAGAGGGCAGAGGAGAAGACCCCAGCAGATATGAAGAGGGCAGAGGACAATACCTCAGCAGATATGAAGAGGGCAGAGGAGAAGACCCCAGCAGATATGAAGAGGGCAGAGGACAAGACCTCAGCAGGCATGAAGAGGGCAGAGGAGAAGACCCCAGCAGATATGAAGAGGGCAGAGGAGAAGACCCCAGCAGATATGAAGAGGGCAGAGGACAAGACCTCAGCAGGCATGAAGAGGGCAGAGGACAATACCTCAGCAGACATGAAGAGGGCAGAGGACAAGACCCCAGCAGACATGAAGAGGGCAGAGGACAAGACCCCAGCAGATATGAAGAGAGCAGAGTTATGTGGTCACATAGGGGCCGGGGATAGCCAAACAGTACTCAAGTACATTGGTAACGAGCACACTAGGAAGAATGCTCTGATGTTGACCGTCAAAAAGCGCAAAGAGCTTTCCCCAGGTCACAGCCACACCCACTCGAGCAGCCAAAAGGTGAGCACTGAGCTAGGCGCTTTCAGGACCACACTTGGTGGACAGCTCCTCACAGTGGAAGACCTCTCACAGGCAGAGAGGTCAGTCATCACCTATGTTCAAAAGCAATCCTTCCCAGTGGAAATGGCAGTGCTGGAAACCGCTCCATTCAGAGTGCAGAAGAACAGTAAGATCGATCCTATACTGGATGAAGGCCTACAAACCATCTTCTGCGAGAGATCTGACCTCTACGCCAGGACACAAGAATACATTCTGCTACTCCAAGGAAGACCGAAATGGAGCACAGTGAGAAAAAAAAGAAAAAAAACTTTAACATTGGAGATGTCGTCCTGGTAGTTGACCCAACTGCTCCACGGGGGTCGTGGCCACTAGGCAGAGTACAGGAGACCAAGCCTGATGCAGGAGGTCTGACCCGTGCAGTGAAGCTCCAGACGAAAACATCCATTATTGATAGGCCCATAGCTAAGCTATGCCGCATTCCTGGAGATTGAAGAATAACAGGTCTTCTTTCAACAGCCAAAAAGGGATGTAATGTATATACTATCTTTTTCTAAATTAATTTGTTGATTTTGTTTTTACGGCTCTCTTTATTTAGTTTGAGTAATTGATTCCTAGAGAAAACGAAGAGGGGTCCAGGGAAGATGAAGCGGGCCGGCTCAAGGACAAAAGGTTTGCCTTCAACAGGAAAGAGAGGTGAAAAGAAAAGAGAGCTGTGAGAACGTCAGAAAGTGAACTTCATCAAGAAGCGGAGGAGCCATGATGACATCAGATGTTCATATTCATTGAATCCCATAGACTGATGCATAGATATACACCCATAGACTAATACATATACATACACCCATAGACTGATGCATAGATATACACCCATAGACTAATACATATACATACACCCATAGACTGATACATATACATACACCCATAGACTGATGCATAGATATACACCCATAGACTGATGCATAGATATACACCCATAGACTAATACATAGACATGCACGCATAGACTGATACATGGAGATATACACTCATAAACTGGCTTTGCCACTTTGGATTACAGTTTTTAGTTTTTTCTGATTTGACTGACCTAGCGATCATAAAGATCCCTCCTTAAGGCTATGTGCTAGTAACCTCTGGCCCTAAGATACGGTTAAGAATGAAGAATAACAGTTCTTCTTTCAACATCAACAAGGGATGTAATGTGTATACTATATTTTTCTAAATTAATTTGTTGATAGTTTTACGGCTCTTTATTTTGTTTGAGTAATTGATTCCTAGAGAACAATTAGGGGCCGGTGTAAGAGCCGCATTCAAGCTTATTTGTTTTGATTAATTCTGAATCTGTATTAATACATTTCTCTGTTTCAGTGAGTGGGGCGCTTTGCTCAGGTGAATGGGGCGGGGCTAACGCTATAAGCCACAGGTGCGGCGTGTGACGGGAGAGCAGCAGGCAGCAGCAATACTGTCATTGACACGCAACGCAGACGCAACCTTTTTGTTACTAAGATTATTAGGATCTCTTGTTTTATTTTTATGTACGATATTGTTTTCATATTTTGTTCTTGCTGGACCATTAAAAGAGCAAAAGGAACAACAAAAACGTGCAGTGGTTTCTGTTCTGCGACTGCGAGTCTGACACTGCTTCCCAACCTACAAGTGGAAGATTCAAATAAGGTTATAGGACAAACCTGTTTGGATTTTGGCCACTACAATTATTATTATTATTATTATTATTATTATTATTATTATTATTATTATTATTATTATTATTATTATTATTATTATTATTATTATTATTATTATTATTATTATTATTATTATTATTATTATTATTATTATTATTATTATTATTATTATTATTATTATTAATAATAATAATAATAATAATAATAATAATAATTATTATTATTATTATTATTATTATTATTATTATTATTATTATTATTATTATTATTATTATTATTATTATTATTATTATTATTATTATTATTATTATTATTATTATTATTATTATTATTATTATTATTATTATCTATCTATCTATCTATCTATCTATATATTATCTTTTTGTATTTTCTAGCCGCTACTGGTGTTCCGATGAGTTCTTCTCCTTGGTATCGGTTCATGCCTTCATATTTATTCAATATATAAAGACATGCCTAAGGGAAGGAGGGACAGACATTAGTAATACAAAATAATATCATAACAATTCATAAATGATGGGCAAACAAACTATTATTATACAAACTAATTATTTGGGATGGGTATCAAATCTCTGCACATTCCAGTAACATAATGCTGCTTGCTAAATCACAGCAAAAATGTGGCAACTGATTTTGGTTCCAAGGAGAGCACATAATAAATTCCACAATTCCATGTGTGCTTACAAGTAATTAGTAGGTGTTTTTGTTACCAAATAATAAGGTATATTAACCTATAGCTTTTTAATTATAATTGTTAACATTGATCAGAATTAATGCATATACCGGTAGACAAATTCAAGTCAAGTCAAGTCAAGTCAAGTCAAATTAAATGTATAACAGCTACATTATCTATAATCCATATTTTTTATAAGATTGTAAATATTCCATTAATTTGGAACAAATAGCAAAACACAAATTCAATATCTGGAATTCAAACAATACACATTGAAATGTATTCCAACCTCTGCAATTAGTACATTGAACACGTAGTCTATCTCCATATTTTTCTTTATGCTTGGGAGAGTTTTAATGATAGTGTCTGCCAATTCTTCAGTCTAGATAGATAAAAAAGGACAAGAGTCAGATGCAAAGCATTTATCATGTTACAAGGTGTACTTATACCCAAATTAGCTTTATTCTAAAGTAGTGTTCTCAGTTCTGAAAAAGGTTTTACTGTATAAAGCATAAAATAATTCAGCAGAGCATCCCCGCCTTCCCTTGTTCGAAAAGAGGAGTATTTTTCTGGTCTTCATCCTCTTAGCAGTTGTTAGTATTGAGCTGTACTATATTGTACCCATTCTGCAATCTGTTAATACAGTTTTCAATCAATCAATCAATGTTATCCTCAATTCGTTTTTTATCCATAAAGGTATCCTTACAGCATCATAACCAAAAATGGAGTATTCAGCTTTCTTCTTAAAAAGCAGTTCCTGATGTGACGCCAACCCTGACTGCTGTAGGACCATTCTTTGAGAAATGAGGGTTCCATTTCTCAGGTCTCTATCAATTCCCTGCATGAGAACATAAAATACTATTTCAAATAAACATACCTACATTTACAAATGTACAATAGCAGTACAAAACAGTATTCTAATCATGGCAGACATGAAGAAATATTGAATTGGATCTACAATACCCTTATTTCGTCTGCAGTCAGTATTGCCACGCTGTTTCCTCTGACAGCATTTCTCAGTCTGTAAAAAAGTCAAGGATATGTTGAAAAATTATCACTGTTAGTAAGTAGACTCACACAGTCAACAGAAGAGGGTGAAACGATCCCAATCCATTGTGACAGCTTTTGACAAGGCCCCCAATATGGTAAATAGTGTGGCCATCTGACTTTGTGCAGCCTTGTGTCTATCTTTTTCAATCTAGAAAGCATCTGTCTTATGCCAGGATCAGACTACACAATATTTTTGTGTTCACCAGACACCACATCGCTGTTCTTTGATTATGTCACACTACAAGGGGTAAAGACACCCATTTGTCGTTGTTCAAATTGTGTAAAGGTCAAATCAAATCAAATCAAATTTATTTGTAAGGCCCGACAACACACGTTAATGTCCCCATGGGCCGTACACGTCTTCTTTAAACAAGTCAAGAACAGAACAAGAACACCATAAGGTCCAACAAATTTAAAATAAATGCAAATAAATGAAAGAATGCAAGCACTCCCAGACATACTCCACGCGAAGGTAAGGAAAAACTCACTAAAACCTAACAATAGGGAAAAATGCTCCACAGGCAGTGTGGAGGAGATAAACCTTAGAAGGGCCGTTCAAGGGGGGATCTCCCTTCTTAGATGTCGGTGATAGTAGTGTTGCAGACTAACAGTTGGTAAGCATGCACTCAAGTGTGTAGTGAAACACAGATCGGGCTGAATTAATGTAGTCTGATCCTGGCATCAAATGTTGTACAGCACATTTTCCAACTGAACAATGACAAATCACACAGCAAAGCAGTGGTACAACATCGGCATGTTTGGTGTGCAACGGCGAAATAATTTCAATGAACCACCAAATAAGTGAGATGATGAGCTAATCGGTCAGACCTAAACTCACCTATGTACTGGACGAATTGTCAACTGGTCACAGCCACAACTGAACAATTCTTTCACACCAGCACATTCTGTATGGATGTCTTCTTTGTACGTGCAACACTGGATCATGTGTTTTGACCTATATACACAATAAAAGAAAGAATGAATAATTAGTGATAACAAATTGTCTTTATCATCCCATCGGAAAAATCGGGTGTAGGGGGTATCTTACTCTAATTGACCGTGCATGAACACACATTGCTTCTTCTTTTCAGCCATGCATGTGGCTTTGGTGGGTTGGCTCACAGAAGATTTTATCTGCAGAAGAAAGAGAAATAGACATTTAGGTCTGTAGCAAGAACATTCAATGACTTAAAATGTCCAGCTGGTTTGATAACTGCCATGGTACACCTTTGTTCTTCAATGCATTGAGGAATTTCATTCTGGGCCTCTATATTGTACTATATTTACTAAAGATAATAATAAGCACAGTCAGCTCTGTACATATTGTCAAGCCAGAGATATGGCCCTAAACTCCAGCTCCCTGCTTTACAAAGGACTACACTGAGGTGAAATGGGGTGGGCGTACTGGGCCTTTTTATTTGTATTTGAATCAAATATGACATGCTCACACGAAGGCAATGCACAATTACAGTATATTTTCTTTTAAGTATTGTATACTTATGGTATACATATAAAATAGTATAACCTTTTTTGATGTTGTGGATCCTTTTTCCTTTGGTACAGGATCAACTCCCTAAAAGGAGAAACCATTTAACAATTTTTGGTGGTAGATTGTTTGCAAAAAGGTTGCATTTCAAAGACAAATGACAAAATGAAATAAAAATAAAAACAAACGACACACTACAATGACACTTAGAGATGCACAAGTGGGCAAAGCATGCAAGTGTTGCTCTCCCCCATCAATTATGTAAGTGGCCCACAACTGTTATTTGCTGTATGCCAATGCACTGAATGAGGATGAACTTGCTCATCAGCCAGAGGATTTAAATCTCAGTGATTCTTGAGGAGTGGGCTGAGCAGGACAGACAGCAATGCGCAACCTCTGACTATACAACTTTGTAATATTAAAGCAAAGATGAATCCGTTTTAGGAGAGGCTGACAAGGTGTGAGGTTTCTGTCCTTGCGCTCTCACTCGTTCTGTTCCTTTAACCACCCTCACTATGTTTTCATTCAGTTTCTGTCAATTGGTTCTATCCCCTCGTTCACACGTTTCTCCCCGTTGACGTCATCAGAGACGTCGCTGATTGGTTCTCTCACTTCCCCACGCTTTTCAATCAATCGATCCCTCATTATTTATACCCCGTTTCTCCCCACCCTAAGTTGTTGGATCGTCTTGTTTTGTCGCCTTGATTTGTCTCTGGATATTTTTCCCCGTTGCTGTTGCTGCTGCCTTTTTCTCTGTGCTGTTCTCCAGGAATTCCTAGAAGCCTTCGCTTGGATACCTGCTCCCGTGGCGCGCGCTCGCCTCCACTGTTGATCCAGTTCCAATTACGCATCTCGTCTGGGTGAGTTATCTTTTTGACTGTTCTTGACCTATTCCATTTTTCGTGTGTATATTTACACTGAAGACTACCACCTTTTTGTCAAACAGTCACTCACCCAGCCATTATCTATTTTTGCTATTTCCTTTATGGAATAATATTTTGGGATCTACCATCTCCCTCTGTGTGCTTGCTCACACCGAAGATATTATTTCACAATTGGACTGTGTGTTTACATGAAGAGATTCACTGTGTGTTTGCTCACACCGAAGATATTATTTCACAATTGGACTGTGTATTTACATGAAGATATTCACTGTGTGTTTACATGAAGATATTCACTGTGTGTTTACATGAAGATATTCACTGGGACTGTGTTTGGATTTAGCTCTCTGTGTTGTTAACACGAAGAGTTTCACTTGGGCTGTTTTTGGAATTGTGCTCTCTGTGTTGTTAACACGAAGAGATTCACTTGGGCTGTGTTTGGAACTGTGCTCACTGTGTTGTTAACACGAAGAATTGTACACCCTGTTCTCCTGCTCGTTTAAGACTGCTCTGTCACTGACTCGTTCCCTCTCTCCCTCTCTCGGTCTCGCAACAACATCTGAGAACCCACCGAGAGGATTCTGCAGAGCGGTTCAGAAGTCAACACCTGCTTCCCAAGACAACCCTCACGGGAGAAGCTGCAGAGCAGCAGAACTTTGCCCCTTGATCATTGTACCTGTCTTGTTTGACTTGCTTTCCCTGTTTCTCTTATTCCTAGTACCAAATAAACAAGCCCTCGTATTTGGCAACTCTGAATCCTACTCTCTTGTGTCGTTGCGTTTGGGGTCGGTGTCAAACCATAACATTACGATCCAACCAACAATATGACGACCCCAGCCGACACAGAGAGGGTCAAGACCGCACTTGCTATTCAAGTCGAGTTGACCAGGGATCACGGTCTCCAATTAGAGCGGGCTGCGGCTGCGGTGCAAGACCTCAGGGACCAGGTCTTGCCTATGCAGGGTTCTATGACCGCTATGGCGGGACAACAGTCCGAGATTCTCGCTCAGCTTAACTCGCTGGGCGACGCCGTTAACACTTTTCATCTCTCATACCCTTCAGGAACATTCCCCGCAGCCCCAGCAGATCTCGCACCTCGGGAACCCCATCTCTCCGTCCCACGACTGTTCGACGGTAATCCCGAGGAGTGTGCCACATTCATCATGCAATGTGAGTTGGTTTTCCGTCATCAACCAAGCCGTTTTTCTGCTCATGGGTCCCGAGTGGCTTATATAACCAACCTACTTTCAGGCCATGCTGCCCAGTGGGTCACTTCCTCCTGGGCAATGGAGGCAGATTTTTTGTTCTCCTACCCAGACTTCGTGGCGGAGCTCCGCAGAGTGTTCCACCATCCAGCCCGAGGTCTGGACCCTGGAGCCCGGTTGGGGACCTTCCGACAAGGGAGCAGCAGGGTGACGGACTATGTCATGGAGTTCCGATTGGCGGCGGTGGAGAGCGGATGGAACGAGCCTGCTCTTCGCCTAACCTTCATAAGGGGGCTCAGTGACGCAGTTCGGGACCAGCTCGCCACCAGGGAGGTGCCCGACTCCCTCGAGGAGCTGTTTAGCCTTGTCATCCGTATTGACGGACGCCTCCTGGAGAGAAGGCACGAGAGGACCCGACTGTCACCTCCTGAGGCACCCCGGACTCCTGGACGCCCCGTCCCCAACACTACTGATGGTAACAGGCTTCCCTGTCCGGTGCGCAAGGAGGAACCCATACCACTGGGACGCTCTCGTCTGAGCCAGGTGGAGCGTCAGGCAAGGCTCAGGTCCGGTCTCTGCCTCTACTGCGGAGGTACGGGACACTTTCTCGCCGACTGCCCTATCCGGCCAAAAGATCGGGCTCACCAAGACCCCGGGAGATCCTGGTGAGCCGTTTTTCCCAGTCCCAGCGCCGCGCACCACCTGACCATCTGATGAGCGTCACCCTGGCCTGGGGGGACCAACGTGCCACGGTGGAGGCCCTCATCGACTCTGGGGCAGACGAGAACTTCCTCGACTTCGAGTTTGCCACCCAAGCCAACATACCTCTTGAGGCCCTTATGAGGCCCTTGGAGATCTTTTCGTTGGACCAACACCGCCTGGCCGACATCTCTCAACGCACCGGCCCAGTCGTGCTGACCATCGCTGGGAACCACGTCGAGAGAATCCAGTTCCTCATTACCCAATCCCCCCTTGTCCCGGTGGTCCTGGGTAGGCCCTGGCTCGCGCTGCACGAGCCCCACATCGCCTGGTCCTCCGGTACCATCAGGGGCTGGAGCTCCTCCTGTCACGCCCGCTGTCTGCAGGCGGCGTCCTGTCCCCCGCCCCGGAGACCGGCTGGTGAGTTGCCCCCGGACCCCTCGTCCATTCCTCCCGAGTACCACGACCTCATGGAGGTATTCAGTAAGACCAGGGCTCAGGCCCTTCCACCTCACCGCCCCTATGACTGCGCCATCGACCTCCGCCAAGGGGCTCCCCTTCCCGGCAGCCGCCTCTACAGTCTGACTGTCCCGGAGAAGAAGGCGATGGATCTCTACATCTCTGAGTCATTGGAAGCAGGACTCATTCGGCCTTCCTCCTCCCCGGTGGCAGCCGGGTTCTTCTTTGTTGGTAAGAAGGATGGGGACCTGCGACCCTGCATCGACTATCGTCAGCTCAACGAGATCACCATCAAGAACAAATACCCCCTACCTCTCATGAGCTCCACCTTCGAGCCACTGACCCAGGCCTCGTTCTTCACCAAGCTGGATCTCCGAAGTGCCTACCATCTTGTCCGTATTCGTGAGGGCGATGAATGGAAGACCGCCTTCAAGACCCCCAGGGGCCACTATGAGTACCTTGTGATGCCGTTCGGCCTCACCAACGCCCCGGCGGTATTCCAGGCACTCATGAACGATGTCCTCCGTGACATGCTGGAGGTGTTCGTGGTGGTTTACCTGGACGACATTCTTATCTTTTCCAGGACCCTCGAGGAACACATCCTGCATGTCCGTCGGGTGCTGGAGCGCCTCCTCCACAATCGGCTCTTCGTCAAGGCAGAGAAGTGCCGTTTCCACTCCAACTCCGTCGAGTACCTGGGCTTCATCGTTGAGAAGGGCTTGACCCGAGCGGATCCTCGCAAGATCCAGGCTGTGGAGGATTGGCCGGAACCCACCACTCGGAAGGAGTTACAGAGTTTCCTCGGGTTCGCCAACTTCTACCGAAGGTTCATCCGGAACTACAGTCAAGTGGCAGAGCCTCTTACCAAGCTGACCTCCCCCGCTCTGCCGTTCGACTGGTCCCCAGCGGCATGCGCTGCGTTCCGCTCCCTCAAGAGAAGGTTCACTTCCGCCCCTATCCTGCTCCACCCTGACCACAAGAGACAGTTCATCGTGGAGGTGGACGCCTCGGATTCTGGTCTGGGCGCTGTCCTATCCCAACGTTCTCCTTCCGACCAGAAGGTACATCCTTGCGCCTTCTACTCGCGTCGCTTCCTCCCCGCCGAGAGGAACTACGACACCGGCAATCGGGAGCTACTGGCGGTCGTGGCTGCGCTGGAGGAGTGGCGTCATTGGCTAGAGGGTGCCGAGGAGCCTTTTACCATCTGGACGGACCACAAGAACCTAACGTTCATCCGCGCTTCCAGGCGCCTCAACGGTCGGCAGGCGAGGTGGGCCAGTTTCCTCAGTCGGTTCGACTTCTCGCTGACCTTCCGCCCCGGTTCCCGCAACACGAAGGCCGACTCTCTGTCCTGGATGCACTCCAAGGGGGCTCCACCCTCTGAGGTCCCATCTCCCATCATCCCGGAGGCCCGAGTGGTTGGAGCCATCACCTTGGGCATCGAGGGTGTGGTGAGGCGTGCCCTTCGCTTCCAACGTGCTCCAAGCAACGTCCCTAGGAGCCGTCTCTTCGTCCCCGACTCTGTCCGGTCCCAGGTACTGCTGTGGGGCCATACCAGCCGGTTCGCCTGCCACCCAGGCGTCCATCGCACGTTCTCCTTCCTGGCTCGTCGTTTCTGGTGGCCCACCATGCGGAACGACGTCAAGGAGTTCGTATTGGCCTGCGCGGTCTGTGCCCGCAGCAAGGCCTCTCACCAGGCACCCTCCGGGCTCTTGCAGCCCCTTCCCGTTCCAAGCCGTCCGTGGTCACATGTGGCGCTCGACTTCGTCACTGGTCTACCCTCCTCCCAGGGGAACACCTGCCTTCTGACCGTGGTGGATCGATTCTGCAAGGGGGTCCACCTCGTGGCCCTCTCCAAGCTTCCCTCAGCAGCCGAGACGGCGGACCTCCTGACGCACCACGTGTTCCGCCTTCACGGCTTTCCCCAGGACATCGTCTCTGACCGGGGGCCCCAGTTCACCTCCCAGGTATGGCGGGCTTTCTGCAAAGGATTGGGGGCAACGGTCAGTCTCTCCTCTGGCTATCATCCCCAGACAAACGGGCAGACGGAGAGGATGAACCAGAGCGTGGAGTCTGCTCTTCGGTGTGTGGCAGCCGAGAGGCCGGCGTCCTGGAGCCGTTTCCTACCCTGGGTTGAGTACTCCATCAACTCAATGGTCAGTTCCGCCACCGGCCTCTCCCCTTTTGAGGCCTCCCTGGGCTACCAGCCCCCTCTTTTTCCCGCACAGGAGACGGAAGTGGCAGTTCCCTCCGTGCAGGTCCACCTCGACCGCTGCCGTCGAGTTTGGGAGATCACCAGGACCGCGCTGCTCCGAACATCTGAGCGCGCCTGTCGTGGTGCCGACCGGCGCCGGGTTCCCGCGCCGACTTACCGCCCTGGGCAGAGGGTGTGGCTCTCCGCGAAGGACCTCCCGCTACGGTCCTCAGCCAAGAAGCTCAACCCCCGCTTCGTCGGGCCTTTCGAGGTCCTGAAAGTACTCAGTCCGGCGGCCCTGCGCCTGAAGCTTCCTGCATCCATGCACATCCACCCCGTGTTCCATGTCTCCCGGGTTAAGCCCGTCTCCCTCTGTCCCCTTATGCCTCCGGCTCCTGATCCGCCGCCTCCTGTGCTAGTGGATGGTCACCCCCAGTGGCAGGTCCGCCGGTTGATGGGCGTTTGTCGGCGGGGCCGGGGGTTCCAATACCTGGTGGACTGGGAGGGTTACGGCCCTGAGGAGCGTAGCTGGGTCTCCCGGCAGCTCATCGTGGATCCCGGCTTGATCACCGACTTCCATCGGGCCCATCCTGACGAGCCGGGTCGGCCTGGTCGCCGGGTGGCTCCCGTGGAGGGGGGGGGTACTGTGAGGTTTCTGTCCTTGCGCTCTCACTCGTTCTGTTCCTTTAACCACCCTCACTATGTTTTCATTCAGTTTCTGTCAATTGGTTCTATCCCCTCGTTCACACGTTTCTCCCCGTTGACGTCATCAGAGACGTCGCTGATTGGTTCTCTCACTTCCCCACGCTTTTCAATCAATCGATCCCTCATTATTTATACCCCGTTTCTCCCCACCCTAAGTTGTTGGATCGTCTTGTTTTGTCGCCTTGATTTGTCTCTGGATATTTCCCCGTTGCTGTTGCTGCTGCTTTTTTCTCTGTGCTGTTCTCCAGGAATTCCTAGAAGCCTTCGCTTGGATACCTGCTCCCGTGGCGCGCGCTCGCCTCCACTGTTGATCCAGTTCCAATTACGCATCTCGTCTGGGTGAGTTATCTTTTTGACTGTTCTTGACCTATTCCATTTTTCGTGTGTATATTTACACTGAAGACTACCACCTTTTTGTCAAACAGTCACTCACCCAGCCATTATCTATTTTTGCTATTTCCTTTATGGAATAATATTTTGGGATCTACCATCTCCCTCTGTGTGCTTGCTCACACCGAAGATATTATTTCACAATTGGACTGTGTGTTTACATGAAGAGATTCACTGTGTGTTTGCTCACACCGAAGATATTATTTCACAATTGGACTGTGTATTTACATGAAGATATTCACTGTGTGTTTACATGAAGATATTCACTGTGTGTTTACATGAAGATATTCACTGGGACTGTGTTTGGATTTAGCTCTCTGTGTTGTTAACACGAAGAGTTTCACTTGGGCTGTTTTTGGAATTGTGCTCTCTGTGTTGTTAACACGAAGAGATTCACTTGGGCTGTGTTTGGAACTGTGCTCACTGTGTTGTTAACACGAAGAATTGTACACCCTGTTCTCCTGCTCGTTTAAGACTGCTCTGTCACTGACTCGTTCCCTCTCTCCCTCTCTCGGTCTCGCAACAACATCTGAGAACCCACCGAGAGGATTCTGCAGAGCGGTTCAGAAGTCAACACCTGCTTCCCAAGACAACCCTCACGGGAGAAGCTGCAGAGCAGCAGAACTTTGCCCCTTGATCATTGTACCTGTCTTGTTTGACTTGCTTTCCCTGTTTCTCTTATTCCTAGTACCAAATAAACAAGCCCTCGTATTTGGCAACTCTGAATCCTACTCTCTTGTGTCGTTGCGTTTGGGGTCGGTGTCAAACCATAACACAAGGCAAATTAACTGTACCCAACATTTGTATTATATGTAAAGTTGTATTTATTACTATGTATTATTATTATTACGGAGGTTCACGTTCTGACCATTAACTGACATTTCAGTTTATAAACCATAACAGCACACCTGATAAGAGGTGGGAGGGAGACAGGGAGTAAGTCACAAGTCAAGTTCAAGTCACTCCAAGTCCCAAGCAATGTTCAAGTTACTGTGTTTAGACTCAAGCAAGTCAAGTCGAGTCCCTGCTAAACGCCAAACAAGAAAAGTCAAGTCATTGCTCAGGTCAAGCAAATCACAAGTCAAGTCACCATGAAAGAAGCACTTCAAATATGAGAGAACGGAATACAATGGCAACACGTCATGAGAAAACTGCACTACTCTTATTGATACTTCCTAATTTTGTGTCCAAAATAAAAGACATGTTGTGAAAATAATTATCAATAGCTTTTATTATTAGTTTGGGCAAACATTTTTACTTTTGCCAACTATTTCCCTTTGTATTACAGGTACAACTGAAAGTGTTGCTGTGAAACTGATCTGTTTCTTTTTTTGTATTTTCTTTTTTTATTATTTTTTAAACAAACACATAAACAAACATGATATATGATGATCATGATAACACAATAGGATATACAAATACACATATGCTCCAGCTCGTACCCCCCTCTCCCGGACCCCCTATTGGATAATCCAACCATTATAATTTGTTCCTAACCAGACATTACCATTATATGCTGGCTTTTATTCTCTCCACCACTTCTAACCACATTGCCATTTTGGATTCATTGAGACCCAAAATTCTAGCTGTTGATATTTCTTGATAAATCACATCGAGATATGTAAGAATCCAGACCTTACGGCACATTTTTTCCGGTTGAAACCATCGTGATGCTATCAGCTTTTTAGCCACTGTGATACCGGATAAAACCAATCTCTTTAGCTGTGGAGGTACTGCATGCTCAAAGACATCATTCAGCAGTAATACAGAGGGGTGTACAGGTATATCCAGAGTTAAGAGATTTGACAATTGCTGGGTCACTTCTTTCCAAAATATCTGATCTGTTTCTTACCCGTTTTGTAGTTGCCCAGCCATCTTCCTTTAAGTCATGTTCAACTTCCTAAAACAAACAAGACAAAGAATTTGTTAGGTGTATTAGTGTAGGTAGGCTCCATAACCTTGCTTTCAAAAGAGATAAATGATTGACAAAATAAAGAGCCTGACAATATGCACAGAGCTGGGTGTGAGTTCCTTTTACGCTAAATTAAAGCAACCTTTCTGCCAATACCAGAAACCCAGAGTGTTACGAACAGAACGCAGACCATGGGACTCTGTAAGTAAGCGCGGCTAATAGCCTTGCATCGACTCACTAGACTACTGGCAAGTATTTCATACCGTATTTATATAAGAACCAAATTCTGTCTCAAGAGAAGTCTGCTCACTCCACCTCTGTCTTGAAACACTCAGCATAAAATAATATCACATTTAATAATTTTCAATTAATATGTTTTGTAGCAAGTAGCTTCAGTGATGCAACCATCATTACAAATGTCTCCATTCAAGATTTCTCCAGGGTGCTCCGTCTCCTCATAATATAGTGTGTCTCCGTATTAACTTCCCAAAATCCTGCAATGACTATATTTTTTACCTGTTCTGCAGTCCTTGAGTTCTAAAATATATAATTATTTGGGCCTTTAATTTATAGTTAATATAATCTGTTGAAATATTAAATGATTACCTGAACTTGACTTGCGAGACAAGCAGCATGGTACATACGAATGGCAATCCACTCCTCTTGACCAAGATAGATATTTGCCATCATTTGTTCATTTGCCTCCATCTCTGCTGCCTGCAAGAAAGTATTTGGAGTATAAAAAGAAGTGACAAAATCCCAACAATATGTCACACCTACATCTTTTTACATTTAAATAACATTACAATGAAGAATATCTATATTACATCACTGTGCTTATGCCCACCTCATACAAGATATAGACTTTTACCATTTATATTTTGTTTATTACTCTAATAATCAGTGTTTAAATCCATGACTTGCAAATGTGTCACTGAACAACTTTCTTACACAGCAAACCGCCGGCCCAAAGTTGTCGAAGTCTTTTTGCCGCCACTGGGGGGGATAACACACTCCCCAGTCAGTGGCGGCCGGTGAGTACTTCGCCACTAGGGGCGCTATACCTTTTGCAAATGTTTGGTAAAAAAAGCCCAACACAAACACGCACAGCTCTCTCTCTCTCTCTCTCTCTCGCTCTCTCTCTCTCTCTCTCTCTCGCTCTCTCTCTCTCTCTCAGATGATGTCAGATCCATTCAATAATAAACACATTTGTAAAGCTCGTTATTTTAAACAAGTTACCATTCATTGTCTGAGTGGTTATGTCCCACATGCGGCGAAATTAGAGAGAGAGAGAGAGAGCGAGAGAGAGAGAGAGAGAGCGAGAGAGAGAGAGAGAGAGAGCATTTTAGTAAAGTTACATTTTCAACAAGATTGCTGCTATTTAAACACTTCATGGAAACGGGGTAACGTTAACCTTATGTCGACTGTAGTATTGTATGACCTCGACATAACGTTTAAACGTTAACGTTACTCCGTTTCCATGAAGTAATTATAAAAGTGGCCAGCTAAGATAACGGAGCTAACAGCTAGCAGTAGCTGTAACGTTACAACGTTATGCGGCATCAGTAGACAACGTATCATGTATTAAACTAGAGTTAAGATCGCTAATTTACCTTGTTGTTGGCTTGTTGATAAAGTATATCCACTCCATGGCATTGTCCATCCAGCCTGTGTTGATGTCCATCCATTGTCCGCATCCATATAGCTTGTTGTTAGCCAACAAGCTGTGTGAGTGAAGAGCTGTGTCTTTGTCCATTTCCGCCTCGAACAGCCTGCAAACTACCTGGCGTTCTATCGCCATGCTCTAAGACAAACTCTAACCTTAACCAACTTTGAAAGAGTGCCTAAGCTTAACAGTCTAAAGAACTTGCAGTCACGGTACGCTCGTCTAAGACAAACAGCTGCCTGCATCATTCTCACAACAACACAACTATCTCCACCGACCAACCTAGGAATAATAACCTAGAAATTGGATTCGGCCAATCAGAGATCGTCTCTGTGAAATTCTGCTACGGAAAAAAATACTGGCGTCGGCCAATCAGAGAGCGTCTCCGCGAAATGCGGCTACAGATATTCTTGACGCTACTGGCTAGACCGCTTCAAATCGCGCCCGGCTTCCAACATAATAGTCATATTTCAACGCACAACGCGTTATGCACTGATTGGCTGTGACGGATACAGCGATCAAACTGTGACGCGCACTCAGAGCGCTATCGCGTATAGCCCGGGCCGAGAAATACGAAAAAATAAAAAAAATAAAAAAAACGTGATGTCACTTCCTGCTTTGGAAAACGAGTGTTTTTTAATTGCGATAATAACGTTATATTGTGTATTGGAAACACAAACATACTTAAAATGAGTAAATATCATTCATTTTAAACATGTTTATATTATTTATAGGGCTATAAAACTAAAAACTAAAAACGTATTTTTCTTGTTCTGTCATATAACCAGGGTAGGGCCTGAGGGGGGGCGGCGCCCGAGCGCCCCTAGTGGCGAGCCGCCACTGTCTCCAGTTATCCAGGGACCAAACATTCCTGAAGGCACTCCTATAATATTAAAGTGGCCTTTGTTAGTCTTGTAAACTATATGACATAAAAACTAAAATAAATTTATCTTAATTACAGCATGATTGGTTGTGACACTACTTACCCCAAAATCTCCATTTCCACATCAGTGATTGACGTGTACATCTCGAGTGAGTCATAGACTCGTATCTCTCTGGTGGATCCATCAAGAACCTTTTACAAAGAATATATTGCAATTAGGGGTGCACGATTCTCGCTAAAATGTGAATCACGATTTTTCTCTCTAAGAAATGAGATCACGATTCTCTCACACGATTCTTATTTTTCAATAAAATCATTTATTGCACTCTCTTAATAGACACCATAACATATATCAAAGTGCTTGACTTAAACTTAAACATAACATATATGAAAGTGCTTTAAAAGTAAAAATAAAATATATATATAACTATTTTTTTAAGTTAATTTTGAAATGCGATTCGCATAGTTTTCTTTTTTTACGATTAATGCAGTGCAGCCCTAATTACAATAACATTCCCACATGATTTAGATCTTCCAGATTTCAATGACTTACAAAAGTGCTACCCGATTTCTACTTACCCACATAATAAAATGGTTTCCTGTCTCAGTAGTTGCATGACCCACAATTTGTAGGAGAAGCACTTTAGAGGTTGACGACGTGATAGCCTTCATGAAAATAAAGCATAATACCACACACTAGGGGTGCACCGATATATCGGTCGGGTATCGGTATCGGCCGATAAGTGCCTTGTTGACTGCTATCGGCCTATCGGCCGATAAGCTCAAATGTGCCGATAGCAGTCGCCGATAACTAACCATCCATTTGTGTAGCGTCAAAAGGCAAAAAAAAAAAATTCACTCGCGACCTACCTGCACAACGCCCGCCGTCCCCCCCACACACACACAAGCTACTGCATCAAAGTTACTATTTATGATTAACAAGGCATTCGTTTTGTGGCATTAACGTTATATAGTTAGTGTTACACGGACAATAACATCAGCATATTATTATTACCCATAGCAGCAAGGCATTACTCCGAGTCCGTTCATAGCCGGGAGGCAGAAGACTAACGTTACTGGTGAAAATGTGATTTACGTTGGAATACTCCTTTGCCAACTTGCTGTACTTTGCTTGCAGGTCTGCAGCCATTATTACTGGATTAAGAATAGCCCCAACTTTAGCCAACGTAATGTTATGGCTAAACCTTTAACATTAGTTAACCCTAGCTTTCGGTTAGCTGTTCAATGTTAATAACACAACCAAGCGAATCCATCAGAGCTCCCCATCAACACCGCTCTGTCGGGAGGATGGCATTTAAGAAAGTATCTGCTGTTAAAATGACACAAACATTCGTTTTGTGGCATTAACGTTATTATAGTTAGTTACACGTTCAATTACATCAGCATAGTATTTACCCGAAGATAGCAAGCAAGCCGTGCATAGCTCGGTTACATTCCGTTGCTCATTCCGTACCCAACTACACATTCTGCAATCTGTTAATAAAGTTTTCAACCAGACAAATGTATAGAAAGGCTTTGTTTTATTATAAAATTTGTTGCAGTAAAATCATTGTGTCTCGTTTGGCCATCCTGTGGAGCGCGCTGGTCGGCGGGCACTGCCGGGCAGCTAACGTATTAGCTTGTTGTGGTTCTAAGTTTGACTCGCATTCTCGCAAGCAGATCAATGGCGGCATGCCCCGAAGTAGAAAAATGAATAAACGCTTGGTGGTAAGCAGGAGGTGGGTGCTAGCGGTGTGGCGTAATTGGCCGAATCGACTGTCAATCAAAATGGTTCCATTGCATTGGTTGAAAGCTCTGGTTGAGAGAATAGTATCCCGCTGCAGGCCGCCAGAATGGTTCCATTGCATTGGTTGAAAGCTCTGGTTGAGAAAATAGTATCCCTCTGCAGGCCGCCAGACGATACTGGGAGAGGGATCAGTGATACCATAAACATATTTCTTGATGTTTCCTTTTTTAAGTAAGTAAAGAGGCCTACAAATACAAACACACATACAAATATACAGTAGTTTCATTAAAAAAATTAAAAAAAATTAAAAAAAAAATTAAAAAAAAAATTAAAAAAAAAATTAAAAAAAATTAAAAATACTTATTTTTTGCCACAATTATCGGTATCGGTATCGGTATCGGCCGATTGTGTTAGTTGAACAATCGGTATCGGTATCGGTGGCCAATTTTCATATCGGTGCACCCCTACCACACACGCAGTTATTCAACAGCCTTAAGTGTAGATATATTTAAAACTTGCATGTAGTTAATATTTTAAATGCCCATGACTGAATTTGAAGATTACCTAATAGCAAATACTTATGTTACTACTAACATAACTGTTAAAAGTTTAAGATATCAAGGCCTACCTGTAATGATCTTGATATCTCAACACATTCACCTTTGTCCCAGTTCCTGTGCCACAGTATAAATGCGTAGATTGGCAGCGTATGTACCTGAGATAGAAATATGTGACTTAGATCATTACTGTACTATGTCTTGAGTGCAAGTTGACTGAATGTTAATTGCAATTGGCTACTTACATTTGGAATGTTGCATCCGATCTGCCACACTATTGCCTCCAATGCCTTTAAAATAGATAGATCAGGTTATGTTAGGCCCCATATTAAACAAAGGTTCCTAACTAGGTGGTCCTGGAGTGGTAATCAGAAGGCCACCAGCAAAGATATGTATTGTCTTTTGTGTTTACAAAGACATTGTAATAATGATTGATCTTAAGCATGGCTATAAATCCATCTGTGTCTCTCTACCCCAGTCTACAGGTCAGGTTGACGCCTAGTACAGGTACATAGGGGTGTCTCTGGGCCACGATAAATCACTCACAATCCTTAAAAGGTCAAAGATTTAATGTTGAGAAGCAATGACATCTAGACAAATTACTCAACTTCTGTTTAATTGTGTTGATATTGATATCTTTCTCTGATGTGTGGGTCATAGTTGAGTGGGGACAGAGAGTGGTTGTTCTTGTTGACCACGTCTAGCTGTGCCGAAAGCCATAGCTATTTTGAGATGGCACCTAAGATGGCAGCAATAACAGCATTACCTGCTTCTAGCCAAAAAGCATCAACATGTAATTTTTTTATAAATAAAATTTGTAACTGAGATGGTGTAGACCTTTTGGCTGAAAATTTGAATTTACAGAAAGAACGTTTCCTGGAGTATCAAGGAAATATCCTTCGGTAGTGTACACTATAAGGTGGCAACAAGAATTGTAGAATTGTAATCCATTTGTCATGGAAATCAACATCGTCTCATGTGTGGATAGAGCATGAGATTGAGAAAGTTGGAATGGTTAACGCAACTGTCACTTAAATTTAGAATGGCCATTCTACCAATTCAAGTTATCTGCTCTTTGAGCTGACTGGTTTGATATGTTTTGGCCCAGAGTATCTGCCCCTTTCTATCCCTCCCACGATTTGACAAGAAGTTCTCAAGATATGTGCCCAACAAGACTACAAGATGGCAGACACAAGAAAGCACACTGGGTAGGGGATGGGTAGTAGTGTAGTGGCTACACCCCCCAGTGAAAAAATACAAAATTAAAAATCTGCACTTCAATGAAAAACTTTGCCCTGGTTAATAACGCATGTGACTTATATCATATCCTTCATATTAGTACATGCCAGAAGACATTAAAGGATAGTTAATATGAGAATAAAATCTAGTTATTTTTCCAAATTAAACAGGTACAGTATGTTCATCAGCTTCACCTACCCCCGAAGTAAGCCATGGAGTATGGAAGCAATCAACAGCACCCTCAACCAATTATCTGGGACAGATTGTTTGGAAATCTCTTCCTCTCATCTAGTTTGGTCCCAACCTCAGCAGTATTTTGTCTTCATCTTGATGGAGTACCTTTATCAGCTGCTCCTGAAATATTGACAAGTGATTTCTATTAGCAATGTTGGAATTCAAAACGCAAGGGCAGTTAACTGTTTATGTAGTTATGATATACCAATACCAGATATTTAAAGCTACAATGTGTACGATTTTCAAATATAATTTTTTCTTTTGCTCTTTTTGGAAATGTTGAGTTACCTCCCCATGCAGTTACCTCTTTCACAGCCATTGGCAGTTGCACAGCCTGTTATTTATGGTACTGTACGTTGACTGATATACCAGGGATATTTCATGGTCAGAGCCAATGAGAAGGGTCAGTCTGTTGTTGTTTGCCGAACATTGAGTGTTAAACGCCATTTTGAGACCAAACATGAGAACTTTAAAGGATGAGGCAGACAAGGCTGAATGTGTCCAGGTATGGCAAGCAAGCATCTCATAAAGACGGCAGCATTCTCTTATATATTTATGAGAGGAAAATGGTTATTAAAACTATTGCTATGCACGTTGCCTATATGGATGGAATATAATTACAGATCTGTTGGAGATTTACATTGTGATGTGGTGTCATAATTAACCTTAACATTGATATGGCACACTGGTTAACAAGAACATTTTAAAATGGCACTTCGTATCAAAAAGGTTGCTGATCCCTGCTGTAAAGGAATGTGAATCACTACCCACTTTCAAAACCACTCTCAAAGAGCAACTACGGGAGACTGCAGGTTGGGTAGGAGGGGTGGGTGGGGGACACTGTACAACTGTACAAACAAAACTGTACATTGGAATATTGACAAGACCATACTTGGTAATTTACTGTACATTGGAGGGGGTTGTGTTAGGACATTTACAGGGGCCAGTTTCGAATTGCAGTCTCCCGTAGGTGTTTTTTTAGAGTGTTTTTGAAAGTGGGTAGTGATTCACATTCCTTTACAGCTTTGGGTAGGGCGTTCCACATTGATGTGGCATGATTGCGAAACGTGTTTAGTCCCTTGTTTGAGCCGAATCTGGGTTTAACATGATTTGTGGAGCTCCCTCTGGTGTTGTGATCATGGTATTCACTGACCTTTGGGAAGTATTTTGACATGTACTTGGTCGTGTAGTGTATCTTGTAGACCAGGCCCATTGCAAGTTGCTGTACTCTGTCGTCTACTCTAAGCCATCCTAGGTTGTCAAAGTGGGCAGGGGTGAGGTGGGTTCTAGGAGTAAGGTCAAGCAGTAGTCTGACCAGTTTGTTTTGAGATGTTTGTAATTTTGTTTTTAGCGCCTTTGAGGTGCTTTGGTACCATGAGGTGCAAGCATAGTCGTAGTACCCTTGAATGAGTGCTCCTGCCAGAGTCTTCAAGGTATTCTTGTTTACCAGTGAGGAGATCCGGTACAGGAATCGAGTTCGTTGGTTGACTTTTTTTATTACATTGGATGCCATTTTGTCACAGGAAAGATTTACCTCTAGGATGGAACCCAGGTAGGTAATATCTTCTTTCCTTGTGACAATATTGTCACCCACTGTAACTGAGAAGCCGTCGGTCTTGCTGAGTTTGTTATTTGAACCGAAGAGAATGGACTCTGTTTTGACCATGTGTAATGATAGTTTGTTATCAGCGAGCCATATGCAGATTTTGCCTAGTTCTGAGCTGAGGGTTTTTTCAACCTGTAACTTGTTCTTGTCAGAGACCAGCAGGGCTGAGTCGTCCGCAAACAGGAACAAGTTGCAGTCACAAGCTGACGACATGTCATTTGCATAAATTAGGAACAGTAAATGACCAAGTATGGTTTCGTCAATATTCCAATGTACAGTTTTGCTTGTACAGTTGTACAGTGTACTTAGTATAATAGTAGTAGTAAAGTATAATTTCTGGGTACTTTTTACACCCCTGTTTATGATGAATTGAAAATGGGGGACCCTGATGTAAACAAGACAAACGTCTTTCTCTGGTCTGCATCCCCTTAACAATTGTATGTATTGAGCTGTTTTGATTGATTGATTGAAAACTTTATTAACAGATTGCAGAATGGGTACAATACAGTACAGCTCAATACACACAATTGTTAAGGGGATGCAGACCAGAGAAAGACTTTCGTCTTGTTTACATCAGGGTCCCCCATTTTCAATTCATCAGGACATATATGACATACATGACATACAGATAGACCGTACTGCTACATCTATGTACTGTACTGTACCCATTCTGCAATCTGTTAATAAAGTTTTCAATCAATTCAATCAATCAAACACAACTACTGTACATAACGTTAACCAAATAGACCGTGGGCGACGTACCCCCCCCCGCCCCCATACACAACCTACAGCATAACTTTTATATCAGTATAATACAACTCTCAAAGCCAATGTAGAGTTTGTGCACTACTGTACATTTTAACTAAACAGACCGTGCGCCACTGTTATCATCCCACAGTAACGTTAACCAAATAGACCGTGGGCGACGCAGCCCCCCGCCCCCCTCCCACATACAACCTACAGCATAACTTTTATATCAGTATAATACAACTCTCAAAGCCAACGTAGAGTTTGTGCACTACTGTACATTTTAACTAGCACTTACCAGCCTCGGGAGTTGTACAATGTGGTAGAAAAGATCGCTCCTGTGAATTAGAAAAGCAAGCCCCGCCCCCAGCCTAGTGAATGAGAAAAGCCTGCCCCTAGTGGAGCAGGACAGTCTCTACACAGTACAGTACACAAAATGATCACTGTGATCCACTGTACTGCTACATCACTGTGATACACTGTCCTGCTACATCACTGTCCTGCTACATCACTGTGATCCACTGTCCTGCTACATCACTGTGATACACTGTCCTGCTACATCACTGTGATCCACTGTCCTGCTACATCACTGTGATACACTGTCCTGCTACATCACTGTCCTGCTACATCACTGTACTGCTACATCACTGTGATACACTGTCCTGCTACATCACTGTGATCCACTGTCCTGCTACATCACTGTCCTGCTACATCACTGTGATCCACTGTCCTGCTACATCACTGTGATACACTGTCCTGCTACATCACTGTGATCCACTGTCCTGCTACATCACTGTCCTGCTACATCACTGTGATCCACTGTCCTGCTACATCACTGTCCTGCTACATCACTGTGATCCACTGTCCTGCTACATCACTGTCCTGCTACATCACTGTGATCCACTGTCCTGCTACATCACTGTGATCCACTGTCCTGCTACATCACTGTGATCCACTGTCCTGCTACATCACTGTGATCCACTGTCCTGCTACATCACTGTGATACACTGTCCTGCTACATCACTGTGATACACTGTCCTGCTACATCACTGTCCTGCTACATCACTGTGATACACTGTCCTGCTACATCACTGTCCTGCTACATCACTGTGATCCACTGTCCTGCTACATCACTGTCCTGCTACATCACTGTGATCCACTGTCCTGCTACATCACTGTCCTGCTACATCACTGTGATACACTGTCCTGCTACATCACTGTGATCCACTGTCCTGCTACATCACTGTCCTGCTACATCACTGTGATCCACTGTCCTGCTACATCACTGTGATCCACTGTCCTGCTACATCACTGTCCTGCTACATCACTGTGATCCACTGTCCTGCTACATCACTGTCCTGCTACATCACTGTGATGCACTGTCCTGCTACATCACTGTGATCCACTGTCCTGCTACATCACTGTCCTGCTACATCACTGTGATCCACTGTACTGCTACATCACTGTGATGCACTGTTCTGCTACATCACTGTGATCCACTGTCCTGCTACTGTTGCATCACTGTCCTGCACAGTACAGTTTATGATGAATTGAAAATGGGGGACCCTGATGTAAACAAGACAAACGTATTTCTCTGGTCTGCATCCCCTTAACAATTGTATGTATTGAGCTGTTTTGATTGATTGATTGATTTATTGAAAACTTAATTAACAGATTGCAGAATGGGTACAATACAGTACAGCTCAATACACACAATTGTTAAGGGGATGCAGACCAGAGAAAGACTTTCGTCTTGTTTACATCAGGGTCCCCCATTTTCAATTCATCAGGACATATATGACATACATGACATACAGATAGACCGTACTGCTACATCTATGTACTGTACTGTACCCATTCTGCAATCTGTTAATAAAGTTTTCAATCAATTCAATCAATCAAACACATCTACTGTACATAACGTTAACCAAATAGACCGTGGGCGACGTACCCCCCCGCCCCCCTCCCACATACACAACCTACAGCATAACTTTTATATCAGTATAATACAACTGTCAAAGCCAACGTAGAGTTTGTGCACTACTGTCAGCCTCGGGAGTTGTACAATGTGGTAGAAAAGATCGCTCCTGTGAATTAGAAAAGCCAGCCCCGCCCCCAGCCTAGTGAATGAGAAAAGCCTGCCCCTAGTGGAGCAGGACAGTCCCTACACAGTACAGTACACAAAATGATCTAACTCCTACTGCCAGTAAGTGTATACCAATCAGAGTATTTAACCCAGGAACCACTGATGTTACCATCAAGAAAGGAGCTGTAGCAGGGTTTCTCCAGTCTGTTGAGATAATGGAGCCCCCTACCATCATCACTGAATCCCAACAGTCCGACCGTGCCATCCCCACCGTGCCAGAACATCTCACCACTCTGTACGCCCAGAGTTCCATTGAGCTAACTACCGGGGAAAAGTGCAGTCTAGCGAAGCTCCTGCAAGACTACGGCGACATCTTCTCTATAGGACCCACTGACCTAGGCCGTACTAACCTAGTGCAACATGACATTCAAACCCTGCCAGGTGTCCCAGTGAAACAACACCGCCGCTGCATGGCCCAGGAAAAACAACTGAATGCTGACCAGCAGATACAGCAGAGCCTCGAGACTGGACTCGCCCGTAACAGCCACAGCAGTTGGGCCGCGCCCATTGTCATGGTACGCAAAAAGGACGATACTTATCGTCTCTGTGTGGACTACAGGGCTTTGAATGACTGTACCATTAAAGATGCGTACCCATTACCTCGTATTCAAGATACTCTGGACACCTTATCCAGCGCCAAATGGTTCAGCACTCTGGACCTTGCATCTGGCTATTGGCAGGTGGAACTAACCCCCAGAGCACGCAAGGCCTCAGCATTCTGCAGCAGGAAGGGGCTCTTTGAGTGGAATGTCATGCCGTTTGGGCTATGTAACGCCCCAGCAACGTTTCAACGTCTAATGGACCGTGTCCTTGCTGGCATGCAATGGGAGACCTGCTTAGTATACTTAGATGACATCATTACACTGGGAAAAGATCTACCAAAAATGCTGCAGCGGCTATCCCAGGTGTTTGACCGACTGCGCCAAGCCAAGTTGAAATTGAAACCAGCAAAGTGTTGCCTGTTCCAACGGCAAGTAGCCTACCTCGGGCACATCGTCTCGGAGCAGGGGGTCGCTACCGACTCACAGAAAGTCCAGAAAGTCAGAGAATGGCCTACACTATCCGACGTCAGTGAGGTCCGCCAGTTTGTAGGCCTTGCGTCATACTACAGACGTTTTGTAAAAGACTTTGCTGCTGTCGCTCAACCTCTACATGCCCTGACCAAAAAGTATGCCCGTTTCCACTGGACACAGGAATTCCAGGAGGCATTTGATAAACTAAAGCAACTACTTACCACTGCACCTGTCCTTGGCTACCCCCTTGATACCGGGGACCTCATTCTAGACACAGATGCTTGTGACACTGGAATCGGAGCTGTCCTTTCTCAGATGCAGGATGGTGAGGAGCGTGTGCTGGCATATGGCAGTAGAAGACTCTCCCAGACTGAACAAAACTACTGTACCACATGGAGGGAGTTGCTAGCCGTGGTGGAATTCACATCACACTTCCGCCAGTACCTGCTGGAAAGATTTTTCACCGTCCGCACGGATCATAGTAGCCTCCGCTGGCTAATACGGATGAAGGAGCCTGAGGGACAGCTAGCCAGATGGCTTGAGAAGCTTGGTGAATACAACCTCAAGGTGATCCATCGCCCAGGACGGCAGCACTGCAATGCCGATGTTCGTCAGTTCTGCCCTTGCAAAGTGCCAGACCTGTTGTTGAACATGGAAAAGTCAAGACATCAAGCTGTGCAGTGTGACCTGGGCGGTAGTGTGACAGCAGGAACTACTGAAGCTCATCCCATAGAGTTGAGCTTAGTGGGGGTAGTGGACTCCCCATCCCCTGGAATGGGAAGCACAGGTGTGGAGGACTTAAGGTCTGATGGAAATTCACAAACTGAAAAAAGGATTCTTCTCACAGAGACTACAGAGGCGCAATTATTCCACGGTTGGACCGTTGAGCAGCTGAGGGAGGCTCAGATAGCTGACCCTGATATCACTCCCATCAGGAAAGCGCTGGAACAGGGAACAGAACGTCCCTCATGGGCGGAGATCTCACCTCATAGCCCGGCCACCAAAACATATTGGAGTCAGTGGAAAAGACTGTATTTCAAAGAAGGTATTCTGGTGCGACGCTTCTATTGTGCAGAGGAAACCATATTCTACCCTCAGATAATACTACCTCGTATGTACCAGTCAGATGTCCTGAAACAAATGCATGATGGTCCTGTGGGGGGTCACTTTGGAGTGGATCGGACTCTCACCCGTCTGCAGACAAGATACTACTGGTATCGTATGAGAGAAGATGTCACGCTGTGGTGCCGCACATGCGCTAGCTGTGCTGCCAGAGCCAGGCCCTCTAAGACACCCCAGGCCCCCATGGGCACTGTCCGCGTTGGAGCACCTATGGAGCGAGTGGCTCTGGATATAATGGGCCCCCTCAACGAGACTGATCGTCATAGTCGCTATGTGTTAGTAGTTCAAGACTACTTCAGCAAATGGGTGGAAGCCTATCCCCTACCAGATGAGCAGGCTGTAACTGTCGCTGAAGTATTCACTTCAACATGTCGTTTTGGAGCACCTCAGACTTTGCACAGTGACAAGGGCACCAATTTTGAATCACAAGTGTTTCAGAAAATGTGTGAACTACTTGGAATAGAGAAGACGTGCACCACTTCTTTCAGGCCACAGTCTGATGGGCAGGTTGAACGTTTCAATGCCACTCTGCAAAATATCTGAACGCTGCCACTGGGATTGGGATATCATGATTCCCTATGCTGTAATGGCCTATAGGGCAACAAAGCACAGCTCCACTGGGTTTACCCCCAACATGATGTTGTTTGGGCGGGAAGTGACTGAGCCAATTGACCTGGTGGCTGGCCTGCCACCCGGCCATGAAAGTGCCCAGACTCCTCCACAGTATGTCACTCAGCTCCGTGAAAGGCTGGAGCTTGCTCACCAGATCGCCAGAGATGCCCTAGGTCAGTCTGTGGAACAGGCCAAAACGCAATATGACAAGAACGTTTGCTGCACTCTGTACCACACAGGTGATGCTGTCCAGTCCCGGCGCTATGGGCGGGCATTAGGGGGCCGGGCCCGCCCACTGAGTCAGCTGTGCCCACCCTGGTAAAAAAAATAAAAATAAAAATTTAATCAAAGTCATCTATCCAAATCCTTAGTCGGGGACTGGGCACTGATGTCAACAACAACACTACTGAAGCTACAGTAGCACGGCACTCTGTGAGAATTCGTTTTCTACCCTCAAGAACGTCTTTACAGAACATCGCCTTAGTATGCTTCATCGACGCAACTAAGGCCAATTTAATTCAGTTGGCATTTGAGAAGGACTTAACAAAAAAGTTCAGGAATGAGTGGAGGGGCAGTGTTTTAAGAAGATTTCACTCTGTCCCCAAACACTGCTTGCCTCTCTACTTATGATGGTGAGTAGCCTGTGGAGGAATTTTGTTTGCTTTTTTATGCACCTTATTTTTGTCAGTTCAGTTCAGTTTGTCAGTGAATTCAGAAGTGTTGAATAAATGGAGACTTTTCAAAGATATAGAATAGAATAGAAATGTATTATCCTGAGGGAAATTTGACACTGCAAATCACTCAACAGTAAACATTTAGACAGAACAAGTCACAAATAAGAATAACAAAACAAATGGCCTAAGAATAGAATAAAATGAAATAGAATAAAAATAGAATAAAAGATACAGTAAATAAATACAGTAAAAATATACTGAAGTCTACAGTAGGTGTAATAATGCACAGTGCTGTTTAAAAAGTAAGAGTCCAGGAAGATGGTAATTGTCACTCTGTGCTCAGTGATGCAGTGAGGCACAGTGATGCATTGTATAAGAGTCTGATGGCTGTCGGAATGAAGGACTTCCTGTGCCATTCAGTGCTGCATTTAGGTAGTGTGAGCCTATAACATGCTCCTCCTGTCAGCCAAGTCTGTGTATTGTGGGTGGGAGGGGTTTTCCCTGATGGCCTGGAGCTTAGCAAGGTTCCTCCTCTCCGCCCCACCCTCGCTAGAGTCCAGCTCCACCCCAACCACGCTACTGGCCTTCTTGATCATCTTATCCAGCCTGTTTGTGTCCCCTGCTCTCAGTCCGCTGCCCCAGCAGGTCTGTTATATATATCCGTTCAGTCTGTTTTTGTATAAGTGAAAGTTCTTAAGATAGAGAGAAATTAGATTTTTCAATTGCCTCTCTGCTGTTTAGTTCAGCACCGTGGGCAGCGCCAAGCAAGCCACAGCGCCGCTGTCCCAGCTGAAACGTATAAAAGGGAACCTGTGTTGAAAAACCATTGTGCCCCCCCGAGACCATTTTATGCCCCCCCACTAATTTGTTTCTGCAGCCTGGTCTGATGCTGTCTGGCACCTAGTAAAAGGCACCAAGAGAGTAAGAGATAAGGTGAGGAAATTCTTGCCATCATACGAGGGGCCATACTTTGTCCTAGGCCAACTGGACGACTTGGTGTACCGCATCAAAAAGAGGCCTAAGGCAAAAGTCAAAGTAGTGCACCATGACAAACTCAAACCATACCACTCCCGTACCCTGTTGGATAATGTCTGGGTCATCGAACAAGCACAAGTCTGGAACCCTGCTGAGGTTCTACCACCCATTCCAGATACCAGCCTCATCGACTCTGACCTGTTCCTGGCTAATCTGTTCCCGGATACGGCGGCGGGGAGTGATAGCGGACAGGAAGCAGAGTCATCTACAGACATTCCCTTGAGCCCTGTTGCTTTCCCCTCTTCGCCACACACAGCCCAAGTCTCCTCGAGTACAGAGGAGGTTCATGCTAGTGGGGGTAGTGCAGTGCAACATAAAGCCAAAAAGCAACGGTTATGGACTCCACTCAGTGCCAAACATCCAGGGGCAGGTCTAGCAGGACCAGGAGACCTCCAGATAAATATGGAGAGTGGGTGACTTACTAAAAAAAAAGTTATATTACTCCTGTTTAAAAAAAAAATGTTGAAAGGAGTTTGTTGTTTGAAAGACTTTGTATTGTTTTGGTTAAAGAAAAAAAAACTTGGGGCACTGTGGCATCATGAGTAAGTTTACTTTGGTTGTGATCTTGTTTACGGTGAGAAAAGTGAGACCATACAATTATTTTGGGGTTAACAGGTGAAGCAGGTGTTTTACTCAGTTAGAAGCTAGAGAGGATACTGGGATGTTGCCTTTAATATTAAGTTAGAGCTGTGGTTATATTGGGGCTGTATTCGTTGCGTTGTAGGTGTGTTTCATGCTTCTTTTTCAGAGTGTGTTGGAACCTCAGAAGCACTGAAAGGAGGTGGACTGTTTAAACTCCTAACACTGCACTACCCTCCACCATTTCACCCTGTTCTCAAGGGAAACAACTATCTTAAGGATTATAATGGATTGTTTCCTATGGACTGTTTCTTATGGACTGTTACTCCGTCAAGGGGAGATGTTCTTGGGCATTGTGACCCTAAAGGACTCCAGAGACTCAAGGGGTGTTCAAAAGAAAAAGAAAAAGAAGTCTATGTAATCTGTTTAGGATATTTTGTGTGTAGTCATAGGGGTGCTGGCATGTTATTATATTTAATTGTTAATTGCCATCCAGAGTGGGGGTAGTGTTATAAGATTATGGTCTGTTCCTTTAAGAGGGAGGCACCCACGCATACAGGTCAGCTACGCAAGGAGTGAATAGATGAGACAGACTGTGTGTACACAGGAACAACAGAAGCAGGTAGCTTGTTGTGACATATGTAACGTTAATCAACAGCATGATATGAAGAATACAATGGAAATAAATGCACAGTCCTGAAGATAACGGTTTCCAGTGGTTTATTGTCACCACCACACATCAAGAGGGAATTACCCCGAAGTCCGGACAGTACGTTAATAAGTACGTGACTGTAAATGACCACTTCGGCCCTAGAGTGAAGAGAACACTCTCCTGTACTCTTACTAAGGTTCGAGTTAACACGGAAAAAGGTAACAAATGTATGGATGCATTTTCTTTTTCTTTTTCTCATATTGAATGATAGATAGGTATTGTCAAATGGGAAATAGTATTATATCCATAGTTATAATATATAATATAGTTTTAGGCCTGCAAACACCGCCACGTATTCCTACACTTTAAAGCGTTGGCCTTTTAACCAACACAGTACACAGCGCCATCTGGCGTTGATTGAGTTAAGGGACTTACACACCACACAAACACACTTATTAGCCTACACACACACACTGCTGCTACTTACACTATAGAATCATATATATTTTTTTTTTAATTTATCTGCTGTTTTTTAGCTTATATTGTATAGATTGTTGTGTATTGTTGTTTTACAAATCTACTATGGTTGAGGAGCCGGGAAAGACAAGCATATCACGTTTTTATGAATGTATGTACATTTATAAGCTTAATACAATTATCTGAATCTGAATTTAAGTAAATCATTTGGCTATTTTGAACTTACCAGCAGCAAAAATAATAACCATGTAATGATTAATAACCATACATTTTGTGTAACATCGTGACTTACAGTAAGGTGTAAAATATAAGCTACTGTATGACAGCATCAAAGAGGTCTCAATCATATCAATCTTAGGAGAATATCGGGTTGTGTAACAGAGTGGTCGCTGTGGCTCACGTGAGAAGCGACAAATGACAAAAGACCTATTTCCCCCCTCGCAGGATACAGTCACAAGACAAAGGCCGTTTTCATTCTATGGGAGTATTGACTCTGTACCGGTAGGCCTGTCCTCATGCTCTGATCAATAGCATTGTATAATGTCTGCTGACCGCTAGGCTCAATAATGAGCCGTGAACACAGCCAAATTCTCATTTTGTTTGGCTTTGAAAGAATAACAAGGTTGTTAGTTGCAAAGGTTACATTGATTAATATCGCTCCCCTCCCTCCCTCTCCCACCCTCAGATGAGTAATTCTCGGTAATGGAACTTGCTTTGCTCTGAAGAATCGATCTGGATTCATAGAAGTGATGAAATCTGAGCGGTATTGGAAGATGATACTCCCTGGAAGAAGATATCTTGTATCTCAATGGGACCTTCCTGGCTTAAAAAAGGATAAATTAAATAAAATAACTTCGGAGAAATGAATGAGGAGACAACCAAAGGAGCCTTGTGCCATAATGACCCCAACATCTTTGATTGATGGGAGTCGCAAATAAATATAACAGGATACAAGCAGCCATCAAAACAAGAGCCACATAAAACGATGTGTCGACAATATTGCTCACTACCGGCAGAGTTAAGCACACAAAAGTAGGCCTACTTTACTGAAGTAAAAGTAAATACTCCGACATAATAGTACTTTGATCAAAGTAAAAGTCCTCCGTTCAGAGGCAAAGTTCATCACAAAACAACGTTTCACTCATTTGGTACGTATCTGGTTGATTCCCTGAACCCCCAAATACTCCCAAATCAAAGGTATATAACATGTACATATATACCTTCACAAAATCATCAAGGGGTGCTTTTTTTATATAGTGCTTTTATCCAAAGCGCTTTACAATTTGTTACTCACACATTCACACACCAAATGTGTGTGGTAGTGTGAATTCACACTACCAAAATCAGAGTTTACCCAAATCAAAAACCCTGGGTAGACAAATCCGTCCGTGAAGCTCTGAGAGAGCGCACCAAAGCATACAACGACGGCCTAGTGGCAGGCAACATGAATGACCACAAGGTGGCGCGATACAACGTAAGGAGGACAGTGTCAGAGGCCAAACGGCGCTACAGGGATAAAATTGAACTCCAGTTTGAACAAGCTGACTCTAGAGCTATGTGGCAGGGGCTCAAAACGATGACAGACTACAAAGGCGCCTCCCTCAAACTGAACAGTGACATCTCCTTAGCAAATGACCTCAATACCTTCTATGCGAGGTTTGATGCTGGTAATAACAACACCAGCTAACAAGCCACGGCAATGGGGGGGGGGGGGGTCGGCTGCTGATGGAGGCGCAGTGTTCAGGGTAACAGAGCATGAGGTGAGGCGGACCTTTAAAAAAGTGAATATCAGGAAGGCAGCAGGTCCGGACGGCATCCCCGGCCGCGTCCTAAAAGTCTGTGCCGACCAACTGGCCCCAGTATTCACTGACATATTTAACCTGTCCTTAGAACAGGCTGTCATCCCCACCTGCCTGAAGAAGTCCACTATTATCCCTGTACCCAAAAAATCCAAGCCTGCTTGCCTCAACGACTACCGCCCTGTAGCTCTCACCTCCATAGCCATGAAGTGCTTTGAGAAGCTAGTAAAGGGCTACATCTGCTCCTCCCTCCCCATCAACATGGACCCCCTGCAATTTGCATACCGCCCCAACAGGTCCACGGAGGATGCCATAGCCCATGTGCTGCACACAGCAGCATCACACCTGGACAAGAGGCAGGGGAACTATGTGAGAATGCTATTCATCGACTACAGCTCGGCATTCAATACCATAGTCCCCTCCATACTCATAGCCAAGCTCAGGGACCTGGGCTTGAACTATGACCTCTGCCAGTGGGTCTTGGACTTCCTGACTGGCAGACCCCAGGTGGTGAGAGCAGGCAACTGCACCTCCTCATCCATCACCCTCAACATAGGGGCCCCCCAGGGCTGTGTTCTGAGTCCCCTCCTCTACTCCCTGTACACACACGACTGTGTGGCTCAGCGGAGTAGCAATACAATCATCAAATTTGCTGACGACACAGTGGTGGTGGGCCTGATCTCTGCCAACGACGAGAGGGCCTACCTGGAAGAGGTCAAGGTCCTGGCGGGATGGTGCCAGGAAAACAGCCTCTCCCTGAACGTCAGCAAAACAAAGGAGATGATTGTGGACTTCAGGAGGTCGGGGGTCAAGGACTACAGCCCCCTCAGCATCGACGGGGCACCGGTTGAGAGAGTCAACAGCTTTAAGTACCTCGGAGCCTACATATCCGAGGACTTGACATGGACCACACACATTGACAGTGTTGTGAAGAAGGCACGACAACGCCTCTACTTCCTCAGGCGCCTAAGGAAGTTCCAAGTCAGTCAGAAGATCCTTAAGAACTTCTACTCATGTACAATAGAGAGCATCTTGACCGGCAACATCACCTCCTGGTTTGGGAATAGCACTGCACAAGACCGAAGCAGACTACAAAGAGTGACACGTTCAGCCGAACGCACAATTGGAGGGGGGCTCCCCACCCTCCAGAACATTTACAACAAGCGTTGCAAGGGCAAGGCTAAGAGAATCATTAAAGACTCCAGTCACCCGAACAACTGCCTCTTTGAACTGCTGCGGTCAGGCAAGCGATACCGGAGTCTCAAGGCGAGCACAGAAAGACTCAGAAGAAGCTTCTATCCCCAGGCCATCAGGCTGCTAAACGAACAATGAATGAACACTACACAACAACAACCACCAAACGCACATAGCACACACATCCACACGCACACACTCACTTAAACAAACACACTGTAGCACCCACTCCACACACTTTATAGCACACACCCACTTTAAACAAACACACTGTAGCACCCACTCCCCACACTTTATATTTATTGATGAAGGATTGCACTACAACTCGTACACCTTACTGTAAATTGTACCTAAATTGTACCTCATCCCATTTCTGCTTTGCACTAGATAGTACTGTACATTAGTACACTGCATAGTATTGTATATTATATGGTAACTCAGAACATTGTACATATGTCTATACCGAACACTGTGACCTCTTTTTCTTCTTCTAAATTACACGTATACTATGTTTGACACTATCTTGTCTAGCACAGTCTCTGGAGCGTAACAGTAAGAAGCATTTTGTATGAAAGTATTCTGTACTTCTGTATGACAACTATTAAAGAAACTTGAAAACTTGAAACTTGAAACAAAGGCGGAGGCAACCAAATAATATATACGAAATACCGCAGACAGGTTTAGTGCTGTACCTAGGGAATCTGACGCAGAAAGATATACAGGGGGAAGACAAATATCTGATAAAGTTACTACTAGTGGCAACCAAGAAAGCAATAACCAGACTGTGGTACAAGGAATATCCACCGACTAAGGACCAATGGGTAGGAATAGTAGAGGAGATACAAGAAATGGAGAGAATAACACATACAGTATGCTCAGGCTACAGGAGGAGAAATTCAAATCAAGATGGGAAAAATGGGAAGACTATAAGATAATTAGGAACGACACCACAGAAGAAGGACAGGAACTAAGAGAAGAAACTGAAATGTAAATACTCAATGTAAATATAAGGAAGGTCAATGAACCCATGTCATATTCTATTTTGCTTTTCTTTTTTGTTCGTTTTGTTTTATGTCCAATGTCTTGTTGTTTGTGTACACCTGTTGACAAATGAATGTTCAAAAATCAAAAGAAATGACAATAAAAATGTAAGTAAGTAAGTAAAAATAAAAAAAAAAGTAGGGGCAACCATGCAAGGTGCCAACCGTGTGATTTTTTCCGTAGCGTCTGTGAGCGAAGACGCTCTTTGATTGCAGCGAAGAAGAAAAAGACGCTCTCCGATTGGCTAACCCTAACCCTAACTCTAAGCATAACCATGTCGAAAGAGGGCCTAAGCATAACCACTTCGAAAGAGGGCCTAAGCATAACCACTTCGAAAGAATGCCTAAGCATAACCACTTCGAAAGAATGCCTAAGCATAACGACTTCGAAAGAATGCCTAAGCATAACCACTTCGAAAGAATGCCTAAGCATAACCACTTCGAAGCAGAGAATATATGTACAAGGCGGAAGAGACCCTTCGAAGCTAAACCAGTCAGAGAGGGTATTTTCTTCAAAGAGCGTCTTCGCAAACAGAGGTTACGGAAAAAAATCACACGTGCCAACCTGCTCATCGGGAGCAATTAGGGGTTCTGTATCACACTAGCTCCCGCTCAGCGTCTCATTGCATATATCTCGCTTCAGCATATATATACTGAATAAATTTCAAAATGTACCTTTAAATGCCAGCATTCATCTGGCCACACCCCCATCCGCTTACCTACATAAGCAGGGGTGGTGCCACACACTCATCTCCTTCTCAAATTTCATCACAAGCAACGTGTTGCTCATATGCCCACTTGACGTGGAGAAAAATATTGGCTGACAATGTTTACGAGGAAAGGAAGAACAAGAGATACGTTGACATCATATCTTTATTTTCTCTCTCACTATTTTCGAGAAAATACGGCGATATTGTCTTCATCACTGGAGTGTCTGGAAGATGGTGATCATTCTAAAATCCTCCACCGGTTTTCGTATTGGGAGCACGCCGCTGCATGCCTCTCAACTGCAGTTCCTTGCTGTGCTGGTTGCGGTAAAACCTTTCAGGACACAGCTGAACTGTAGGACGCGCCGCTGTTGTGAGAAGCGGTGAGTTCCAGGTTGGTGAGTGATGTTTTTGCGTGCGGCTCCACTTGTCTGTTAGTGCTATGGGGGCTGGCTGACAATGTTTACGAACACCGGCCCCAGATTAAGGTCTTTTGTTCAGCCTCTTAGGCAACAGCGGAAGACCTTGATCTGAAGCCCATTATAGTTTAACTAGTGGGCCACGACCATTAACACTGGTGATCCCTGTGTTTTCTGGACGAGTGGATGTTTTCTCTGTCACCGTATAGGCCCCATCTTTCATATCCAAATGAGAGTATTCCCTCACGAGGAAATATGGGCATAGATGTTTGTTAGTGGAAGATCTGTGTTCAAGTCAGCTATAGGCCAGTTTGGTATTGTGCTGGCTCCGTCGGGCGTTGGTAAAATCACTGTTGTAAAACTGTGTTAACATATTGTTTCTCTTTTCTCTTAAAAAGTGAGGAGGGTTTCAGAACGGCGGCCTGTCTGAGTGAGTGTTATATCATTGTGTACAAGTTCAGGTGATAGCTGCTTAGCTTACGTGCTAGTGGTGGCCTACTGTTAGCCAGTCAGCTGTTAGCTGCGGCTCTAGCCTGCTGTGATCACTAGGTGGCCTACCTAGGCTAGGAAATGTTAGCTTGCTGCTATCGGCCGAGGCCCAGCGCGGGGTGGCTCCGGCCCCTCGCGCGCCGCCGCGGTTCCCAACCCCCCGCTCCCTCACGGGGAGAGGCGGGGGGGATTCGAAGCTCCCCTCTGGTCGCGTGCGCCGTTCGCTCGGCGTCTCGCGGGCAGGGGCGGTAGCGCCCGACGGTTAGAGCGGCCGTTAGCTTAATGCTACTCTGTTGAACATGCTTTGATTATAACATGTTTTAAACACTCTTGACTACGACGTCATCTTTGACAGAAGATGTTCGTCGAACCTGCCCTGGGCCAGGATGGCAAGGACTGCGTCAACAAGGGGGACCGTAGCGACGGGTTGGAGCGGCGACGCTGCCCAGATCGACAACACAGAACGGCTGTGTTTACTACGGTGCCTTGAGACTGCACTTCGCTTGATCTACGCTCCGGGTAGGCAAGGCCTGACCAGACCTTGTACACTTCTTCTGGCTTTCCCTTCTAAATGTTTTGTAAATAACGATGTTTTCCAAAACGAGTGTTGCTGCACTACATTTAGGATACGACGCAAGTTATGTGTGAATTGTCTTGTCACTGGTATTTAGCTTCTCCATGCAAATCGGGTTGTTGTTACAGATGTGAAAATGATCTGGTTTGTTGTGTTGAGAAACATCATGTGTGTTTATATGTACCGTGTACTCACAACTAAGGGGGTTAACTAACCTATAAAGCTATGCTTAGTGACAAATGAGTAAAGAATGATTATTTTCTCAGCCTGTAATGACAATGAACAGTGTGTTCACATATTAACAGGTTTTCCTGTTTTAACTGGCCGTATTAAGGGTAAAGTAGGAGGATTGTGTTTCCCCCCGGTTCCCTGGGGACTTCTTCATCCTCCTCTCAGACATGTTGTTGCACTACATTGTGTCACTGTGTGGTAGGGATACAATGTAACCCTTAGCTTGATTGCTGAGGTTGTGCTAAAACTGCTGGAGAAACTTTATTTTCCTAAAAGAAAAGATTGTTTGGTCGCTTTCGTGTGTGCTTAGCAAGGCCTGTGGCCGATACTAATCGAGAATTATGTATTCTCTCATTATGAAAAACGGCGTTCCTCTGTGGAGTGTTTTTGCCATTTTTTGTAGGTGATGATGGGTTGTGTGTATCATGGGACCTACAACTGGGTTGGACTGGCCACAGAAGCACATGTGTAAGTTTGGTTCCGGGGCTCTTGGAGAGCCCTCTCTATTCTGTGTTTTTTCCTTAGTAAAAATCAGATAGCAGGTTAGCTAATGCGCTGTGTGAAGCTGTCAGACGCTTCATGGAGCTGACTATGACTGTGTCATACTCTCTTTTTGTCATTACATCGTATCATGGGTGTGGGGTCGTAAAGGGGGAACTGGTAACCTTTCCTCCCCCTTTTTTTCTGTTGGTCAGGGGTAAACCCCCTGTCCTTCAAGGTTCCTGTCACGTTGCGGTTCGGCACATTACAGGGTGAGGGGGGGGGGGGGGGGGGGGGAGTTTCCTGGTCCCACGGCCTGGAATATTGGGCGTGTGCATCGCAGAAATTCCCCCGCCATAGAGTACGTCACTGTGCGCGTCTCTGTTGGTAGGACTTCCGTGTGCTGTTCAGGTCCATGTGATGGATCTGTTTCGGGGGGTGGTCAGGGCTCATCCTCACCAAGCTCCTATTCGGGCCTTCTGTGAGTTGGGACTCTCCTTCCATGTGAGGGAGCCTCCTTCAGAGTACAGAGCCTCCTCCTCAGATTGTCAAGGTGAGTGGACCCTCAAGAAGGAGTCCTACTCTATTGTGTATGTATTCGATTCAATTCGATTATTGAGTGTGTATGGGTTCAGTGCCTCTTCCCCGGAGAGCCCTAAAACCAATTTTTTACATGGCTCAAGGTGCAATATATTCTTTTCAATCTGTAGAGCTCGCGTGGGAAGTGTTATGGTTTGTAACCGACCTCAAACGCAACGGCACAGAGAGAATGGTTCAGAGTAAGCCAAAGCAAGGGCGTATTTATTTACAGAGTCACAAGATGGAATGAAGTACAGCAATCGAACAAACGGGGAATCTGGCATGTGAAGATTGTTGCGGCTCTGCAGATACTCCCAGTAGGTAGTGGTGAGGAATTGGCTAGTGACGTTGAAGCGGCTCTGCAGATCCTCCCAGCTTTCACTCCCGGTGGAAACAGAGAGAGAGAGAAATCAGAGTTAGCCCAGCGCACACACAGAGGCAGAGAGGTGACTGATCCAGTATAAATCCAAGTGACTTGATCTTCGGTGTACCACACACAAGTTAGCAGAGTCCAGAGAAAAAACAATACGGTATCTTCAGTGTTAATCTAACACAAAAATTAGGTGAGTCCAGTACAAACAAAAACGGGATCTCTTCGGTGTTCACCAAACACACAAAAAACTTATAATCCAAAAGATAGTTTCCAAAAACTCACCAGAGCGCAACGTGAGAAGCGGGCAGATTACGAGGCGTAGCTCCGAACGGGGAACCAGGTTCTCCACAGCAGTTCTCCACAAAAGATCCTGGAGAGCAAAAGACAGCAACAGCGACGGGGAAGGCAGGTATATGCAGGTGTAATTCAAAACAGTAGTACACAAAACGACCCGGCATCGAATGACAGAAGGTCAGAGTATATGAAGCCTCTGGGGCGCTGATTAGAACACATATCAGGTGCGTGATGGTAATTGATACTTGACTTAGAAGTGTGCGTTCGGCAACGGAACAATCATCACAGAATCCTCACAGTACCTTAATGGAACGGAGCGTGTGGCGGGGAACGGACCAATCATCACAGTACTTTAAGAAGCCTGTGGTGGGGAAAGAACCAATCCTCACAGTACCCCCCCCTCCACGGGAGCCACCCGGCGACCCACTCGGCCCCGGCCTGCCCGGACGGGACCGAAGGAAGCCGGCGATCAGGGGCACTGGAGAGGGGGACAAAGACAGAGGCCCGGAGAGGGGGACCGGAGACGGGGACAGAGGACCGGCGAGGGAGGCCGGAGACGGGGACTGGGGCCCGACAGCGGAGGCCGGGCACGGGGACAGAGGACCGGCGAGGGAGGCCGGAGACGGGGACTGGGACCCGGTGAGGGGGCTGGACGGCACCTGAAGACACTGGGCACGACAGGAGGGGCCCCACCCCCTGATGGTGCCGGAGGACCAGGCGACGTGGGGCTCATGCAGCGCGAGCCAAGGCCTGCCCAGGACCACAGGGACAAGAGGAGAGCTGGTGATGAAAAACTGGAGTCTCTCAACGTGGTTACCAGCAATGGTGAGAAGGACTGGACAGGTGCGTTGAGTGACGTCAGCCAGGCGGCGATGATCCAGCGCGAAGACCTCCAAGGGCCTCTCGAGGTCCTCAAGTGGAATGTTGGCCCGGGTGGCAAACCCAACGTCCATGAAACTCCCATCAGCACCAGAGTCAATGAGTGCACCCACCGTCGCCCGCTCGTCCGCCCAGGCTAGGGTGACGTCCGCCAGACGGTTAGGTGGTGCACAGGTGGGGGAACAGGAAAAACGGCTCACCAGGATCTCCCGGGGTCCCGGCGAGCCTGGTCTTCTTGGCCGGGTAGGGCAATTGGAGACACGGTGTCCATCCCGGCCGCAGTAGAGGCAAAGGCCGGACCTGAGCCTGGACTCCCGTTCGGCCGGGCTAAGGCGGTTGCGTCCCAGCTGCATGGGTTCCTCCTTGGTCACGGCTCGGGAGGGAAAAAACCCACCAGTCACGGAGGGGGCAGGACGGTCAGCACTGTAGAGGCGGCCGCCGGGAAAGGGAGCCCCTGAGCGGAGGTCGATGGCACAGTCGTAAGGCCGGTGAGGCGGAAAGACCTGAGCCCTGGACTTACTGAAAACCTTCTCGAGGTCGTGGTACTCGGGGGGTACGTCTGGGGTCCCCGTCGTGCTCGCTCACGCCTTCTCTCCCGGAGGCGTCCGTCGATGCGGATAACGAGGCTGATCAGGCCCTCGAGAGAATCGGGCTCCTCTTGGGTCGCGAGCTGGTCCCTTACTGCGTCGTTGAGCCCCCTCAGGAAGGTGAGAAGAAGCGATTGATCGTTCCAACCGCTCTCCGTTGCGGCCAGTCTGAACTCCAGCGCATCGTCTCTGACACTGCCACTGTCCTGCCGGAAGGTGCCCAACCGAGCTCCTGGGTCCTGGCCACGGGCTGGGTGGTGAAAAACCCTGCGGAGCTCTGCCACGAAGTCTGGGTAGGAAAAACAGAAATCAGCCCCCATTGCCCAGGAGGCAGTAACCCACTGTGCTGCTTGGCCCGTGAGCAGGTTAGTCATGTAGGCTACTCGGGATCCCTCTGACGAAAAACGGCTGGGTTGATGAAGGAAGACCAACTCACATTGCATGATGAATGTGGCACAATCCTCAAAGTTACCATTGAACAGACGTGGTTCGGAGAGACGGGGCTCCCGAGGTGCGAGGTCTGCCGCGGGTGGTGAGCTGGCCGAGACTCCTGGGACAGGTGGGGTCAAAAGCAGTGTTTAATGATGTACGGAGAGCCTGAAGCTGGTGCAGAGCAACAGCCTGCTGATACTCCTGAGTGCCAATGGCATCCAGAATAAGCTGGACCTCGGCCCGGAGGTCCTGTAAAGCGGCCGCAGCCGCACCCAACTGTTGGGTGTGGTCGTTGACCAACTCGATCTGGACCGCCAACGCTGCCCTAACCCTCTCTGTGTCGGCTGAGGTCGTCATGGCCGGGTCGTAATGTTATGGTTTGTAACCGACCTCAAACGCAACGGCACAGAGAGAATGGTTCAGAGTAAGCCAAAGCAAGGGCGTATTTATTTACAGAGTCACAAGATGGAATGAAGTACAGCAATTGAACAAACGGGGAATCTGGCATGTGAAGATTGTTGCGGCTCTGCAGATACTCCCAGTAGGTAGTGGTGAGGAATTGGCTAGTGACGTTGAAGCGGCTCTGCAGATCCTCCCAGCTTTCACTCCCGGTGGAAGCGGAGAGAGAGAGAAATCAGAATTAGCCCAGCGCACACACAGAGGCAGAGAGGTGACTGATCCAGTATAAAACCAAGTGACTTGATCTTCGGTGTACCACACACAAGTTAGCAGAGTCCAGAGAAAAAACAATATGGTATCTTCAGTGTTAATCTAACACAAAAATTAGGTGAGTCCAGTACAAACAAAAACGGGATCTCTTCGGTGTTCACCAAACACACAAAAAACTGATAATCCAAAAGATAGTTTCCAAAAACTCACCAGAGCGCAACGCGAGAAGCGGGCAGATTACGAGGCGTAGCTCCGAACGGGGAACCAGGTTCTCCACAGCAGTTCTCCACGAAAGATCCTGGAGAGCAAAAGACAGCAACAGCGACGGGGAAGGCAGGTATATGCAGGTGTAATTCAAAACAGTAGTACACAAAACGACCCGGCATCGAATGACAGAAGGTCAGAGTATATGAAGCCTCTGGGGCGCTGATTAGAACACACATCAGGTGCGTGATGGTAATTGATACTTGACTTAGAAGTGTGCGTTCGGCAACGGACCAATCATCACAGAATCCTCACAGTACCTTAAAGGAACGGAGCGTGTGGCGAGGAACGGACCAATCATCACAGTACTTTAAGAAGCCTGTGGTGGGGAAAGAACCAATCCTAACAGGAAGTCTCTCTGGGGATTCCCGTCTCCTTCCTATGGGAGGGTGGTGGGATGTAAACATGTGAAATTTTTTTACCCCCGGCTGTGAAGACTGGGATACATACTGTTGGTGCTTCCTTCTTTTCTATTAAAAAGAGTTGGAGTTAGGAAGTATCACACCCCTCTTGTCGTTCCCCTGGGCGCCTTGGGGATTCAATGACAGGTCTAAATAGCCTGTTCATTGATGTGGGTGTGTCCCGACGCACGTATAGTGCTAGCTCGGGGTGTTCTGTAAACAGGCGACTGACTGGCACGCCTTGGTTGCTTGAGGTTAAAACGGCGTTTTTATAAAGCAACTGGGATGGAGGTTTTTCCTCTTCCGACGACCAAATCCGACGACCTGGTTTGGTTATCGACGGATTCTCGTTCATATCTGGGGGATGATGACGGAATGGATCTGAACATATGTAGAGGGGTCTCACGCCCTGGGGGTGGGCCACCGGGCGCGGTTCGCCCGAACGTCTGGGTGGCGCCTTCTTTTCATGTTAAGATCAACACGCATATCTGCCCCTTCTCCTGGAGTAGGCATGTCGGCGTGGTTAGGGCACGGGACTGGTTCTGGTCACGCTGGTCCGGATCAGTTGAACCCGTTGTCCGCCGGGGATGCAGATCTGCTGTTCTGGTACCCTGAGGGACTTGGGCTTTTTTCAGGGGGAAAAGCGCTATGGAGACCCTGGTTGGGTAAATTTTTTACTCAGCACTGTCGTAATGGCTTACGGCCATGCCAACCTGTACACGCTCGATCTCGTCAGATCTCGGCCGCTACACAGGTTGGTCCTGGTTAGTACTTGGTTGGGAGAACGCCTGGGAATACCAAGTACGGTGTGCTTGGGGCTGGTTCTCCATTCTTTTTCGCTCCTCTCTCACGCATGGCGAAGAGGGGCCTGTTGGGGTGGTCTTTGACCTCCTCTGGTGACCCTGTGCTTCCCGTATCGCCGGGCCCGGTCCGAAGTCATGTTTCGTCGACCCGTAGGCCTGGGTTAACCCTTTTTTGAAAAACTGAAACACTTGTACTGCGGTATAGCCGGTGTATACCCGCAGGTGTGTTTTGGAGTTTTTTTCTTGAGGGGTTATAGGAACAACCACCGCATTGGGTAACACCAAGGTGGTTGATTCCCTGGTGTGTTGGAGCAGTGTCAACTCCCAGGTTCACCGGTTGAGGGTGCCCCTGCACGTTCATGACGTCTGCCAATCGTGTCAGCCTTCTCTGCCTCAACCCCTCTGGGTGTTTTTTTTTTTAATGGAGGCTTGGTCATGCAACAACGCCAGCGTACGCCCCTTCCGCCGGGGCGGCTGTGTTCAGCTGTCCCCTCTGGCGCCTGTCTCGTCCGCAGTCTCCAGGCTAGGGTTAACAGCCTGTTGCCTGGTTTTTCCCCGGTGCGCTGCCTGCTTCCGTTGGTTAACCTTTTTTGTGTGCTTACGGCCATGCTGACTGCCTGTTCTGCAGGGTCAGTGTGCCAGGCGGTGTACGGCTGAGGGGCCTTTGTCCGAATACGCTGGCGATGTGGGGGGCGGGGTCACTAAGTGCCCACCTGTTGGGGTTTTGATGCTGGCATCATGGACTTCTCCGGGCCCCCGTTCCAGGGGGTCCAGTCCCTTTGGTGGGTCTGGGTCTTCCTTCGCGCTCCGCTGCTACGGCCTTGCCACGGGGTTGGGTTTGCCCTTGACCCCGTGATTCTGGGGGCAGTAACGAGGTTGTTCCCTCCGTTCCCGGGTGGCATGCGGGTTGTGCGTGTGTGTAGTCGTGGGGTCAAGCCACGGTCTGCTCACCCTGTGCGTTGAGTTGCTTGAGTGCCTCTTCGCACGGTCGGGTCCGTCGCCCTCCCGTGAAGCCCCCAATAGGGGGGGTGCCCTCCATTAGGGGGGGTCGGGGGGGCTCGGTCCTCCCTGATCTGATGGTTGTGGGGGGCCTCAGCGGGGTACATTTGTCGAGCTTCTAGCTCCCGCTCAGCTCCTATTATGCAATGAGACGCTGAGCGGGAGCTAGTGTGATACAGAACGTTAGGTTATGACTATAACCAAGTTCTGTTAACACTAGTGGACGCTCAGCGTCTAGACGCCGCTGCGGCCCTTGATTTTTCATTGTGGTGAAATTTGTTGGGAAGGAGATGAGTGTGTGGCACCACCCCTGCTTATGTAGGTAAGCGGATGGGGGTGTGGCCAGATGAATGCTGGCATTTAAAGGTACATTTTGAAATTTATTCAGTATATATATGCTGAAGCGAGATATATGCAATGAGACGCTGAGCGTCCACTAGTGTTAACAGAACTTGGTTATAGTCATAACCTAACGTTAAGTGTCTTGCTCAAGGACACATCGACATGCTGCCTGGGAGGAGCGGGAATCGAACTTGGAACCTCCGGATTGCCAGACGACTGCTCTACCTCCTGAGCCACTGTCACCCCTGTTTTCAGCATCCTTTTGATTTATAAATGTTCGTACTTTTTCTATGTTTCTAAGGTGGAAGAATTATGTATGTGTGTCACCTTGCTAATGTGAGACTTAAAGCTTAGGTCTGAGTCTATGATAACACCAAGACATGTAACTTCAGGTTTAATCAAAGGAGTATGTTTCCCCATATTATTCAGCAGCATTTCTCTTTTTCTTTTTTATAGGGCTGACTAGTAGGATTTAAGTTTTGCTCATCCATTTATTTATTGCTACAGTAAGAGACATAGCCTGATGGAGTCAATAGCTGCAGCATCATTTGGTTCAGCAGATATGTACAATTGTGTGTCATCTGCGTAGCTATGGAAACATACATTATGTTCTCTAATGATGTCCCCAAGTGGCAGCATGTATAGCGAGAATAATAGTGGACAGAGGAAGCTCCCTGTGGAACTACAAACTTGGTGTCATTGTAGCACTGTGGGGAGTGGCTGCAGCAGGCCGGCGGGTGCTTGGTGAGAGGCCTTGCTGCGGGCGCATACCGTGCAGGCCATCACAAACTCCCTGACGTCGTTCCTCATGGTGGACCACCAGAACCGATGAGCAAGGAAGGAGAAGGTGTGGTCCTTCTTGGCGTTTGGTGTCTGTCACCTGGCCCAAAATCAATCTCAGCAGCGCCTCCATCTGATAGTATCAAAAACTGAAGTTGTTGGATTGATATGTATGAGCCAGCTGGACAGAGATTCAGGAGACAAAGATGAAGTCAATCGATGGTATTTTATTGACTGGAACACACAGAGAACGAGGAACCGTCCTGGAGTCCAAAGCCCTCCACGGGAAATGGCTTCAGAATGATGACACAACCATGGCATTACATACTATGGATACTATACGGAGGCCCGATGCAGCCATACATGCACTGTCATCAGGTCATACAGGTCATCAGGTCAAAGTATTTCTAGTCTAAACCTGGGTGCCTGGCTTGGCTTGGTCACCGGACCCCACAGCCATATTCTAGATTGGGGGAGACCTATGTGCTCATGGTTGACCAGAGGAGCTGGATGTAAGATATTAGATATTAATGAACTATAAAATAACTATCAGTCCCCCATTTTCAATTCATCATAACATATATGACATTCATGACATACAGATAGACAGTACTGCTACATCTATACATTTATGACATACCAGATTTACAAATACAGTACTATTTGTGATACAAAAAGGGTCTAAAAAAAGAGAGTATATACATTTGATGAAGAAACTGTATATTGGAGGTTGGTAGGTAGGTAGGTAGGTGGGGTGGAGGGGGGGGTTGGGTAGGTGGGATGGGGGGGAAACTGTACATAGGAGGTGGGGGGGGGGGGGGTAACTGTACTTTGGATTATCGACGAAACCTTACTTGGTCCCAAGAAGAGGGTCTTGTGTATTATTGGGTTAGGACATTTATTGTACATTGGAGGGGGTTGCGTTAGGACATTTACAGGGGCCAGTTTCGAATTGCAGTCTCTCGTAGGTGCTCTTTGAGAGTGGTTTTGAAAGTGGGTAGTGATTCACATTCCTTTACAGCTGTGGGTAGGGTGTTGCCATTTTGTCACAGGAAGGATTTGCCTCTAGGATGGAACCTAGGTATGTAATTTCATCTTTCCTTGTGACAATATTGTCACCCACTGTAACTGAGAAGCCGTCGGTCTTGCTGAGTTTGTTATTTGAACCGAAGAGAATGGACTCTGTTTTACCCAGGTGTAATGATAGTTTGTTATCAGCGAGCCAGATGCAGATTTTGCCTAGTTCCGAGCTGAGGGTTTTTTCAACCTGTAACTTGTTCTACCCCTCCGCCTACAACCCAGAATCCTCCCTACCGTGTAGACAGTTTGACCGGCAAGGATGCGGGGCGGAGGAACCGCAGGAAGTGGCAGGGACAAGGGCGATGAGAGGAATCGCTTCAACAGGGACACATGAAACGTCGGATGAACCATCATAGAGGCCGGAAGCAGCAGCCTGTAAGCCACAGGATTCACCTGATGAACCACTTTAAAGGGGCCTATAAAGCGAGGAGCCAGCTTCCTGGATTCCACCCGGAGAGGGAGATCACGGATGCAAAGCCAAACCCGCTGCCCAGGATGGAAAACTGGAGCCGGGCGGCGCTTGCGGTTAGCCTGCCGCTGAGCCTTAACATAGGCCTTCCGCTCGAACCCGGTTCCACGTCCTGCGACAGCGAGCCACATGTGCCTGGGCCGATGGCACCTCAGCCTCCTGGTCCTGTTCGGGGAACAGAGGAGGTTGAAAACCATATTGACACTGAAAGGGAGACATACCAGTAGAGGAGGAGAGGAGGGTATTATGCACATACTCAGCCCAGGCCAACCTCCTACTCCATGTCGCCGGACACCCGGCAACGTAACACCTCAGGACACCCTCCAGATCCTGGTTGAGGCGCTCTGTCTGCCCGTTCAACTGCGGATGGAACCCAGACGACAAGCTGACAGAGGCGCAGAGGCCGGCAGCAAACGCCTTCCAGAACCTGGAGGCGAACTGAGAACCCCGGTCGGACACAATATCCACTGGAAGCCTGTGGACCCGAAAGACGTGCTGCACCACCAGGTCAGCCGTCTCTCGGGCCGAGGGAAGCTTGGGAAGGGGAATGAAGTGAGCCGCGTTGGAGAAATGGTCCACTACCACCAAAATGGTAGTGAACCCATCTGACAGGGGAAGGCCAGAAATAAAATCCAGGGATATGTGCCACCAGGGACGTTTGGGAATAGGAAACGGCGAGAGGTCTTACTGCGCACGCACACCGGGCAGGCCGCCACAAAGGAGCGTGTATCCCCCTCCTCTGTCAGCCACCAGAACCTCCTACGGATAAACTCCAGGGTTCTGGCGGCCCCAGGGTGGCCGGTGAGAGAGGAGGCATGTGCCCACTGCAGCAGGCACAAGCATGCAGCCTTGGGCACATACATCCGCCCCGGAGGACCCCCACCGGGATCGGGCTCCCGTGTCAGAGCCGATCTTACCACCCTATCTGTTGTGAAGGATCAGATTAAACCGAATATATATATTTATTTATATATATATATTTAAATAGTATTTGTATATCGTTTGATATCCCCTGTATATTCCTTGTACAATATGCACTGAATATCCCTTTAGTCTACTAAACAGCCCATAATAGTTTCATTCTACCATTGGACGAGAACCTGGCGCCAGCAGCCATACCCCTAGGTTCAAGTTCAATCGTGCCGCCCAACATGTCGTGGCAAGCCCGGTTCCGCGTAGGAATACGTCTGGCGAAATACGAATGGTACTATTTGTTCACAGCGCATATATATATGGCGCGAGTAAAGTAGAACTTTCTTTTAGTCCATTAGTTCTTTACCCTCCAACCGAGTAACAGACGCGAAGCCTCACCCACGACGCACGTGTGGTGCAGTAAGGCCTACTTGGCCTCAGAATAGGCATTGAGATATCGTGTGGATTAATAGTTGAATTGTCATAGTTTGGCACTATACCGTCGAGTTGGACGTATTCTATTAAGCTAATAATAGTCTATTTATGTATGGTGCATCGTCGGTTAGAGTTATAAAGTGAGCAGCACCCCCATCGTTCCTGACGTTATCTGGAGTCTTAACCAGGCTGGGCAGACCACTAGTGGTGCTTGCATCCGAGGAGCTCCGGGCCAGGACGAGCGGACCTGTACATTGGATTACTCTACCCGGACGACGGCGAGCCTTCCACGGCTTGGATTATGCTTTGGGTGCTTTGATTATTCCATGGATAACGGCCAACACTGCTGAGTGTTGGAACTACCCCCCGGAGAGGAGTCCAGGTGAGACGGCGCTCTACACCAGTGAGGTCGCCTCACGTCTCTCCGTTGTGGACCGGCAGCTACCGTCCACCAGAGGGTCCAGCTGTATTCATCTGCGGACCGAGGTTCTGTGGGCACCGTGTTCAAGACTTTGAATTCTCCCAAGAAATCGTCGGCCAGATGGGATACCGCCAGCGGCTTCTCTAACCCCCCCCTCCTACTGTCTTACAACCAGCGGGACCCCCCCCCCCCCTTAGTGTATCCAGCTATAATCATTTAAGTACCATCGCTATAGTTCCCTAAAGAACCGGGTTGTATACTTACTCCCTGCGTAACCAGAGATTGGACATTCAATGTTGATTTACCTACGAATACTCATTTGCCATACAAGTGCATTTCAAATCATAAATGTAAACAAGTGAACGTTGTATATACCTTTTGCTATATTAAATATTCGATTTGTACATTTGTGTGGACTTCGTTTCATCAGGTGGGAAAGTGTTCATCATATCTATATCATGTACTGGATGGCCAGAAGTTAAAGTACAAGAGGTAGTGGTTTAATAATACCATACTTATCAATACAGTCAGGGAATTGTACCCCTCAGTTACAATTGGTCCTTCGAGCCGGAGGGTAACTAGTGTAATATTAATATAGTGTTATTAATATTAAAATGGCCTATGATGAACACTCCACGAAACGGTCCTCCTAACGTAGAACGCCCGCGGCGCAGACGACAGACACCTCAGTACTTAGAGGATTACGCTGTCAGTCAACTACCTAGCCTTCGACAAACGGTAAACGCGGTAAAAGTAGAAAGTAAAATTATGTCTGACCTTAACGACCAGGTTTCCCTGACCACAGAGGCCCTAGTAGGTCCTAATGTAACTGACCAAGCTCACGGTGGGGACCAGGAGGGAGCTGACATGCCTTTACCCCCCGCCAATACCGAAGAAGTAGTCCCCGACCAGCCCCGGGAGGAAGACAACCCTACAGAGAGAGAACTCTGCACGGAAGAAGAGGAGGAGAGCGCCGAGGAAATAGAGCTCCAGGACTCCCCAACGAGTACACCCAGGAGCGGCTCACCCAGGAGCGGCTCACCTCCACAACCGCCTTCCCCCAGCGAAGCGGAGAGGATGCTACAACAGGCGTTCCTCGTCAGCCTGACAGCCTCTACCGAACGCGACCGACTTCAGGGCGAACGCGATCGACTCCAAGCACAGCAACGGAGCGAAGAAGAGCGCACACGCCTGGAGATGAGACGCCTTCAGACGGAAGAGAATATGGCAAGAGACCGGGCCGACGCCCAGCGCGCCGCTGCCGGTGCCCAAAGAGAAGCAGATCTCACCAAGCGCGAAGTCGAGCGCGACAAGCTACAAGCGCAGCTAATGGAGCAGCTGATCCGCAAGGCAACACCCTCTCCCTCCGCCAGTGGTTCAAGGAACTCGTCGAGACAACAGTCAAGGGCAGCGTCTCCTAACCGAGCAAGCGACCCTGAACTTGATCAACAGACCAAGCCTATACCCCCCGCAGACCCCCTTCCCAGACCGGTCCAAGCGAGACCCAGCTACAAGGAAGGAGCGGCATACACTGCGGAGAAGCTAAATAAACGATTACAGGATCTGGAAGACTTGATAGAGGAAGAAGAGGGAGAGGAGGAGAACCAAGCCCGACGACAGCACAGTACTCCACCGGACCAGGAGGTCCAGTACAGCCCAGGCTATACCCCCGCGGCGCTGCGCTACAGACCCCCGACTCTATTCACGGGTGAGCACGACGCACGACCAGCCCCGAGGAATAGCACCTGGACCAGCGGGCCATGGTACCCTGTCGGTACCAGCCCACAAAGAGGCGCAAGAGGGGACTCGCCTAGGAGGTCTCTCCCCCAACGCTCGCCGATGTATCAGCCATCCACGGCGTCATACATTGCCACGCCGTCATTTCCAGACTTCACCTATGAGAATCGAGCACAGTACACGGAGCTCCGGATGTGCTTAGAGACAATGATGGTGGATGTCGCTGATGAACGCCACAAGTATGCAATATTACTGAAGCACCTGAAAGTACCGCGAGCGCACAATATAGCGCTGGCCTATGCCACCTCTACGACCCCATACACAGCGGCCCTGGCGGCGCTGGACCAGAGATATGGACGTATATGGGATTACGTAATCCAAGAGATAAGGCATATTGATCGCCTACCCCCAGCAACAGACAATCGCTCATTAGACGACCTGTCAATCAAAGTGCAGTCCCTGGTAGGGATGCTGGGAGCGCAACGGGAAAAGGGCATGCATGAGCTATACGCCAACTCTAACGTCGAGAGGATTTTGGAGAAGCTGCCACCCGCAAGACAAGAGCGTTTTAGGCGGCAGAGAGACTACCGGGATCCCAACGGCCCCGAACCATCCCTCCTTGATCTAGCCGACTTCCTGGCGAGAGAAGTCAGCAGCTTACGACTGGATACGTTCGGGCGGAGCACGCCAAGCTCCAGAGAGGGACCCAGGAGAATGAATGATGGAAGAAGATCGGTGACTGTCATGCACCAATCAGAGTCAGTACCGAGCAGTAAGAGCCACAGTACCCCCTCGAGAAAGGAGAAGTGGAAGATGGTGTGTCCCTACTGTGAGAAAGAACACTGGCTGTCACAATGTGACCTGTTCACAAAGATGAATGCAGAAGAAGTGAGTCAATGGATAAAGTCCAACAGGCGCTGTTACCGATGTGCGCGCAGCCACATGGCAGCCGAATGCCGCCTAAAGAAAAGGTGCAGTCGGTGCGACGGAGCCCATCTAGATATACTACACGACAGTAACAGAAGACGGCCTTCACCTGCACCATCGAGCGGCACCAAGGCAAGTGTCATGTACATTGACCCCGCCAGCAGCAGCGGCGCCCAAGTGCTCTTAAAGGTAGTCCGTGTGACATTGAGCTACCAAGATAAAGTCATGGACACCTACGCCATCCTTGATGACGGGTCAGAGAAGACCCTTCTGCTCGCGTCCGCTGCGGCCCAGCTGGGACTGCGGGGGAGCGAGAACGAAATGACGATTCGGACAATAAGAAGAGATTTAAAGACGATAAAGGGCGAGAATGTCTCCTTCACTATCGCAGCAAACGGGCAGCCAGAGCGACGGTATAGGATTACAAATGCTTTCACCAGCCAAGAAATAGGACTATCGCAGTACACCTACCCTATCGCCAAGTTGATGGATAAATATGTGCACCTGCGACAACTACCTATCCCGCTCATAGACGGCGCTACCCCGACCCTGCTGATAGGCTCCGACCATGCAGAACTCATAGTCCCGATTGACCGGGTCCATACAGGACCCCGAGGCTGTCCTGCAGCAGTCGAGACCCGCCTAGGGTGGACCCTACAAGGCCCCCTCGCTAAATCTCTCAACCGAACAGCAGCCACTAGCTGCCTCCACTCCAGAACGACAGAAGAAGACACCACTCTCCTGCAGCATGTCGAGAGGCTATGGACACTAGAGACAATGCCCTTTAAGAACGAAAAGAAAGATATTCGTTCTAAAGAAGACATTTACGCCATCAACCTACTCGAGCAAGGGACAAAGAGAGTCACAGTCGGCGGAGTGATGAGATACGCAACTCCACTCCTGAGGCGAGAGGGAATGCCCACCTTTCACGCAAAGAAAGACGCCACGGAGCGCTATCTATTGAACACAGAGCGGCGCCTAGCCAAAGACCCCGCTCAAGAGAGTGTGTACCGCGCTGAGATTGAGAAGCTAATCACAGCGGGACACGTGACAAAGATTGACATTAAAGAGGCCGATCAGATGACCGAATCATGGTACGTGCCGCATCACAAGGTCCACCACAACGGCAAGGATCGCATTGTGTTTAACTGCAGCTACCAGATCGGATCCCAAAATCTGAATTAAGAGCTCTTGCCCGGCCCCACACTCGGCCCCTCCCTACTAGGCGTGCTACTGCGCTTCCGCCAGGACAAGGTGGCTATCAGCGGGGATATCAAAGGGATGTTCCTGCAGGTGAGACTAGTGGAGGAGGACAAGCCCCTGCTGCGGTTCCTATGGAGAGAGAGGATCGGAGATGAGAACCCAGCCATCTACCAGTGGGAAGTACTCCCCTTCGGAACCACATGCAGCCCGTGCTGTGCTACATTTGCACTACAGAAACACGTCGCAGAGGACCCAGCAGCAGATGAAGAGGTCCGACACAGTGTGAAGAACAGTTTCTACGTGGACAACTGTTTACAAAGCGTTTCGACTCAAGAAGAAGCCGAGGCTCTCCTAATCAAGCTACGCGCCTCCCTGATCAAAGGCGGCTTTGATCTCAGGCAGTGGGCCAGCAGTGACCCGCACGTATTGCGCAGCCTCTCCCCCGCGGACAAGGCTGCCAGCAGCGAGACCTGGATGGCGACCATCCCAGGAGAAGCCCAAGAAATGACACTAGGACTAGTCTGGCGCTTCAAAACAGACTCGCTCCACTATAGACACAAACCCCTGACTCCAGAGCAGGGAAGGTCGACGGCGACACCGACCACCAGACGGAGTGTGTACAGAACACTCGCCAGACAATATGACCCGTTGGGATGTATTCTACCTTACACCACCAGGGCAAAGATGATTGTACGAGCACTATGGGACAAGGACCAGGGCTGGGACGACCCCATACCCGCACACCTTGCCTCAACATGGAGAGAGTGGGAGACGGAACTCCGCTCACTCCCAGGCGTCAATATACGCCGCAGCTACTTCCCATCCACAGTGAGGCCAGAGACATGCAAGATTGATCTACACGTCTTCAGCGACGCCTCCGAAGTAGCCTATGGATCGGTGGCCTACTTGCGTGCCCAAGAGAAGGGAGGAAAGATACACACTGTTTTCATCCTGGCTCGCTCAAGAATAGCCCCACGAAAGCAACAATCTATCCCGCGTCTAGAGCTCTGCGCAGCCCTAGCAGGAGCGCATCTAGCCACGTTAATCCAACGTGAACTCACCATTCCGGTGCACAGAACAATCTTGTGGTCAGATTCCACGACAGTACTCACATGGATCAAGTCTGATTCATGCAGATACAAAGTCTTCGTGGGAGTCAGAGTCACCGAGATTCAAGAGTTAACAGAAGCAGCGAGCTGGCGGTATGTGGACACCAAACACAACCCAGCTGACGTCATCACCCGGGGAATGTCTCTGGATGACCTCACCCGTCGCAACATCTACAGTGACGGACCAGAATTCCTCAAGCTCCCGGAAGAAGAGTGGCCTACGCCCACCCCACGGGAAGCAAGTAACGAGGAGGCTGAGAACAAGAAACCTATGTTCTGTGGACTGAGCACAGTCGCCTCCACAGACCCCAACATAGATGACTGCATTACCCTAGAGAGTGCGCAGCAAAGGACATTCCCGTGGCACCACCCAGAGATTCAGTCCACCACTGACATTTCAGCAGCTGACTACGAAGAAGCAGAACTTCTTCTACTACAACGAGCCCAGAGAGACTCGTTCCCCGATGAGCTAGACTGTCTACAGGGAGGAAAGCCCGTCCCATCAGACAGCAGACTGCTCCACCTGGCACCCGAGAGTGACGCCCATAATCTCATCAGAGTGGGTGGTCGCCTGCGGAGAGCCCCCGATCTACCGGATGACATTAAGTACCCGATAGTCTTGAACAGCCGACACAAGGTCACAGAGCTGATCATAAAGAAATACGACGAGGATGTACACCACGCAGGAGCAGAGAGAGTCTTCGCGGAGATCAGACGTCGCTATTGGATACTTCAAGGAAGAGAAGCGGTGCGACGCTTCCAGCGAACCTGTCTAGACTGCCGAAAGTGGCGCGCGCAGCCCAGCATACCACGGATGGCTGACTTACCCCCCTGTCGCCTCCGACTCGGCGACAAGCCATTCCACTCCACAGGCATGGACTGTTTTGGCCCGTTGTATATAAAGAGAGGAAGAGGAACCGAGAAGCGGTGGGGTATTGTATTCAAATGCATGACCACCAGAGCGATACATATCGAGCTCCTTCCGACCATGAGCACAGACTCATTCCTTATGGCCTTCCGAAGATTCACATCACGGAAAGGAAAACCGTCTACATTGTTGTCTGATCACGGGACAAACTTCAAAGGCGGAGAAAGAGAGCTGAGAGAGAGCTTCCAAGCTATGGGCCCAGAACTTAAGACCCACCTCGCTCCATCCCAGATTGACTTCCAGTTTAATCCCCCGAATGCACCCCACTTCGGTGGAACCTGGGAACGAGAAGTACGTTCTATAAAGACAGCCCTGTACGCCGTGCTTGGGGCCCAGACTGTGGCGGAAGAAGTCCTAATGACAGTCCTCACGGAGATCGAGGGAGTATTGAACTTAAAGCCCCTCGGTTACGTCTCCAGTGATGTAGCAGATGTCGACCCAGTCACCCCCAACACACTCTTAATGGAGCGGCTGGACCCCGCGCTACCCCAGACAATGTACAGGCCTGAAGAAGCGAACGGCCGAAGAATGTGGAGGTACAGTCAAGTACTAGCTGACAAGTTTTGGAGCAGCTTCCTACTCCACTACCTACCGTCTCTACAGACCCGCCAGAAGTGGGTAAAAGAGAGAGACAATTTGACAGAAGGAACAGTCGTCATGATTATCGACCAGTCACTACCCAGAGCTATGTGGCCGGCTGGCCGCGTAAGCAAAGTGATCACCGGTGCCGATGGCAAGGTCCGAGCAGCTGAAGTACTCGTCCAAGGGCGAACTTACACACGACCCGTGGCGAGGCTAATAGAACTGCCCCGACTCCCAGATACTATCGATGATGACCATGACCCCATGACTTTGTGAGTTGACTGACCCTTACAGCGGACCTTGAGTGGTAGACAGTGCGGTTAATCTGTCTCTGCTTAGCTAATTAGGTGGGACTAATTAGGGTGCGGCTGTTGTGAAGGATCAGATTAAACCGAATATATATATTTATTTATATATATATATTTAAATAGTATTTGTATATCGTTTGATATCCCCTGTATATTCCTTGTACAATATGCACTGAATATCCCTTTAGTCTACTAAACAGCCCATAATAGTTTCATTCTACCATTGGACGAGAACCTGGCGCCAGCAGCCATACCCCTAGGTTCAAGTTCAATCGTGCCGCCCAACATGTCGTGGCAAGCCCGGTTCCGCGTAGGAATATGTCTGGCGAAATACGAATGGTACTATTTGTTCACAGCGCATATATATATGGCGCGAGTAAAGTAGAACTTTCTTTTAGTCCATTAGTTCTTTACCCTCCAACCGAGTAACAGACGCGAAGCCTCACCCACGACGCACGTGTGGTGCAGTAAGGCCTACTTGGCCTCATTAATAGGCATTGAGATATCGTGTGGATTAATAGTTGAATTGTCATAGTTTGGCACTATACCGTCGAGTTGGACGTATTCTATTAAGCTAATAATAGTCTATTTATGTATGGTGCATCGTCGGTTAGAGTTATAAAGTGAGCAGCACCCCCATCGTTCCTGACGTTATCTGGAGTCTTAACCAGGCTGGGCAGACCACTAGTGGTGCTTGCATCCGAGGAGCTCCGGGCCAGGACGAGCGGACCTGTACATTGGATTACTCTACCCGGACGACGGCGAGCCTTCCACGGCTTGGATTATGCTTTGGGTGCTTTGATTATTCCATGGATAACGGCCAACACTGCTGAGTGTTGGAACTACCCCCCGGAGAGGAGTCCAGGTGAGACGGCGCTCTACACCAGTGAGGTCGCCTCACGTCTCTCCGTTGTGGACCGGCAGCTACCGTCCACCAGAGGGTCCAGCTGTATTCATCTGCGGACCGAGGTTCTGTGGGCACCGTGTTCAAGACTTTGAATTCTCCCAAGAAATCGTCGGCCAGATGGGATACCGCCAGCGGCTTCTCTAACCCCCCCCTCCTACTGTCTTACAACCAGCGGGACCCCCCCCCCCCCCTTAGTGTATCCAGCTATAATCATTTAAGTACCATCGCTATAGTTCCCTAAAGAACCGGGTTGTATACTTACTCCCTGCGTAACCAGAGATTGGACATTCAATGTTGATTTACATACGAATACTCATTTGCCATACAAGTGCATTTCAAATCATAAATGTAAACAAGTGAACGTTGTATATACCTTTTGCTATATTAAATATTCGATTTGTACATTTGTGTGGACTTCGTTTCATTAGGTGGGAAAGTGTTCATCATATCTATATCATGTACTGGATGGCCAGAAGTTAAAGTACAAGAGGTAGTGGTTTAATAATACCATACTTATCAATACAGTCAGGGAATTGTACCCCTCAGTTACACTATCTATGCCCCATGACACGGGTGCCAAAATCAAGGCCTGTGGGGCGACAGTGGCTCGGGAGGTAGAGCAGTCGTCTGGCAATCCGGAGGTTCCCGGTTCGATTCCCGCTCCTCCCGGGCAGCGTGTCGATGTGTCCTTGAGCAAGACACTTAACCCCTAATTGCTCCCGATGAGCAGGTTGGCACCTTGCATGGTTGCTTCCGCCGTCGGTGTGTGAATGTGTGAGTGAATGGGTAAAATGTGAGTAACAAATTGTAAAGCGCTTTGGATAAAAGCGCTATATAAAAAAGCAGCCATTTACCATTTAATAGGGTGGGGCTTCTCCTCCCGACCCGGAAGGAAAATCGAAATTGAGTGAAGAATAACGCCCACCTGGCCTGCCGAGCGTTAAGGCGTTTAGCCCCTTGGATGTAAACCAAGTTCTTATGATCAGTCCAAACAATGAAGGGATGTGCTGCCCCCTCTAACCAATGTCTCCATTCCTCCAGTGCCAACTTGATTGCCAACAACTCCCGATTACCCACGTCGTAGTTACGCTCGGCCGAAGACAGCCGGCGTGAAAAAAAAGCGCAAGGATGCACTTTACCGTCCTTTAAACATCTCTGAGAGATCACCCCCCCACCGCGATGTCAGAGGCATCCACCTCCACTATGAACGGAGTCTCGGCATCGTGGCGGATCAGTACAGGGGCGGAGGTAAATCGACATTTGAGGTCGCAGAAGGCCGACTCTGCCCTAGGCGACCATTCAAAGCCAGGGAGAGAGGACTTAGTGAGAGCTGTTAAAGGATTGGCTAAGGCGCTAAAATTGCAAATAAAACGCCTGTAAAAATTTGCAAAGCCCAAAAAACGTTGAAACTCCTTGAGCGACAAAGGCTGTGGCCAGTCCAAGACTGGACTCACCTTGGCTGGATCCATGCGAAGATCACCCTTCGTCAACACAAAGCCCAGGAAGGAAACGGTGTCAGTGTGAAACACACACTTCTCTGCCTTAACAAATAGCTGATGCTTGAGGAGACGCTGTAGCACCTCACAAACATGCTGTTGGTGTTGCACCATATCGCGAGAAAAAATTTGGATGTCATCTAAGTACACAAAGACTGACACCCCAATTAAATCCTGCAGCACGTCATTAACAAGGGCTTGGAAAACTGCCGGAGCGTTAGCTAAACCAAAGGGCATGACTAAATACTGCTGTACTACTGTTAAATGCAGTCTTCCACTCATCTCCCTCCATAATCCTGACCAGGTTGTATGCATTACGTAAGTAAAGTTTAGAGAAGACCTGTGCCCCCTGTAAGCACTCAAAGGCGGTGTCCATGAGAGGCAGGGGGTAATGGTTCAACGGTGGAAACGTTGTTCAATCCCCTATAATCTATGCACGGCCGCTGACTACCATCATTCTTTGCTACAAAAAAGAACCCAGCGCCTGCAGGGGATGTGGATGGACGAATATGCCCCGCGGACAGTGCCTCTTGAATGTAGGTGTTCATGGACACTGTCTCAGGGCGAGAGAGGGAAAACATACGCCCACAGGGGGGGAGAGGTACCAGGAAGAAGATTAATGGGGCAGTCGTAAGACCTATGAGGCGGTAGTGCTTTAGCACGTGTTTTACTAAAAACGTCCGCCAGGTCCCAATAGATATCAGGCACGCCTGTTAAATCGGGATTAGAAGGTAAGACAGAGTCTGCAACGCTCACCACCATCCTGGAGAGAGACAAGGGAGACAAAAGAAGGGAGGGGGGGCGGGTCAACTCTCGCCAGAAACCGACTTGAGGCCGCTCCCCATAGAGTTCACCCGTGGCCCAATTAATACATGGATTATGCACAACAAGCCAAGGGTGACCTAGCATAATGACAGAGTGAGGAGACATGACAACGTAAAATTGCAAACACTCCCACCCACTACCCGCCACCTGAACACGCAGCTGCCCTGGGTAATGATCCCACTACCTAGTGGTTGACCATCCAATGACTGAACAGGAATCGGTACCTCCAGTGTCTCCAACGGGACCCCCCACTCCAATGCCAAACCCACATGAATTAAATTACCTGCTGCCCCTGAATCAACCAAAGCCCTGGTCGTCCTAAGAGAATCCCCCCACCCAACAGTGACATCAAAAAAAGTATGTGTGTCATCAATGACCAGGGAGAAATGCCCACCTGCTAAAACCTTCCCCAGAGGACACCCCGACGACGACTCTGGGGGACAGTTGAGCCTTTCCAGGAACTAATCCATACCGTGAATTAGGGTGCGGCTGTGCAAAAGGCCCAAGAACTGGGTAGACATAAGACAGTGGGATGTGTGGAATAATAAAATAACTGAACCTCGGTTGACTGAGAACATTCTTCTTCAGGATATCCACGAATATCCCACAATTGGCGTCTACGAACTTGTGACGGACTCTTTGCGTCCTCCCGGCGTGCTGTATTGTTTCATCTATACAGAGAAAAGTGAGTATAATAGACTGGTCGACCAAAATGTATGGCAAGGAATTAAAACCTTCCCGCTTTTCTCTGTGCCAGGTGAATGTTACAGAATGTTGTCAAATATTGAGATCATGGCTGAGTAAGAATAATGTGCATTAATATATCTGATCTGTATTGAGAATCGTTACCGGGGAAACGCGTGTACCCGGGTCCTTATCAGGACAGATGTTCTGAAAGGATGGGTTGTAGTGCTATTCCCGGATTGAGCTGTTGCCAACCGAAAGTTAGGGCACACCATAAGGTTGATGGATTGCTACCCCTAGTCGTGCTGATGCAGACTGAAATATAGGCAACAAAAGAAGATACGTGGGCTTATTAGACGTGATATCCTTGGAAAACGCTACTCTGTTAGAAACTGTTCTGTGATTCTTCTGCAAAAAGGCAAGAAGTAGGACCGAGAGCTGATAAAATCATAATTAGATTTACCAGAGTAACGTCATAATATTCATAGTTTCAACCTCAAACTAAGCCCACGACCTCTTCCATCTCTGAAAACGATGTATTCGGATTAGGTTAACCAATTGATCACTACAGATAGCGGGAAGCTGACCACGGGACGTCCCGGTGTAGTACGTGTACTACATTAAACGGGACAATAGTCGCGGGTTGAAGAGACCGAGAGTGTGATTAAACGGTATATTCAAATCTAATATAGCGCTGTTAAATTTCGAAGTTCAGGTTCGGTCGTTATGCGTTAATAACGGTGTATAGTGTATATCGAGGGTAATCAAGCCTTGTCGCAGCAGATGCTGGTCGATTAAACAAACAGCGATCCGATACAGACCAGATATATACACACGTTATATTTGATGTATTTCTGTTTAAGTCGCGTTTGTATGTGCACAGTATTAGAACCCGCCGTGGTGCTTTATTGAGTTAAGAACCAGCTGATATCGCGCCGAGCATTTGGAAACGAGTTAACGTTATACAGGGAATAACATTGGAGTGCAACTCTCGCGACATGCTAGGAAAGTGACGTCCGGTTGGGAATTGTAGGTTTATCGTTTCTGTTTGTTTACGTTTCATGTTTACGTATGGCTATTATTCAGATGTGCTGACTTGCCTTTTATCTCCCCTTTGTGCACAAAGACATGTTGACTAGTTTCCATTGATATTCTCACGAACAATGACGCAGGCTCCTCCTTGTTCTACTCATTGGGATATGGATTATAAACAGAAATAGATTCATATTCGATCCACCCAGTCCTTTTCCCTGTGTGACTAGTAGGCGGTACCAGCAGGGGGCGGTCGCAGGCCGAGAGTGTACGGGAGAGAGGCAGGCAGCGAGGAAGAGGGAATGACCTGGAGGAAGGAAGAACCGGAAGACCTCTTCGGTTTGTGATGTAGCCGTGAGCAGTCGCAGCTACAACGGGAGGTGCTTTGGAATAGCCCCGTTAAAGAACCACCGGAGAGCCCCGCCGGAGCGAGCGACGGGTTATCATAAGAGTATCCGTGATAGTGCGTGAGTAAGAGAGACTGAGCCCCAGGACTGACGTCCATAGTTATCGGGTTATAGTAGCAGCGTGACGGTATAATTAGCATGTTGCTAACGGCTATATCGACTCCAGTGCACCCCTAGCGCGAGGCGCTGAAGACAACCGGTGGTATAGTCAACCACGTTGCACCACAGTATAATCGTGTAGCAGGTGGGCTGTTGGGACCCAGAGTGTAGCTTCAGTGTGAGTGAGGGCGAGTTTATGGATGCGCGCCGTCGACTCTGCACCGGCTGTCTACAACCGTTCTACACTGGCTGTCTTCAGGCCGACACGGGAGGCCGTCCCGACCGGCAGAGGTCGCCAACACCCAGCACACGCTCTCAGCTCACTACTGCCCCTGCTCCAGCTCCGCCTGCTAGCACCCGCGACGAGAGCGTTCGACGCCATCTTGCCACCCGAACGGTGGTGGTGCGGCGCGGCCGCCATTTTGGTTGAGTATAATCGAGCATCAATGCTCCGGATCTATTACACAGTACACAGTGTGGTGCAGCCTGCGGGCGAAGCTAACGGTTGCTAACTACAGTTCATAAGGGTTACCCCAAACGTTACATGCCGGCATTAGCATAGGACTTCTGTTAGGTACAGTGGGCCCACCTTTTCAGTTCTTTTGAGTGTGATAACGTGTATGGTTTGATTGACTGTCATGCCTCTTAATTTCCCATCTCGTTAAAGCTGTTTCTTCCTGGGGTATTATTGTATAAGTGTTATATATGTTGTTATTCTAATTATTAGTAATTAGGAATAATGATAGTGTATGCCATTTGACTCACTGCCAGTACTACTTGTCACTGCCCAGTATAAGTAACACTAAACGAACTAAGACGGGAATTGTTGTGTGTGCGTGTCCGTTATTGAGTCTAACCCTAACCCTTTTTGATGCGGGTAATGTTATTATTATTTGACCCTTTCCCCTTCCAGTCATTAAGGTCTCTAGTGGTCGTCGAGGGAGGGTACTGCTTGCGGGGGGAACGAATCTATTTATGCATATCAGTCACTAGGTGTGGTAGGGTTAACGGAGCTATTCAGGGAGGTGAGAGCGAGTTGGGGAGTACTGCTGACCGCCCCGGAGAGGCGAGGAAGACCAGAGTACCAGACCAGGTTGGTAAATCCCGGGCCCCATTCACTCCCACTACCGGGCGAGCGACGGGTTATCATAAGAGTATCCGTGATAGTGCGTGAGTAAGAGAGACTGAGCCCCAGGACTGACGTCCATAGTTATCGGGTTATAGTAGCAGCGTGACGGTATAATTAGCATGTTGCTAACGGCTATATCGACTCCAGTGCACCCCTAGCGCGAGGCGCTGAAGACGACCGGTGGTATAGTCAACCACGTTGCACCACAGTATAATCGTGTAGCAGGTGGGCTGTTGGGACCCAGAGTGTAGCTTCAGTGTGAGTGAGGGCGAGTTTATGGATGCGCGCCGTCGACTCTGCACCGGCTGTCTACAACCGTTCTACACCGGCTGTCTTCAGGCCGACACGGGAGGCCGTCCCGACCGGCAGAGGTCGCCAACACCCAGCACACGCTCTCAGCTCACTACTGCCCCTGCTCCAGCTCCGCCTGCTAGCACCCGCGACGAGAGCGTTCGACGCCATCTTGCCACCCGAACGGTGGTGGTGCGGCGCGGCCGCCATTTTGGTTGAGTATAATCGAGCATCAATGCTCCGGATCTATTACACAGTACACAGTGTGGTGCAGCCTGCGGGCGAAGCTAACGGTTGCTAACTACAGTTCATAAGGGTTACCCCAAACGTTACATGCCGGCATTAGCATAGGACTTCTGTTAGGTACAGTGGGCCCACCTTTTCAATTCTTTTGAGTGTGATAACGTGTATGGTTTGATTGACTGTCATGCCTCTTAATTTCCCGTCTCGTTAAAGCTGTTTCTTCCTGGGGTATTATTGTATAAGTGTTATATATGTTGTTATTCTAATTATTAGTAATTAGGAATAATGATAGTGTATGCCATTTGACTCACTGCCAGTACTACTTGTCACTGCCCAGTATAAGTAACACTAAACGAACTAAGACGGGAATTGTTGTGTGTGCGTGTCCGTTATTGAGTCTAACCCTAACCCTTTTTGATGCGGGTAATGTTATTATTATTTGACCCTTTCCCCTTCCAGTCATTAAGGTCTCTAGTGGTCGTCGAGGGAGGGTACTGCTTGCGGGGGGAACGAATCTATTTATGCATATCAGTCACTAGGTGTGGTAGGGTTAACGGAGCTATTCAGGGAGGTGAGAGCGAGTTGGGGAGTACTGCTGACCGCCCCGGAGAGGCGAGGAAGACCAGAGTACCAGACCAGGTTGGTAAATCCCGGGCCCCATTCACTCCCACTACCGGGCCCCAGTTTGACGCTCCAGGCCCAAAGACGAGGGTGCAGTCAGACGGAGCTCTACTGTGTCCAGCTACCTTGTGACTGCCAGCAACCGTTCCCACAAAGCAGGGATAATCCACCCTGCTACATATGCACAGGCGCGTTCATTCGGTTACAAAACGCTGGTTTTAGGTGAATTCCAGGCTATTGAGAGCTCGCGGAAGAGCACTGCATGGATTGCAAAGCGTTATTTCCGAGGCGAATGGGAACGTGTGAACGTCGCTTGGAGCGATGACGTCATACAAATGTGCGCCATGAAGTTATGATTTTGATATGAAACTATCCATGGGCGAACGTAACATTTAATATGCCCGAGGCCGAGGGTATATAAAATCCATGTGTAGTATATGTTTTATTTGTATGTGTAAATACACGCTGCAAGGGGGTAAGATAATATGGTTATTCAATAACTGAACTGAACTGTGAGGATCCAACGTGAACACAACAGCTTTTTCCGGTAAGTATGAAGTCCTAATGTAGCTGCATGACATAACTATCTTCTCATTTGCAGTAAATTACAACTATCTCAGATCACTTGAGTGTTTATGTTGCTTTAATGTACACGTTATAAGTCACATAAAGCTAGTTTTAAATAGGATTCTAATCAATTGGATAGATTTGATCTAAAAGCTAAAGAAAGAATAACAACCTTTCTTTAGAGATAATGAATAAATGCAGATAATGTTTAGATGAGGCCAAATCATATACAGAGAAAAGTGAGTCGAAAAGAAAAGAGTGGAAAATGAACATGTGTTTGTGTTTACAGACAACCAAGAGACAGACAGATCTGACTCTGAGGCGAGATGCAGAGCAGTGCAGGTCTACATCCAAATTGTATCACAAAAGACGGAAACTCAAATGATTTGCATCTGAACACAGACAAGACACAAAGTGAGACCAGCTACAATCATTTAAATTGAGACCCCAAAATAATCTACATTTGAACACGAAAATCAGCTGAGGACGATGTGGAGCTGAAAGACAATGCAAATAGCTAGAGAGGACCCTGACCACACCTAGGGACTCAACCTAGTATCTCCACTATACTTAGTATAGTAGGAAGTATCGCTTTAGATGCAGATTTTCTCTTTGTTACCACAGAGACTCACCTGACAATGGATAACAACAGGGAACCACAAAATGCATTGAATGAAATGTTTTAAAACAAACATGCCCCCTTCATTTAATTAACATGAATTAGACACAGGTGATGAATTTGCAGTCATGAAAGGCTACCTTATTTCCCATACTAACAGAATAACTAACCAGTTGTTTTCATCGCTCTCTTTTCAAGAAGGCACATGAATTAGAGAAGTGCCCAAAATGAAAGATTAATGATGAAAATAACATAACTTGCATGCTATCTCCTCCTTCTATCCTCTGCTTATAACAACTAAATCCTTCTATTTCAAGTACTTTCCATGACTGCAAGTATCAAAACCACCAATTGGAGCACAATTATCTAAATGTACAAGGTGTACATTTACATTGGTCATTTAACTGACACTTTTATCCAAAGCGACTCACAGGTTCTGTGCGACAGGACATCAGGAAGGGCACAACTCTATCAGCTGAGTAACAATGTTCATCAAAGTGTTGAGTGCCACAGTGTAGGTTAGTTTTATTAGGACGAGTGCATGACAGTAAGGTTAGTTAGGGTTAGATGACAAAACGAATGATTGTTTTTCATGCAAAATTAACTGGCTGCCTAGATTTTTATGTTTTTTCCCCATGCTAATATGATGAGCCACACTGAGATGTGAACAACGCCAGAGAAGTCATGGCGAGGTAAGTATCCTGAAGCACACCAACGTACGCGGCCTGAGGTAAGGTCAACTTCAATTTTAACATCACAGACTATGAAGATAAAGAGCTATTTTGTCTGATTCAAGACTATGGCCATTCATTTACAATTTTATTTAAAGCCTAATGCTGTAAGATCTAGTTAGATACAAGATCTGATAGATTGTAGTGAATGTGACCTTCTTGGCATAAGGACTCACTGCTAATGCAATTGGCTTGCATTTCCTATTTTCAATTAAGTGATTTTATTTACAATGAAATGAATTAACCCCAAAATGATTTTCCTCTTTAGCAGAAAGGCGTTGAATCATTTATGTGAGGAGTTTTCTAAGGCAATTTTATCATCCTCAGATCACAAATTGGTGAGAGGACAGGACGAGTGAGACGACGCGTGACCTGAACCACGAACGACGGCGGGACCAGGCAAGGAGGAACACAACCCAGAGACCAGGGCGACCCACGACAGCATAGGACCACCAGGGTAATAATTCATTAATGGACATGGACCTGTCGATTATCAACCATTAAACACATCATAAGAAAACTAAACAACAGTTAGAGAGGTGAGAGAGAGAGAGAGAGAAGAGGGGGGGGAGCGAGAGAAGGAGAGAGAAAAGAGAGAGAGAGACACAGATTTGCAACTTTCAAAAGAATTACATCTAACCCTGAACCCCCCTTCCTCAGGTGCACCCCTTCCGTTCGGATGCATACCTTCCCTTACTTAGGATACACCTACCCCCAAAAGGTTGAGGTAGATCATACGTCGAACCAACCAGCCTTGGCTGCGTTGCATCCGTCCGCAGACCCCCTACCCCCAATAGAGGCGCATGCAGGTCTCCCTTCTCAGGGCCAAGTTCTCCTTTTTGAACGAGGAGTCCCCGTTCCAGAGTGCGGTTCTAAGGCAAGATGTCTCTTCTGGTGGTCTGCGTCAGTGTCTTTGAGCTGTCTTCTCCGCCTCTCCCCAGCTGATACCCTGTCTCTTCAGCTCTGCCTCAGTGTCTCTCCTGCTGCTGTCTTCCTGTTCTCGTCGTAGATGATCTGTACCAGGTTGCTGTGTTTGGCCTCGCTGGGTGGAGGAGATATGGGGCTTAGCTGCCTCCTCCTCCAGCCTGTAGGTTGGTCTCCACGGAGGACGGCGAGGGCCGTCTGCTGGTGGTCTGGGTCTCTGACGTCTGAGGGGCTGCTGCTGGCAACTCTCCCCTGAGAGAGCCCTTTCTGACCAGCACAGACTGCTGTCTGCCGACCTCCCTCTTTGCCACAGCTGATTCTGAAGACGCGCAAACAGACAGCTGCTAGTGAATGTCTGGACCTTCTTGCAACGTCTTCTTTGCCATTCTCCATGTTTCCTTCTGATGTCAGGAGTTCTCGTTCTGTCACTGAAGCAAGAGCACCAGCGGTCCTTCTTCGGTGTACTTCGTCTGTCATCTGGCCCAAATCAATCTCAGCAGCGCCTCCATTTGTTAGTATAAAACTGAGTTCTTTGGATTGATATGATGAGCCAAGAGACGAAGGTGAAGTCAATCGATGGTATTTATTGACACAGGAACACACAGAGGAACAGTCCTGGAGACCACAGCCCTCCATGGGGGCTGTGTGGCTCTAGAATGATGACACAATCATGGCTTAAATACTATGTGGGTTCTAAATTTAGCGAGCCACTGGTTAATAAATAGATGATCAGGCTTGGTCGTATATATGGTCATATGTGGGGTTATATGTGAGCTGTTGCTGAATCTGATAATATGTCCATCTTTGCTTCCCCTCAGTGGCCTGTGGCCGGAGGGCCGATATAGCCAAGCATTAGGTCACACAGGTCATCAGGTCAGAGTATTTCTGGGTTGGTCACTCGACCCATTGGCACAGTGGGGGAGATTATGCTCTCACCAGAGGAGCTAGATCTTAGATCTAAGGATCTGTAATCCTTCAGTGAAATATTAATGAATATACATTACAATCCCCATGTTGACATTATTCAATATGTCAATAATAATTCATTAATGGACATGGACCTGTCGATTATCAACCATTAAACACATCATAAGAAAACTAAACAACAGTTAGAGAGGTGAGAGAGAGAGAGAGAGAAGAGGGGGGGGAGCGAGAGAAGGAGAGAGAAAAGAGAGAGAGAGACACAGATTTGCAACTTTCAAAAGAATTACATCTAACCCTGAACCCCCCTTCCTCAGGTGCACCCCTTCCGTTCGGATGCATACCTTCCCTTACTTAGGATACACCTACCCCCAAAAGGTTGAGGTAGATCATACGTCGAACCAACCAGCCTTGGCTGCGTTGCATCCGTCCGCAGACCCCCTACCCCCAATAGAGGCGCATGCAGGTCTCCCTTCTCAGGGCCAAGTTCTCCTTTTTGAACGAGGATATAAATAACGTTAGCTTAACATTACATGTAAGTAGTAGAACAATCTAATTCAGATTCAACAAGTGCCAGAATGCTTGTTTGTAGAACGTCGGAGAGTAGGCAGGGTTTTGGTATTGTTTGTTTTCAAAGTTTGAACATGTGGACTGGACAACACGTTAGCTTAACATTACATGTATGATGTAACTAGTAGAACGAATAATCTAATTCAGATTCAACTAGTGCCAGAATGCTTGTGACAGTTTGCAGAACGTCGGAGGAGTAGGCAGGGTTTTAGTGTTGTTTAAATTTTTTCAAAGTTTGAACGTGTGGACCAGATTGACGCGACACAAATTGGCGGATATTTATTGGCCACGGCAAATTTGAGCTTATCGGCCAACAGGCCGATGGCAGTCAACAAGGCACTTATCGGCCGATACTGATACGCAACCGATATATCAGTGCACCCCTACCCCCAACACCCGTTAACCAAAAACGAGTGGATAGATAAAGAGGATGGGCCTACATCTACCGGTATTCAGAAAAACAGCATTATTAGACATGCCAATCCAACGAAAGATGTGCTGGATGCTCTGGGGAAAAACCGCAATGAAATCAACACCACCAAGTCGACAGCCTGGGCATTGAACTGGCCCAACTCACGGAACTGTCCAAGGTGCTGATCCTCCAAGGTGCTGATGACTTTCTCCGACATTCGCTTGCATTAGACCAGTGGTGCCCAACCAGTCGGCCGCGATCGAGAGGTAGATTTCAAGTAGATCTCGCAGTTCTCTCCTACAGCTTCTCTCCTTGTTGACACACGCACACACACAATAGCATATATCTGCAGAGCCGCAGAGCCCGGCTTGTACTGTGTGTGAGGGCTCACACACAGTACAAGCCGGGGCTCTGCGGCTCTGCAGATATACCCTACTCCACACACACGCTGCTGGGGCATTGCCCATCCCCCTCCCCTCACGGATCCGTCTTGTCGACACAATCCTCAGGCTCTCACTCGCTCCAAGTGCAGAGCCTCGATAGCTCTTCTTTCAACATCACTGAATCATTAAACAAAATGGCACATTAAACGAATGACTTTAGTTTAATACATGAGGCGTTGTCTTGTTATCTAGCTACGGATAGCTCATTATATCAACTGCATTGTTGTTTGCAGGCTTGCAGCTGTTGGTTAGCTAGCTATCGTTCTCAGTTGGCTAACGTTAGCTACTAGCTAGCTAATACTGGCCTACCTTTTAATTCGCAATGGAATGGCTAGCTAACTAACTGTACAAATCGATGTGATTTGGCTGAGACCGTAATTTGTACGGTTGGCTGGATTGGGGGTGGCCAGCTGGCTAGCTTTTCAATCAATCAAGCTGGCAGTTTGTAGTGCAGTAGCTGGCTGGATAGCTGTTGTATTGTGGGTTAAGGTAGCCAGCTGGCTGGCAGTTTGTGGTGCAGTAGCTGGCTAGATAGGTGGCTAATGTTGGCCAATATAGCTGTAATGAATGATGCTAGCCTTATGTGGTCTTATGAGTTTCAGTTCATAGGAAAATACTTTGACTATAATGGTCAGAAGTAAATTAACTGTATATACTCTCTTTTAGAAACTCTGTCTCTTAAACAGTACTGTATATCTTGTATGTCATAAATGGCTGGATGTAACAGTACTGTTTATCTGTATGTCAAATGTTATGATGAATTAAAAATGGGGGGCCCTGATGTAAACGAGACGAAAGTCTTTCTCTGGTCTGCCTCCCCTTAACAATTGTGTGTATTGAGCCGTACTGTATTGTACCCATTCTGCAATCTGTTAATAAAATGTTCAATAAATCAATCAATCTGTTATGCTTAACATACAGTACTATTAACTTTACTTAATTTCTAAGATTAGATCATTTAGTTATTTTTAAATGTCTGATCTAAAGATAAACAAAGGGTTTTAAAAGTGTTATATTTATCTTCTCTTATAGTACCAGAGAGAAGCTGAGGAGAATCGACCAGCAACAAAAGCAAAATTTTGTAAAATAAAAAATATATATATTTTTTTTTACATTTTAAGATTTAACATTTTTCCCTGTGGTATCGAAAATGGTATCGAATATCGATACTTTTCAATGTATCGTATCGAAGTTTGAAATTCTAGTATCGTGACAACACAGTTGCAATGTGACAGCTCTGTTTACACATCATTCCTATTCCCTTTTAATTGTACATATATCATTTTTGTTTTGATTGTATTGTTCCACTTTTGCTTTGGCAATGTAAACTCATGTTTTCTCATTCTCATTCTCATACGGCACTCGAGCTTCACTCTCGTGCCTGCGGGCGCATCACAGCCATGGCAATATTCATGACATACCACGGCTTCTCGTGTATTATTGCTTAACCCTCCAGGCACCTTTGTCGCAATTCTCATCAAATAGCCTTTTTTCCACGTGTGTTTGTGGATAGTGTTGGCTATATTTTATGTATATGCCAGGAAAGTAGCTCAGTATCACATCTTTGAGTCACATTATAATAATCCATGTTTTTTTTCTTCAAAAATCACTATTAAAACACTTTCAGTGCCCAGCAGGGGGCGCACATTTAGTGCTTGAATGCCCACCATCCACTTCAATGTTAGCATTAATATCGCCTAATCTATGTTTTAAATTATGGCTATGTGTCTAATCTGGCCGTCGCTTATCAATGACTCATTTCCAGTCAACATTGTCGAAGCGGATTGTTTTATTGTTCATTTCCGTTTTATAGCATTTTGAAAAGCCCTCGTTTTCAAGAAAAATTAAAAGATTCCATGATAATCGCCCTGTACTGTAATATTCTAGAACGTTGTCATTTTTCGGCCTATTTATGAATCGTTTTCAAATAAACGCTAGATTATCGATAGTATTATGTGTACGTGTGCACGCTGGTGCCGCGAGCTGAAAATCGATTCTCTCAGTTCCTGATCGCTCTTACAGTCAAACAGCCATATCACATAATAGGGGAAAAGCTTATATCTCCGTGAAAACAGGTCTGATTATCCTAAGACTGGTCAAATAGATTCCTTAGCTGAGATCAGATGGTATCCAAATGGATTATTCCAATTCCTGATCGCCATTACAAAAATGTATCCTTTTATTGATCCAACGCATATACTGTAAAACACATATTACACGCTGTGCTGAGGGTCCAGAATGAATCTGATCGGCTCCGGTTACATGCGTGAGAAGTAAAATGTGGATTCCAGAGTTTTTTTTTCTCATCCATTTTCATTGAGTCCAATCCAAAAGGGTACATTGCCACCTGGGAGACGATAGGGGGTGCTTTTTTCACATCTGAGCGCCTGGCGGGGCAGGTTTACCAACGGTATAGAGTCGGTTGATGAAATATGAATTCAGATAGCTAATAAAAAAAATTAAATGAGAATTCTCGTGATGGGCATTCAGGGGGCGGGCTGATAACCAGAGATATCTCGTGATGGGCATTCAAAGTGTTAAGCGTGTTTTTTACACCTTCCACCCTAGTCGCAGAAATGAACAGGTTGACTCCCATGTTAAACACATTTTTTTAATACACAGCCTGTACAGTTTAAAATTTGAATGAATCATAAGTAACATGATAAAAGGATGGATGAGGCCTTCAAGAGGTAGTTTGTTCATTTATTCAGGATTTAACCATTATTTGCTTTAGGGTTACCCCTAACCCCCTAACCCTAACGCCTCAACCCTAACCCTAACCCTAATAAAAAAAAATTTTAATCCTGAAAATGAATAAATATTCGATATGAATGGTGAGGACTGAAGTTATGAAGTTATAATAAACTGATATTCATGAAAACTAATTGGAACAATACATGAAAAATATATGTTTTACTGAGATCGCAATTTCCGTCACTAGGGAGAAAGGTGGGAGTTTTTTGAAGGTTGACTAGAGGGTTAAATGTAGACCTCAAATGTAACCCTGCGGAACACCCTTTGTTATCTGCACAAACTCTGATTTGCCATTTCCAGACTTCACACACTGACGTCTTTCAAACAAATAATCCTGAACCTATCTACCTATCTATCTAAAAGCCTTTCTACCTATTCCAATATTACACATTTGTAAGAGCAAATAATGATCAACTGTGTCAAATGCTTCTGAAGAATCCACAAAAAGGGCAGTACAGTGTTTCGTATCATCTAATGCATATCTAATGTAATTTGTAACTAATGTAACAGCTGAATTAGTGCTGTGATTAGCTCTAGATTTTGGCTAAGCGTGGTCGCTTGGAAATTGGGCAGTAATTATTTAAATAACCTCTATCACCACCCTTATGAAGAGGAGTCCCATAGGCCGATTTCCAAACACAAGGACAGTTACCTGTTAAAATAGAAATAATACGTGTGCCAATTGCTCAGCAATAACTGGGGCAGCTATAGTTTTAGGGGAAAAGAAAAGCATCTAATCCATCCTCACCAGTAACACCTGGAATCAATGAACCACAATGACTCAAGGACATCACCAGGAGAGAAAGGATGGAATTCAAACTGAGAAGCAAGGTTCATATAAACACATTCATCTTGATCATTTACCAGGGACCCTAGGACTTTCAAACAGATGGCCAGCAACAGCTAAATGTGTGTTGAATGCAATGCAATGCACCATAATCGATACATTATCTCTACAGGCAGGGAATCAGTGGTTTTGTTTTCGCTTACATGTACCGCTTTCCAACATTTTGCTGGGTTTGCATATGAGTTAGTGATTAGGTCTAGATAATAGCTACCAATGAGCCGGAACGCCTGAGTGTCTGGCACCAGACCAGGCCATCTTTAAACAGAAGTGATAGCTCCTGTGAGAACCATGGTGCTATTCTATCTTTAATTCTAATTAAGTCTCTTGAAGGGTGCACATTTTTCAATTCATAATGTAATGATTCTGTGAAGAAATCCAGGGCCGCATGAACATCAGAACATCATAAATGCTTGGACATTAAAAAGAAAAAGAAATTCTCCTCAGAGTGTGAAATCTTGTTTTTCCAAATTTAGCTTATGGCATGGGGCAGTGGTCACTCATGCCTAGTGCACTAGCCACAATTGTATCAATTCAATTTGAGAATATAAAAGTTAGTGTATTTTGAGTAATCTTTTAAATGAGGTTGAATGGGATCGGTAATTAGCTGAATTAGATTTAAGTTACCACAGGCCTTCTTTAAATGGTCTGATGTATTACAATTACAGCCTATTGAATGGACTTTGTAGCATACCTGGAGCAACCTGCTAGCTAAATTATTTGCAATGTAGTGCAGTGGCGTCGCGTGGGTAAAATAACAGGGGAAGCCAAAAAAATGTAATAAAAAAAAAAAATTATTACATATTTTTATTATCTGGGGGCGCTCCAGTAGCACACCATGTACCGCGCTGCGTCGCGGATCGGCCGACCCGAGTTCGATTCCCGGACCCGCCGTTATTTGCCAAATGTCTTCCCCTGCTCTCTCTCCCATTTCACCCTCACTGTATCTGTCGGTCATGTCTGACCAGGAAAAAGCGATAAACGCTAAAAAATAAATCTTAAAAAGAAAAAAAAAAAAAAATTATAATTTTTTTTTTCTTTTTTTTTAGGTCAAGCAGTCACCATGTACACTACAGTATGGCTCGGCGGCCAGTCAAACTTTCTTTTTATTTATTTAACAGATTGCAGAATGGGTACAATACAGTACGGCTCAATACACACAATTGTATAAGGGGATGCAGACCAGAGAAAGACGTTTGTCTTGTTTACATCAGGGTCCCCCATTTTCAATTCATAGTGACATTTATCACATACAAGACATCATGACATTTATGGCATAGGGACATACACAACATACATGACATTTATGGCATAGGGACATACATGACATACAGGTATTTAGTATGGTTACATTTGTGACATATACGATATTCAAATATACAGTACTGTTACCCATAGATCCTGACAGAGTATATACATATGATGGGGAGGGGACTGTACATTAGGAGGGGGTGGGTGGGTGGGAGAGAAATATACATACGGCCGGGAGAGAGAATATGACTGTCTATTAGACAAACGTCTAGAGTCTAGACAAACAAGACAAGACAAACGTATTTCTCTGGTCTGCATCCCCTTAACAATTGTGTGTATTGAGCCGTACTGTATTGTACCCATTCTGCAATCTGTTAAATAAAGTTTTCATTCATTCATTGATTCACGTGTCTGTTGCGCGGCGCGCCCAGCCATCAGAGCGCTCCTACTGTAAAATCCGGAAGCAGCCATTTCAGCCTCAGTTTTACTCATTTATAAAAATGATTTAAAATGTTTATTAGCAACGCAGAGCTTTCAAACCCTGCCGCATCTGTGTGTGAAACCCTAATGGAACGCTGGGTACCTTTGACATTTATATCCGATATATTTTGGACCCACCGCTAGCTTTTAAGCAGTGCTTGATGGTGCACATTAACCTGGCTACTACGGAGGAATAAGTGACTGCGTATACCAGCCCCTGGCTTGCATTGCAGTCATGAAAGGGTCTACAAGCTTGCCTGATAATGTTAGTTAGTCAGGCTGCTCAGTGCTTACCTGGTCAATATGTGGTCCTCCTCTTGCCAGATAGATTTGTTAAATCATAATATCCACAGTGGTGTGCTCTGCTGGTCCTCAGTAAATGTCCCGCCGGCGAAAATAAGTTGCTATTAAAGTGCTAAATGTTAGATACACTAATAGAGGATTCGAACGTGCCCGCTCTGTTAATACAATTTTCAATCAATCAATCCCACGAGGGGATGACGTTCAGACGTGTTTTTTCTTACAATGGCACTGTAGTAGACTGAGTGACGACAGACAGTTTGATTGACAGTTTGATACTACCAATGGTTGTCACGTTAGGTAGTCAGGTGGAAACGTTCTGACCTGCCCCGCCTCCAGCGAATTGCCCCCTCTGAGAACTCTTTTAAAAAACAATTAAAAACACATTTGTTCAGACAGGCTTTTGGTCATGCATAGGCACTTTTTTCTTGTCCTCACTGTTCTATAGTTTTTGTTTTAATTAGTGACTCATGATTTTATCCAAATTCTTTTATTCTACTTTTTCTATCTGGTTTCACTGTTTTTAACTGCTGTTTGTTGTTGTTGTCATTTATTTCTGATTTTGTTTTTATTGTGTTTTTATATTAAGCTGTAGTGTAAAGCACCCTGTGCATTCGTGCTGTGAAGGGTGCTATATAAATAAAGGTCATTCATTCATTCATTCATTCATTCAGAGTGTGCAGAGTGCAGAGGGGAGGCCACACTCAGGATTCTTCTCACAGCCCTGTTTTAAACTTTTAAGGTGTGGCAGTCAGCTCGAATCTGATTGGCTAGGATCGGTTTTGGACTCTAGATACATGAATCACATGGTTGAGGCTGGAGAAAGAGACCTACCCCCTGCCTCCTCTCCTCTATAGCTGCAGTGAGCACAGTGAGTCTGAGGTCGCTTTCACACAGGGGCTGTTTGGTCCGGACTTTCGGACCAGAATTCGATAGTCCGGTTTTTCGGGTCTGTGTGAATGCGCGTCGAACTCGGTCCGCGGACCAAGCAGGCGAACTCTAGTCCGCCTGAAAACGTAGGTCTCGGTTCGGCTTCAGCGGACCAAACGCGAACCAAATATAGGAAGTGATTATTATTACCACTGCTTGCAGCACTCACTGCAAAACAAGCACACTGCATATAATCTCTCTATCTATCTATCTATCTATCTATCTATCTATCTATATATCTAACTGTGCATCTTGGGAAGAAGGAAGAAACACGCAGCTTATTATTATTACCGAGGCGCACGGCATTAATAATGGATCAATGCCACGTCAATACTATTATTATTATTATATTATTATTATTGGTCTACAAGTTGTTTAGCGAGAGGATGGTGGTAATGTGCTTCAATAGAACAATGGATCAATGCCATGTCAAAACTCGCTCCGCTGATCTGGAGGGCTCGCAGACAGCACACACAGACACACACACGCGCGCGCGCACACACGGGCTTGCAGCCACACACACATTTCCACGGTCCAATAGACAAGCGCCCTTTTCGACCGCGTGACATTGTTCAGAAGGTCTCGGTCCGCTGACAGATTTCTCTATGTGAACGCAGGCGAACCAAATGAAGAATGCAACAATGTTGCAACTTCACCCCCAGAACCGCACCGAGTCCACCAAAACTATATGTGAAAGCGACCTGACAGTGTGTTAGAGGGAGTGAGAAGGAGAAGAGGGAGACATTAAAAAAAATATATATATATATAACACAGATGCACAGATGAGAAATAATGTAAACTATATTAAAAAGAAATTATATATAAAATTATTATAATTTTTTTTTCTTTCATATTTCATATTTGATATTAATTCATATTTTAATAGGGAGGCATGGCTTCCGTTGGCTTCCATAAGGATTCGCCACTGATGTAGTGTAATGTTGAGTTTAGGGCCCCAGAAAAGGTACAATGAATGGGCCCTCCCCAAACATATTAAACATTATGTTTATTGCACTCTGGGGGGTCATCAAAGCAGGCTATTCTCGGTCCTCACTCCACAATGCTGGAATGAACATCCCACCACAGTCAGGACAGCCGAAAACCCGCTCAAATTTTCCACCATTAACTAAAAACAAATTTTTTCAATCAATATCTGAAACTATACTTACTTTTTTTTTTTTTTTTTACTATTATGCACTTTGCTACTACGGAATCTACCTTTCCTATATTACTACCTACTATGCTAATTATGTCTATACTACTATGCACTTAAGTCTGTAGCACTCAAGTTCAACACTGTTTGACGAACAATCATACTTACCCTTAGCTGCCAGAGTTGTACTCTTCCTGCTGACTTGTTGTACAGAACTTGTAAGTCGCTTTGGATAAAAGCATCAGCTAAATGACTACATTTAAATTAGGGGTGGAACGGTACGCATTCGAACTGTACACCATTCGGTATACGACCTCCACGGTTCGGATAGGTCGTAACTAAGTTAGCTGCGAGCTAAGCTACCTAACGTTAGCCTTGAGCTAACCATGGAAACGCTCACAGCGAAGTGATTCCACAACACCAGTTCCATTAGTGGGGAAGGGGGGAGCGGGTATATTGACGAGGCTTGACAACAGAGGTTCAAAGATAACTTCACATTTATTGGCTGTTCATTTATATTATATCATCAGGGCTTCTCCAGGTTCCAGCGCTGTGTTACTGTGGTTGACTATTTACTTCCTTGTGTGACGTCACTTCAAAGATGGCTAACAAGACGCTCAAAAAGCAAAAGCGAGTAGAGTCGATTAGGTACCATGCAGTGAAAAGCGGCATAAGAGAATACTTCATAATGTTTCATGCAATTAAAAAGTAAATATATAGTTTCAAGTTTCAAGTTTCAAGTTTCTTTAATAGTTGTCATACAGAAGTACAGAATACTTTTGTACAAAATGCTTCTTACTGTTGCGCTCCAGAGACTGTGCATGACAAGATAAGTATGAAATAAAAACATAGTAAAAATTAGAAGTAAAAAAAGAGGTCACAGTGTTCAGTTTAGACATATGTACAATGTTCGTAGACGTAGTTACCATACAATATACAATACTGTGCAGTGTACTAATATGCAATACTATATAGTGCAAGGCATAAATGGACGAGGTGCAGTTTAGGTACAATTCACAGTAGGTGTACGAGTTGTAGTGCAAATCCTTTATCAATAAATATAAAGTGTAAGTGTGTTTGTGTGATCTAAAGTGTGGAGAGTGGGTGCTGCAGTGTGTTGTTTGTTTGAGTGAGTGTGTGCGTGTGGGTGTGTGTGCTGTGTGCATTTGATGGTTGTTGCATAGTGATTATTGTTCGTTTAGCGATTATTGTTCGTTTAGCAGCCTGATGGCCTGGGGATAGAAGCTCCTTCTGAGTCTTTCTGTGCTCGCCATAAGACTCCGGTATCGCTTGCCTGACGGCAGCAGTTCAAAGAGGCAGTTGTTCGGGTGGCTCGAGTCCTTAATAATTCTCTTAGCCTTCCCCTTGCACCGCTTGTTGTAAATGTTCTGGAGGGTGGGAAGCCCCCCTCTAATTGTGCGTTCGGCTGAACGTGTCACTCTTTGTAGTCTGCTACGGTCTTGTGCAGTGCTATTCCCAAACCAGGAGGTGATGTTGCCGGTCAGGATGCTCTCTATTGTACATGAGTAGAAGTTCCTAAGGATCTTCTGACTGACTTGGAACTTCCTTAGGCGCCTGAGGAAGTAGAGGCGTTGTCGTGCCTTCTTCACAACACTGTCAATGTGTGTGGTCCATGTCAAGTCCTCGGATATGTGGGCTCCGAGGTACTTGAAACTGTTCACTCTCTCAACTGGTGCCCCGTCGATGCTGAGGGGGCTGTAGTCCTTGACCCCCGACCTCCTGAAGTCCACAATCATCTCTTTTGTTTTGCTGACGTTCAGGGAGAGGCAGTTCTCCTGACACCACTGTGACAGGTTCTCTACCTCTTCCAGGTAGGCCCTTTCGTCGTTGGCAGAGATCAGGCCCACCACTACTGTGTCATCAGCAAATTTGATGATGGTGTTGTTGTTCCGCTGTGCTACGCAGTCATGTGTGTACAGGGAGTAGAGGAGGGGGCTCAGAACACAGCCCTGGGGGGCCCCTATGTTGAGCGTGATGGATGAGGAGGTGCAGTTGCCGGCTCTTACCACCTGGGGTCTGCCCGTCAGGAAGTCCAGGACCCACTGGCACAGGTCATAGTTCAAGCCCAGGTCCCTGAGCTTGGCTATGAGTTTGGAGGGGACTATGGTATTGAATGCTGAGCTGTAGTCGATGAACAGCATTCTCACATAGTTCCCCTGCCTCTTGTCCAGATGTGATGCTGCTGTGTGCAGCACATGGGCTATGGCGTCCTCCGTGGACCTGTTGGGGCGATATGCAAATTGCAGAGGGTCCAGGTTGATGGGGAGGGAGGAACAGATGTAGCCCTTCACTAGCTTCTCAAAGCACTTCATGGCTATGGAGGTGAGGGCTACAGGGCGGTAGTCGTTGAGGATTTAGTACACATGATTTATTTATTTTAAATAACAGTGACTTTTCCTTTTTGATAAGAAAGTCTAGTGCTGGTTGAGCATATGCATACTTTATGTTGTCTATAATGTGGCCACAAAAATAGAAAGGTGTGGTGGACACTAGATGGAGGTGTCTCACTTCAGAATGGACACTGATTGGGTGGTAAGAGGGAGTTGACTTAAGGGTGTGGCTGTGGTTCTGTTGGATTTGTTTGGAAGTAAAGTTCAGAGACTCGATACTCCATCTGCTCGTCTCAATGATTCACTTCCACAGTGGTGACCCTGACTTGTGAAATATGAGCAATAACGAGAATCCACCGGCTGTGGTTCCCGCAGTGTATGCAGCTACAGTCAAGTTGCCAGAGTTTTGGCAGCATGACCCGGCCCCGTGGTTTCAACACATCGAGGCACAATTTCACCTCCGCGGAATAACGGCGGATGACACTAAATATTATCATGTTGTCGCAGCATTGGATTCCTCCACTACACGCCGGGTGATGGGATTCCTGAGAGAACCACCAGCAGCCGGCAAATACAACGCGCAAATAGAACAGCTGTTGCGGCTGTTCCAGCTGTCAGATGCAGAGCATGCGGAGCGCCTATTGTCCCTCAACGGATTGGGGGACAGTAAACCATTTATTTTAGCTACATTTATTTTTGTGCAGCTTTTCCTGCATCAACTCCCGACTCCGGTGCGCACGGCTCTGGCCAGCTCACCAATGATTACCGGGGATTGGCGGAGGAGGCGGACAGAATACTACTGGCCTCCCGTCAGTAGTGTGTGGCTGCTGTGTCTGATCGGGTGTCTGAGGGCTTTGTTACTATCATCGCCGTTTTGTCAACAAAGCGAAGAGCTGTGTTCCACCATGCAACTTTGGTAACCAGGGAAACGCAAGAGCCGGCGCTCGTTAGCGGCTATGAGCGCTGCCGTCAATATCAACAAGCTGTTGTTTATCGAGGACACGTTGTTTGGAAGGCGTCTGTTGGTGGATTCGGGCGCCCAGAGGAGCATCCTGCCTGCGTCGGCCACGGACGCCTTGGGAAACGGACATGGACCACCCCTGGACGCGGCTAATGGGACTTCCATCCGTACGTTTGGTACCAGGCACGTGACTATAGGGGTCTCAAACTCGCGGCCCGCGGGCCAATTGCGGCCCGCGGGATGATATTTTGCGGCCCCCTACTTGACATCAAAGTTTAGTGTTAATGCGGCCCGCGCGCAACTTGTTTTCGTTGCGCGAGTTGGAAGTTTTATTTATTTGATCACTTGTAGGCTACCATAGCGCAGGCTCATGACAGCAACGTTAGGTTAGTGACTTGGTTGAAACGTGATTCCGGAGTGATACCAAGTAAAGTGCGAGCAGTGCTCTGCATGTCCGGCTGCACTGCCACTGTCTGTGTCTGTGTCTGTGTACGGGTCTTGTCCAATCACATTCAGCGTCCTGTCAGAATTTCTCCCCCCCACCCACAGTCTGCGAATCAGAGGCAGAGTAGGGGAGTAGGGCGGGTCTTCACGGAATGCGCATCGTCTCTTTCAGTCCGAGTCAGAGCAGAGAGTTGAGAGTTGAGCAGAGCGCATCTACAGTAGCCTTGCTCCCAGTTTTATCTCCGTGAGATAAATGTAGCTAGTTTCGCCAGCAGGCAGGCAGCAGAAAAATATGGGATCTTCAAAGATGGCCAGTAAAAGAAAAGTCGACTGCAATTCAAAGGTGAATGGACTGAAAAATATGCGTTCATCCTGAGTCCAGCACCAAACCAATGTGACTAATATGCCAAGAAACGGTTGATTGATTGATTGATTGATTGAAAACTTTATTAACAGATTGCAGAATGGGTACAGTACAGTACAGCTCAATACATACAATTGTTAAGGGGATGCAGACCAGAGAAAGACTCTTGTGAAGAGTGGCAATATGAAACGCCACTACGAAACAAAACACAGTTATTTTGATGCAACCTTCCCTCAAAATTCAGTGCTAAGAACCACACAAATAAATGGAATGAAATCATCATATCAAGCTGCAAGCAGAATTATTGTTAAATCTATGTCACAACGAGAAAAAGCAACCATGGGTGGCATGGGTGTTTGCTAAACACAAGAAGCCATTCTCTCTCTCTGATGCATACATAATAAAATAATGTATGACTGAAGTGATGGAGACCATGTTTGAAGGCAAACAAAAGCAAATCCCCCTCAGATCGCACAGCAACCAGAATAACTGAAATACTGGCTGGTGATTTGATTAAACAGCTTTGTGATAAAATAAAAAAAAATTCACAGTGCATTTCCATAGCTGCATGTGGATAAGTCCACTGACACCACTGAGAAGCCTATGTTCTGAAGAACCGTTCATATTCTGAAGAACTGTTCATGTTCTGAAATGTTATTGCTAAATATTGAGAAGATTGGATCAGTTGTACTTTTTTTTTGGAATACTTGAAACCCTTTCTTGTGGAATATTTGATGCGGCCCAGCCTCACCCAGACTCTACCTCCAGCGGCCCCCAGGTAAATTGAGTTTGAGACCCCTGACAGCAGTTTAGCTGGGAATTTATTATTGCTTCAGTGTCGGTGCCTATACTGGGCGCGGATTTTTTGTGTGCTCACAGACTGTTAGTGGACATTGCGAACCGTAGGCTGATTGGCTCTGTGTCCTTTGACACATACCCCTGCACACTGGGGGGGCCGGGGCCGCCTGCCCTGGCCAATATGATCGCCACAGGCGATATGTACCAGCGCCTCCTCGCTGAGTTTCCTGCTCTGACTGTCCCCACTTTCTCTGCCTCTGTCGCCAAGCATGGGGTGGAACATTACATCCCAACGGTGGGGCCGCCAGTTTATGCACGGGCGCGCCGCCTGGATGCTGCTAAACTGGCAATAGCCAGGGAGGAGTTTGCCACAATGGAACGGCTCGGCATTGTGTGCCGGTCGAACAGTCCTTGGGCCTCCCCACTACACATGGTCCCCAAGGCAGACGGGAAGTGGCGTCCGTGTGGTGATTTCCGTCGCCTAAATAACATCACCACTCATGACCGGTACCCAGTGCCACATATCCAGGATTTCTCTGTCCACCTGGCGGGCGCCACCATTTTTTCTAAAATAGATTTGGTGCGTGGCTACCACCAGGTGCCGGTCCATCTGCTCGACGTGCCCAAGACGTGCCATTATCACCCCGTTTGGACTGTTTGAATTCCTGCGCATGCCATTCGGTCTTAAAGAGGCAGCACAGACATTCCAGCGGCTGATGGACTCTGTGCTGCGAGGCCTGTAATTTTTGTTTATTTATCTGGATGACATCCTGGTAGCCAGTGCATCGGTGGAGGAGCATTGGGGACATCTCCGTCAACTGTTCGAGCGGCTCAACGAGCATGGGCTGATCGTGAACCCGGCCAAATGTCAGTTTGGCCTGCCGGCCATGGATTTCCTGGGCCACCATGTCTCTTCCCAGGGGGCTGTTCCTCTACCCGCCAAGGTGGAGGCAATTGCTGCTTTCCCCCGCCCCCTCATCAAACCTCTCCAGGAGTTCCTGGGGATGGTTCATTTTTACAATAGGTTTATAGCCCATGCGGCTCACCTGATGAGACCTCTGTACGAGGCGTTGAAGGGGAAGAGAGCCAACGATGACGTGGGCTGGTCCCCGGAGCGGGTCCAGGCATTCGAGGGCTCTAAGGCTGCCCTTGCCAACGCTGCCATGCTGGCACACCCATCTCCTGCTGCTCCTATAGCCCTCACCACCGATGTCTCAGATTATGCAGTAGGGGCGGTGTGCGAGCAGTGGGTGGCTGGCGCCTGGCAGCCTCTGGCCTTCTTCAGTAGGAAGCTGCGCGACGAGAGGAAGTATAGTACATTCGATAGGGAGCTCCTGGCCCTCTTCCTCGCCATACGTCACTTCAGGTTCTTGCTGGAGAACCGCAAGTTCACAGTTTTTGTTGACCACAAGCCCCTAACGTTTGCCATGGCCAAGACCACGGAGCCATGGTCGTGGCGGCAGCAGTGCCAACTTTCCGCCATATCGGAGTTCACTACCGACATCCAGCATGTAGCCGGTAAAGACAACCAGGTGGCAGACTGCCTCTCCCGGGCGCACGTCAGCCCTGTGCACCTGGGCATCGACTATGCTGCCATGGCTGCTGACCAGCTCACCGACTCAGACCTTCAGGCATTCAGGACGGCTGTGACAGGACTTCGACTTGAGGATGTGGTGTTTCACGACAGCAGCGCCACGCTCCTCTGTGACGTCTCCACTGGCCAGCCCCGCCCCATGGTTCCAACTGACTGGTGCCACCGGGTTTTTGACACCATTCATGCCCTTTCACACCCTGGGGTAAAGGCTTCGGTCAAGCTGGTAGGGGCCAAGTTCATCTGGCCGGGCCTTAGGAAGGACGTCAAAGTATGGGCGGCCTCCTGTGTGGCGTGCCAGCGGGCCAAGGTACATCGTCACACTAAGGCCCCCCTGGAGCCGTTTCTCATTCCAGAGAGGCGGTTTGACCATGTCCACGTGGACCTGGTAGGCCCACTTCCCCCATCTCAGGGTTTCACACACCTCCTCACTATGGTGGACAGGACCACCAGGTGGCCAGAGGTTGTTCTCCTGTCATCGACAACGGCTGCGGAGGTGGCTCGGGCGTTTATCTTCGGCTGGGTCACTCGGTTTGGCACGCCATTGGACCTGACTTCAGACAGGGGATCCCAGTTCACTTCTGAGCTGTGGAGCACCGTGGCTGAGAGACTTGGGGTGAAACTCCATCGTACCACAGCATACAACCCAAAGGCCAACGGCATGTGTGAGCGGTTTCACAGATCCATGAAAGCCGCTCTCCGGGCCACGCTCACAGACAGCAACTGGGTCGACCGTATTCCGTGGGTCATGTATGTTGGGCCTGTGTACTGCCCCTAAAGAAGACCTGCAGTCCTCTTCAGCCGAATTGGTTTTTGGTCAACCGCTGAGGGTCCCAGGGGAGTTCCTTCCTGGTTCCTCTGCCCCTTGGTCCACTACAGCTCACCGATCTGCCTTCCAGGACGCAGCGAGGGTGTTTGCCCCAGTTCCCACACATCACTGCCTTCCCCAGTCCTACATTCCTAAGGACCTGATGACTGCGAGGTATGTGTTCACCCGTCATGATGCCCACCGTTCTCCACTGCAGGCTCCCTATGACGGGCCCTTCCGCATCCTCGAGCCGGGCCCCAAGTACTTTGGACATGGGGGGGAATAAGGAGCAGATCTCAGTCGATCGTCTTAAGCCTGCTCATGTGGTCCCAAACGGGCCGGTGGAGCTGGCACAGCCCCGGCGCCGGGGCCGGCCACCCATGTCTTCCCCTGTCCCATGCCCTCCGGCCGTTGTTACCCCTACCTTTGCACCGACGAGGCCTCGGCGGCGGCGGCCCCCTGCCCCTACCCTTACCCTTTCCCCTTCCACGTTCCCTGTGACTGTTAAATACAGTCGTTATGGCCACGTGGTCAGACCTCCTAAAAGAGACTGAAGACACTGGGTGCACTGTTTTGGGGGGTTGGTACGGGTTTATTGTGTTCAGTTCCGTTTATTTTGTGTTGCACTGAACTGATGTTTGGGGGGGGGGGGGCTGTGTGGTGGACACTAGATGGAGGTGTCTCACTTCAGAATGGACACTGATTGGGTGGTAAGAGGGAGTTGACTTAAGTGTGGCTGTACCTTGGTTCTGTTGGATTTGTTTGGAAGTAAAGTTCAGAGACTCGATACTCCATCTGCTCGTCCCATTGATTCACTTCCACAAAGGTTTAATTATTTTGTTTAATAATTTAAGTTAATACTTTAAAGGGGACATGCATTGCTATTCATTGCACTATTTGCGCAACTTTACACAATTCCTGTGAGTCCATTGAACACATATGTAAGGTTTATTAAAAAAATTAAATAAAAATCATTGTTTTATATTTCTAATGGAGTACTCAAAAGCTTAATTTTCCGCCCATAAGCGCTTTCAGTGACAGTCACCCACTGTCACATAGCAATGTCACAAGACAATATAGAATAAGCTGGAACGGGCTGTATGTGAAAACCAGCCCGTCCCAGTAGTGCTTTTAAAGCACCGGTCCCAGGCAGGTAAAGAAAATAACACAAGGCGTTGTTCCAAATAGTAAATGATATTTATTGTAGCGGGGATTTAAACCCACTGTTCCCAAAAGGGAAATAATATTTATTATTGTGGGGATTGAAACCCACAGCACAAACACAAAGGGGAAAGGGTAATTGGAGAACAAACAAAGTGAGGTATAAGAGAACTAAATCAAAAGGTACCCAAAGGTACAGTTCCACTCTCAGTGGAACTAGGCCTAAAGCCAACAAGAGAATACTTGCTCCAAGGAAGGAGTAGCGCAGAGGCCAACAATATCTACGTACATGTACTAGTACTTTAATCCACACGAAGCAGTAGACAAGCACAGTATCAATTCCACCACAGTGGCAAGCAAATGGCCACCTCACGAAACTCTATCAGTGTCAACTGACAGAGTGAGGCGCCCCGATGTTGTGTCATCTCCACTCTATTAACCACCCATCTCCCCTGCCTGCTCCAAGGTGCACCAATCAGATGCACCCAATCCAATCAGGGAGATGAGTGGCATCTGTGAATAGAAACAGAAATTAGAAGATGACACAACACCACACATAACAGACAACACAAATAATATATTACCCTGATGTTACATGGTGTTAAAATATATGGCAATAATGATAATGAACAACCCACGTAGGTGACACCTCCCCCCATAGAAGCGAACCCACCGGGTGAACAAAACATTATTACCTATACAACCAACATCAGAGCAGTACCCCAAAACCTACCCTCTGGATAAGGCATCGGCCACAACATTGTCCACCCCCTTCTTGTGACGGATGACAATGTTGTAGCCCTGCACCAACAGGGCCCAACGCATCAACCGCTGGTTATGGTTATACATGTGCGCCAAAAACACCAGGGGATTGTGGTCCGTGTGGACCAACACTGGGATAGCGCTGGAGCCCACGTACACCTCGAAGTGCTGGAGAGCGAGGAGCATCGCCAGCGTCTCCTTCTCGATGGTCGAGTAGTTCAACTGATGCAGCTTGAACTTCACCGAGAAGTAGCAAACCGGATGATGCACCTCGCCCTCCCCCGCCTGCAACAGCACAGCTCCAGCCCCAGCAGCACTCGCGTCGACCTCCAGCTGAAAGGGTAACGCAAAGTCAGGGGCTGCCAGAACAGGAGCACTGCAGAGGAGAGACTTAGCAGCCTCGAAGGCGCTCTGACACTCCCCGGACCACACATAAGGTACTATAGGACTACATAAAGAAGTGAGGGAAGCCACCACCACAGAAAAATTCTTACAAAAACACCGGTAATACCCTGCCATCCCCAGAAAACGCCGTAGCTCGTGTCTCGTGGAAGGAGCCGGATACGCCAGGATCGCTGTCACCTTAGCGTCCACCGGGCGAACCTGTCCGTGACCCACCTGCTTCCCCAAGTACGTCACCGTGGCTTTCCCAAACTCACACTTGGCGAGGTTCAGCGTTAACGAAGCCTCCGCCAAGCGTGCAAAAACCACCCGCAATTTGTCAATGTGCTCCCCCCATGTGTCCGAGTACACCACCACATCGTCCAAATAGACGTTACACTTAGACACACCCCCCAACACCATGTGCATCAACCGTTGGAACGTGGCCGGTGCGTTCCTCATTCCGAAGGCCATGACGGTGTACTGCAAAAAACAGTCTGGTGTAACGAACGCCGAAATATCAGATGCTCGCTCCGTCAGGGGAACCTGCCAGTACCCCTTCAAGAGATCGAGCTTCGTAATAAATACAGCGGGACCAATACTGTCAATGCAGTCATCCATTCTGGGCAACGGGAACGAGTCAGGCACAGTCACCGCATTCACCTTCCTGTAATCAGTGCAAAACCGGGGAGACCCATCAGCCTTAGGAGCTAAAAGGCAAGGAGAGCTCCAGGGACTACGGCTATCCTTAGCCATCCCATGTTCCAACAGATACTCAGCCTCCTTCCTCATTACCTCCCTCTTCGCCACCGGACACCGATACGTGTGTTGTTTAATGGGGGTTGCACCACCCACATCAATATCATGCTCCAGGACGGTCGTTCTAGAAGGCACATCAGACAACAACACAGGGTAGGATAACAACAGTTGACGTACATCATCACTCTGTGACTCAGGCAGATACAACAGATGGGCAGTGACCTCGCTCATGAACTCTGAGTTAGTCAAACGCCCCGTCTGCTGACCCTCGGACAACGCCTTCAAATCGTCGTCCGGCAGGGGATTAACACACGTTAACAAAACAGCTGGCACAGCTCCTGGGCTGCCAGACTGCACCTCCTGCTCACTCTCACCAGCACTTCAACATGTTAATGTGACACAACCGTGTCTTCCTGCGCCTCTCGGGCGTACATATAACATAATTGGTGTCTGATACTTTCCTCTCCACCTTATAGGGCCCTGCAAACTGGGCAGAGAGAGCTGACCCAGGCATGGGCAACAAAACCAGCACTTCATCGCCAGCCTTGAACTGCTGCCCCACCGCCTTCTTGTCAAACCTCACCTTCATCTCCCCCTGGGCAGAGGCGAGGGCCTCCCTAGCCAGCGAGGACGCACAGCGGAGGCGCTCCTTGACCCGGGAGACAAAATCAAACACAGTCGATTTAGGAGAAGACCCAGACAACATCTTCTCTTTGAGCAGTTTCAATGGACCACGCACACTGTGACCAAACACTAACTCTGCTGGACTAAACCCAAGTGACTCCTGTTTAGCATCCCGTATAGCAAACAGTACAAATGGCACACCCTCGTCCCAACCACAACCCGTATCAACACAGTACTTCTTCAGCATCGCCTTCAGCGTCTGGTGCCAGCGCTCCAACGCCCCCTGCGATTCAGGATGGTACGCGCTCGACACCGTGTGACTGATACCCAAAGCCTGTAATGATTGATTAAAGGTCTTAGACATGAAATTCGAGCCTTGATCACTTTGCACGGTTTTTGGTAGCCCGTAAGTCGAAAAAAACCTGTTTAATGCCTTGGTAATGGCTGGGGCAGTAATCTTCCTCAGAGGTATCGCCTCTGGGAAACGGGTGGCAAGACACATGATAGTCAACATGTATTGGTGACCTGCCTTTGTCTTAGGCAGGGGGCCAACACAGTCAATGATCACATGTTCAAAAGGTTCCCCTATCGCCGGAATGGGGTGCAAGGGAGCTAAAGGAACCCCCTGATTTGGCTTACCCACAATTTGACATGTACTACAAGTACTACAACATTTTACCACATCGGCCTTCAGACCGGGCTAAAAGAAATTTTGCAGTATCCTGTCATAAGTCTTTGAAATGCCCAAATGACCAGACCAAATATGTTCATGAGCTAACATCAAAACGTGAAGTCTACACTCCACTGGTAATACAACCTGGTGCACTACATTCCATGTATCCCCACACTCTAAGCTTGTCACACCTGGCCTAGCTACCCAAGTTCGCATCAACACCCCTTCCTCCATTAAGAAGGTGTGTCTCCTACTATCAGTAGTGCTGGCTACTGACGCAAAACAACTTGTTAGGGAGGAATCATTTTTCTGAGCGTCAATCAACGCTTGACGCGTTAGAGGCAACAGCACGTCGGAAAACTTGGGATTTACCAGTTTCCCCTGAACGCTACTCACACCCCCTTTTATCTCGTCACTAGACGGCCACCTGTCCTCAGCGAGTGCCTTGCCACAGATGGAGTCACGCAGCGTCACCGCCTGCCTTCGTTTCGCCTGAGCCCTAGTCACAGCACAGACAGGAAAAACATTAGGGTGACTTTTGACCAATGCATCGCACAAAAACTCAGACACTGGGGTATCCACCATCTCCAGGGATGGAATCACCTTCCCCCCAGCTATATCATTTCCCATGATAAAATCAACTCCGGCCATCGGAAAAGAGGCACGAACCGCCACGGGAAAACAACCTGTGACCAGTTTTGATGTCACATGTATCATATGTAACGGAGCGGGTATGTAACCCATTTCTATCCCGCGCACAATAGCACTTGAGTTACAAGACGACTCCTCATTTAACGGCAATACATCCGCCAGCATAAAGGACTGTGAACCACCTGTATCACGAAGGATCCTCACCTCACGCTGGTCACAGACTTTACCCGACAGTGACACAAAACCAGTAGACATAAAAGGATCAAAACAACTGTCTGGTTTCTCCCACTCTGGGCGTGAGACAGTGCTAATCAACCCCACCCCCTTTGGTTTCTGAGCTGGCCTTTTATTATCTTGCCGATCGCGCACAAATGCATAACAGTCCGCCACCAAATGACCTGGCTTCTTACAATAATTACAATGTCTCTTTTCAGACGGAGGCGAGCGTGGCCGATACGCACGCTCGCCACTTCCCCGAAATGGTAATTCCCGAGAGGGAAACGCACCGTTTTTAACACACACAGTATTGTTACGCACCGAAGCATGTTTGTGCGTCAACGCCAATTCATCCGCCAAAACTGCAGCGTCTTGGAGAGTAGACACTTTCTGTTCATTCAGATACAGCTCGGTTCGTTCGGGCATACAGAGTTTAAATTGTTCCATGAGTACTAACTCGCTCATGGCTGCAAGATCCTGCACCTTGCTCGCCGCGCACCATCGTTCAAAAAGATTCCTCTGTTCACGGGAGAAATCTGTATTTGTCTGAGAAGGGGATTTTCTGAGCGAGCGAAAACGCTGTCTATATGCTTCGGGAACCAACTCATACACACGTAAAACAGCATTCTTCACCCGCTCATAATTTTGACTGTCAGCCATAGTTAACGACGCAACCGCCGCACTGGCTTTTCCAGTGAGCCTGGTCTGAAGTAAAATTACCCACATATCCTCCGGCAAATGCAGAGCCTGCGCAATACGCTCAAAAGCAGAAAAATAAGCCTCTACTTCTGATTCTCGGAACATGGGTACCAGATTAACGTGCTGGCTGATATTGAAGTGAGCCGGGGAAACCCCAGCTGGAGAGGAGGTAGCACTAGCTCCACCAGCTTCCAACCGCATTCTCTCTATCGTCAGTTGAAGTTCCCTGTCTTTCTCTCTCTCCTTTTCTCGCTCTTCCCTCTCTTTCTCTCTCTCCTTTTCTCGCTCTTCCCTGTCTTTCTCGTCCTTTCTCTCCTCTCTATCCTGTACAGCTGCTCTCTCTTCTCTGTCTCGTACAGCTGCTCTCTCTTCCCTGTCTCGCTCCTCCCTGCGCAAAAGCGCTCTCTCCTCCATCTGGAGACGGGCAAAACGCAGACTAGAGCGCGTATGGCCAGAAGAGGTGGATTCTTTATCTGAATCGCCCGCACCCTCACTTTCAACTCTGGGCGTACTACCATTCTTCCTAATAGCACGACCCTCTGGGTCAAGATCACGCAAGGGAGAGTCAACCCATTTCACAGTGTTTTCAACCTCCTGGTCACTATGACTCACCACTCCCCGAGCCGCGCTGAACACCTGTTGCTCTTCTAACCCCGCTAGTACAGCCGCTTTCATATCAGCCTTGGACTGGGAACTTTGCACAGTAATATTATAATGCTTAGCAATAAGGCATAATTCCGCCTTAGTGCAACCTTCCACCTGATCCTCCGTTGGATCCGCCACGAAGACTTCAAAATCAAACGCCGACGCCGCCATAATATGTCGTTCTGCGTGACTATGATATGATATATATAACATCCTCACTTAGTTAACCATGACCGTGCGCAATAATAATAGACACATTCTGCTTTTATACCTCTTAACCAAAACAATCAAACTGACCACATCTACCAAATGAAAACAATAACAAATGTTCCTAACCACTCAATTAGGAGTCACCTGTGTCACTCTAGCCTATCCCAGCTAAACTACTCCACTACCTGGATGAAAGGCTACAAATATCTTCAGTCGCTTACCGATTTCATTGCGCACTCCACCGGAATCACGACTCGTGCCCCCCACCCTCTAGCCAAGCAGGTGACCCCCCCAGTTACCTATGTGGTAGAAAAAAGAGATCTGGTTAAGAGCATACACGAATGGTTAATTATTATATAAAACACAGCATGGATACATAAATACTAATAAACAACAACGCCACTTTACCTGATGATACCATCAGCCCCTATGTCAAACGTACACAGCAGACCGGCATTAAGCCCCCCATGTCACAAGGACATGAAAGACCGGAAATGAGCCCCCATGTCACATAGCAATGTCACAAGACAATATAGAATAAGCTGGAACGGGCTGTATGTGAAAACCAGCCCGTCTCAGTAGTGCTTTTAAAGCACCGGTCCCAGGCAGGTAAAGAAAATAACACAAGGCGTTGTTCCAAATAGTAAATGATATTTATTGTAGCGGGGATTTAAACCCACTGTTCCCAAAAGGGAAATAATATTTATTATTGTGGGGATTGAAACCCACAGCACAAACACAAAGGGGAAAGGGTAATTGGAGAACAAACAAAGTGAGGTATAAGAGAACTAAATCAAAAGGTACCCAAAGGTACAGTTCCACTCTCAGTGGAACTAGGCCTAAAGCCAACAAGAGAATACTTGCTCCAAGGAAGGAGTAGCGCAGAGGCCAACAATATCTACGTACATGTACTAGTACTTTAATCCACACGAAGCAGTAGACAAGCACAGTATCAATTCCACCACAGTGGCAAGCAAATGGCCACCTCACGAAACTCTATCAGTGTCAACTGACAGAGTGAGGCGCCCCGATGTTGTGTCATCTCCACTCTATTAACCACCCATCTCCCCTGCCTGCTCCAAGGTGCACCAATCAGATGCACCCAATCCAATCAGGGAGATGAGTGGCATCTGTGAATAGAAACAGAAATTAGAAGATGACACAACACCACACATAACAGACAACACAAATAATATATTACCCTGATGTTACATGGTGTTAAAATATATGGCAATAATGATAATGAACAACCCACGTACGTGACACCCACACAGCGTGATACATACGAGAGAGAGAGAGAGAGAGAGAGAGAGAGAGAGAGAGAGAGAGAGAGAGAGAGAGAGAGAGAGAGAGAGAGAGAGAGGAGAGATGTGATGCGTCCCCGACACACACCCAGTCAAGTTTGTGTGTAAATGCTCCGACGAGGGAGAGAGAGAGAGGAGAGATGCATCCCCGACACACACGCAGTCAAGTTTGTCTGTAATGCTCCGACGAGGGAGAGAGAGAGAGGAGAGATGCGTCCCTGACACACACGCAGTCAAGTTTGTGTGTGTGTGTGTGTCCGACAAGGGAGAGAGATGGCGCACACACATTTACACACACTTAATAATAATAATAATAATAATAATAATAATAATAATAATAATAATAATAATAATAATAATAATAATAATAACTATTATAATAATTATAATAAATAATAATAACTTCTGCAGTCCCTCCCGCCGTCCCTCTCTCTCTCTATCTCTCTCTCTCCCTCTCGCTCGTTCTCTGCCTGTCAAACCCCGTTTGAGGAAGTGTCGGGTTACACTGCACTTCAACCATAGATGCTGCAGATCAGTACCCTATTCACGTCAGGAATACCGTCAAATCAGAACGGCTTAGTTAAGTGAGGGAAGATCTCGTGAACTCGTAATTAGAGACACAGAACCATTGATACTAACCCCTATTGCTATAAAACAATGGTAAATACTGAAAAAAGCCATTTATAATGCATTTCCCCTTTAACAAATCTTGTCTATATTTTTCAGTCAGTTTGGTCTTTGTGTGACAAACATTATTTAAGGCAAACCGCTGTAAACCTTTTACCTTTTACCAAATAAATGAGAAGCATGTTTAAATGCCTCCCCTCTTGCTGTACCAAAATCTCTCCTAGCTCTAACCGGTCACTGTCAAAAGATGGCAAACTGCCTCATTCTTTCAATTTTTGCATGACTACGTCCTTGAGAATAACTGAAAAGTTGGATTATTTTTAGACTATATATCCTATGCTGATGTTTTGGAGTGTACATAATTATTATAATTTTTCAAACGTATACCGAACCGAAAACTGTGACCCAAAACCGTGATATGAACCGAACCGTGGATTTTGTGAACCGTTCCACCCCTAATTTAAATGTAAATTGCAGGCTTCAGTGGGCCCAACACTACTAATGAGTAACTACTGTTACTTTCCACCCCTGCTTACAGCCATAATTATCATTGCCCCACTATCAACATACAGTAGACTATACAGTATGTGACTGCTTCCAACCTCCTGCTTTCAACCTCCAACGTGCTGGTGGACTGGTTCATACGGATACGTTTGATTTGTGACCAGTATGCAGTGATTATGCTTTATGATAACATGACAGACCTTTCACATACAGTAGGCCTGCTACATTTCTGACAGCATTTTCCTAACTGCTTACAAAGCCATGTATGACTTTGCCCATATGTTACATCTCTGCACAGTCAAACCACAGTTAGGATCCCCAGGTCCTCTGATCAGGGACTTCTGTCTATATAGACCTACTGTATAGGTTAAAAACCAGGGGTGATCGTGTCTTTTCACTAGCAGCTCCCAAATCCTGAATCTACCATTTAAAACCATGCTCAAATCCTAGTATAAAATCTGATGCTTTTCATCATCCTAAATGTGCCTTTGTATTGTCTCTGTTAAGTGTAAGTGTCCAATTATCTAGCAGTCTCAGTCAATGAGTCAACTAGATGTCCCCCTTGGAAGGGTGTGGGCGAAATGACTTATACTGAAACCATTGAAACAATTCGGACTTTATAAGAATGTTCGTTTATTTGGACTTTAATGTCCAGCATCCAATTCCTCCTTGTTGTAATAATCAACAGGTGGTCAATTAAACAAGTGATTAGCTTGTAGCTGATAGTTAGTAGCAGCTTACATCCAAGCATTAGTGGATAATGTTAGTAGAGGTCGATATGGTAATTGGTAATGTTCAACCAAGTCGACTTTGATAATAGTTCGTTGATAGTTAGGTTGCAATTTAGCAACCGACGGTACTTGATAGTGTAGCCAGACGTTAGTCAGTAGTGTACATTCAGTCAGCGTTTAGTCAGCAGCGTACAATCAGACATTAGTCAGTCAGCATGTAGTCAGTCAGCATGTAGTCAGTAGTCAGCATGTAGTCAGATTATTTACCTATACAAAGGAAAGGAAATAAACGGCATTGATTAGTAACTAGATATATGAATTAAAGATAAATGCGGATATTAACGGCGCATACAATGCAACGTACCGTTGGCCAGTCAAGAGTTCGCCCACAGGGCTTTTCACCTTACAGTCTAGGCTAAGAGTGCCACTTAAATAGCGCGACGCGCCGGCGCAGAGACAGCTTACCTGCTCAGAGTCGCAATACGTGCTCCAAAGTGCGTCCACTAGGCGGCACCAGATAATAACTAACTCATGCAATAAATGTATACAATAAATGTTAATCATTATAATAATGAAGGATAATAATGATAAATATATTGGGAAAAATGTCAAATAATTCTCCACCTCCCACTTAGTTTTCTGAACGTCAGGCTCATAAAACTATCCAAACTATACAAAGTGATCCCGGTCTATATTATTATTATTTCTTTACAGGGTGTGGTGGATTTCTCTGTCCAAACTGTCCAACCATTATGGAAATATGGGTATGTTGGTTGAATCTTGAGTCCCACAGGTCAACAGCTACTGGGAGATTGAATGGGTATGATCAGTACAAACACACGTGGGCTAGTCTCATAGTAGTCGGAACAACATAACAATATTAGGGGGTTTGGCTGTTAAGAGTGGCCCTGGGGGAGAAATGGATTAGCATTTAACCTCTGTTCCCCCTGGGGGAAGTAGGCCACCTCACCAGTTCAAAGGCCGGTGATATTTACACAAGCCGATGGAGACACTATTTAAAATAGGGTAACAGCTGAAGACAGTTGGTTTCACCAAGAGTCCATTGATAACATCTCACTGAACGAATTTACATACAAGTGTCACAAAGCAGGTGGGGCAATAGACCGTTTGGTCACAATGCCTGTTAGATCTTGCAGGCATCCTGTAAGGCCCCAAGTAGAGAAGGAGATGTCTAGGGCGGAGTTAAGCTTCACTACTTCAGTAATTAAAGTATGTTTATAGTCATTAAAGAAACTCCAAATTAAACTACAAATATTACAGTTATGTTGTGCTAATGAGGCTGGACGTAATGATATGAAACATGCATTGTTCATACCCAAAGTGAGCACCAAAGTTGCCATAAAACGCTTTCTTAACCAATCTTTAGAATAACCATAAATACTGACAACTAGCTGTTTATAAGGGATAATGATTCAAAACAACAGGACTGTCTCAAAACCAAGAGGGACAACAATAGCTAAACAGTTGAAACTTCTATATTTAACTAAGAAATATAGACTTCTTTGTTCTTATCACAGAACCAGCAATAAGGCTAAACTTAGTTATAACGTTCCAAATTTCAATCAGAAAACGACAACATTCACGATCAAGTATAGTCCTGGCTAAAATCTTACATTATTAAACTATAAAAATAGATACTGGGGTATAAAACGTTAAACTATAATGAAATAGAGAAATATCTTTTTAGAGACATTAAAGCCGGCCTCTTCTAGGGTCAGAGGGGACGACAGGCCTGCTCAAAATGGCCGCTTTAGGGGTTCAACCAATCAACAGCTCTCTCTTCTAAAAAAAGTCCTCCCCTTCTGACGTAAGACTAGCATGGTCAGAGGGGGAGGAGAAAAAGGCTTAAAAGCTAGCGGTCTAGTGAGAGAGAGCAGAACGAACAGGAACGAAACTACAGACACATGCTTTTTCCCCTCATCCCCACACGGAAGCTGATGACGACGAGCTGAGAGGAAACCAACGAACAGCGAGGAGACGAGGAGAGATACTTTAATTGTAGTGAATTAGTCTGGAACAAAGAGCTTGAGGGCATAGTCTCAATTGGTATCTTTGTTTCATTGCACGTTTTGAATTCAAGCCTTTTGTTATTTCACTTTTGCTTATGCAATAAAAAGCAGAGATTTGTACATTAGCAAACTCTCATCTCTTCATTTCAGTCTCCTGCTCTCCGCCGTCGTTACAAGGCCATTTCCTGGCCTTTTTGAGTAACAGGGAATTAGAAACGGACAACACACAACGCAGAGTAGCTTAAGCTGGTTCTTTATATCAGAACCATAGACCCTTGTTACTTCAAGGGGCACGAAGAATTAAACTATGCTGCATTTATCGGTGGTAGCACAAGCGGCTCCCGCGAAAACTACTCAGGTTCCATCGGCATCGGGTGATTCTTGACGTCCTCAATCATGCCAGAAACAGGCGACTTTCGACGTCCTTCTTTGTGCCAGAAACAGGCAACTTTCGACGTCCTTCTTTGTGCCAGAAACAGGCGACTTTCGACATCCTTCTCTGTGCCAGAAACAGGCGACTTTCGACATCCTTCTTTGTGCCAGAAACAAGGCGACTTTCGACGTCCTTTGTGCCAGAAACAAGGCGACTTTCGACGTCATTTGTGCCAGAAACAAGGCGACTTTCGACGTCCTTTGTGCCAGAAACAGGCGACTTTCGACGTCCTTCTTTGGTCATTGTTCCTCGAATGGTAGAAGTACCACCAACCTCCTGACGTCCCTGTGGAGGACGGTGGTGGGGCACACCCCGACGTGACGATCACGCTTGGTATGACCGGCGGTAACAGGAAGGCTATGGCAAGTCCTTACTTCCACGTCTCTGATGACACCCTTCGGGTCAGGGTGAGTCTTTATCACTCGGCCCAGTCGAAACTGGCCTCTGAGTGCGTCCTGGTCCGCAAGCCAGACCAGGTCTCCTTCAGCGACATTCCTAGCGGGAATGTGCCACTTTTTCCGGACGAAGAGTTCTGGTCCCGCCAGCTGGCTCCATCGTTTCCAGAACCTGTCCACTTCAATCTGGATTGCTCTCAGATGGACGAAGGGGTAGCTAGCGGACTCGAAACCTCTGGGGTCTCCACGGGGCCTTGCACGTCCCAGTAGGAGAGTGTTGGGGGTGATGACCTCAATGGTGCCATCCCGAAGCTGGGCGTTGGCGCCAATAGGCCTCTCATTTGATAGATTGGCAGCTAGGTATAGGAGGGTTTGGAACTCCAGGGCCGTAAGGCTCCCTTCTTCGCCTATGCTGCTTAGTGCTCTTTTCAATACTCGCACAGCTGCTTCAGCCGCACCATTCCTATGAGGAGAGTCAGCGGGGTGGAACACCCAAGTCCAATCTGTTCCAGACTCTGCGGCTTTCTTCTGTACTTTGTTATTGTCGATATTCGCTAGGAACTTATAAAGTTCTTCCAGCGCTGGCTTTGCTCCCACGAAATGAGTCCCTTTATCGGACCAGAGCTTCCTAGGATGGCCTCTCAATGCAGTGAAGCGTTGGAACGTTTTTAGGAAACCTTCGGTCGAGAGGTCTTCCACTATGTCGGCATGTATTGCTCTGGACGCCATGCAGCAGAAAACTACGCCCCAGGCTTTCTTACTTGTCCTCTTTTTCACTGAGTCTTTGATCGTGTAGGGACCAAAGAGGTCCAACGTGGTATACTCGAATGGTGCGGCCGGCTCTGTGCGCTCCGGGGGGAGTTCGCTCATGATTTGACGGCACATTTTTGCCTTGTTCTTTCGGCAGTGTATACACGAGTCAATTGTACTTCGGGCTACTCTTGGCCCCTGCACAACCCAGGCTTTATCTCTCATGCGCAAGAGGGTTCCTGCAATGCCCTCATGGTTTGCCCTGTGGGCTTCCTCTGCCAGGAGGATGCTGACCCTATCCCTGTAGGGAAGTAAGGGCACCCTAGGCCATTCTTTGGCCATGGCTTGAAGTCCTCCTCTTTGTGGACCACAAGTCTGTCTAGTGTGGTCACAGGGAATTCTGCGCCTTCCTGTGCGGCCAGGCATAGTTCTTTGAATGCTCTTTGCAGTTCGTTTACAGTTAATGCCTCCCACTTTAGAAATGTGCGGGTTCGCAAACGTGCTTTCGTCGTCTGGGCCATCCGGGTTTTTACTGTCGCCCAGAACTTTAGTGCCCTTCGGATGAAGCCGACAACACTGCAGAGTGTCTTGAGAGAACTGTATCTCCTTGGGTTTATCTGGCCTACGAGAGCCCCGCCCCAAAGTTTGTCGGGGGTTCTGTTTGGCGAGATAATGATATCTGATTCTTCTTTTATGGCTGTTTTCTTTTCTTCCCCTGAGCTGGCAAGGGAAGGCATTGTCTTTGCTTGCGCTCTTGTGATAGCAACTGTGAAGGCCTTTCTTTGAAGCCTACTTACTGTGTCTCTCGCAGCGGTAGATACTTCTGAGGCTGATTTCTTTGGCCATTCCTCTTCGGGGTAGGCGAGGAAATCAGGGCCGCATTGCCAAGCAGAGTCCTCTCCGAGGAGCTCTGGGTAGCAGCGGCCTCTTGTGACCAGGTCAGCAATGTTGCGTTCTCCTGGTACCCACCACCAATCAGTGACGGGACCAGCATTCTGGATCTCTCCGACCCGATTCGCGAAGAATGTCTGGAATCCATAGCTTTCTCTTTGGATGGCACCCAGCACCGTCTGACTGTCGACGAAGTGGAACCATCTCTCGATTTTGATTCTTCCATGTTTAAGCACATACTTTTTTAGACGGGATGCGAACACCGCCCCACAGATTTCCGCCTTTACTGGATCACCTCTAAGGTCAAGAGGGGCCAGTTTCGCTTTTGACTCCACTAGCCGGGCGACTGCTCCCCCAGACGTCTCCCACCGTAGATACAGCACTGCGCCATAGGAATCACAGCTCCCGTCTGAGAACGTGATCCCCCATGGCTTGCCCAACCAGCCGGCGGGCGTGATACTTCTTGGGAATGTGACGTGGCTCAGGCGAGCATATTCCTTGAACAACTCCACTGCTTTCTCTCGGAGATCCTCTGATAGTGGATGGTCCCAAGTGTCCTTGGTAATTTTTCCAGCCTCCTGGAATGCTCTTCTCACTAGGATCACTCCCTTCTGCTTGAGTGGAGTTGCGAGACCAATCGGGTCATACAGTCCTGCGACTTGGCTGAGTAGGACTCGGCGTGTCAGAGGGTTAGGCGTCCTCTCTATGATATTTTCTTCAGCTAGATCTGCTTCCATCCTCAACTTTTGCCTTCTCCGGGAAAAGTTGATGGATACCATTACGAAGAGCTTGTCTTCGTGAACAAGGTAGCCGACTCCCAAAGCCTTGTTATCTTCATCCTTAAGTTGGTTCGGTAGAACTAGTGTCTCTGGCTTGGTCTCCGGGGTGTCATACCTCCCACTGTGACCAGATCGGACCCAGGGTTTGAGGTGGAAGCCGCCTGCCTTCAAGATGACTTCGACCCCCTTAAAGATCTCTTCCAGTTTGTGTGAGTCATTGTGTGATACGAGGAGATCGTCCACGTAGCTGTTGTCCACGATGACAGATCTTTCATCAGTTAGATGGGAGAACCGAGGGAGGTATGCGGTCTCTCGCATAGGGACTTGGGCAATACATCCGCCCGGCTTGTCTCCCATATTCACCCTGACGACGGCGTAATCTTCTATCTCGTCTTGCGGTGAGTCTCTCCATAGAAAGCGGTGTACATGAACTTCCTTCCTCTTCCAGCCACACTGAGTTGTACATCTTTTTGATGTCACCGATGGCTGCATGTTCTCCTTCCCGGAATCTGAGGAGTACCGCACGGATTTGGTTCAGCACATCAGGACCTTTCAGTAGGATATTGTTCATGCTTACACCTCTGTATTCTTGGCTGCTGTCCCAGACGATGCGTACTGGAGTGGTGACGGAGTGTGGGTTCGGTGCGGTCAAGTGACTCACGTACCATACTGCTCCTTTCCAATGGTCCATCATAGACCTAGTTAGTTTCACGGCAGCTCCTCTCTCCACCATTTCGTGGATTTGCCTGGTATAGGCGACTTTCCATGAAAGATCTTTTTCAAGGCGCTACTCTGTCCTGAGGAAGGTTGACTCCACAGCTCGGCGATTGTTAGGGAGAGATGCTGGTTGTTCCTTCCAGGGGTACTTTGCATCCCAATGGGAGTCCCCACAGTGCGAGTCTTTCTCCTTGAAGGTCAAGCCAGCCTTGATGATCTCTAGCTCCCGCTCGTCAGCCAGTGTCATCTCCTTTCCTCCAGGAGGACAGTTACCGCAGTGACATCCCCCACAGACGGGGTCACAGGCTGCTCCGATGCTGTCCCATTTCAGCCAGTCGAAGACTTCTTTGTTGCTTGCGGCAGTTACTGCTTCTTTTATGCTTTTCCTCCTGGTTAAGTCTACCGTGAGGTGTTTGCATTCTCTCGCGACAGTTGTTCCCATGGAGCGTGCGAAGTGGGTCAATGAATGACGCGTGGTCATTTTTACTTCTTCGAAGAGGTCCGGATGCGCACCGCTCACAGTTTTGCCCAGTGGGCCGTCCCATAGCACCAGATCACCGGCTCTCTCCATTCTTTGTGGGGCCAGGCGACCTTCCCGGGTGCTAATGCGCAGATCAATGGTATCAGGCCGGGTCAATTCTCCTGGCTTGACACATGGGAAAAACTTTTCTAGTCTCTTGGAGTTCACCACTCTGTCTACTTTGGCGATGTCCTCAAGGCTGTAGCAGAGCATTTCGTGGGCCCTCAAGGTCCCCTTCGGGGTCCATACTTTTATTGCCAACACATACCTCTTGGTATCGACTCTGACTGCCATCTTCCCAACACCGTACACGACCAGTGTGATAGGCTCGCCGGCCAGCCCGAGCCTCTTGGCGGCTCTGTGTGTGATATAGTTGGTGTCGGAGGCGAGGTCCATCAACGATCCAACACAGTCTCCTCCTCTCGTCGTGACGTCCATGAGCATCATGAGGACTGGGTATTCTTTTATGCCACTTTTGTCCAACAGGCTCTTGCTGGCGTACACTTGGGAGGTAGCTTTGTTCGTGAAGGCTTTCTTGAATGCTTCCATTTGGAGCGTTGACAACTTTAACTCTGTGACCACCTTCTCCTGCTCAGCCATAAGGCCTCGGAGCCCTTTACGAGCGCCGGGCTCATTGGTTGTTTCGTTCCTGCTCTGTGTCTTGGAGCAGAGGAGAAAATGATGGTTGACAGGGCTGCCCCCCTTCACACACTCATCCTTCTTACAGAGGAACCTTTTCTCGCATAGGCCGTTGGCCCCGTGATAAGCGAGGCATTTGATGCATGCTCCAGCTTTCTTCACCTGAGCTCGTTTCTCAAGTAGTTTAGCCTTCTTGAAGGCCGGGCAGAAGTAAAGTCTTTTCCCATGTGCTTCCTCTCCACACATGGTGCACGAGTCCCTCTGGGGCTCCCTTCTTACTTCGCTCGCTGTCGTTCTTGTAAATGACCGTCTATCACCTCCCCTGTCGCTCAGCCTTTCACGCTGGGTTGGTCTTTCGCCAGCGTGGGTGGCTCCGATCTCCAACTGTGCTAGCCTCTCGAGGATCCTTTCCTGTCCTTTCAGAAATGACAAGAGTCTATCGAAGTAACTTGCGGGCGTGACGCCATTCGCGGGGTCACGATCATAGGAGATCCACTTCTCTCTCATGCCTATAGGCAGTTTTCTCTCTATGGCGGCAACAGTTAGGTGGTTTTTGATCACGTCCTCCATCCCAAGGTCTTTTAAGTCGTACAGTGCTTTTTCCACCGCCTGGACCAGGTCGATCATTGGCCTAGGCTGGTTACTCCGTACTGGAGGCACTTCTTCCAGACCTTTGAGGATCAGACTTGCGGTTGTGCTCCTGTCTCCAAAGCGGTTGTCCAGGAGCCTGAAAACGTCATCCGCTGTTCTGCAGCGATCCAGCCCGAGTTTCTTTCTCAGTGGCTCTTCTACGCTGTCAAGAAGGTGATATAATTTGCATACAGGCAATCCTGATGGTTAAAATAGGGTTCGCTGCCGGGTTGTCTTACCCGTGGGAGCGAACTCCTGTCGGTATACTTGTGAGGCCCACTTCTTGTGGTCTTTGCTCCAAGCTGGAGATGGGTTGCTTTGGGGCCCCCTCGTGGCTCCCAAAAGGTAAGGGAGAGTCTTTGTAAGTGCGCTCGGTTTGACTACTGTCAAGCTGAGGAGATGACGAGTGGATGTGAATGACCACACTTTTGCCGTTGGTGGACGGGGAAGGTTTAGCTTCCGCGGCACGTTGCAGAACATCGTTTGCAATATCAAGTGGGCTGGTTACTTCACCGCCCCTTTCAATGTTGTTTGTCCTTATATCCTCTTTATCCTCATAAGCACTTCCAATGTCACCCTTTCCACCAGGCTCTAAGAGGGTCTCCTCCAATGCTCCAACATAGTCCCCTGTCGTGTCAACGAGCTTCGCAAACTCTATCTGAAGAGCTTTCCTGTCGTTGACGAGCTCCGCTGGCGATGCGGTGTCAACATTGTCAGCTACCTGGTTGGCTCTCCTTGTGAAAGCTGTTTGCGCCGTAGTAGGCCTCTTCTTTAGCTCCTTTACACCCTCCATCTTGTCCCAGTCAGCCGTTGCCCCAATAATTTACTGGAGCTCCTTTTGCGGCTGAGTCACTGGTCGCGGGCAGTAGTAAACAATGGGGTTAACAGTCAGAAGCACAGTTGTACAGTTGGCGTGTAGCAGTGTGATTACAATGACACTGCTCCCAGCAGGAGATAATGACGGGACCGTATAGTGGGTCAACGTAGTTTCGCTTCACTCACTTGAACCTGGTAATGGTCACAATGTGAGTGAACAAGTAGGATAGAGTTGGTGAGCACTGTTACAGCTTCTTCACTCACTTGAAACCTGGTAATGGCCACAATGAGAGTGAACAAGTAGGATAGAGTTGATGAGCACCGTTACAGCTTTTGGTTAATCCATCAATAGTACCGTTCACGGCATTTGGAGCAACAATATAATTGCACAGTTCAACATAGCCAAGGCATAGGCGTGTCAAGGATAATGTTCACAGCGTTTGGAGCAACAATGTAATTGCTTGTTCAACACAGCCAAGGCATGGATGTGTCAATGATAATGTTCACAGCGTTTGGAGCAACAATATAATTGCTTTGTTTCAACACAGCCAAGGCATAGGCGTGTCAATGATAATGTTAACAGCGTTTGGAGCAACAATGTAATTGCTTGTTCAACACAGCCAAGGCATAGATGTGTCAATGATAATGTTCACAGCGTTTGGAGCAACAATGTAATTGCTTTGTTTCAACACAGCCAAGGCATAGGCGTGTCAATGATAATGTTCACAGCGTTTGGAGCAACAACGTAGTTGCTTGGTTCAACACAGCCAAGGCATAGGTGTCAATGATAATGTTCACAGCGTTTGGAGCAACAATGTAATTGCTTTGTTACAACACAGCCAAGGCATAGGCGTGTCAATGATAATGTTCACAGCGTTTGGAGCAACAACGTAGTTGCTTGGTTCAACACAGCCAAGGCATAGGTGTCAATGATAATGTTCACAGCGTTTGGAGCAACAACGCAGTTGCTTGGTTCAACACAGCCAAGGCATAGGTGTCAATGATAATGTTCTTTAGCTAGCATTGGCGGCCAGCAGTGTTAGCATTCTTTGGCTAACAGCGTTAGCATTGGTGGCTAGCAGTGTTAGCATTGGTTGGCTAATGGCTAGCGTTTAGCATTGGCGGCTAGCAGTAGATTGGAGGGACTCCGTAGGCCTTGAGTATCCTCATCATCACGGCTCTGTGTATCGAGTCAAAAGCCTTTTTGAAGTCGATAAAGCACAGTACCGCTGTCAGGTTGTTCTTCTTCACCTCCTCGATGATTCTTCTCAAGGCCAAGATCTGGGCCACAGTGGTCCTCTTCTCTCGGAAACCATTTTGGTTCTCCCTGAGGTGGGGGTCGATGGCATTCCTTATCCGGTTTAGTATCATGCGATTGTACATTTTTGCAATGACACATGTCAGACTTATGCCACGGTAGTTGTCTGGCTTCGAGAGATCTCCGGACTTAGGCACTGGGATGATGTTAGAGAGAGACCACATATCAGGCTGGTTGTTTTTCATCAGGGCATGGTTGCAGAACTCCAGGATGATGTTGTCAAGGTCACATTTCTTATAGACCTCTGGGGGAATGCCGTCCGGCCCAGAACTTTTCCCCTGCTTCAGTGTGGATTTCACTTTGGTAAACTCCCTGGCTGTGAAGGGACCATCGTCAATAGTGAGATTCGTGAGGACGGCAGGTATCGTCTCCTCATCTTCATCCACTGTCAAGTGTGTTCCCAGTAGATTTCGGAAGTGAGTGAACCAGGAGGTCACCCTCTCCTCTGGGCTGTTGCCTTCTACCTGTCCCTGCTTCGACCTTTTCCTCCCACTCATCTCATTGATGACCCTCCATGCCTCCCCATACTGCTGTTCACCATGCGCTGCCTCCACTCTCTGCACCTTCTCCATCAACTCCTCCCCCCTTATCTTGTCATAGGTATCAAACAAAAGCTGTTTGGCCTTTTTCAGTACCTTGTGATTCTCTGCAGTCTGCTCATGCCCGTAGCCTCGTCGTGCCTCCTCCACGCCCTCATGCGCCACCATGACTTCTGGGTGTTTGGACCTCCGGGAGACCCCATTCCTCTGGGCCATAGGGACCAGGCACACGGGTACAAGGGCCAAGGTGGTAACCCCGGACGGCAACAGTGAAGAATTTGACATCCTGGCTGGAGTGATGCAAGGGGACACCCTTGCCCCCTTCCTTTTCGTCATAGTCCTCGACTATGCGCGCAGGAAGGCCATCAATGGACGGGAGCAGGAACTTGGTCTCACAATAACCCCAAGGAGATCGAGACGACACCCCACCATAGTCCTAACAGACCTTGACTACGCGGACGACATCAGCCTGCTCTCTGACCAGGTGGAGCAGGCACAGGAACTCCTGTGCAGAGTGGAGACGGAGTGCGCCAAGTTTGGCCTTAGGCTAAATGCCAAGAAAACCGAGGTCATAATGTATAACATCCTCCCGGATCATCCACCTCTAAGGACAACAGGAGGCTCTGCTCTAAAGGAAGTCAGTGATTTCAAGTACCTGGGCTCGTGGGTCAACTCGTCCGAGCAAGACCTTTAAGTGAGGAAGGCGCTTGCGTGGAGGGCTCTGAACGGCATTACGGTGTGTGAAAATCCAACCTCCCCCGTCAAATCAAGCTCAACTTCTTTCATGCAACAGTTGAGTCTGTCCTTTTGTATGGCAGTGAATGCTGGACCTTGAAGCCCACCCTGCAGAAGTCCTTGGATGGGTGCTACACCAGAATGATGCGTGTGGTGCTCAACATCAACAGGGATGAGCATGTCACTAATGCAATCTTGTATGGGGGGGTGCTAAAGGTGAGCGATAAAGTGGCAGTCAGGAGAATGAGGCTGGCAGGTCACTGCCAGACACACCATGAGATGCCAACCAGCAAACTTATGCTGTGGGAACCAACACACGGGCATCGATCACGAGGACGTCCCACATTAACCTACGTGGACGTACTCAGGAGAGATGCGGGAACAGAAAGCACCGGCGAGCTAGCCAGATGCATGGAGGATCGGGATGACTGGAAGCACCGATGGAGGGCCCGTCCGAGGACGACCTAGATAGATAGAGATATAGCTAGCAGTGTTAGCAGTCTTTGGCTAACAGCGTTAGCATTGGTGGCTAGCAGTGTTAGCATTGGTTGGCTAACAGTGTTAACATTGGTTGGTTAGCGGTTTTAGCATTGGTTGGCTAATGGCTAGCGTTTAGCATTGGCGGCTAGCAGTGTTAGCAGTCTTTGGCTAACAGCGTTAGCATTGGTGGCTAGCAGTGTTAGCATAGCTTGGCTAACAGTGTTAACCTTGGTTGGTTAGCGGTTTTAGCATTGGTTGGCTAATGGCTAGCGTTTAGCATTGGCGGCTAGCAGTGTTAGCAGTCTTTGGCTAACAGCGTTAGCATTGGTGGCTAGCAGTGTTAGCATTGGTTGGCTAACAGTGTTAACATTGGTTGGTTAGCGGTATTAGCATTGGTTGGCTAATGGCTAGCGTTTAGCATTGGCGGTTAGCAGTGTTAGCAGTCTTTGGCTAACAGCGTTAGCATTGGTGGCTAGCAGTGTTAGCATTGGTTGGCTAATGGCTAGCGTTTAGCATTGGATGGAATTCGGCGACCCCACCACTTCAAGCAACCAGCATGTGGGCGGAATACGGCGATTCCAACCCAATAAGCAGTCAACATCAACGTTTCACTTCCCTTGAGCTGACTGCGTCCTCTCCAATGTGCCCCGTCGTGTGTATCCACTCCGTCCTGGTTCCACCTTGACGTTGAGGGGTATCTCACGAGGCACTTCCTTCTGCGTTCCGTCCGTCCCGTCTCGTAGCGGGGCGAGTGCGGTAAATAATTGTCCAATCAGGTCCAAAGGAAGGGACTGATCGTGGACACAGGTGCGTCGTCCCACATTATCAATGACAAGAACCGATTCAAGAACTTTGACAGCACCTTCGAACCGGAGAGACACAGCATGGAGCTGGCAGACGGGAAGCGCACTTTCGGGTTGGCGCAGGGGAGAGGAGACGCACAGGTATGCCTCAGACAGTGAGGGGCGCCGGTGTACAGTGACGTTGAAGAACGCCCTCTACATACCCTCGTTCCCCCAAGAACTATTCTCTGTAAAATCTGATACTGCAAACGGTGCCAAAGTGTTCTTCAATGAAGGTAACAATGTTCTTGTGGAGCCTGATGGTACGAGATTTAACATTGAGGTGTACAAGAGAATGTATTATCTACAAACAGAAAGTAATGAAAATGATATGTGTAATGTCAGTCATGATTTTCAGACATGGCATGAGATCATGGGTCATTGTAATTACGAGGATATACTGAAGCTGCAGGCGGTGACAGTAGGCATGCACATTAACGATGAAAAGCATAGACCTAACAAAGAATGTGATGTGTGTATAAAGGGAAAGTTCACTCAAACAAGGAACAGAGGTCCCACGGAAAAGGTAAAGACACCACTTGAGCTATTTAACACAGATCTAGCCGGTCCAGTAAATAATGAGTCCATAGGTGGCTATAAATATGTGCAGTCTTTCACAGATGTGTGTACAGGGGCAGTGTTTCTTTACTTTCTCAGAGCAAAGAGTGACACACTCCATGCCACAGAAAAATTCCTTGCAGATGTAGCTCCGTATGGCAGCATAAAATGCTTAAGGTCCGATAACGGAACAGAGTTCACAAATAGAGAGTTTCAGTCACTGCTGAGAAGGAACAAGATCAGACACGAGACGTCCTGTCCTTACTCCCCGCACCAGAACGGGATAGCAGAGAGGGAAGGACGCACTCTTTTCGAAATGGCTAGGTGTAAGCTAATAGATGGTAACTTATCTAAGAGTCTATGGCATTATGCGGTACAAGAAGCCGCTTACACCAGAAATCTGTGTTTTAACAAGCACACGGGCACCACCCAATATACAGCACTGACAGGAAAAAGGTGTGATCTAGCCAGGATGCACAAGTTTGGGTCAGTGTGTTATGCTTACCAACAGGACAGGGAAGAACTTGAATCCAGGTGTGAAAAAGGACTTTTTGTAGGGCATGACAAGGGCAGCCCCGCTTTTCTAGTCTATTATCCCGGTAAGGGGAAAGTGCAAAAGCACAGGTTAGTAAAGTTTGTCACAAAGACAACATGTGAGAACGAGACACAGACACAGGATCCAGAGCTGGACTCCAGAGTAGGGTGTGAGGAAAGAGAGACACCAAGTTTCAAGTTTCAAGTTTCTTTAATAGTTGTCATACAGAAGTACAGAATACTTTCATACAAAATGCTTCTTACTGTTACGCTCCAGAGACTGTGCTAGACAAGATAGTATCAAATAACATAGTATAGCATGTAAATTAGAAGTAGAAAATGAGGTCACAGTGTTCAGTATAGACATATGTACAATGTTCGATGCAGAGTAGACGTAACTGAGTTACCATATAATATACAATACTATGCAGTGTACTAATGTACAATACCACAGCCTAGTGTACTGAGCACAGACATGCAGACAGACGGTCAACAGCCCCCAGAGGATGATGACGAGAAGCACCCTAGGGTGACGTGGGAGATATCCCCCCCCCGGGAACATAAACCCCCAAAGTATCTGAAAGACTATGCCCAGAGAGAAAGTGACGAGGATGACAGTACACTTATCAGCATAGATTACTGCTACAGAGTAGTGAGTGGTGTTACCTCAGACCTTTAAAGAGGCCATGATATCCCCTGAGTCAGGAAAATGGGAGAGAGCGATGGATGAGGAGATGAGGTCCCTAGAGGACAATCATACTTTTACTCTAACAAAGTTACCAGAGGCTAGACAGACAGTGGGAGGCAATAAGGGTATTGAATGGCACGACAAGTACAAGGCCAGGTTTGTAGCTAAAGGTTACAGTCAGAGGGAAGGAATAGACTATGGTGAGTCATTCTCCCCTACAGCCAATCTGACCAGTGTATGGGTAGCAGTGTTAATTTTGGCAGCTATTTTCATTTTAGTTTTAGTCTTAGTCATGTGTCAAGTGCTCCTTTTTCGTTTTCATCATATTTAGTCATCTTCATTTATTTTTCGTTTAGTCAGTTTTAGTCAACTAAATGTCTGAGCATTTTAGTCTTAGTCAGTTTTTGTCTAAATTTTGTCTTTTTTGTTTTAGTCTAGATTTAGTCGACGAAAACGGATGACATTTTTGTCTATTTTTAGTTAATGGAAAAAAAATTGTCAGAAGTCAGAAATAGTCAACATGGAACATATTCTGATTTAAATTGCGTATTTATTTTTTAACCTAGGGGAATCTGAGTCGGCGGCACAAGTGATACACAGGAAGGGTGCGCTGTCTATCTGTGAATGGAGAAATAACTTAATAAGACACATTATCTCTTCTTGCCTTGCTCAGCTGGCAGCGGTTTATTGGATAAATATTAAATAACAGTAACAGGAGTAACAGTGTAAGAACACTAACTAACTAACTAACTAACAGGATACTGTGTTGTAAACAAACACACAGTACAGTAGTTGAGTAGATAGTAATAGTAGTGTGTAGTACACACAGTAGCAATCTGATTGCAAAAATTGCTTGCATAAAAACCAGTGGCGTCGCGTGGGTAAAATAACAGAGGATGCCAATTTCTTTTTATAAATATCTTTTTACAATTTTTTTTTTTTAATATTATATTTAAGTCAAATAATATTGTGATTGTGACAAAATAAAAATGCACACTAAATAAAAATACACATTTCAAGTGTAAACAATAGACACAGCTAGCTACTACTGACATCAGCAGCTACCAGCAGCTACCCACCAGCCCGGCAGCAGCTAGCTACCCACGAGCCCTGCAGCAGCTTGCTACCAGCAGCTACCCGAGGGAACCTGTGTCTGGCCTGTTGGTCTCCTGCCTGCCTGCCTGCTTACTACCAGTCTGGGTCAGCCTTCCTGGGACTGCTTCGCCTCGGTCCTGTGGACTGCAAGGTAGGGCACTATGCCTACCTCACCTCCCAGATGCGATGGATGCCTCCGCCTGACCCAGAGAGTGTCCATGCTGGAAGGGAGAATATCCATGCTCTACAGTATCAAGGAAGATGAGCACCTCTTGGACTCTTTGTTTGAGGCATCAAAAATCCTTCGACATGACCTGAGTGACTCAATTATCCCTGAGAAACCAGCCCCTGAGGAACCAGCCCCAGGAGACGCAGATCCGACCCCCTCAGCTCCACCCCCTACAGGTGCCGATTCATTTGACCCAGAGGTTTTTCTGGGTCGTGTAGCTGGTACCTCAGTTATGGAGGAGTTGGGTAAGACAGTACTGTACACACAGCCTGTAGAGCGATGGACCCGAGAGGGAGCTAAGTCCAAGCGGCCCCCCACAAGCTCCACCCCGGACCCGTGGTCTTTGGCTGGCCGGGGCCATCCCCGGGGAAACCGTATCCCCCATGCTCACCAGTCTTCACTGCCAATCCCTTCTCTGTCCTGGATGATGACTTCCCCTCGATCACCCCGGCTGTTGCCCAGTCCTCCAGTAAAAGTAGTGAGCGACGTCATCTGTTAAGATTAGCAGTTAAAAAACACTCTGGTCGTTCTTTCTCTCCCAAGTCAGCTGAGGTCTCCCAGCCAGTTTTGCCATGACCATCCGGTCCCCCAAGGCCTCGCCTGGCCTCAAAACTGGCCCTGTCTCCACCAGTGACAATCATAATAGGCGACTCGATAGTCAGACACGTCTCAGTAAAAAATGCACACACTGTGGTTTTTCCAGGTGCCACAGTGGCGGTCATCATGGATAAAATCCAAGAGATTATGACATCCTTCCCCACTGCTGATTCACTCATAGTGCACATAGGTACAAATGACGTTAGGAAACAGCAGTCTGAGCTGTTAAAGCATGATTTTATTCAGCTGTTTGGTGTACTGAAACATCTTCACTACAGCGTCAATATCTCCGGCCCCACCCCCTCTCCTGGCCGTGGCCTCGGCCGCTTCTCCAGACTGCTAAGCCTAAACACCTGGCTCCAGTCCACTTGTCGTACCCACAACGTGAACTTTATAAACAACTTTGACCTCTTCTGGCAGCGTAGCAATCTCTTTGCAGTAGATGGTCTCCATTTAAACTTTGCAGGCGCCCGAGCACTTTCCTCCAACCTATCCTACAGCATCCATCACTGTTCTCCTCCCTCCACCTATGTCTCACAGCAGACCCAGACTGTGGCACTACTCGCCCATGCTCTGCCTGGTGCTGACAGGTCCCTCAACCATTGACGTCCCCCTGATCCCAGCCCCTACCACAACAGTTCCTCCATGTACTATAGTATTGCAATTGGGCCAGGATCACATAATAATAGTGTCTATCCGGTACATACAATCAAAACTAGAATATCTCATTACACTCCGCTTTACCCAGCTCGTCCTTGTGCGATAAACCATGCCAACTTACTTGCGATTAAACCTACCCGCATGGCTGAATGCATCGAACATTGTACATATGTCTATACTGAACACTGTGACCTCATTTTTTACTTCTAATTTACATGCTATACTATGTTATTTTATTCCATACTTATCTTGTCTTGCACAGTCTCTGGAGCGTAACAGTAAGAAGCATTTTGTATAAAAGTATTCTGTACTTCTGTATGACAACTATTAAAGAAACTTGAAACTTGAAAATCGTGCTGTTAAATATACAGAGTGCGTGAAGGTTGGCCTTATCAACATTCGCTCTCTGCCAACCAAAGCTCTTTTGGTAAATTAACTGATAACAGACCATAGTCTCAATTTATTGGGCCTCACTGAGACATGGCTTAAACCTAATGACTTTCTGCCCTTAAACGAGGCTTCACCCCCTAATTTTAGTAGCTACCATATCGCACGCACCTCCAAGAAAGGAGGCAGAGTTGCTCTAATTTACGACTCTAAGCACAACTTTACATCCGACGCAAACTGTACGTTTTCCTCGTTTGAGGTGCTCCTGTGCTGAGGTGCTCCCTCTCCCCCCAACAGAAAGTGTGGCGGTCTGATTCCTACCTCCACTGCATCCTTTGTAATGGCTGTCCTTTACCACCCCCCAGGCCCTTACACCCTCTTCCTAGATGAGTTTTCCACTTTTATCTCTGAGCTTGTTACGTGCTCAGATAACATTTTAATTGTTGGTGATTTTAACATTCATTTAAAAAAAACTCTAGATCCCCTAAATAAGGCTTTTACCGACATCATTGACTCTGTCGGTCTCATTCAAATCGTTGACCAACCCACTCACAGTGGTGGGAACACCCTTGACTTAGTCCTAGCCCGCAGTCTCACTGTGTCAGATTTGACCGTTTCTCCCTATGTTCCTGCTCTCTCAGACCACTACCTCATCAAATTTCAAATTGATTTGACGGTTTCTCGTCTAGACAGTGTAGAATCCTACATGAGCCATCGTATTAACGCCTCAACTGTCCCTATTCTAGTTGACTGCCTACCAGACAACCTCTCTCCCTTCCTCTCTTACTCCGGCCCAGTGGCGTCCTTTTACTAAAAGGCAAGGTATGGCTAGGAGGGAGTAGGGGGGGGGTGAAGGGGGGGTTTCCCCCCCTTGGTGGATTTTTTTTGTCAAATCAGTTGTGCAATAGTCACTTTTGGTGAGTTGTTTCTATACAATTCAGTTATATGACATTTAGGTATAACACAGGACTACACAAGCATTTTTAGTATAGAAATGTGTCAACAGACTAAAGCAGGGAACCACAATATTTTGCATATGAATTATGCAGAATGTAATATCATAACTGTCTATTACTTTTCTTGCAATTGAGCCAATTTTCCTTAGGTACGGTTTTGAGGTGTGTGCAACAGAATGTAGTATCAAAAACACATTCACAAAAAGTATGGGTTACTGAATGCTGAACTGCACTATTATAATCACTAAGCCAGACCATACCTGTGTCCCTGTATCACTTGTCTCTGCTGCCCTTTGATAAAAAAAAAATTCCCTATGTCCATTTTCCTTTTTTTTTGGGCATATTTCAGTTAGTCACAGCAAAAGTCACCTAGTAAAAGTGAGATAATTGACAATATCAAAACATGCTAGGGCTGTACCAAATAGTTAGAAGCTTCGTTCATAATGTTGACATTCGAATTCTAAATCAACATACAAAATTGTAAAAAAAAAAAAAAAAAAAAAAAAATTTACATTTTTATTTGCCAAGGTATGGCGAGTGCCATACCTTGCCATACCAAATGGACGCCCCTGCTCTGGCCCCCTCGATCTCTTTACAGACAAACTTAACGCCGCCCTTCGTAGCACGCTCGACATTGTTGCTCCCCTTAAGCCTAAAATTAAACGAGCTCCGCAAAAACAAACTCCCTGGTTTACGGAGGAAACTCGCTCCTTTAAAAAGGCATGTCGCAAACTTGAACATAAATGCCGTTCGACCAAACTCGAAGTATTCCGCCTTGCCTGGAATGATAGTTTACGTACTGTAACTACAAAAAGGCACTCTCACTTGCCAAAACCTCATATTTTTCCAGGCTCATTAATGAAAACAAAAACAACTCAAAGTTTCTGTTTGACACAGTTGCAAAACTTACTCAGAAACAACCAAGTGCCCTAAACCATGCGTTCTCGGCTAACGAATTCATTAAATTCTTTACCAAGAAAATTTATCTTATAAGAGATGAAATTGTTGGCTTACTCAACAATCAGAGTCCCTCCCAACCTCTGATGGGCTTTCCCCCCAACTTTGAATCCAGCCATACGCTATGCTGCCTTGAAAACGTTTCACTTAGTGCCCTCTCTAAACTGGTTGGCGCGGCTAAACCCTCAACCTGTCTGTTTGACCCTCTTCCAGAAACTCTCATCAAAAAACTCTTCCTCAATATCTTCAACACCTCCTTGTCTACTGGCGTGGTGCAGCTGGCTTTTAAATCAGCCGTCATTAAACCACTACTTAAAAAACCGAACCTCGACCCTCTAATCTTAAAAAATTACAAACCATCTCCAATCTTCCGTTCCTATCCAAAATATTAGAACGGATTGTCGCAACGCAACTTACTGACCATCTATCCAACAATAATCTTAATGAATCTTTTCAATCTGGCTTTAGAGCCTTACACTCCACCGAAACGGCGGTTACCAAAGTCACGAATGACTTACTGCTCTCTCTTGACTCAAACCTAACTTCTGTGCTCTTATTGCTTGATCTCAGTGCAGCCTTTGATACTATCGATCATTCGATTCTTCTAGGTCGGCTTGAGAATCATGTTGGCATTCGGGGTCACGCACTTGCTTGGTTTAAATCTTATTTAACTGGTAGAACACACTGCATGGTCTATAATGATTTAACTCTGAGACCCTCCCAGTGCAATGTGGGGTCCCACAAGGCTCTGTCCTGGGCCCTTTACTATTTTCGATTTACATGCTACCCCTCGGCAATATCATATGCAAATTTGGCATAAACTTAAATTTTTACGCTGACGACACCCAATTATATATACCTATTAAGCCAAATGATTCCTCCCAATTACAAAATCTTGAGGCTTCCTGCATGCCGTCAAAAAGTGGATGTCGCAAAACTTTCTACTCCTTAATGCAGATGTCACATCGTAATGTCAAATGAAAATATAAATATAAGCTGGAGCGGGCTGTATGTGAAAACCAGCCCCTCCAGTAGTGCCTTAAGCAAGGTCCCGAGCAGGTAATAAAGTGAACACAAGACGTTGATCCAAATAGTAAATTATATTTATTCTTGGGGAAGGAATTTAAACCTTCATAAAGTATATTTATTATCAGGGAAGGGATTCAAACCTTCCCTTGGCTATGAGGAGAACAGAGGGGAAGTAATCCCACAAACATTTAACAAATAGGGAAAAAGGTAGTTGGAGAACAGACAAGTAAATATAATAATTAAGGCTAGTATGGGCTGTGTCCTCAGACACCAGCCAACCAGGTTGGCACTGGGTTATCACCCAGCACTAAAGCCAATACAGTGAACAAATAGTTCCAGTGGAACAGTGGCAATTAGGCACAAAAAGCCAACAATAGGATACTCCCACACAATAGGGTAAGTCACACAAAGTGACAAGTAAACATAGCAATCGCTCCACACAATAGTGGCAACCAACGGCAACCTCACTCCACTCTGGTCACTGGCACATGACAGAATGAGGCGCCCCGATGTGTGCCACCTCCCAATCTCTTAACCACCCATCTCCACTGCCTGTCTTGAAGATGCACCAATCAGGGGCAACCAATCCAATCAGGGAGATGAGTGGCATCTGCGGAAACAGAAACAGCGATTAGGAGATGACACAACACCACACATAGAAAACACAAATAATATATTACCCTGATGTTACATGGTGTTAAAATATATGGCAATAATGATAATGAACAACCCACGTACGTGACACCTCCCCCCATAGAAGCGAACCTACTGGGTGAACAAAACATTATTCCCTATACAACCAACATCAGAGCAGTACCCCCAGACCTATCCTCTGGATAAGGCATCGGCCACAACATTGTCCACCCCCTTTTTGTGACGGATGACAATGTTGTAGCCCTGCACCAACAGGGCCCAACGCATCAACCTCTGGTTATGGTTATACATATGAGCCAAGAACACCAGGGGATTGTGGTCCGTGTGGACCAACACTGGAATAGCGCTGGAACCCACGTACACCTCGAAGTGCTGGAGAGCGAGGAGCATCGCCAGCGTCTCCTTCTCGATGGTCGAGTAGTTCAACTGATGCAACTTGAACTTCACCGAGAAGTAGCAAACCGGATGATGCACCTCGCCCTCTCCCGCCTGCAACAGCACAGCTCCAGCCCCAGCAGCACTCGCGTCGACCTCCAGCTGAAAGGGCAACGCAAAGTCAGGGGCTGCCAGAACAGGAGCACTGCATAGGAGAGACTTAGCAGCCTCGAAGGCGCACTGACACTCCTCGGACCACACAAAAGGTACAATAGGACTACATAAAGAAGTGAGGGGAGCCACCACCACAGAAAAATTCTTACAAAAACACCGGTAATACCCTGCCATCCCCAGGAAACGCCGTAGCTTGCGTCTCGTGGAAGGAGCCAGATACGCCAGGATCGCTGTCACCTTAGCGTCCACCGGGCGGACCTGTCCGTGACCCACCTGCTTCCCCAAGTACGTCACGTGGCTTTCCCAAACTCACACTTGGCGAGGTTCAGAGTTAACGAAGCCTCCGCCAAGCGTGCAAAAACCACCCGTAATTTATCAATGTGCTCCCCCCAAGTGTCCGAGTACACCACTACATCGTCCAAATAGACGTTACACTTAGACACACCCCCCAACACCATGTGCATCAACCGTTGGAACGTGGCCGGTGCGTTCCTCATTCCGAAGGCCATGACGGTGTACTGCAAAAAACAGTCTGGTGTAACGAACGCTGAAATATCAGATGCTCGCTCTGTCAGGGGAACCTGCCAGTACCCCTTCAAGAGATCGAGTTTCGTAAAATAAATACAGTGGGACCAATACTGTCAATGCAGTCATCCATTCTGGGCAACGGGAACGAGTCAGGCACCGTCACCGCGTTCACCTTCCTGTAATCAGTGAAGAACCGGGGAGACCCATCAGCCTTGGGAGCTAAAAGGCAAGGAGAGCTCCAGGGACTACGGCTATCCTTAGCCATCCCATTATCCATCAGATACTCAGCCTCCTTCCTCATCACCTCCCTCTTCGCCACCGGACACCGATATGTGTGTTGTTTAATGGGGGTCGCACCACCCACATCAATATCGTGCTCCAGGACGGTCGTTCTGGAAGGCACATCAGACAACAACACAGGATAGGACAACAACAGTTGACGTACATCATCACTCTGTGACTCGGGCAGATACAACAGATGGGCAGTGACCTCACTCATGAACTCCGAGTTAGTCAAACGCCCCGTCTGCTGACCCTCGGACAACGCCTTCAAATCGTCGTCCGGCAGGGGATTAACACATGTCAACAAAACAGTTGGAACAGCTCCTGGGCTGCCAGACTGCACCTCCTGCTCACTCTCACCAGCACGGGTGAGATACTTCTTCAACATGTTAATATGACACAACCGTGTCTTCCTGCGCCTCTCGGGCGTACATATAACATAATTGGTGTCTGATACTTTCCTCTCCACCTTATAGGGCCCTGCAAACCGGGCAGAGAGAGCTGACCCAGGCATGGGCAGCAAAACCAGCACTTCATCGCCAGCCTTGAACTGCCGCCCCACTGCCTTCTTGTCAAACCTCACCTTCATCTCCCCCTGGGCAGAGGCAAGAGCCTCTCTAGCCAGCGAGGACGCACAGTGGAGACGCTCCTTGCACCGGGAGACAAAATCAAACACAGTCGATTTAGGAGAAGAACCAGACAACATCTTCTCTTTGAGCAGTTTCAATGGACCACGCACACTGTGACCAAACACTAACTCTGCTGGGCTAAACCCAAGTGACTCCTGTTTAGCATCCCGAATAGCAAACAGTACAAATGGCACACCCTCGTCCCAACCACAACCCGTATCAACACAGATCTTTTTTAGACACCGTGTGACTGATACCCAAAGCCTGTAATGATTGATTAAAGGTCTTAGACATGAAATTCGAGCCTTGATCACTTTGCACGGTTTTTGGTAAACCGTAAGTTGAAAAAAACTTGTTTAATGCCTTGGTAATTGCTGGGGCAGTAATCTTCCTCAGAGGTATTGCCTCTGGGAAACGGGTGGCAAGACACATAATAGTCAACATGTATTGGTGACCTGCCTTCGTCTTAGGCAGGGGGCCAACACAGTCAATGATCACATGTTCAAAAGGTTCCCCTATCGCCGGAATGGGGTGCAGGGGAGCTAAAGGAACCCCCTGATTTGGCTTACCCACAATTTGACATGTACTACAAGTACTACAAAATTTTACCACATCGGCCTTCAGACCGGGACAAAAGAAATTTTGCAGTATTCTGTCATAAGTCTTTGAAATACCCAAATGCCCAGACCAAATATGTTCATGAGCTAACATCAAAACGTGACGTCTACACTCCACTGGTAATACAACCTGGTGCACTACATTCCAGGCATCCCCACACTCTAAGCCTGTCACACCTGGCCTAGCTACCCAAGTTCGCATCAACACCCCTTCCTCTATTAAGAAGGTGTGTTTCCTACTATCAGTAGTGCTGGCTACTGCCGCAAAACAACTTGTTAGGGAGGAATCATTTTTCCGAGCGTCAATCAATAATAATAATTTATAATTTAGGACCTGCTCCGAGGTCATCAATTGGCACACATGCGATGCATGCATGCAATTCGTATCTGCGATTAACCCATCCCGTTGACGCGTTAGAGGCAACGGCATGTCGGAAAACTTGGGATTTACCAGTTTCCCCTGAACGCTACTCACACCCCTTTTTATCTCGTCACTAGACGGCCACCTGTCCTCAGCGAGCGCCTCGCCACAGATGGAGTCACGCAGCGTCACCGCCTGCCCTCGTCTCGCCTGAGCCCTAGTCACAGCACAGATAGGAAAAACATTTGGGTGACTTTTAATCAACGCATCGCACAAAAACTCAGACACTGGGGCGTCCACCATCTCCAGAAATGGAATTACCTTCCCCCCAGCTATATCATTCCCCATGATAAAATCAATTCCGGCTACCGGAAAAGAGGAACGAACCGCCACGGAAAAACAACCTGTGACTAGTTCTGATGTCACATGTATCATATGTAACGGAGCGGGTGTGAAGCCCATTTCTATCCCGTGCACAATAGCACTTGAGTTACAAGACGACTTCTCATTTAACGGCAATACATCCGCCAGAATAAAGGACTGCGAACCACCTGTATCACGAAGGATCCTCACCTCGCGTTGGTCACAGACTTTACCCGACAGTGACACAAAACCGGAAAATATAAAAGGTTCGAAACAACTGTCTGGTTTCTCCTGCTCTGGGCGTGAGACAGTGCTAATCAACCCCACCCCCTTTGGTTTCTGAGCTGGCCTTTTAGTATCTTGCCAATCACGCACAAATGCATAACAGTCCGCCACCAAATGACCTGGCTTCTTACAATAATTACAATGTCTCTTTTCAGACGGAGGCGAGCGTGGCCGATACACACGCTCGCCATTTCCTCGAAATGGTAATTCCCAAGAGGGAAACGCACCGTTTTTAACACACACAGTATTGTTACGCACAGAAGCATGTTTGTGCGTCAACGCCAATTCATCCGCCAAAACAGCAGCGTCTTGGAGAGTAGACACTTTCTGTTCATTCAGATACAGCTCGGTTCGTTCGGGCATACAGAGTTTAAATTGTTCCATGAGTACCAACTCGCTCATGGCTGCAAGATCCTGCACCTTGCTCGCCGCGCACCATCGTTCAAAAAGATTCCTCTGTTCACGGGAGAAATCTGTATTTGTCTGAGAAGGGGATTTTCTGAGCGAGCGAAAACGCTGTCTATATGCTTCGGGAACCAACTCATACACACGTAAAACAGCATTCTTCACCCGCTCATAATTTTGACTGTCAGCCATAGTTAATGATGCTACCACTGCACTGGCTTTGCCAGTGAGCCTGGTCTGAAGTAAAATCACCCACATATCCTCCGGCCAATGCAGATCCTGTGCAATCCGCTCAAAAGCAGAAAAATAAGCCTCTACCTCTGACTCTCGGAACATGGGCACCAGATTAACGTGCTGGCCGATATTAAAGTGAGCCGGGGAAACCCCAGTTGGAGAGGAGGTAGCACTACCAGCTCCAGCCTCCAACCGCATCCTCTCTATGGTCAGTTGAAGTTCCCTGTCCTTCGCCTCCTTCTCCTGCAGCCTGTCTCTCTCCTCCATCTCCTTTCTCTCCAGCCTGTCTCTCTTCTCCACTCTCTCCTCTCTATCTCGTACAGCCGCTTTGTCCTCTCTGTCTCGTACAGCTGCTCTCTCTTCCCTGTCTCGCTCCTCCCTGCGCAACATCGCTCTCTCCTCCATCTGGAGACGGGCAAAACGCAGGCTAGAGCGCGTATGGCCAGAAGACGTGGATTCTTTATCTGAATCGCCCGCGCCCTCACTTTCAGCTCTGTGAGTACTACCTAACAGCACCACCCTCCGGGTTAAGATCACCTAAGGGAGATTTATCGCCAGTGTTTTTAACCTCCTGGTCCACTAACAGTGAGTCACTATGACTTACTACTCCCCGAGCCGTGCTGAACACCTGTTGCTCCACTAACCCAGCTATTACAGCCGCCTTCATATCATCCTTGGACTGGGAACTTTGCACAGTAATATTATAATGTTTAGCAACAAGGCATAATTCCGCCTTAGTGCAACCGTCCAAATGATCCTCTGACGGATCCACTACAAAGATCTCCAAAACAAACGCAGACGCAGCCATAATATGTCCTTATGCGTGACTATCATACAAAAAGAATATATATATAACGTCCTCACTTGACCATGCGCAATAATAATAGACACATTCTGCATTTATACCTCTTAACCAAAACAATCCAACTGACCACATCTACTACAAATGAAAACAATAACAAATGTTCCTAACCACTCAACTAGGGTCACCTGTGTCACTCTAGCCTATCCCAGCTAAACTACTCCCCTAACGGGATGAGGGCTACACATATCTTCAGTCGCTTACCGATTTCATTGCGCGCTCCACCGGAATCACGACTCGTGCCCCCCACCCCCTAGCCAGGCAGGCGACCCCCCTGTTACCTATGTGGTAGAAAAAAGAGATCTGGTTAAGAGCATACACGAATGGTTAATTATTATACAAAAACACAGCATGGGATACATAAATACCAATAAACAATAACGCCACTTTACCTGACACCATCAGCCCCTATGTCAAACGTACACAGCAGACCGGCATTGAGCCCCCCATGTCACAAGGACATGAAAGACCGGAAATGAGCCCCCATGTCACATCGTAATGTCAAATGAAAATATAAATATAAGCTGGAGCGGGCTGTATGTGAAAACCAGCCCCTCCAGTAGTGCCTTAAGCAAGGTCCCGAGCAGGTAATAAAGTGACGTTGATCCAAATAGTAAATTATATTTATTCTTGGGGAAGGAATTCAAACCTTCATAAAGTATATTTATTATCAGGGAAGGGATTCAAACCTTCCCTTGGCTATGAGGAGAACAGAGGGGAAGTAATCCCACAAACATTAAACAAATAGGGAAAAAGGAAGTTGGAGAACAGACAAGTAAATATAATAATTAAGGCTAGTATGGGCTGTGTCCTCAGACACCAGCCAACCAGGTTGGCACTGGGTTATCACCCAGCACTAAAGCCAATACAGTGAACAAATAGTTCCAGTGGAACAGTGGCAATTAGGCACAAAAAGCCAACAATAGGATACTCCCACACAATAGGGTAAGTCACACAAAGTGACAAGTAAACATAGCAATCGCTCCACACAATAGTGGCAACCAACGGCAACCTCACTCCACTCTGGTCACTGGCACATGACAGAATGAGGCGCCCCGATGTGTGCCACCTCCCAATCTCTTAACCACCCATCTCCACTGCCTGTCTTGAAGATGCACCAATCAGGGGCAACCAATCCAATCAGGGAGATGAGTGGCATCTGCGGAAACAGAAACAGCGATTAGGAGATGACACAACACCACACATAGAAAACACAAATAATATATTACCCTGATGTTACATGGTGTTAAAATATATGGCTATAATGATAATGAACAACCCACGTACGTGACAGCAGATAAAACTGAGATGTTAATTGTTGGCCCCCCAAACCACAGAGGCTTGTTTCAGGACATATCCCTCAACTTTGATACTTGTCATGTATCCCAGAGCTCCACCATAAAAAACCTCTGAGGCATTTTTTATTCCTCCCTCTCATTTAATGCACATATAAAAAAAATTCACCAAAATTGCCTTCTTCCATCTTCCTAATATCGCAAAAATTCGCCCCATTTTTACTCTGGCTGATGCTGAACCCCTAATTCATGCTTTTGACTCATCACGTCTAGACTACTGTAATGCACTTTTCTCAGGCCTACCTAATTCAAGCATAAAAAATCTTCAACTCGTGCAAAATGCGGCTGCACGGATACTAACTAAAACTAGAAAATTTGATCACATCACACCAGTTTTGTCCGCCCTACACTGGCTTCCTATTCAAGCCCGATCTGACTTTAAAGTGCTACTCCTCACCTACAAAATTTTAAATGGGCTTGCACCGCTCTATCTATCCGATCTCATCTCTCGATACTCTTGCTCTGCACTCACAAAATGCGGGGCTTCTATCGATTCCTAGGGTTAAAAAGAAATCCGCCTTTGTCTACCGCGCTCCCTACCTGTGGAACAAATTACCTGCCGTCGTCAGGGGCGCCTGCTCTGTCGAAGCTTTTAAATCCCTGCTTAAGACCCATCTTTTCTCTCTCTCCTTCAACCTACCCTGATCTCACCTGATCGGGGTCTGACCCTTAGATTAATCTGTCTAGTTTAGTTAGGATGTCTATTTGCTCCCATGTCTGGTAACCCCCTCCTATTGCTAGGTTTTAGTGAGTTTTTCCTTTTCCTTACCTTCGCGTGGGGTATGTCTGGGAGTGTTGCTTTTATTTATTTTGCATTTATTAAAATTTATAAATTTTTTATTTTTATTTTTATTTTAAATCTTTTTAATAAAAATTTTCTTTTTACATTTTTTTGTATTTATTTATTTATAATTTTTTTGGACCTTTAGGTGTTCTTGTTTTGTTCTTGATTTGATGTGATGTTTCTTCTTGACTTGTTTGGGGAGGACGTGTACGGCCCATGGGGACATTGACGTGTGTTGTCAGGCCTTATGAATGGATTTGATTTGATTTGATCATCACAATGTCAGTAGCCTAGCTATATCTATTATATTGTGATGAAATATAGTAATGCATAATTTATGCACCTTTAGTGTAGTTCATAACGGACAGTGTGCACTGACAATCATTTGCATTAAACAATAGATGGGATATATGTACCGGATCTCCTCTCTGGTAAACAAGAATACCCTGAAGACTCTTCTAACAGGAGCACTCATTCAAGGGTACTACGACTATGGCTAAAGTGTACATAGTCAAGGATCTTCAGTCACAGTGCTCAGGTATTCTGCCACTGTGTACTCTCTGTTTAGGGCCAAATAGCATTTCAATTTCTTTCCAATATGTCTCTCTCTCTCTCTCTCTTTGGATTTAAGTGTTGATCTTTGTCCTTTTGGATCTCTCATACATGCTCTCTCTCTAACACACACACACACGACAAACACACATGCTCTCGCTCTCTCTCTTTCTAACACACACAGTCTGCCTATGGCGGCCTTTCTCGATGGCTAGGCTGTGCTCGCTGAGTCTGTACCTAGTCAAGGATCTTCAGTCACAGTGCTCAGGTATTCTGCCACTGTGTACTCTCTGTTTAGGGCCAAATAGCATTTCAATTTCTTTCCAATGTGTGTCTCTCTCTCTCTCTCTCTCTCTCTCTCTCTCTCTCTCTCTGTACACTGTATATTGACTGTAGAACGGGAGCTCTCTCTCGCTCTCTCTCTTGCTATATGTTGACTGTATCATGCCCCGCCTCGGGCAGCGCTATTATTTAAGGATATATGTTGACTGTATGAAAAAAACAAAAAAACAAAAAATATATATATATATATATTTTTTTATTTATTTATTTTTTAACCTTTTGCGGGGGGGGGGGGGGGGGGGGGGGCTCGCGTTTAAATCTCGCACAGGGCCTCGCATTTCTCCCAGGCGGCCCTGCTTGCACCTCATGGTACCAAAGCACCTCAAAGGCGCTAAAAACAAGATTACAAACATCACAAAACAAACTGGTCAGACTACTGCTTAACCTCACTCTTAAAACCCACCTCACCCCTGCCCACTTTGACAACCTAGAATGGCTTAGAGTAGACAACAGAGTACAGCAACTTGCAATGGGCCTGGTCTACAAGATACACGACTACACCACTAAGGTACCCATGTACTGTACATGTCAAAATACCCACCTACCCGAACCCCTTCCAATGTACAGTTCCCCCCCAGGCCCCCACTCAACCCCCCCCGCCCCCCGACCCCACCCACCAACCTCCTCCAATGTACAGTTTCTTCCCCCTCAAATGTATATAATGTACAGTATATACTCTATTTTTAGAAACTCTGTCTATTAATCAGAGTTTCCAACGCCAGGGTCTATATAACAGGCATTGTACTCTTAAACAGTACTGTATATTTGTAGATCTGGTATGTCATAAATGTCTGGATGTAACAGTACTGTATATCTGTATGTCATGTATGTTATGATGAATTGAAATGGGGGACCCTGATGTAAACAAGACGAAAGTCTTTCTCTGGTCTGCATCCCCTTAACAATTGTGTGTATTGAGCTGTACTGTATTGTAGCCATTCTGAAATCTGTTAATACAATTTTCAATCAATCAATCAATGGGTCCACGAAGCTATCATTTCAATCTATAGTCCTATGTACTGTACATAGCTATTTAATCAGTGATTAATCTCTCCCTCGGACGCCTTTACCGTATTACGTGCGGACCGAACGGCAGCCTCTGGAAAGAGCGTCGGAGGTGGGGTCTGCCTCTTCACGAACAATGTCTGGGTTAACCCCAAAGAAGTGCATGTTCTCTCAAGCTCATGCTCCCCAGACATGGAACATCTTTCAATCCTGTGCCGCCCGTTCCACCTCCCCCGGGAGTTTACCGCGGTCATCATGACCGCCGTATATATACCCCCACAGGCGAATACTGGCAAAGCGCTGGGGGAACTACATGATCACCTAAACAGTCCAAACACCCGGACGCGGCGATGATAGTGGCTGGCGATTTCAACCAGGCGAACCTGAAGAAAGTGATGCCGTCCTTTTTTCAGCACATCGCCTGCTCCACCAGAGGGAGGAACACACTCGACCACTGTTATTCCCCGTTCAGAGCCAGCTACAAGGCGGTAGCAGCTCCGCCATTAACAGGGTCTTCAAGCTCGAGCGATCACGACTCCATCTTGCTATTCCCCGCCTACAAACAAAGATCACGTGATGCCGTCGTGTCACGTGAGACAAAGAAGTGGACTGACGAATCAGAGGCCACGCTCCAGGACGTGTTAGCAGACACGGATTGGGATATGTTCCAAGGCAGCGCCAGTGACGTCAGCGAGCTCGCAGACACAGTGGTGAGCTATATAACAACAATAGCTGATGGTATTGTCCCCACGAAAAAGGTGCGGGTTTTCCCAAACCAGAAACCGTGGGTGGACAGTACTATTAGAGCAGCTCTGAACTCTCGCACCACCGCTTACAACCTGGGCAGAGAGTCAGGAAACATGGAGGAGTATAAGGCTTCAGTTTATACTCTATGCAAGGCTGTTAAACTTGCTAAGAGGACATATGCTGACAAACTGGAGACACAAATGGCACAAAACGACACAAGAGGCTTATGGCGGGGACTGAAGACAATAACTGACTACAAAGTCAGCGCCCCCTCAATGGGGAGCGACGACGCCTCCCTCGCGGACAAGCTCAACTCTTTCTACGCTCGGTTTGGTGTAGACAGTGGCGCTGCTAGCTCTCCGGCTAGTGACGTCACTGGCGCGCCGGCTGTTGTGGAGGGGGGGGGGGGGGGGGCAACTGCGGGGGGGCGGGGACGCTCTCTCGTTGTCGGAACACAGTGTGAGAAGAGCATTTATGCAGGTGAACACCAGGAAGGCTGCTGACCCAGATGGTATAACAGGACGCATACTTAAGTCCTGTGCCAACCAGCTAGCCCCAGTGTTCACCGCCATATTTAATCAATCCCTGGCGGAGTCAGTGGTCCTTGCCTGCTTCAAGATGTCTACCATCATCCCTGTACCGAAGAAACCCTCCCCAACATGTCCAAATGACTACACCTCTGTGGTCATGAAATGTTTCAAGAGGCTGGTCAAGGACCACATTTGTGCCTCCCTCCCCAGTGATATGGACCCTATGCAATTTGCATACAGGACAAACAGGTCCACTGACGACGCGGTCTCCCAGCTGTACTCACTCTACACACACGATTGTGTGGCCAGGTTCAGCTCCAACTCCATAGTGAAGTTCGCAGACGACACAGTGGTGGTGGGGCTGATCTCGGACAACGACGAGAAGGCCTACCGGGAGGAGGTTGAGGTACTGGAACGCTGGTGCCAGGACAGCAGCCTGCTCCTGAACATTGGTAAAACCAAGGAGCTGATCGTGGATTATAGGAGAGGACAGCAGGAGACACACACACCACTGCGGATTAACGGGGCTAACGTGGACAGGGTGAGCAGCTTTAAGTACCTGGGGGTCCACATCTCAGAGGATCTGACATGGTCAACACACCTAGACACAGTAGTAAAGAAGGCGAAGCAGCGCCTCTACCACCTGAGACAGTTAAGGAAGTTCAGAGTATCGGGGAAGATACTCCAGTCCTTCTACTCAGGAGCTGTAGAGAGCATCTTGACCGGAAAAATCACTGCCTGGTATGGAAACAGCAAGGCACAGGACAAGAAGGCCCTACAGAGAGTGGTGCGCTCAGCCGAGCGTACCACGGGTATTGCACTACCTCCCCTGCAGGTTCTATACAACAAGAGGTGCAAATCCAGAGCCTGCAGAATAATGAAAGACCCCCACCACCCCAATAACAGCCTGTTCCAGCTGCTGAGGTCAGGCAGACGCCTGCGAACCCCAGCTACTAGGACAGAGAGGCTTAGGCTCAGCTTCTTCCCCCAGGCCATCAGAGCCTTGAACAATGAACATTGAGTGCCACAGAACATTGAACTATCCACACACAAGCACACATGAGCACACACACGACACGCACGCTGTGCACTAGCAGCCACTTTAACACTTTAACATGAGCGGGCACACACTCATGCCGCAATCACCCACACTTATTGCCAAAAGGAAAGGCCACTTTAAATTAGTATAGCAACAGTAACAGTGTATTGCACTACCAAAGCTACCTAGCATGTCCTATATGCTCTGTAAATAACTATGTACAGATACCGAGATGTCAAATCAAATCAAATCAGATTTATTTATAAGGCCCGACAACACACGTTAATGTCCCCATGGGCCGTACAGGCCTTCTTTAAACAAGTCAAGAAGAAAACATAACAATAAGTCAAGAACAGAACAAGAGCACCATAAGGTCCAAAAAATGTAAGATAAATGCAAATAAATGAAAGAATGCAAGCACTCCCAGACAGGGACGTGCACAGGACTTTAGAGGGGCAGATGCTCAAAGGGTGAAAAGGGCACTACACTTGTGTGTATATATTAACCGAGCGAGCGCGATTTTTAAGGGCCCTTTTCGGGCGGGGGGCCCCCTTTTTATGCTTTTTGGGGGGTTTTGGTGATCAAATATTGAATATTGAACTATAATAATCAATGCAGGAGCTCACTTATCCTTGAAAGACACTTATCACTGACTTAAAAGGCCCATACATCTCCATAAATGTTCAGGGGGGAGGGAATAAGTGCTTACCCTACAGACCCCAAGAAGTGCTGTATATTCTGTATTGTTTAATATAAATGCATTTTTTATTCCAATCCCGATTTGTATTTGAGATTCCCAAATCCCATCGGACTTGACTTCTTCGTGTCCCTCAATGAGTGTAATACCAGCATTCAACTGTATTCACAGCGGTTTCTATCATCATCATCATCATCATCATCATCATCATCATCATCACCACCCATGCTATGCATAAAATATAGGTCCGCGGAGAGGCACGCTGAGGAGGCCGTGCAAACTGCAATGAAATATGGGGCATCTCTCTCTCTTTACCTAATATTTTTATTCTATCCTGACATTTTTCAGTTGGAAGGGCAGTCTATATGTGTAACGGTAAAAAATATATATATATATATATATATTTATTTATTATTTTTTCAAAAAGGGCACTTTTTTGATGAGGCTCAAAAAGGCAGGTGCTCAGGCATCCCTTGGCCTCTATGTGTGCATGTGCCTGCTCCCAGACATACCCCACGCGAAGGTAAGGAAAAACTCACTAAAACCTAACAACAGGGAAAAATGCTCCACAGGTAGTGTGGAGGAGAGAAACCTTAGAAGGGCCATTCAAGGGGGGATCTCCCTTCTTAGATGTCTGTGATAGTATAGTGTTGCAGACTAACAGTTGGTAAGCATGCACTCAAGTGTGTAGAGAAACACAGATGAGTGCAAGCAATAGCAACTGGACATTTTGAAAGATTAAAGATAGAGCTAATAGCGATAGCAACTGAACATTTTGAAAGATTGAAGATAGAGCTGATAGCGGATCTATTTGAGGCACAGGGGCGGCGCAAAGAGGGTGACGTCCTCCCCGTCTTAGTCACGGGACATTCAACACTCCGGTCATTGCTCAGGGACAGCCGGAGACAGGGAGATAGGGGGGGCGCAGAGAGGGTCGCGAACTCCCCGACATCATCGCGGGACGTCCGGCACTCCGGTCACCACTACGAGACCTCATGTTACCTGTTACCTGTTATTGCACAATGTTGTTTTTATTGGATTCTATTATATGTTGTACCACTGTATTGCACATCGTTGCGGGCAAGACCACCCGCATTTCATTGTATACTTGTATGCCGTGACAAATAAAACTCTTGACTTGACTTGACTTGATTAGCCTCGCCCTCTAGCTGTATCTATTGTGATCAGTGATCACCAGATATCATCGTTATCCCACTTTGCATGCTGACTGACAATGGCTCTACTACTAGAAGACAAAGGAGATTTTAATGTGATTTGATTGGTCTAGCAGACAGTGGAAGTCCTACTGTCAACAGACTGTAAACCTGATTAACATCACTATTGTAACCGAGGAATAGTCCAGGGCCTATACTATGATAGGTATACTACACTATGATAGATGATAGGTTATTATCAACAAAACGGGGTTTCCTTTATTTAATTTACAGTTGAATTTGACTTGTGTGTGTTAACTTGTGTAATGTTAATTGTGTGTATTGAGCCGTACCGTATTGTACCCATTCTGCAATATGTTAATAAAGTTTTCAATCAATCAATCAAACAACGCTTTGTTTACACAGTCACACATAACGTTAGTTAGCTAGCAAGCAAGCTATGCAGTACCGCAGGATTACCTTTGCCAATGGACCGGATAGATTTGATGAAAGATCCACAGAATATCCAGTAAAAAGTAAAAATCCAGTCCTGCGGCCAAAAATAAACCTCTTGCTACTACTAGATAATTCGAACATGCCCGCAAGGGGATGACGTTCAGACGTTGTTGTTGTCACGTTAGGTGGACGTCAGGTGGAAGCGTTCTGGAGTGGCCAATCAGATCGCGGAACCCGAATGCGGAAGTGAAAGTGCGTTAGGGAAAATATACACACGGCCTGGTCCCAGGGCGGCAAATTTGAAGACGCTAGACTACTTGCCAGCCAGACTGCCCAGTGTTACATTAACCCAACCCCTTTATTAAGCTTGAATCTTATTGGCTAAAAATTGGTTGTGGAGTCCAGTATTATTTTTTTTACTGTTCATATTTTTGGGGAAGCTTGGCTTCCCTTGGCCTCCATGAATATATGCCACTGATAAAAACATAATGATAAATCACATTTTGAGGTTGGTGTAAAGTGTCACATGGTGATGGAAGAGGTCTGGTTAGGGGTTAGATTTAGAGGTGGTCTAGGTTTGGTTAGCGGTTTGTCGTGGATTTCGACTGGTCGTCTTGGTTAATGAATGCAGAATAACACAGGACAGGCCTTATGAGCGCATCTAAATGTACAGACCACGATGGTTCTCGCCCGGCATTAAAGCAAACAGTAACAAGGTCAGACAAGAATCAAGTAATCAAATGAAGCAAGGAGATAAAGGTTCTGAATACTCACGTGAAGTAGGTTTATTTGAAAAAGAAGGTGTACAGTACATCCACGGAGGGACTTTTAGTCTGCCAGAGTGTATATCACAGATTTGTCAGAGCAAAAGCAAACAAAAGCATGGTGTGTTACGTTATAAGCATAGCGAATAGAGACGTATCATTGGTGCGTTTTAGTTTGGGAGGATCGTTCTGATTGGTTTAGTAGGGAGAGACAGGCTTCTGAAGAGGTGCAAACGGGGCCCCTCGCAAGAACATGCTGACCTTCGATTGTTGCAAACCTTATCAAGCCTGCTCATGATTTTCTGAATCTAATGAATGGCTGCAGTGTTTTGTAGCAAGCCATAAGCATGACTCTCACAAATGAGGAGAATGTGAAATTACACTGCAGGTTAGAGTGCATGGCCCCTATTAACCAGACCTAGACCACCTCTGACTCTAACCCCTAACCAGACCTAGACCACCTCTAACTCTAACCCCTAAGTTAGGGTTGGTCAGTGCTGGGCTGCTGCCTGCTGGCAGCGGTTTATTCTATAACAACAGGATACTGTAAACGATAGGTTATGACTGTAACCAAGTTCTGTTAGTAATGGTGACGCTCGGCATCACTACTGCACTATGCCTCGCTCATGCACGCGCACTGAATAAAGATTCCACAATGTACCTTTATATCCCAACATTCGTCTGGCCACACCCCTATCAGCTTACCTACATAAGCAGGGGTGGGGCCACATACTCGCCTCCTTCCCAAGCTTTCACCATCTGTATCGTAATGGGCTCCGCTCGGCATCACTACTGCACAAGGGAGGCCGAGCGAGAGCCATCGGCTGACAAATATACCCCGCTGAGGCCCCCCACAACCATCAGATCAGGGAGGACCGAGCCCCCCCGACCCCCCCTAATGGAGGGCACCCCCCCTATTGGAGGTTCCCCGGAGGGCGACGGACCCGACCGTGCGAAGAGGCACTCAAGCAACTCAATGCACAGGGTGAGCAGACCGTGGCCTGACCCCACGACTACACACACGCACAACCCGCATGCCACCCGGGAACGAACGGAGGGAACAACCTTGTTACTGCCCCCAGAAATCACGGGGTCAAGAGCAAACCCAACCCTGTGGCAAGGCCGTAGCAGCGGAGCGCGAGGGAAGACCCAGACCCACTGAAGGGACTGGATCCCCTGGAAAACGGGGGCCCGGAGGGGTCAATGACGCCAGGCATCAAGACCCCACCAGGCGGTCACTTAGTGACACCGCCCCCCACATCGCCAGCATATTCGGATAAGGCCCCTCCAAGAGCGGGCCCTTTCCCCCCAATAGCACACCGCCTGGCACACTGACCCTGCAGAACAGGCAGTCAGCATGGCCGTAAGCACACAAAAAAGGTTAACCAACGGAAGCAGGCAGCGCACCGGGGAAAACCAGGCAACAGGCTGTAACCTGAGCCTGGAGCACTGCGGACGAGACAGGCGCCAAAGGAATTAGCTGAGAACAGCCCCCCCGGCAGAAGGGGCGTATGCTGGCGTTGTTGCATGACCAAGCCTCCATTTAAAAAAAAAAAAAACACCCAGAGGGGTTGAGGCAGAGAAGGCTGACATGATTGGCAGACGTCATGAACGTGCAGGGGCACCCTCAACCGGGTAACCCGGGAGTTGACACTGCTCCAACACACCAGGGAATCAACCACCTTGTCGTTACCCAATGCGGTGGTTGTTCCTATAACCCCTCAAGAAAAAACTCCAAAACACACCTGCGGGTACACACTGGCTATACCGCAGTACAAGTGTTTCAGTTTTCAAAAAAGGGTTATCCCAGGCCTACGGGTCGACGAAACATTACTTCGGACCGGGCCCGGCGATACGGGAAGCACAGGGTCACCAGAGGAGGTCAAAGACCACCCCAACAGGCCCCTCTTCGCCATGCGTGAGAGAGGAGCGAAAATAATGGAGAACCAGCCCCAAGCACACCGTACTTGGTATTCCCAGGCGGTCTCCCAACCAAGTACTAACCAGGACCAACCTGTGTAGCGGCCGAGATCTGACGAGATCGGGCGTGTACAGGTTGGCATGGCCGTAAGCCATTACGACAGTGCAGAGTACAAAATGTACCCAACCAGGGTCTCCATAGCGCTTAACCCTGTGACACCCGGACCGACCTGGCATTTTTCCCCCTGAAAAAAGCCCAAGTCCCTCAGGGTACCAGAACAGCAGATCTGCATCCCCGGCGGACAACAGGTTTAACTGATCCGGACCAGCGTGACCAGAACCAGTCCCGTGCCCTAACCACGCTGACATGCCTACTCCAGGAGAAGGGGCAGATATGCGTGTTGATCTTAAACATGAAAAGAAGGCGCCACCCAGATGTTCGGTGCGAACCGCGCCCGGTGGCCCACCCCCAGGGCGTGAGACCCCTCTACATATGTTCAGATCCATTCCGTCATCATCCCCCAGATATGAACGAGAATCCGTCGACAACCAACACAGGTTGTCGGAAGAGGAAAAACCTCCATCCCAGTTGCTTTATAAAAACGCTGTTTTAACCTCAAGCAACCAAGGCGTGCCAGTCATTCGCCTGATCTTCAACAGAACACCCCGAGCTAGCACTATGCGTGCGTCGGGACACAACCACATCAATGAACAGGCTATTTAGACCTGTCATTGAATCCCCAAGGCGCCCAGGGGAACGACAAGAGGGGTGTGATGCTTCCTAACTTTTTAATAGAAAAGAAGGAATCACCAACAGCATGTATCCCAGTCTACACAGCCGGGGGTAAAAATTTTTACATTTTTACATCCCACCACCCTCCCATAGGGAGGAGACGGAAATCCCCAGAGAGACTTCCCACGCGAGCTGTACAGATTGAAAAGAATATATTGCAACCTTGAGCCATGTAAAATTTTGGTTTTAGGGCTCTCCGGGGAGGAGGCACTGAACCCATACACACTCAATAATCGAATTGAATCGAATACACACACAATAGAGCAGGACTCCTTTTTGAAGTTCTACTCACCTTGACAATCTGAGGAGGAGGCTCTGCACTCTGAGGAGGCTCCCTCACATGGAAGGAGAGTCCTAACTTCGTGAGGAGGAGCCCTGACCACTCCCCGAAACAGATCCATCATATGGACCCGAACAGCTCACGGAAGTCCTACCAACAGAGACACGCACAGTGACGTACTCTATGGCGGGGGAATTTCTGCGGTACACACGCCCAATATTCCAGGGCGTGGGACCAGGAAACTCCCCCCTGCTCTTACCCTGTAACGTGCCGAACAGCAACGTGACAGGAACCTTGAAGGACAGGAGGTTTTAACCCCTGCCCATCAAAGAAGGGGAGAAAAGGATTACCAGTTCACCCCTTTACGACCCCACACCCATGATACGATGTAATGACAAAAAAGAGTATGACACAGTCATATTCTGCTACATGAAGTGTCTTTTTAACAGCTTCACACAGCTCATGTGCTAACCTGCTATCTGATTTTTACTAAGGAAAAAACACAGAATAGAGAGGGCCCCCTTAAGAGCCCCGGTACCAGACTTACACATGTGCTTCTGTGGCCAACCCAACCCAGTTGTAGGTCACACGACACACACAACCCATTATCACCTACAAAAAATGGCAAAAACACTCTACAGAGGAACGCCGTTTTTCATAATGAGAGAATACATAATTCTCGATCAGTATCGGCCACAGGCCTTGCTAAGCACACACGAAAAGTGACCAAACAATCTTTTCTTTAGGAAAATATAGTTTCTCAAGCGGTGAGCACAACCCCAGCAACTAAGCTAAGGGTTACATCGTATCCCTACCACACAGTGACACAATATATTGTAACAACATGTCTGAGAGGAGGGTGAAGAAGTCCCCAGGGAACCGGGGGGAAAACACCCCTCCTACTTTACCCTTAATATGGCCAGTTGAACAGGTAAACCTGTTAATATGTGAACACACTGTTCATTGTCATTACAGGCTGAGAAAAGAATTCATTCTTTACTCATATGTCACTAAGCATAGCTTTATAGGTTAGCTTAACCCCCTTAGTTGTGAGTACACAGTACATGAACACACATGATGTTTCTCAACACAACAAACCAGATCATTTTCACATCTGTAACAAACAACCCGATTTGCATGGAGACCAGTGACAAGACAATTCACACATAACTCGCGTCGTATCCTAAATGTAGTGCAGCAACACTCGTTTTGGAAAACATCGTTATTTACAAAACATTTAGAAGGGAAAGAAAGAAGAAGTGTTCAAGGTCTGGTCAGGACCTTTCCTACCGTGAGCGCAGATCAAGGTAACTCAGACGGCATTCCTGTGTTGTCGACATGGGCAGCGTCGCCGCTCCATCCCGCTGCTACGGTTCTCCTTGTTGACGCAGTCCTCGCCGGCCGGGCTCAGGGTAGGTTCGACTAACATCCTCTGTCAAAGATGACGTCGTAGTCAGAGTGTTTAAAGCATGTTATAGTCTCAGAACGTTCAACAGTGTAGCATTAAGCTAACGGCCGCTCTCGGCCGATAGCAGCAAGCTAACGTTTCCTAGCCTAGTGACACAACAGGCTAGCGCCTGCAGCTAACAGCTGACTGGCTAACAGGTAGGCCACAACTAGCACGCAAGCTAAGCAGCTATCACCTGAACTTGTACACAACGATATAACAAGCCACACTCAGACAGGCCGCCGTTCTGAAACCCTCCTCACCTTTTAAGAGAGAAGAGAAACGAGATGTTAACACAGTTTTACAACAGTGATTTTACCATACATCCGGCGGAGCCAGCACAAGTCCCATCTGGGCTGTAGCTGACTTGAACATGGATTTTCCGATAACGAACATCCATGCCCACATTTCCTCGTTTAGGGTATACTCTCATTTGCATATGAAAGATGGGGCCTATACGGTGACAGAGAAGTACCCACGCGTCCAGAGATCCTGGGATCACCAGTTTACTGGTCGTGGCCCACTAGTTGCTATAGTGGGCTTCAAACCAAGATCCTCCGCCGTCGCCTAAAAAGGCTGAACAAAGGACCCTAATCTGGGGCCGGTTTTCGTAAACATTGTCAACTAGCCCCCATAGCACTAACAGACAAGTGGTGCTTGCAAGCAAACATTACTCACCAAACCTGGAACCCACCGCTTCTCACAACAGCCGGTGCGTCCTACAGTCCAGCTGTGTCGCTGGAGGGTTTTACCCCATCCAGCCGTAGCAAGGAGGACTGCAGTTGGGAGGCATGTAAGCGGCGTGAACTCCCAATACGAAAAAACCGGTGGAGGTGTAGAATGATCATCATCTTCCAGACACTCCAGTACGAAGACAATATCGCCGTATTTTCTCGAAAATAGTGAGAGAGAAAATAAAGATATGATGTCAACGTATCCCTTGTTTTCCAACTTTCTCCTACTAAAACCTTGTCAAGTGGGGATCTACCGAAGGCACTTCCTTGTGGTGAAAGCGAAGAAGGAGGCGAGTATGTGGCCCCACCCCTGCTTATGTAGGTAAGCTGATAGGGGTGTGGCCAGACGAATGTTGGGATATAAAGGTACATGGTGGAATCTTTATTCAGTGCACGAGCGAGGCATAGTGCAGTAGTGATGCCGAGCGGAGCCCATTATGATACAGAACTAAATAAACAGAACACACAGTAGTACTAGTAGTAGTACACACTGATTGCAATCTGCTTGCATAAAAACATTATATAAAATCACATTCTGAGGTCAGTGTTAAAGTGCCACATGGAAGAGGTCTGGTTAGTGGTTAGAGTTAGAGGTGGTCTAGGTCTGGTTAGGGTAACTTGGGGTAGTTAAGCATTCATTATAGTTTATTATTATTATTTAGATAGATGGATGGATATAAAGGGCTAGACCAACTCTTAACCTCTATCCGGACCTATACCACCTCTAAGTCACAACCCTAACTTAGGGGTTAGAGTTAGAGGTGGTCTAGGTCTGGTTAGGGGTTAGAGTTAGAGGTGGTCTAGGTCTGGTTATACTAGGGTGACCATATTTTGATTTCCAAAAAAGAGGACATGCAGCCTCGAGATACTTAATGATACTTTGCACAATCGAAGCGGGCATGGCCACCTTCATTTCACTATATGTCTTGTGTATGTATGTGAGGAATAAACCTCTTGAATCTTGAATCTCTACTCAAAGTTTACTCAAAGATGCCTTATTGTTTTAACTTCTTATCATGCACCCAGAAAAGCGGCAATTTTTTTTGTACTTGAACTTGAGGACTGCATCCTTTTTTTGCAAAGCTTATCTTTATACTTTATGCTTATAGGGAGGTGTAGTGGTTACGTCATTGTTGTTTCCGGCCGGTCCACCTCGCTTGAAATTGCAATGTATTTCTAATGGACACATTTGTAAATCGTCTCATTTAAAACAAATAAAGCATGAACATTGGCATGGTGTACCTTTCTGTGTGTATTCACCCACAATCTATAGCTCAACATGAAACAATTAGCAATTAATCGTAAAATAAAATAAAAATTTAACAATTTTTTTTATTATTATAATTTTTTTGACAAGAAAAAACATTAACAGTAAATATCTCAATAAATCACAGGAATATACATTCCTGCATTTGAATCAATAAATGTAGGTTACAAGATATATACATAATCCCCAAATAACAATACAGTACATACATATGCTCTTGCTCGTTCTTCTTCCCCCCCTTCAGGACCCCCCTTGGATAATCCATCCATTATTCGTTTCTAACCAGGGATTACAATTCATATGCTAACCTTTATTCTCTCCACCACTTCTAACCAGATTGCAATGCTGGCTTCATTGACCCCTAAAATTCTTGCTGTAGAAATCTCTAAATAAATCACATCGAGATAGGTAAGAACCCATACCTTCCGGCAGATTTTATCCGGTTGAATCCATCGTGATGCTATCAACTTTTTAGCGTCCGTAAGACCGGACAAAATTTGTCTCTTTAGCTGTATAGAGGCTGCTAACTGTGAAACATCATTCAACAACAATACAGAAGGCATTACAGGTATGTTCAGAAATAAAAATTCTGATAGTTGCGTAGTGACCTCTTCCCAGAATATCTTAACAGGGGGCCATTCCCAATACATATGCATAAATGTACCTATATCACCTCTTAGACACAAGGAGCATAGAGAGTCTTGTTTAAGCCCCATTCGGTTCAATCTTATAGGTGTCAGGTAAGTTTTATGAATATAATTAAGATTAATCTGTTGATGGTCCGGGTTGCGTGACGGTAGTCGAACGTTTGCCCAGACTTCTTGCCAATTAAAATCTGCTTTCAAGTCTGGTATATCCCTCCTCCAAACTGAGTCTAGGGGAAGGTTTCCATACGAAGACGTTAGTAAGTGATGATAAAAGTCAGATACGAAGCCTCTCGATGTCTCCCTTTCATAGAAGAATTTGTGATATCTGTGGTGCTCAAGTGGTATCTTTAATGGGACTCCATGAGCCTTCAAAGTTGCTAATAACTGTATATAGAAATAATAAGTGGAGCTGGTGAGGTTAAATTTGTTCTGAATTTCATGATAGCTACAGAAACCCTGTTCGTTGAATATATCTCCCAATGTATGTATGCCTTGCTTTTCCCATTTGGGATATCTGATAGGTCGTTAAGGAGTGCATTGTTATTGAATATGGGAGAATGGCTATGCCATTTGTGTTGGTTAGTAAATCTTTTCTGTGTGTCACGCCATATCCGAATCACATGTGTAATAAGAGGGCCAAATTTCAAGTCGCATTGCTTAATTGATCATTTGATGTATACTATATCCTGCAGTCTATGTGGTGCCACTATGTTTTCTTCTAATGTTCTCCAGGATACAGATGCTTGAGAATCAAACCAGGTGCTCAGTGGTCTTACAGAGAACACTTTAAAATAGTGGTAGAAGTCTGGAAATGCTAAACCTCCGTCGGCTTTGTTTCTCTGTGCAGTGGATCTTTTTATTCGTGGAGGATTGTTCCAGATAAATTTATATGCGGTGGAGTGTAATTTTTTCCAGTAATCAGCAGGAGGGGGTAACGGTAACATTGAGCTAAAGAAGTTGATTCTAGGTAAAACATCCATCTTAACTATTGATACTCGGGCCTGTACTGAGTTTTTAAGTTTTGACCACATGTCAAAGTCATTTGTGATCCTATCTAGGAGTCTTGTAAAATAATTACGTTGAATTTTATTTCAACCAAAAAAGCTTAAACAATAATGTTAGTGATAGAAGGGAACTCATTTTGTGCAAAAATGGAAAGCTTGCTGATAAGAGCTACAGGTGTCTCTATCTATCTCAACTCCTATTTCAGGCTACCAGAACATAGTCACCTCAGATGAAAGCAGGGCACGGCCAGCGTCTCTAAACATTGTGATAGAGCAGCACAAGAAAACACAGTCCACGAATTGGTAAAAGTATTTTAACAAAGTTGGTTTAATTAGAAAAAGTAAGTTTACAAAGAGACTGTATTGGAGAAGTCCAATCCAGGAATAATAAGTATAAAACAAAACATCTTTCTCAAGCAGACAAAGAAAAAACTCTCTTGGTTGCTATCATCTAAAAGATTTAGCTAAGAGCTTAGCATAGCTCTTCAAATCTTTTTCTTTTTTTTTCAATTATTATCTTTTATTTGCTTTTAACATTTCATTTACATACAGTTGTAAAATGCAAGTTATAAATATATAAATTACATTTCCTAACTAAACAATTACTAACCCTTCCCCGACCCTTCCTAGTACAAAAAAAAAAAAAAACTATCGAATGCATGATTTACTTTAAGACCATGATTGTCTGTGCTACTACCTGAATAAAATAATAAACATGACAACAAAAAGAAAAACAGGCAGACAAATATAGAATATAAAAAGACAACATCCACAATCTCTATGCTTCAATTGGCTCTCTCCAGTTCTATACCCATATTTGGTATGTAATCCATTGCCCGACCCCAGATCTTCTGAAAGTGTATTATTTTTCCTTTCACATTATACATGATTTTTTCAGGTGTGCAATAGGATAGGAGTTCTGCCCACCATTGTTTAGTCGGGGGAGGGGGTTCAGATTTCCAATGACAAAGAATAATTTTTTTTGCAGCAGACATTGCTAACAGGATACATTTCTTTTCAAAGTTGTCAAAGTTACTCAGCATAGAGATATCACCCAAAATAGCTATTCGTGCATCAGGAGTCATCGTCTTTCCAATAATTTTTGAAAGTTGTTCAAATATAAATTTCCAGTAATAATTTAACTTCCGGCAATTCCAGAACGTGTGGATTAGGTCCCCTTTAGCATGTTGCCATCGAAGACAATTGGGTGATGTCTCGTGGCTAAATTGTTATAATCTGTGAGGTGTATAATAAATTCTGTGTAGTATATTAAATTGTGTTAACCTATGGTTGGTATTTGTTAAAGTTGTTTGGGAGTTCTGGAGCAATGACTGCCATTCTTTCATGGTATATTTGTGTTTAATATCTTTTTCCCATTTATCTTTTTGTTGTAGCATCCTATCATCTTTCTGTTCAGTGTTCATCAGTGTGTAGATTTTAGATATCAGGCCCTTTGATGTTTTTGTAGTGTTAAACAGTTTCTCTATTGGTGTTTCAGACATATGGGGATAGCTATAACTGTTATTTTTTACCCAGTTCCGTATCTGTAGGTATTTAAAAAAGATGGATGAAGGTAAATTATATTTCGCTCTCAGGGAATTAAAATCAGAAAAGATGCTTTGGTTATACAAGTCTCTTATTTCGCTGATTCCCTTGGTTCTCCAATTTTCAGATATTCCATCACTAATAATTTTGGGGACACAAGGGTTGTTCCACAGGGGCATGCTCATTAACAAGGTATTTTGATTTCCCATTAGTTTAATAGTTTCTTTCCAACATGCAAAGGTATGATGTATAATCTGGTTTTTAGTGATAGAGTTAAGGTTTTTTTGCGTGTCTATATAGGGGATTACCTGTAGTGGAGTAGGATGGATTATGTTCTCTTCCAGTTTAACCCATGCTGGTGTGGGCAGCCTCTCACTGTTGAGCCAACACCAAATAACACGTGATTGACAGGCTAGGTAGTACAGTCTGAAGTTGGGGAGGTTTAAGCCCCCTTTATTCAGGGGAGCCTGTAGTGCTTTTAATCTGATCCTAGCCCTTTTCTGGGACCACAAAAACATTGAAATGATTTTATTCAGTGATGTAAACAAGCTTGGTGGACAGCTGAGTGGAATTGACTGGAACAAATAAATTAATTTAGGCAGAACATTCATCTTGACCACATTAACACGTCCAATTAAAGACATTTTCTGATATCTTTCCGGTATCACGCTCAGCCAGACAGGGTTGCCCTCTTAGTCCCGGACTATTCGATCTATCATTAGAACCTTTAGCACAATTTATAAGACAATCCCAACACATAGAACCAATAGTAATCAAGGGCACACAACATAAAATTAGTTTATATGCGGACGACGTAATATTGTTCATGCAAAACCCCAACAACACATTGCCGCATATACTCAAGTTGATAGAGAACTTTGGTGATTTATCGGGATTTAAAATAAATTGGCCTAAGTCGGCTTTTCTTCCTCTTAACATCAGTGCAAAAAAAGACACAACCCTCCCAGGTGCGATACCCATGGTCAAACATTTTAGATGCTTGGGTGTGGAAATATTTCCCACCATAAGACAAACGGTGAAGCACAATTACACAAAAATACACAACAAAATCAAAGACGACCTGGACAGGTGGGCAAAACTTAAAAACTCAGTACAGGCAAGGGTATCAATAGTTAAGATGGATGTATTACCAAGAATCAATTTCTTCAGCTCAATGCTTCCGTTACCTCCTCCAGAGGGCTACTGGAAAAGATTACAAACCTCCACATACAAATTTATTTGGAATAACAAACCACCTCGCATAAAAAGATCCACCGCACAGAGAAATAAAGCAGACGGTGGCATGGCAGTTCCAGATTTTTTACAATATTTTAAGGCCTTCACATTAAGACCATTGAAGATATGGTTTGACCCCCAGGCTTTGGTATCTTGGAGAGAATTAGAAGAAAACATAGTAGCCCCACAGAGACTGAAAGACATAGCATACACTAAACTTTCAATCAAGCATTGTGAGCGAGAATTTGGCCCAATAATTACCCATGCAATCAGAACATGGCGGGAAACACAAAAGAAATATCCTAACCCTCAAGAATGGCATAATCACACTCCCATATTCAATAACAATGCACTCTTAATGGGAAAACGCCCTATAAGATTCCCTATATGGGAAGAGCAAGGCATACACTCATTAGGGGATATTTTTAATAACCAGGGCCTCTGTAGTTATGTCGAAATATGCACAAAGTTTAACCTCACCGAGTCCACATGGCTTTTTTACATACAGTTACGACTTTGTCTGAGGTCTCACGGTGTTCCATTACTCATACCAATTGAACACCACAGATACCACACATTTTTCTATGAAAGAGAAACATTGGGAGGTTTTGTATCAGGTTTTTATTATCAATTACTAACGTCCTCGTATGAAACCCTTCAACTAGACACTGTCTGGAGGAGGGATATACCAGACCTGGAAAATGACTTTGATTGGCAAGGAGCCTGGGCAAATGTCCGACTTACATCAAGGAACCCGGATCATCAACAAATCAATCTGAACTATATTCACAGGACATACTTGACTCCTATAAGGCTGTGCAAAATGGGGCTTAAACAAGACTCCAAATGCTCCCAATGTACAAATGGGGACGAAGGAACATTTATGCACATGTATTGGGACTGCCCACCAGTTAAGGCATTCTGGAAAGATGTGTCCCAACAATTATCAATACTCGTATCTTGGAATATACCTGTACACCCCTCGGTATTACTATTGAATGATGTTTTTGAGTTTGCAGTGAATCCACAACTAAAGAGATTGGTTTTATCGGGTATCACAGTAGCTAAAAAACTGATCGCATCACGTTGGTTTCAACCGGAAAAAATGTGCCGAAAAGTGTGGTTTCTTACATATCTCGATGTGATATATCAAGAAATATCTACAGCAAGAATTCTGGGTCTCAATGAATCCAAAATGTCAATGTGGTTAGAAGTGGTGGAGAGAATAAAAGCTAGCTTATAATGGTAGTGTCTGGTTAGGAGTGAGGGATAATGGAGGTACTATCCAAGAGGGGGTCCGGGAGGGGGGGGGTTCGAGCTGGAGCATATGTGTGTAGGGTTTTAGAAAATAGGTATTAGGGGTATATTATATACTAACATTTATATAATTGTAATTTCGTTGGATATACACTGTATACGGTTAAAATGTTATTATAGACTATTTTTGTTTTATCTTGTTTCTGTACTTGCATATATTTTAACCACCTTTACTGAAAGTTTCATTATGCATTGTGTGTTGAGTACTGACTTTGAATAATTTTTGTTTTGCAATAATAAAAAAAATATAAAAAAAAAGGGTATAGTCTCCACCACCAGAAACAATAAGAAATTAAGGAGACTGCTTGATTGACTTCTTGATACAAGGACTACATTGACTAGACAACATGTAACTATGAGTTTTAATTGTAATTGCTGTATTGTGTGACCAGGGTTTGTTTACTTTGGTAATTGGATGTTTTGAGCTGTACTGTACTGTACCCATTCTGCAATCTCTCTGTTGTTGCAATGTACAGGGAAATAACTTTATGGCATTGCGAGTGAATCTGGTCCGCGTCGCGATAATATACATGTATTCCATTTCGGCGTCTGAGCGTGGAAAAAGAAAATGCGCATTTGGAGGGCGTTACCGGGGCCAATCAGGGCAAAATGCGGAAGCGCTCTTGCACTCTTCGGCTGGGATTAATATAGACGCCGACAGCGTCAGCACTGGTATCAATTCAGCCATTGGCTCTGTGATGCTGTCCACTTCTCAGACAATAATGTTAATGTTACTCACTCGTGCCTTGTATAGATCTCCTTATCTTTAGCATTCGCTTGTATTTAAGTTGTTCATTCTATTGTATGATTGTGTGATGTTGTGTTGGGCGGACTAGCAACATAAGTATTTAACTGTCTGTTTAACTGTGCACATGACAATAAATCATCTTGAATCGTCAAAAAAAAAAAAAAAAAATTGGTAGATCTTTCCATTTGTATAGGTCTGTTTTGATTTTTTCCATAATAGGTAGATAGTTATTTTGGTATGTTTGGTTCAGGTCGTTAGATATTTGGATTCCCAGGTATTTGAAGCTTTTTGGTGCCCATTTAAAATGGGAAATCATTGGGTGGGTATTGTGGGTGGTAACACTATTTAGTGGCATTATTTCACTCTTGTCATAATTTATCGTGTAACCAGATATGGCACTGTATGCCTCTAGTATGCTGAGTAATTGCGGCAAGGATTTATCTGGTTGGGTAATATAAATTAGTAAATCATCACAATATAGTGAGAGTTTGGATTCGTTTGCTCCAGTCTTTATGCCACATATATTGTTGTTGTTCCGTATTGCCACCGCCAACGGTTCAATGGCTGCGGCGAACAGATATACGGAGAGTGGGCAGCCCTGTCGTACTCCACGTCCCAATTGGAAGGGTTTGGAAAGTATACCATTTGTCAACACTTGTGCCTTCGGAGAGCAATAAAGCATCTTAATATAATTAATGAAAACATCACCAAAATTCATCTGTTTCAGGGTATAAAAAAGATATTCAAATTCTATTGTATCAAAAGCTTTTCGAGCATCCATCGAGATTACAAGTCTTGAGTCATTCGTTTGTTTAGAGAGCTCAATGATATGAAAAAGTTTTCTGATATTGTCAGCTCCCTGTCGCTGCTGAATAAAACCTGTCTGATCCTCATGGATTAAGAGAGACATCACAGGGTCCATTCTTAGTGCGAGTGCTTTAGAAAATATTTTATAATCCACATTTAACATTGACAGGGGCCTATAGGAGTCACAAAGTTGTTTATCCTTAGAGGGCTTAGGAAGTACATTGATTGTTGCTAATTCTAGACTTGGTGGTAATTTACCATTATTGAGACTGTCTTTGAGCATGTCCATATAAGGGCGGATTAATTTATTTATGAACAGTTTGTAAAATTCAGCAGGTAGGCCGTCGGGACCGGGTGCTTTGCCCGTTTGCAATGAGTTAATAGCCTTGGTGATTTCTTCCTTTGATATTTCTGTTTCAAGAGTAGTTCTCACTTCTACAGGAAGCTTAGTAATCGGTAAGTTTCTCAAGAATTCCTCGCATTTTGTAGCAGTTGAGTCTTGGTTTTCAGACTTATATAGATTGTGGTAGAACATTTCAAAACGCTGGTTTATCTCTTCAGGTTTATGTAATACATCACCATCCTTAGATTTGATTGAGTCTATTGTTTTTGCCATCTCTTCTTTTCTTATTTGCCAGCTGAGTAGCTTGCCGGTTTTGTCCCCCTTTTCATAGTAGTGGTATTTAGTTCTGGCCATGTCTGCTTCTACTTGGCTAGTAGTTAAGTTGCTATATTCAAGCTGCTTTTTTACTAGTATGTGCAGAGTTTCTGCTCTATTGGATTTTGCGTGTTTTTTCTCTAGTTCATGAATTTCTTTGTCTAGTGTGTTTAGATACTGTCTACTTTTTCTTTGTTTAGAAGCTCCAAAAGATGTTATCTGACCTCTTAGGTAAGCTTTCAGTGTCTCCCAGATTATGCTTGGGGAGGCAGAGTTTACATTAATTATTAAAAAGTCATCGATTTGATTTTCTAGGAAGTTAACAAAATCTGGGTTGTTAAGGAGATATGGCTTGAATCTCCAACGCTTAGTTTTAGGTTTGTCCAAATATTGTTTCACCTTCAATTTCAAAGGACAGTGATCCGATATTGTAGAGGCTAGATATTTACATTCAATTACATTGTGAAGTAGTGATTTAGTTGTTAAAAACAAGTCTAATCTGGAATAAGTGTCATGTACCGCAGAATGAAATGAGTATTCCCTCTCCAGTGGGTTAAGTATTCTCCAAACATCGACCAAACCCATTTCAGACATACCATCCCTTACTACTTTGGCTGCAGCACTTAATGGCTGGGGGATGCTATTAGATCTATCTGATGTGCTCAGTGTTAAATTATAGTCACCTCCAAGGATACATGTGCCATAGTTTTGTGCAGAGGATAATAGAATATTCCTAAAAAATGGTGCATCGTCTTTGTTGGGGCCATATAGATAAATAAGTGTAAATGGTTCGTGATTTATGTCACATTTGAGGATTATCCATCTACCTGCAGTGTCTTTTTCTTGAGAACGTATTTTTAGGTTTAACTGTTTGTGACATAGTATGGCCACTCCTCTTGATCTGGAATTAAATGAGGAATAAAATACTGACCCAACCCAATCTCTTTGCAACTTCACATGCTCTGCATCAGTCAAGTGGCTTTCCTGAATAAATGCAATGCCGCAATCTTGATTCTTTAAATAGTTGAGAATCTTTTTCCTTTTAATGGGATTATTGATGCCCTTAAAATTGAAGGACATAAATGTCAGAGTGCTAGTCATCTAGGATCATTTTCAATATCGACTTTAATAGGGGTTTAATTGTGGTTTTGTCATAGAGATTGCAGCATTCCATTTGAACATGAGCGCGTGCGTGTTTTTTTGCACATACACACACACACACACATGTTCGCAGTGCATATGCCTACCATTAGTCACTCCAGTTATATCATACAATCTATCATGGTTCACAAGATCACATGCATTGAGTTCGTGAAGATAATATGTATTTGTACTAGGTCCCCCCCCACCCTTTTCATCCCCCATACCCTCCCCAAACAGAAAGTAAACCATAACATAGACTCACTAGTCCTATATTACCCTACAGTACTTGGCTCCCTGTTAACTTCCCCTTTAAATTGCCAGGTGGCACACCACTATTTGAACCAGGCTGTGAAGCGTTACTCCTTATAACAAAAATAAAAAAGGAACAAAATTAAACTAAAAAACAAACAATACAGGCAAGCAATTGATTCAGTAATAAGGCAGATAAATTAATTAATTAATGAATAAGAGAAATGAATAATGAATAAGAGGGGAAAGATAATAGGCTACCAATTTACTTGTCAGTTTTTTTTTTTTTTTTAGGTTCTTTTTTATAATTTTTTTTATTTTTATTTATAAGTCTACACGATCTAACTATCCTTTCCCCTTGCAAAGGCTACGAAAAGAAATAAAAATGCAAAGTTCTACAACTATAGTTGCCTACCAACACCCTAAAAAGTAAAACAATCAACCCAAAGAAAGAAAAAATATATGAATAATTGGATGTAATAAAAAATAGAGAAAATGGAAATATATATATAAACACCACAAAATCAAAAAAAAAAAAACTAGAAATTATACACTGATGATTCAGTTTTGATACTTGTCCTTTAATTAACCACGTTCAGGGTTGTTTCTGGTTTTTCTAATAGCTCATAAGAGTCATTTGGTAGTGTGTGTCTTAGTTTTGGCTACTTATCTCGTCTCACAGTGTTTGTCTTGGTAGTAGGGGGATCCTCAGTTGCCCCCCCCAGTCATTTCATCCTGGCGACGGGCTTGATCTGCCCGCTTTCAGCCTCGTTCAAGTCCACGGATGAATTCTTGTGCGGCTTCTGGGGAATGAAAGTCACGGGAGGTCCCGCCGTGTTCGACTCTTAATATTGCTGGGTGTCTCATTGAGTAAGACAGGCTTTTAGATCTGAATATGCGTTTCACGTCGTCAAACAGCTTGCGTTTCTTCATCACCTCCTGGCTGAAGTGACTGTAAAAGTAGATCCTGCTTCTGGAGGTTTCCTCGGTCCCGCCGTAGTACAGTTCTCCCTTCTCCCTCGCCAGGCGCATGATAGTGTCCTTTTGTTGTGCTCGCAGTAGTTTCAGTAGTATTGGTCTAGGCTTGCTGGGGTTTGGTTGTTTTAATTTCAAGCGATACGCGCTGTCGATCAGCACGGGTCCGCCGAGTTTATCTTCGCCAAACAGCCATAGTAGAAAAGCGGCTAGGAAGCCGGCGAGGTCCCGTTTCTCCACTGACTCTGGAAGCCCCTCCAAACGAACGACTGCGCGCAATGAGCTGTCTTCATACTGTTGGACTTTTAGTTTTACAGCGGCCATCTCTTTTTCTAGTTTAGTGATTGTTTCGTGAGCCGTCTGGATGTTGTCCTCGTTGCGGCTGACTCGTTGCTGCACTTCTTCCACTTGTTCGTTAAGCGTCGTCATCGAGCCTCTGATTGTTTCCAAACTAGTTTGAATATCAGTTGTCTTTTGGAGCAGCTCAGTTCTGCTTCGCTGGATGGCATTCCACAATGTTTGTAGGGTGATTTCATCGGCCATGTTGTGCTGTAGGCTGTAGAAGACCAGTGTTTGTAGCGCCGTTTGTTACGGCGGGGTCTGCTGCTTCTCAGAAGGTTCCTTGCTTCTTGTTTGTCAGTTCCAAAGTGTACAAAGGAGTAGGGTCGTTTAGTTTAAAATGAAGTAATCATTTCGGTTGGTATAGCGCTTATAATTAAGTTTTTAAGATAAAGGTGGTGAGCCCTGTGCATCTGCCTCACTCCTGCGCGGCCATCTTTTTACTCCTACAGATGTATTTTCTCTAGCTCTTCAAATCTAAAGACAGAGTATTGTCATAGGGACTTTACTCTGAAAAATTCCCAGGCTAAGTTCCATACACTGCTCAACTTTGCCTGGGGCTACAAAAATCTCCAACTCAGAGCGAGCGGGCAAAACCTTATATACCCAAGTCTGCATCATATCAAGACATCTTATTATTGGTCTAAAAATACTTATGTCATTCTACCAGCCAATCAACACACAATTCAGTAAGGATGAATCCTCCTCCCTTTCTAGTCGTTACAGTAACTGGAAAAGTAACAGATTACTTTGTGTTGGGGAAAACCCTAATACATCACTTGTCATGTTTATGCATGTTTGCAATGATCTAAGTTTTACAGAAAGATAGATATAGCATATATATATATACTAGAGCTGGGCATAGATTTTTTTTTTAATCTAGATTAATCTACCTGCAATCCTGGAATTGATCTAGATTAATCTAGATTAAAATGGCCCAAAAAAAAAAAAAAAGTCTGCCAAATGCATTCAAAATGTGTGTTCTACCCAAATAATAACCAGAGGAGGAGATGTATCCTCTCCTCTTCATGTGAGGAGTCACTAGCTGTTCTATCTCCTTGTTCAACAGCATGAACATGTCTCTTCTTTTTGTAATTTCCAGTGTTTCTTTTAAAACCAGATTTATCGTAATTTTCTGTGCCCTTCCTTTGATGCCATTAACATTGTTACACTGATATTGACAGCTCTCTCCAGTGTCAAATCACTCTGTCAGTAGTTTCTTCTGTGCACCTTCATTTCTTAATCCACACACAAACCTGTCTCTCAATGTGTCTTTTAGTGAATTCACAATGCTGCTGACTGGTTGCTCACACACAGACTGCTGCAGAAGCAGGTTTCTCAACAAATTCAGTGCAAGCTCAGTGTAACGGTTCCATGAATGAAGAGAACACTGAACAGCTACTACAGTCTCAGGTCCACATCCAAGAGAACACTGAACAGCTACTACAGTCTCAGGTCCACCTCCAAGAGAACACTGAACAGCTACTACAGTCTCAGGTCCACATCCAAGAGAACACTGAACAGCTACTACAGTCTCAGGTCCACATCCAAGAGAACACTGAGCAGCTACTACAGTCCCAGGTCCACATCCAAGAGAACACTGAACAGCTACTGTCTCAGGTCCACATCCAAGAGAACACTGAACAGCTACAGTCTCAGGTCCACATCCAAGAGAACACTGAACAGCTACTACAGTCTCAGGTCCACATCCAAGAGAACACTGAACAGCTACTGTCTCAGGTCCACATCCAAGAGAACACTGAACAGCTACTACAGTCTCAGGTCCACCTCCAAGAGAACACTGAACAGCTACTACAGTCGGAGTACAGCTCAATACACACAATTGTTAAGGAGATGCAGACCAGAGAAAGACATTTGTCTTGTTTACATCAGGGTATCCCATTTTCATTTCATATTGCTCCACATTGTCATCAAACGGTCCAATATTTCCAATAACCCAAGCCATTTCTGTTGTAAACACTCACGATAGTCCAGTCGATCCTTCCCTTAGTGTGTAAAGTGGATTTCCTCCTCTTGTAGATGTTTTCAAGTGCCGCCCGATTAACGTGAGCTAACATGCTAACATCAGGGTCTCCCATTTTCATTTCATATTGCTCCACACTGTCATCAAACGGTCCAATATTTCCAATAACCCAAGCCATTTCTGTTGTAAACACTCACGATAGTCCAGTCGATCCTTCATTTAGTGTGTAAAGTGGATTTCCTCTTGTAGATGTTTTCAAGTGCCGCCCGATTAACGTGAGCTAACATGCTAACTCGCTACGCTAACGTTAATAATGTAAACAAAGCTCTCAACGGACTTCTTCTTTCTTGCATTGCGCAGATTCAGACGTCCTCATCGCCGAATTGTGTTATATCCTGAGGACTTCTTAACCTCACCTGTATAACAATGATTACCGGACCACTAAAGTTACTTTAGTTTAACACATTATTCTGACTACAGCTCCGGTACATACGTGCAATCACTTCCGGGCACCACAGCTGTGAACTACGGCAAGTATTTAAGGACAATACAGACCCAACGTTGAGAAAAAGATTAACGGCATCAATTATATTATCGCGCGATACTAGTCTTGCGTTAACGCAGCACGTTAACGCCGTTAACGGCCCAGCTCTAATATATACATGTACAATACAGTACTCATATACTTAAACACTGGTTGATATGTTCACACATCATACATGTAGTTTTAAAATGTATAATGGCTCTCTGCCCCAGAACTGCAAGGGTTAAAACCATGCAGAAGCGATTCACTTCTCCTCGCTGACCGTCAAGGTCAGCACACTGTGACCACATTCCTGGCGTCACGAACAGTAAGAAGAGGCCCCTTCTCTATCCATTCTCCAGGGCTACACAAGATATGGTAGTTTACACAAGTTACCGTTTTATAGTCTATAGTTATAGTTCTTACAGTTTTACACAAGTAGGGAGAAAGAATACAAAAGACATTCTTCATAAATCACTGACTTTCAGTGCGCATTTGGTGCTTAGATCAGAGGCCTACTTGTCCTGTTATCAAGCTTATAATACATACTTATATTTAATCATCTATATATACATGTTAAATGCTCAATATACCACATCATACAAGTGCATCATAATCATAATTATAATAGTATATATCATAATCATAATAGTACATCATACAAGTGACATAAGACAGAGAGGTAACAGGATGTCAATATAAAAAGTGTCACTAGTTGTTTGTGGGACTTCAACACTTCACACTAAACAGGTGGACCGTGCGGGCGGTCCAAAGTGACGTCAGACTACACCTCCCTATAGCAAATGCATAAGCCTGGTCTCTTTTGAAAGATAACATTCTGAAGTTACTAATGCAAAAAAGGAAAATCACTTTTAGTGCTAATGAAATAGAGTAGCATAGGTCTGAACTTGAGTTGAACTTGAACTTGTGTACTCACAAGTTTTCTGTAGTGGTTGCAATATCCCAAATTGTACCACATAACATGTGCCCATGTTATGTGGTACTTGAACTTGAGGACTGCATACTTTTTTTGCAAAGCTTATCTTTATATGTTATGCTTAGTGCTGTCAGGCGATTAAAAAAAATTATCTAATTAATTACAGGATTTGTAATTAATTAATCTAATTAATCGCATTTTAATCGCATAACCATTTTATGCCTGATATTCTATATTCTATAATCATATTTCAAATTGCATGTGTCCGGATGGCAGAATTCAGTACTGTATCTACAAAACCTTCTGTTTAATCAACTTCCATCTGCTTAGATTTTTCAGGTCTGGTACATTTGAGCAGTGTTATTCACAGTCAAAGATAAAAAAAAAAATTTATTGATATTATCATTTGGTTCATTACAATTTACTCAAGCCTAGTAACAGACACAGTATTTCCGACACTGGGAATACATTCCCTGAGATCCATAGATGTCCCTAGAATCAGATACCAAGAACATGCAAATAGCCCATATAAAAAAAAGTCTGTAAATGTGTATTATACGTTCGTATGGAATGAATGAGATAAAAAAAAAGTTATAAAAAAAATATAAATAAAAAAATAAAATTAAATGGTAATTAATTTTGAGTTAATTTCCATAACGCGATAATTTGCTGTGTAATTAATTAATCTAATTAACGCGATAAACTGACAGCCCTAGTTATGCTTATAGCACACGCATAAGCCTGGTCTTTTTTGAAAGATAAAATTCTGAAGTTTCTTACACAATAAAGAAAAATCACTTTAAGTGCTAATGAGTAACATAGGGCTGAACTTGAACTTGTGTACTCACGTTTTTGTGTAGTAGTTGCAATATTCCAAAATAATATATATTTTTGTATAAGCTGGAAAACACAGCAAATCCATAGCCTGAAGTATTATGTAGTACAGGTCCAAGTTTTATAAAAATCCGTTCAGAAATGAGTCTTTAAACCGTGTGCCAAGAAAAAAGTTCTCCATCTCTCCATTTCCTGATCCAAGTAAATTCATTCGGAATTTGTATCACTTGATCCTGTCTTCATTTGTCAATTTTCACCTAGATCTCTGATTCGGACACCCCCACGTGGGATATCACTGGAAAGCTACACTCATTGTTTGCTACAAGTTACAACGCTGACCAATCATTTTCGCAATCGGCGGATGATTGACTTCTGGAGCATGTAGGTCAACAGAAGACTTTGATACGGAGGCGGCTCCAGCGTGGAGGGTGGGCTCCCGCTGTCGTGCTGTATTTTCGGGGGACGGCAAGAAGTATCCGGGGTTTGTTTCCTGGATCCGTGGTGAAAAATGCATGGTCAAGTTTGACGGCTATAACGGAGACGAGGCGATGAATGTGACCGCCTTGCTGACCCCTAGTGAACTGATCTCGACGTCGGGAGCTAAGGCGGGTAGTGGGAGCGAGGGAGCTGACGACAGGGATGGGAATGGTCATGACAGGGGAAAGGAGTAGGATAGTGACAATATGGAGTGTGGTGCAGGGTTGAGAGCGGGTGAGAGGGGTGGAGTAAGGTGGAGAAGAGGGGCAGGGAAAGTGGGGGGAAGGGGATTAAGAGGAAGAAGAGTAGGGGAGGTAGCTCGAGTGGGTCAGATAGTGAGGGTAGAGGAAATTATATTACAGAAGTGATTAATATAGTGGTTAGATTTGAGGGAGAGGGGGGAGTTAGAAAATTAAGGCTGAGGGAGGTGTCCGAACTCATAGACGAGCAATTAGGTGAGGTAAAGTATGCAAACGTTTTGGGAGATGGGAATCTGATTGTAGGGTGTGTAAGTGTAGAGCAGGTGGAGAAAGCGAGGAAAATGAGGAGCATTGGTAAAGTTAGTATATGTAAAGTAGTAAGAGTAGGGGAGAAGAGGGAGGGTGGGGGTAAGGGGGTGATAGCTGGGATACCGACCGAGGTTAGCATAGAGCAGCTGGTGGGAGATTTGAAGAGTGACACATGCAGTTAAAAGTGAAGAAAGGATGAAGAGAGGAGCAGATAACATTTACATTTACATTTAGTCATTTAGCTGACGCTTTTATCCAAAGCGACTTACAAGTTCTGTACGACAAGCCATCAGGAAGGGCACAACTCTATCAGCTGAGCAACAATGTTCATCAAAGTGTTGAGTGCTACAGTGTAGGTTAGTTTATTAGGACAAGTGCATGACAGTACGGTTAGTTAGGGTTAGATTTTTTTTATTGTTTTTTTTTTTTTTTTTTTTTTAATTCAGATAATGGTTGAAGAAGTGCGTCTTTAGTCGACGGCGAAAGATTGGACGTGATTCGGCTGTCCTAACTGGGGTGGGTAGTTCATTCCACCATTGTGGGGCAAGGACTGAGAATAGGCGACTTCTCTTTGATGACCCTCCCGGAGCTTGGATAGGAGTAGGTCTGAGGCGGCCAGAAGATGCAGAGCGTAGGGGTCTTGAGGGTGTGTAGTTAGAGACCATTGACCGGAGGTAGGCGGGAGCGGTTCCCTTTGCCGCACGGTATGCTAGGTCGAGGGCCTTGAAGCGGATTCGTGCAGCAATGGGGAGCCAGTGCAGGTCCCTAAGAAGTGGGGTGACATGGGCCGACTTCGGTAGGTTTGAGATCAGGCGGGCTGCTGCGTTCTGAATGAGTTGAAGAGGCTTAGTGGCAGTGGCCGGGAGGCCAGCGAGCAGTGCATTGCAGTAGTCGAGGCGGGAGATGACTGTTGATTGGACGAGGAGTTGGGTGGCTTCTTTTGTCAGGAAGGGGCGTATCCTTCTGACGTTGCTCAGGAGGAATCGGCAGGTTCTGGTCGTCGCTGCGATGTGAGCAGAGAAGTTCAACTGGTCGTCGAGGACAACACCAAGGTTCTTGGCGGTCGGGGACGCAGTCACAGCTGCATTCTCAACTGTGATTGAAAGGTCGGTTAGGGGGGAGGATTTGGCCGGCAGGTGGAGCAATTCTGTTTTGCTTAGGTTCAGTTTGAGGTGGTTGGACGTCATCCAGGCTGAGATGTCGGACAGACAGGCCGAGATCCGCTCAGAGACGTGGATATCTGAGGGAGGGAAGGAGAGGAAGAGTTGAGTATCGTCGGCATAACAATGGTAGGAGAAGCCATGAGACGTGATAATGTTACCCAGTGATTTAGTGTAGAGGGAGAAGAGAAGGGGTCCTAAAACCGAGCCCTGGGGGACACCCGTCCGCAGGGGGCGGGTGGCCGACAGGGTCCCTCTCCATGACACTTGGTAGGAGCGGTCATTGAGGTATGATGACAGCCATGTCAGCGCAGAGCCAGCCACTCCCATTCCTGCGAGGGCCGCAAGGAGGATCTGGTGGTTGACTGTGTCGAAGGCTGCAGATAGATCTAGGAGAATCAGGACAGAGGAGAGGCCTTTCGCTTTTGCTAAGTGAAGTGCCTCTGTGACCGCAATGAGGGCTGTCTCTGTGGAGTGACCAGTCCTGAAGCCTGACTGATTAGGGTCTAGGAGGTCATTCTGTAAGAGATAAGCAGTAAGTTGGTTGGATACAGCACGTTCAAGTGTTTTAGAAAGGAAGGAGAGAAGAGAGACAGGACGGTAGTTGCCTATGACGGTAGGGTTCAGGGTTGGTTTTTTTATGAGCGGCGTGACTCTGGCTTGTTTTAGGGAGGTGGGGACCACCCCCGAGTTGAGTGAGGAGTTGATGGTTGCAGTTAGGAATGGGAGGATGTCTGGTGCTATGGTCTGGAGGAGTAGTCGGACGGTTTGACGTTACCAGTGTCAGGGTCTCTGCTTCTGTAATGGGAGAGAAAGATGACAGAGTGAAGGATGAGGTTCTCGATTCAGCATTTGGAATGGGTGGGGGTTGGGAGAAGGAGCTGCGGATGTTCTCCACTTTTTCCTCAAAGAAGGTCGCAAAGTCTTCGGCAGAGAAAGATGAGGGAGGGGGGGGTGGGGGGGGAGTGAGGAGGGAGGACATGGTAGCATGCAGTTTGCGAAGATTCTTGGCAGAGGCCTCGATCCTATGGTGGAAGAAAGAAGCTTTGGCATTAGTGATGGTTTTGGAGAATGTTAACAAGAGGTTGTGATATGTGTCGATGTCAGCAGTGAGGCGTGACTTTCTATAGGTAGATAAGATAGAGACGGAGACAGTAGTGATTCAGTTTGAAGGTGAGGTTGTTCCTAATGAGGTGTTTGTAGGATATGGTGTTTAGGGTTAGGGAGTTTGTTCAAAATCTACTGAGATGTTATAGGTGCCAAGAGTTTGGGCATATAGCCATTACGTGTAGGAAGAAGCAGAGGTGTGCAAGATGTAGCAGGGAACATGACTATGGGAAATGTGGAGAGGGAGTGGGGCCGACGTGTTGTAGTTGTGGGGAGAAGCATAGTGTAGCGTATAGGGGTTGTGAGGTAATGAAAAGAGAGGTACTGGTTCAAAAGGTGAGAAGGGAAGGTAGGTTATCATATGCAGAGGCAGCTAGGAGGGTAGGACAGGGGAATCAAGATAAGGAACAGGGGTTTAGAGAAAGGCACTTGGCAGAAAGGGTAGTACAGGAGGATAAAGAGAGGGTGTGGGAGGAGAAATTTAATATTGTGGCCTTTGTGGCAGGAGTAGTTAATGCTACAGCTTTGGTTAAGGGCAGAATGGAGAGGATTACGATTATTGTTAGAGTGGCAGTTCAACACTTGGGCATGGATGGTCTGACATGGCAGGAAGTGGTTAGTGAATTAAAGAAGGGGATTGTGAATAACCAAGAAGTCGAGAGTCAGCCCATAGGAGGCGAGGAGTGACTCACAGAGGGGGGCTCAGTCAGGGAGGAGCAGCATTAGCTGCACTTCATGATGGGGAAGGAAAATGGACATTGTAGGAGGTAAAGGATTCCAGAAGATGGCGGTAATGTCCCAAACTAATGGTGGCCGGCCGCCGTTAAACAACAATAAGAAGAAGAAGAAGATATCGGCATGTAACTCCAGAACCAACCGAGGCACGGATCTTGTCGATTGAGATGGCATTCGAATGGCAACAAATAGCGCTTTAATTCTTTCATTTACATGTTTGGCGAGAAATGCAGCCCCAAGCCTTCAGACGCTCGCTGTGAAACTGAAACTGAAACAGAGAAACAATAGGATGTTTGGTCACCCTAAGTTATACTGATCCGATACCAGTGCATACATTAAAATTTGAAATTGAATTAAATTATAAAACTTTTTTCTTTTTTCTTTTTTACAGCTACTGTTTTATATATACAGTTTTTTTTAGTAATAACTAGAAAGTAATGGTATTTATTCAACAACAGGTGATTGTATAGATTAGTATTAGTATCATTACTTGACAACTATGCTCAATGAGTTCACCCACGGAAAGGTTGTTGGCACATTGGTTCCGCATGGACATTATACGTTGTTGCACTTGCTACCAGAAGGCTCCGTTTAGGTTAGCTACTGTAGTAGCAGAGGCTCTGTTGTGATTTTTAATGCAAAATAAATATTCAACATTCTCTTTTGAGACTCCGCCTCAGACTCTTATCATTTGGCACTAAAAGCTAAACATTGTCACCGGTATGGCTGTCCGCATTATGTCATTAATTGCGTGCATGTGTGGGAGAGGTCGATCAGTTAGCCACGTTAGCGTGAGCTAGCAGTTAACGCAAGCTAGATGGAAAGACAAACAATGTAACGTTAATGGTGAAAAAGTGATTTACCTTGGAATACTCCTTTGCCAACTTGCTGTACTTTGCTTGCAGGTCTGCAGCTGGATTATGAATAGTCCCAACTTTAGCCAAGGTAACGTTAAGCTAAAACTAGCTTTTCAGATAGCTCTTCAGCTAATGCTAATAACAGAACTCCCCGTCACACTGCTCTGTCGGGACGATGGCATAATAATAATGTGAATTATTTGAAAAGTTATAATTATTTTGTCTCGTCTTGTTTTAGTCAACAATATCAACATACATGAAGAGAAATTTCGTCCTGGTTTTTGTAAATTACATTTGTGCGTCCTCAGTTGTGGTCAACGATATTTAATTAACTATTTAGTCATGTTAGCGTCACATGGTCTTCAATAACGTGACGTCACGTCTCGTTGTCATGAAAAAAACCTTTGTTGACGAACATCTTTTGTCATAATTTTCGTTGACAAAATTAACCCTGACGGGTAGTGATGCAGAAGGCATCTGAAGACGACTTGATTTTACACCAGATGGATGTGAAGACAGCCTACCTGCACGCACCCATTGATAGATAAATATATATGGAACAACCTGAAAGTTACGAGAAGAAAGGAGAGAAGCTAGTGTGTAAGCTAGAAAAATCTATTTACGGCCTGAAATAGTCTGGGCGAAATTGGAACGAGATGCTTCATACATGTCTAATTGAAGATCACTTCATACAGAACCCAGTAGACCCCTGTGTTTACACAAAGGAGTCAAAAGAGTAAGAGTAGGGGAGAAGAGGGAGGGTGGGGGTAAGGGGGTGATAGCTGGGATACCGACCGAGGTTAGCATAGAGCAGCTGGTGGGAGATTTGAAGAGTGACACATGCAGTTAAAAGTGAAGAAAGGATGAAGAGAGGAGCAGATAAGATAGAGACGGAGACAGTAGTGATTCAGTTTGAAGGTGAGGTTGTTCCTAATGAGGTGTTTGTAGGATAGGTGTTTAGGGTTAGGGAGTTTGTTCAAAATCTACTGAGATGTTATAGGTGCCAAGAGTTTGGGCATATAGCCATTACGTGTAGGAAGAAGCAGAGGTGTGCAAGATGTAGCAGGGAACATGACTATGGGAAATGTGGAGAGGGAGTGGGGCCGACGTGTTGTAGTTGTGGGGAGAAGCATAGTGTAGCGTATAGGGGTTGTGAGGTAATGAAAAGAGAGGTACTGGTTCAAAAGGTGAGAAGGGAAGGTAGGTTATCATATGCAGAGGCAGCTAGGAGGGTAGGACAGGGGAATCAAGATAAGGAACAGGGGTTTAGAGAAAGGCTCTTGGCAGAAAGGGTAGTACAGGAGGATAAAGAGAGGGTGTGGGAGGAGAAATTTAATATTGTGGCCTTTGTGGCAGGAGTAGTTAATGCTACAGCTTTGGTTATGGGCAGAATGGAGAGGATTACGATTATTGTTAGAGTGGCAGTTCAACACTTGGGCATGGATGGTCTGACATGGCAGGAAGTGGTTAGTGAATTAAAGAAGGGGATTGTGAATAACCAAGAAGTCGAGAGTCAGCCCATAGGAGGCGAGGAGTGACTCACAGAGGGGGGCTCAGTCAGGGAGGAGCAGCATTAGCTGCACTTCATGATGGGGAAGGAAAATGGACATTGTAGGAGGTAAAGGATTCCAGAAGATGGCGGTAATGTCCCAAACGAATGGTGGCCGGCCGCCGTTAAACAACAATAAGAAGAAGAAGAAGATATCGGCATGTAACTCCAGAACCAACCGAGGCACGGATCTTGTCGATTGAGATGGCATTCGAATGGCAACAAATAGCGCTTTAATTCTTTCATTTACATGTTTGGCGAGAAATGCAGCCCCAAGCCTTCAGACGCTCGCTGTGAAACTGAAACTGAAACAGAAAAACAATAGGATGTTTGGTCACCCTAAGTTATACTGATCCGATACCAGTGCATACATTAAAATTTGAAATTGAATTAAATTATAAAACTTTTTTCTTTTTTCTTTTTTACAGCTACTGTTTTATATATACAGTTTTTTTAGTAATAACTAGAAAGTAATGGTATTTATTCAACAACAGGTGATTGTATAGATTAGTATTAGTATCATTACTTGACAACTATGCTCAATGAGTTCACCCACGGAAAGGTTGTTGGCACATTGGTTCCGCATGGACATTATACGTTGTTGCACTTGCTACCAGAAGGCTCCGTTTAGGTTAGCTACTGTAGTAGCAGAGGCTCTGTTGTGATTTTTAATGCAAAATAAATATTCAACATTCTCTTTTGAGACTCCGCCTCAGACTCTTATCATTTGGCACTAAAAGCTAAACATTGTCACCGGTATGGCTGTCCGCATTATGTCATTAATTGCGTGCATGTGTGGGAGAGGTCGATCAGTTAGCCACGTTAGCGTGAGCTAGCAGTTAACGCAAGCTAGATGGAAAGACAAACAATGTAACGTTACTGGTGAAAAAGTGATTTACCTTGGAATACTCCTTTGCCAACTTGCTGTACTTTGCTTGCAGGTCTGCAGCTGGATTATGAATAGTCCCAACTTTAGCCAAGGTAACGTTAAAGGGGAACTCCACTTTTTTTGGAAATTAGCTTATTTAACATCTTCCCTGGAGTTAGACAAGAAGATGCATACCTTTTTTGTCTCTGTGTGTGCATTTTAGCTTTGGGAATAGACGCTCCGTTAGCATAGCTTAGCTTCATCACTGGAAGTGAGGCAGGACAGTAGCCTTACAGTGCCTTACAGTGTATTGCAAGGTCTGACATTGACCAAACTTGATATGCATGACCTTGGTGGGCTCTAGGTCAACTCCTGAAAAGGGGGTCAATGTCAGACTTTGCAATCAAAAGTTAGGGGGCTAATAACCCTTGCCATCATTTCAGTGCGCCCCCTAACTTTTGATTGCAAGGTCTGACATTGACCCCCTTTTCAGGAGTTGACCTAGAGCCCACCAAGGTCATGCATATCAAGTTTGGTCAATGTCAGACCTTGCAATACACTGTAAGGCACTGTAAGGCTACTGTCCTGCCTCACTTCCAGTGATGAAGCTAAGCTATGCTAACGGAGCGTCTATTCCCAAAGCTAAAATGCACGCACAGAGACAAAAAAGGTATGCATCTTCTTGTCTAACTCCAGGGAAGATGTTAAATAAGCTAATTTCCAAAAAAAGTGGAGTTCCCCTTTAAGCTAAAACTAGCTTTTCAGATAGCTCTTCAGCTAATGCTAATAACAGAACTCCCCGTCACACTGCTCTGTCGGGACGATGGCATAATAATAATGTGAATTATTTGAAAAGTTATAATTATTTTGTCTCGTCTTGTTTTAGTCAACAATATCAACATACATGAAGAGAAATTTCGTCCTGGTTTTTGTAAATTACATTTGTGTGTCCTCAGTTGTGGTCAACGATATTTAATTAACTATTTAGTCATGTTAGCGTCACATGGTCTTCAATAAAGTGACGTCATGTCTCGTTGTCATGAAAAAAACCTTTGTTGACGAACATTTTGTCATAATTTTCGTTGACAAAATTAACCCTGACGGGTAGTGATGCAGAAGCCATCTGAAGACGACTTGATTTTACACCAGATGGATGTGAAGACAGCCTACCTGCATGCACCCATTGATAGATAAATATATATGGAACAACCTGAAGGTTACGAGAAGAAAGGAGAGAAGCTAGTGTGTAAGCTAGAAAAATCCATTTACGGCCTGAAATAGTCTGGGCGAAATTGGAACGAGATGCTTCATACATGTCTAATTGAAGATCACTTCATACAGAACCCAGTAGACCCCTGTGTTTACACAAAGGAGTCAAAAGAGTCAGGAAAAGTGATAATTGTGATTTGGGTGGATGATTTAATCATTGCAGCAGACAACACTAGAAACCTAGAGCAGGTGAAAGGTATGCTCTCCACCAGATTCAAAATGAAAGACCTAGGTAGGTTAAAACATTTTCTAGGCATGGACTTCGAACAGTCTGCCAGTTGTGTAAAAATATCCCAGAAGAGATATGTGGAAAATATCCTGAATAGTTTTGACATGCAATAATGTAGAACTAGAGAAACACCATGTGATCAAAAGCTAGACTACAGTGAGGATGCTAAAAAATTTACAGATGTAAAAATGTACAGAGAAGCTGTAGGCAGCCTCATTTATTTGACAACATGTACTTGCCCTGACCTATGTTTTGTAGTGAGTAAGTTATCACAGCATTTTGCTGATCCCACAGAAGAGCACTGGATTACAGCAAAACATGTTTTTCGTTATCTAAAAGGTACAGCAAATAAACAGCTTTGTTTCATAAAGAGCAGCGAGGGCTTAGGGCTTCAAGCCTATAGTTATGCAGATTGGGCGGCAGATGCCACAGACAGGCGAAGTACCACAGGGTATTGTGTGAGCATGGGTACAGACAGCTCACTGGTTTCATGGAAAACAAAGAAACAGCCCACAGTGGCACTATCAACTTGTGAAGCCGAATATATGGCTCTAGCTTTGACAATACATCTATCTAGGTCGTCCTCGGACGGGCCCTCCATCGGTGCTTCCAGTCATCCCGATCCTCCATGCATCTGGCTAGCTCGCCGGTGCATTCTGTTCTTGCATCTCTCCTGAATACGTCCACGTAGGTTAATGTGGGACGTCCTCCTGATCGATGCCCGTGTGTTGGTTCCCACAGCACAAGTTTGCTGGTTGGCATCTCATGATGTCTCTGGCAGTGACCTGCCAGCCTCATTCTCCTGACTGCCACTTTCTCGCTCACCCTTAGCACCCCCCCATACAAGTTTGCATTAGTGACATGCTCATCCCTGATGATGTTGAGCGCCACACGCATCATTCTGGTGTAGCACCCATCCAAGGACTTCTGCAGGGTGGGCTTCAAGGTCCAGCATTCACTGCCATACAAAAGGACAGACTCAACTGTTGCATGAAAGAAGTTGAGCTTGATTTGACGGGGGAGGTTGGATTTCCACACACTGGTCATGCCGTTCAGAGCCCTCCACGCAAGCGCCTTCCTCACTTTAAGGGGGTCAATGTCAGACTTTGCAATCAAAAGTTAGGGGGCTAATAACCCTTGCCATAATTTCAGTGCGCCCCCTAACTTTTGATTGCAAGGTCTGACATTGACCCCCTTTTCAGGAGTTGACCTAGAGCCCACCAAGGTCATGCATATCAAGTTTGGTCAATGTCAGACCTTGCAATACACTGTAAGGCACTGTAAGGCTACTGTCCTGCCTCACTTCCAGTGATGAAGCTAAGCTATGCTAACGGAGCGTCTATTCCCAAAGCTAAAATGCACGCACAGAGACAAAAGAGGTATGCATCTTCTTGTCTAACTCCAGGGAAGATGTTAAATAAGCTAATTTCCAAAAAAAGTGGAGTTCCCCTTTAATACATTTCATTTCAAACCTGTATTTAAACTCGAAAGGCAACTGAGGTTTCCCCCATTTACAGTCACGTTGAGTGTACACACAGAGTTAAAAATATAACAATTTACAATTCTACCCTATGCAAATACTAACGTTAGGTTATGACTATAACCAAGTTCTGTTAACACTTAGTGAACGCTCAGCGTTTCATGCATATATCTCGCTTCAGCATATATACACTGAATAATTTCACAAATGTACCTTTAAATGCCAGCATTCATCTGGCCACACCCCCATCCGCTTACCTATATAAGCAGGGATGGTGCCACACACTCATCTCCTTCCCAACAAATTTCACTACAATGAAAAATCAAGGGCCGCAGCGGCGTCTAGACGCTGAGCGTTCACTAAGTGTTAACAGAACTTGGTTATAGTCATAACCTAACGTTCTGTATCACACTAGCTCACGCTCAGCGTTTCATGCATAATAGGAGCTGAGCGGGAGCTAGAAGCTCGACAAATGTACCCTGCTGAGGCCCCCCACAACCATCAGATCAGGGAGGGCCGAGCCCCCCCGACCCACCCTAATGGAGGGCACCCCCCCTATTGGTGGCTTCACGGGAGGGCGACAGACCCGACCGTGCGAAAAGGCACTCAAGCAACTCAACGCACAGGGTGAGCAGACCGTGGCTTGACCCCACGACTACACACACGCACAACCCGCATGCCACCCGGGAATGAACGGAGGGATAAACCTTGTTACTGCCCCCAGAATCACGGGGTCAAGGGTAAACCCAACCCCGTGGCAAGGCCGTAGCAGCGGAGCGAGAAGGAAGACCCAGACCCACCAAAGGGACTGGACCCCCTGGAACGGGGGCCCGGAGAAGTCCATGATGCCAGCATCAAGACCCCACCAGGTGGGCACTTAGTGACCCCGCCCCCCACATCGCCAGCGTATTCGGACAAAGGCCCCTCAGCCGAGCGGGCCCTGTCCCCCCAATAGTACACCGCCTGGCACACTGACCCTGCAGAACAGGCAGTCAGCATGGCCGTAAGCACACAAAAAAGGTTAACCAACGGAAGCAGGCAGCGCACCGGGGAAAAACCAGGCAACAGGCTATTAACCCTAGCCTGGACACTGCGGACGAGACAGGCGCCAGAGGGGACAGCTGAACACAGCCGCCCCCCGGCGGAAGGAGCGTAAGCTGGCGGTGTTGCATGACCAAGCCTCCATTTAAAAACCCCCACCCAGAGGGGTTGAGGCAGAGAAGGCTGACACGATTGGCAGACGTCATTAACGTGCAGGGGCACCCTCAAACGGTGAACCCGGGAGTTGACACTGCTCCAACACACCAGGGAATCAACCACCTTGGCGTTACCCAATGCGGTGGTTGTTCCTATAACCCCTCAAGAAAAAACTCCAAAACACACCTGCGGGTATACACCGGCTATACCGCAGTACAAGTGTTTCAGTTTTCAAAAAAGGGTTAACCCAGGCCTACGGGTCGATGAAACATTACTTCGGACCGGGCCTGGCGATACGGGAAGCACAGGGTCACCAGAGGAGGTCAAAGACCACCCCAACAGGCCCCTCTTCGCCATGCGTGAGAGAGGAGCGAAAAAGAATGGAGAACCAGCCCCTAAGCACACCGTACTTGGTATTCCCAGGCGGTCTCCCAACCAAGTACTAACCAGGACCAACCTGTGTAGCGGCCGAGATCCGACGAGATCGAGCATGTACAGGTTGGCATGGCCGTAAGCCATTACGACAGTGCTGAGTAAAAACGTAACCAACCAGGGTCTCCATAGCGCTTAACCCTGTGACACCCGGACCGACCTGGCATTTTTCCCCCTGAAAAAAGCCCAAGTCCCTCAGGGTACCAGAACAGCAGATCTGCATCCCCGGCGGACAACGGGTTCAACTGATCCGGACCAGCGTGACCAGAACCAGTCCCGTGCCCTAACCACGCCGACATGCCTACTCCAGGAGAAAGGGCAGATATGCGTGTTGATCTTTAACATGAAAAGAAGGCGCCACCCAGACGTTCGGGCGAACCGCGCCCGGTGGCCCACCCCCAGGGCGTGAGACCCCTCTACATATGTTCAGATCCATTCCGTCATCATCCCCCAGACATGAACGAGAATCCGTCGATAACCAACACAAGTCGTGGGATGTGGTCGTCGGAAGAGGAAAAACCTCCATCTCAGTTGCTCTATAAAAACGCCGTTTTAACCTCAAGCAACCAAGGCGTGCCAGTCAGTCGCCTGTTTATAGCGAGCTAGCACTATACGTGCGTCGGGACACACCCACATCAATGAACAGGCTATTTAGACCTGTCATTGAATCCCCAAGGCGCCCAGGGGAACGACAAGAGGGGTGTGACACTTCCTAACTCCAACTATTTTTTTAATAGAAAAGAAGGAAGCACCAACAGTATGTATCCCAGTCTACACAGCCGGGGGTAAAACATTTTCACATTTTTACATCCCACCACCCTCCCATAGGAAGGAGACGGGAATCCCCAGAGAGACTTCCCACACGAGCTGTACAGATTGAAAAGAATATATTGCACCTTGAGCCATGTAAAAAATTGGTTCTTAGGGCTCTCCGGGGAAGAGGCACTGAACCCATACACACTCAATAATCGAATTGAATCGAATACATACACAATAGAACAGGACACCTTCTAGAGGGTCCACTCACTTTGACAATCTGAGGAGGAAGGCTCTGTACTCTGATGGAGGCTCCCTCACATGGAAGGAGGAGTCCGAACTCACAGAAGGCCCGAATAGGCGATTGGTGAGGAGGAGCCCTGACCACCCCCCCGAAACAGATCCATCACATGGACCTGAACAGCACACGGAAGTCCTACCAACAGAGATGCGCACGGTGACGTACTCTATGGCGGGGGAATTTCTGCGGTGCACACGCCCAATATTCCAGGCCGTGGGACCAGGAAACTCCCTACCCCCCCCCCCCCCCCCCCCCTCACCCCGTAACGTGCCGAACCGCAACGTGACAGGAACCTTGAAGGACAGGGGGTGTACCCCTGACCAACAGAAACAAGGGGGAGAGGAAAGGTTACCAGTTCACCCCTTTACGACCCCACACCCATGATACGATGTAATGACAAAAAGAGATATGACACAGTCATAGTCAGCTCTATGAAGCGTTTGACAGCTTCACACAGCGCATGAGCTAACCTGCTATCTGATTTTTACTAAGGAAAAAACACAGAATAGAGAGGGCTCTCTAAGAGCCCCGGTCCAACATACACATGTGCTTCTGTGGCCAGTCCAACCCAGTTGCAGGTCACATGACACACACAACCCATCATCACCTACAAAAAATGGCAAAAACACTCTACAGAGGAACGCCGTTTTTCATAATGAGAGAATACATAATTCTCTATTAGTATCGGCCACAGGCCTTGCTAAGCACACACGACAGCGACCAAACAATCTTTTCTTTTAGGAAAATAAAGTTTCTCCAGCAGTCATAGCACAACCTCAGCAATCAAGCTAAGGGTTACATCGCATCCCTACCACACAAAGACACAATGTAGTGCAACAACATGTCTGATAGGAGGATGAAGAAGTCCCCAGGGAACCGTGGGGAAAAACACAATCCTCCTACTTTACCCTTAATACGGCCAGTTAAAACAGGAACCTGTTAGTATGTGAACACACTGTTCATTGTCATCACAGGCTGAGAAAAGAATATTCTTTCACTCATTTGTCACTAAGCATAGCTTCATAGGTTAGTTACCTTAGTTGTGAGTACACGGTACATAACAACACACATGATGTTTCTCACACAACAACCAGATCATTTTCACATCTGTAACAACAACCCGATTTGCCCGGAGAAGCTAATTACCAGTGACAAGACAGTTCACACAAAACTCGCGTCGTATCCCAAATGTATTGCAGCAACACACGTTTTTGGAAAACAGCGTTATTTACAAAACATGTAGAAGGTAAAGCCGGAAGACGCGTATAAGGTCTGGCCAAACCTTTGTCCTACCCGGAGCGTAGATCAGCGAAGTGCAGTCTCAAGACACCGTAGAAACACAGCCATCCTGTGTTGTTTGATCTGGGCAGCGTCGCCGCTCCACCCGTCGCTACGGTCCCTTTTGTTGACGCAATCCTTGCCGTCCTGGCTCATGGCAGGGTCGACGAACATCCCCTGTCAAAGATGACGTCGTAGTCAAGAGTGTAAAACATGTTATAATCAAAGCACGTTCAACAGAGTAGTATTAAGCTAACGGCCGCTCCAACCGTCGGTCGCTACTGCCCCTGCTCGCGAGACGCCGAGCGAACGGCGCACGCGACCAGAGGGGAGCTCGCGGCGGCGCGCGAGTAGCCGGAGCTACTCCGCGCTGGCCTTGTCCGATAGCAGCAAGCTAACGTTTCCTAGTGATCACAACAGGCTAGCGCCGCAGCTAACAGCTGACTGGCTAACAGTAGGCCCAACCACTGTAGGCCACGCAGTGATCCCAGCAGGCTAACACCGCAGCTAACAGCTGACTGGCTAACCGTAAGCTAAGCAGCTATCACCTGAACTTGTACACAATGATATAACACTCACCCAGACAGGCCGCCGTTCTGAAACCCTCCTCACTTTTTAAGAGAAAAGAGAAACAAGATGTCAACACAGCTTTACAACGGTGATTTTACCAACACCCGACGGCGCCAGCACAATACCAAACTGGCCTGTGTAGCTGACTTGAACATAGATCTTCCGCTATCGAACATCTATGCACATATCTCCTCGTGAAGGAATACTCTCATTTGGATATGAAAGAAGGGGCTACACGGTGACAGAGAGATACCCACTCGTCCAGAAAACACAGGGATCACCAGTGTTAATGGTCACGGCCCACTAGTTAAACTACAATGGTCTTCAGACCAAGGTCTTCTGTCGCCTAGGAGGCTGAACAAAGGACCCTAGCCTGGGGCCGGTTTTCATAAACATTGTCAATTAGCCCCCATAGCACTAACAGACAAGTGAAGCCTGCCAGCAACAGTACTCACCCAACCTGAAACCCACCGCTTCTCACAACAGCGGCGCCTCCTACAGTTCAGCTGTGGCCTGAAAGGTTTCACCCCAACCAACACAGCAAGGAACTGCAGTTGAGAAGCATGCAGCGGCGTGCTCCCAATACGAAAACCGGTGGAGGGTTTTAGAATGATCACCATCTTCCAGACACTCCAGTGACGAAGACAACATCGCCGTATTTTCTCGAAAATAGTGAGAGAGAAAATAAAGATATGATGTCAACGTATCTCCTTGTTCTTCCTCTCCTCGTAAACATTGCTTTTCCAGCAAATATTTTTCTCCACGTCAAGTGGGCATATGAGCAACACGTTGCTTGTGATGAAATTTGAGAAGGAGATGAGTGTGTGGCACCATCCCTGCTTATATAGGTAAGCGGATGGGGGTGTGGCCAGATGAATGCTGGCATTTAAAGGTACATTTGTGAAATTATTCAGTGTATATATGCTGAAGCGAGATATATGCATGAAACGCTGAGCGTGAGCTAGTGTGATACAGAACAGTATGCAAAGAACAGTGGGCGTGTTTACCTGCTGTAAAACCCACTTGAAGCCGTTTAGACCAGTGTTTCTCAACTGGCATGACCTCAGAGTTGCTTTGTCTACCATCACCCCAGACTTTGAGACTCTTGTCAGGAGCAAACAACACCCCCAGTTATCCCATTAGTTCCCTGGGATGTTAAGCTAAAAAGTCTGCTAAGAAGCATAATTATTTATTATTATTATCATTTTATTTCATTGGGTTTTTAGCCCTAGTTGCACTTTTGTTGCAACCCCAGTTATCCCATGTCTGGATTATACATTGCAAAGTTCATCCTTCCTCTGCAGAGTTCAAATAAAGCTGACTTGACCTGACTTGAAAAAAACAGTGTTGAGACATTATTTTTAACCCTTTATTACACCTATCCTGAACCAAAACCTGAAAAAGAAGAAAAAGAAAACAGCATAACTTTTGAAGTTAACAACATATAGAGACAAATTAAAACATTTTCCCAAACTAGTTTGACCCAAGGAATTCAGTACAATTGTTATTTTTAAGATTCAAACACATCTTGATTTAATTTCAGGACAGAAAAAGCAAAAAACGCTGAAAAAACATATATCACATCTCTATTTTCCCTTTTTACTGAAATGTAGTGCATTGAATGAATGAATGAATGAAAACTTTATTTAACAGATTGCAGAATGGGTACAATACAGTACGGCTCAATACATACAATTGTTAAGGGGATGCAGACCTGAGAAAGACGTTTGTCTTGTTTCCATCAGGGTCCCCTATTTTCAATTCATATAGACATTTATGACATACACAACATACATGACATTTATGGCATAGGGACATATAGGTATTTAGTACTGATACATTTGTGACATAAACGGTATTCCAATACAGTACTGTTACCCCTAGATCCTGACAGAGTATATACATATGATGGGGAGGGGACTGTACATTAGGAGGGGGTGGGCGTGGGTGGGTGGGATGTACATGTGGGATGAGACAGACCTTGGGGGGAGGCAGGCGTTCAATGTCTACTTTGGAGTTTGCGTCCAGGACTTTATCAGCACCCATCATTTTCTGCAGCATCTTGGCTCACACAGCATCAACTGATGCAGGTGGACCTATGTTTCCATTCTAGACTATAGAGGCTGTTCTGTAATAATAGGAGCCTAATACTGCTCTTCTAATTTAAGGCTCACAATGACCTGTAACAATGAAATAGTATAGGCATATTATACATTTCCTGAATCCTTATGGTCCTGAGAGTGTTGTAGATTTTGTATTTTGTGTCCCTGTTGCTCCTAGATGACACAAGGCTAAAAGATAGTATATCATTTAGGCGAAAATCGTGTACAAATTTGTGTTGTTGACTGTTCAAAGAGCTCCAGTGACACTGCGGTGGCCAGGAGCGCGCAACAAGATGGTATACATTATGGTATATGATTTATGAATAGTATATTCCACTATAGCAGTATATGGTGTGCTGTACATTTGAATCTAATCTAATCACTTTAAACACAAAGGACACTTTAAGAAAATAACTTGTTGTGATTAATGCATAATATAGTTAGTAATAGGGGGGGGGGAGACACTGTCCCCACTAATACTTGTCTACGCCACAAAGCCCCGCCTCAAACCCGTGAATGGCCCATCTGTATCAGACCAATCAGATCAATCCACTACTGTACTACTGTATAAAGTGTTATAGTTTGTACAGTGTTGTGTGTGTGTGTTGTGTTGCTGCCCAAAATGACTAAAATTTGCAAACAACACTCGAGAGATGTGCGCAGACTTCGATCTCAAGGCATGTCGACCAAACGAATTCAGCAACATCTTGCATCGGTCGGAATCCACGTTACACAGAACACAGTTTGGACGCATTACAAAAGGAAAGAACCACGACCTCGAGCGCCACCTAAATTGTCTGAGTAAGTATTTGTTCTATCGATATTACAGTAGCACATACTGTGTACAGTAGTGAAATAATGTTGCCATTTTCATTTAATTATTTTTTAAAGCATCTTCATGGTTTAATAATGCAAACATATGTTGCAGGGACTTATTATAATCATCATAGGCGTGACTGTATGCATCAATTAATGTCCTCTTTTTTTCTTTCTCTATAGCAATGTCATGGTTGCTATTGACGAGATGACCAAGGCCCGCGACTGCATGGTTGCAAGACAAGTCCAGACAAGTCCAGTTTTGCCATTAATTATAGAAAATAATGGAGGTCAAAGCGGAAAATAGAATAATGAAAGAAGAAAGGGGGACCCTGATGTAAACAAGACAAACGTCTTTCTCTGGTCTGCATCCCCTTAACAATTGTGTGTATTGACTGTAGTGTACCCATTCTGCAATGTTAATAAAATTCAAAAAAAAATAAGTTGTATCTATTCTATTCTACTATTTTATTGCACTGCACTATTTTACTCTGTCTATTTTATCTTACTATTTTTATTATTGTCTATTTCAAACTTAAAAAAAGGGGTGAAACGATACAGCATTCACTTTACGGCCTATAGGGATATTTTATTTCAATGATGCAGGCATCAGACACCATCCCATCTGGAGAGCCACGAGCAGGCCGCTGTCAGAATAGAGTAGAATAGAATAGATCTTATATGTGACAAATAAAACAAAACTTGAATTCATTATATCGATGATATTTATAAATATCTGCAGAAGGACAGCTCTTCTTTGGAAGCAGCAATAGTTGGCACTACAGAAGGTTAAACTTTCACTACCACACTAATGTACAGATGGTTAACCTTTCTACGTACTGTAGGTTCAGAAATGACCAGGTTTGTAAACACAAATGATATTTATTTATTAACATAAAGGAAGCACAATGGTAACTCAAGGGTGAGCCAAGGGCAAAACAACAAACCAACACTTGATTTTACATGCCACACTTGTGGGTGCAACGTTATTCCTACAGTATTACTCCTCTCCTGCAAACTTTTCCACCTGGTCTTTCAAGGAGTTGAAGATGTCTGCCTTTACATCCCCAGGTGTCTCTGAGTGGAACATGTCCACTAGTCTATTGCCTGAAATGTCTTTTGCTCCCTCTGGGTGAAAAAACATACTCCCAAGGGTCGGCTTGAACACATCTGTGTAGAGCAGAGAGCAGTCAGAAAAATGCTCTTGCAGTATATTAAGACCTTCTCTGTGCTGGGTCCCTTAAGCATGAGTTCTTTACAGAGCCATGAGAATGTCTTGACTGGATCTGACACCACCCTCTTTGATGCCAGCCTGATATTGGCCCGATCTGGAGACTGGACAATCTCTACACAGTTGGTCAGTCCCATGTGCTTGATGATGTCCTGTCTGGTCCTCTTTGATGCGGTAGCAGTGACCGCAAGTACTGGCACAGACTTTGGGAGGATTGAGCGGAGTTCCCCAACCAGTCCACACCACTGGAGCTTCATGCTTTTCCCCCTCGCCCCTGTTAGAAAAGAGAAATATTAAGCCCTGTGCAAGGAATAATATGAAAATGTGCCATTGAATAGCCTGTAGCTAGATATGACATTTGGACATGACATGTTTGTCCTCCATAGATACAGTACAGTAATTGATTGGAAATTGTATTAACAGATTGCAGAATGGGTACAATACAGTACAGCTCAATACACACAATTGTTAAGGGGTTTCAGACCAGAGGAAGACTTTCGTCTTGTTTACATCAGGGTCCCCCATTTTCAATTAATCATAACATATATGACAGATAGACAGTACTGCTACATCTATGACATACCAGATTTACAAATACAGTACTTTGTGATACAAAAATAGTCTAAAAAAGAGAGTATATACACTTGACGTAGAAACTGTACATTGGAGGAGGTTGTGTACAGTAGGTGGGTGGGGGGTTGGGTTGGACTGTACATTGGTTGGGATCCAATGTACAGTCCACCCAACCCAATACATACTGTACTGTAGTCAGAAATAAAACGTGACCAAAAGAATAATATTCTAATGATATTCCTACTCTGCAGTAGTTGCATTTATTTTAAAATATGATTATTCGATCCACAGGACAGCCTGATCACAAGAGTCGACGGTCCAGTTTACATTTTAACATAGATAAATGCCTTGTATTTTCAATTCATCATAACATATATGACATACACGACATACAGATAGACAGTACTGCTACTGTACTGTAAATCTATCCAGCTAAATGAATGTTAGCTAATGTTACGGCCAGCCTTGCAGTCACATTCTATTTTCGAGGGACCATAACCATAACGTTAACTTGACAGCAAATGTGGATATGCTTTATTTGAGCAGTTGCTAGTGTTAGTTGATTAGTTGATTGTCGTTCTGACATAACTGCAGTGCTCACAACTGGGTTCCATCCAGTTACATTCCCCCAGAGCCTAACTAGAGCCACAGTCTGCGAATCAGAGGCAGAGTAGGGGCGGGTCTTCGGTGCCAGCACGTTGGGTTGTCTCGTAAAGAATAATACTGCACTGTATCAAGCTGATTATCCATAAAAAACGCACGTTAATCGAAAATACCACACCATTACTGTACCAATGACAGTCAAATAATCTACAGAAAAGCATTACATTGCAAAATAATATGTCCAAGACTAGTGTCGCATGCACACACAATTGTAGAATAGCTCCCTCTCTCCACCGTGTAACTCGACTCCCCCTACTGGTTGAACCAGGCAGAGCAGCGTCAACAGACGTCATCTTGCGTCAACCACCGGCATCTAGCTTGCTACCGGCGGGAGACGCCTCGTTTTCCAGTCCCACATCTGTAGGTGCGTGGAGATAAGGGGTTATCTCAGTAGGCAGAGCGAGACGCTCAGCCAGTATCATATAACTAGGGTTATAGGATAACCTTACGTTATTGCTCCCCATGTGACTCTGTCAACAGTCTCTAGCATTCTTTTGAAATCTGAGTCTTTGACACGCATGCATACACAAAGCACTATATGGAAAAGTGTGTGGGTGTGTGTGTGGGTGTATGTGCGTGTACATATGCATGTACTGTATATATATATTATTTTTAAGTGTCCATTGTTATCATGTCTTCCTTTCTTTTTGACTCTCATTGCCATCTGTTTTATTGTGTTGTTGAAAACACTTTAAAAATAAAGATGACTTGACGCATACTATGGAATGAAGCGAGACGTGTTTTGCTGCCTTAAAAAAGAAAGTGCAGGGCTCTTGTGTTACACTGACAGAAAAAATACCGATCAATCTGAAGTTAAAAGTGTGTGTGTTTGTGTGTGGGGAGGGGAGGGGAGTCTGCCAATGGGAGTGACAGAATTGCACGTGTTCCAATTTATTTTACCTGTCTCAAACCCTTTGAACAACCAAGAAATATACTGCAAACTGGTACATTTAGTTTAAATTCAGTGCAAACTCAAATTTGAGATTCCCATTGAATAATACCCTGCGTCCAAAATCTGGAAAATAGAAAAGGGTTGGCCAGTGATGTACCTGAACGCGTTCAATGAACGATCGTTCGTGAACGTGTTCGTATTTTGGGCGAACGTGAACTGAACGGGTGTTTCTCCCGCTAGATGAACGTAATTGAGAACGCGTTCATTCTCAGCGCTGTATAACGCTGTTCAAAAGTGCGTTCATTCTCAGCACTATATTATAAAGGCGTTCAAAAGTGTGCCAGATTTCATATGCCTTTCAGCCGAAAACCCAGTTAAAACACACCGTAAACAGGCTTTAAAATAATGTGGAAAACCACCCATTCTGGCAACCGCTCTGGGCGGGGCTTCGGGGAGTCTGGTAGAATAGCAGCTGCACTCGCACTTGGCTCTGCACTCGCTCAGAGTCAGACTCTATGACGTCGGTGTATGAGCATTTAAAAGAGTTTTAGTTAAAGTCAGTAAATGTTTTGCACTTTGAATATTGAACTTTGAGGTACAACCTTAGTTTCATACCTCAGCCTGGTTCCTACCTCGTGTTGTGTTAGTACAGAGTTATGTTGGGATTGTCTGCACATGTTTATATGTTTGCACAATGACTACTTTCACTTTTGGTACTTTAAGTATATTTAGATTATTATACTTAATAAAGACCATTCAAGCAGCACGTTTTTTCCTCATGTTTTTGAAAATATACTGTAGAGATGAAAGCTGCAGCTGCTACTAGTGTGGACTGAATGGGCGGCAGCAAAGCGTTATGGAAATGCCAGTATTCTGTGGTTCTATTATGGGTTGTGGCAATACATTTGACAAATAATAGCTCGTAGCAACGTATTGAAAAAAGAACTATAAACTATAAATTAATTCATTTTTGAAACCATGAACTTTAGTTCAAAATTTTGAATTATGAACTATGAACTGAACTGAACTAGTTCATTTAAAAATGTGTGAACTGTGAACTGAATTAGTTCATGTAGAAAGTTAACTTTCCCAACACTGGGGTTGGCATACCGTAAAGGGGGGATGGGTGTTATTGTACCCTCTTCTCTCCTTCCTCTCTAAATCACTTGAACGTGCTGTATCCAACGGGCTCACTGATTATCAATTACAGAATGACCTCCTAGACCGTAATCAGTCAGGCTTCAGAACTGGTCACTCCACAGAAATGGCCCTCAGAGCAGTAACAGAGGCTCTTCACTTAGCAAGAGCAAAATGCGTCTCCTCTATCCTGATTCTCCTGGACCTCTCAGCAGCCTTTGACACAGTCAACCATCAGATCCTCCTTGCATGCCTCGCAGGAATGGGAGTTGTAGGATCTGCGCTGGCATGGCTGTCATCCTACCTTGACAACGGCTCCTACCAAGTATCATGGAGAGGCATCCTGTCTGCCCTACGGACTGGGGTCCCCCAGGGCTTGGTCCTTGGACCCCTCCTCTTCTCTCTCTACACCAAATCTATGGGTAACATTATCACGTCTCATGCCTTCTCAAATCACTGCTATACCAATGACAAACATTTTCCTCTCCTTTCCTCCCTCAGATATTTTTTTTGTATTTTATTTTTTTATTATTTTTTAAACAAACATATAAACAAACATGACAACACACGATAAGATATACAAGCATTAATTGTCAGGGCACATCCAATGAGATCACCTTTTAGTTAGTTGTTTTATATAAGATATACCCATAATACCTGTTATCTAAAAAAAAAACCTACACAAATTATGCTCAGCTCGAACCCCCCCCTCCCGGACCCCACCTTGAGAAGTACCTCCACTATCCCTCGCACCTAACCAGACACTACCATTATAAGCTAGCTTTTATTCTCTCCACCACTTCTAACCACATTGACATTTTGGATTCATTGAGACCCAGAATTCTTGCTGTATATATTTCATGGTAAATTACATCGAGATATGTAAGAAACCAAACTTTACGGCACATTTTTTCCGGTTGAAACCAGCGTGATGCAATCAGCTTTTTGGCTACTGTGATACCCGATAAAACCAATCTCTTTAGCTGTGGATTCACTGCAAACTCAAAAACATCATTCAACAGCAATACCGAGGGGTGTACAGGTATATTCCAAGATACGAGTTTTGATATTTGTTGGGTCACATCTTTCCAGAATGCCTTAACTGGTGAGCAGTCCCAATACATGTGCATAAATGTCCCTTCGTCCCCATTTGTACATTGGGTGCATTTGGAATCTTGTTTGAGCCCCATTCAGCACAGTCTTATAGGAGTCAAGTATGTCCTGTGAATATAGTTAAGATTGATTTGTTGATGATCCGGGTTCCTTGATGTAAGTCGGACATTTGCCCAGGCTCCTTGCCAATCAAAGTCATTTTCCAGGTCTGGTATATCCCTCCTCCAGACAGAGTCAAGTTGGAGGGTTTCATACGAGGACGTTAGTAATTGATGATAAAATTCTGAAACAAAACCTCTCGATGTCTCTCTTGAGTAGAAGAATTTGTGGTATCTGTGGTGTTCAATTGGTCTGTCTAATGGAACACCGTGAGACTTCAAACATAGCTCTAACTGTTTGTGAAAAAGCCATGTGGACTTGGTGAGATCAAAATTTTTGCGTATTTCTTTATCACTACAAAAACCCTGTTTGTTAAAAACATCCCCTAATGAGTGTATGCCTTGCTCTTCCCATATAGGGAATCTTATAGGTCGTTTTCCAATTAAGAGAGCATTGTTATTGAATAAGGGAGTATGATTGTGCCATTCTTGTGGGTTAGGATTTTTTTTTTGTGATTCACGCCATATCCGGATCGCATGAGTAATTATGGGGCCAAATTTTCGTTCACAGTGCTTGATTGGTAGTTTAGTGTATGCTATGTCCTTCAGTCTATGTGGGGCTACTATGTTTTCTTCTATTTTTCTCCAAGATGCTAATGCTTGGGAGTCAAACCATGTTGTCAATGGACTTAATGAGTATGCCTTAAAATATAGGAAAAAATCTGGAAATGCCATGCCACCATCTGCTTTATTTCTCTGTGCAGTGGATCTTTTTATACATGGTGGTTTGTTATTCCAAATAAATTTGTATGTGGAGGAGTGTAATCTTTTCCAGTAACCCTCTGGAGGGGGTAACGGTAGCATTGAACAGAAGAAGTTGATTTTAGGTAGTACATCCATCTTAACTATTGATATCCGTGCTTGTACTGTGTTTTTAAGTTTTGCCCATCTATCAAGGTCGTCTTTGATTTTGTTTTGGATTTTTGTGTAGTTGTGCTTCACCGTTTGTCTTATGGTAGGGAATATTTCCACTCCCAAGCATCTGAAATGTTTTACCATCGGTATCTGTCCTGGGAGGGTTGTATCTTTTTTTGCAGGGGTGTTAAGTGGAAGGAAAGCCGACTTCGGCCAATTTATCTTAAATCCCGATAAATCACCAAAGTCCTCAATCAACTTGAGCAGATGAGGCAATGTGGTGTTGGGGTTTTTCATGAACAATATTACATCATCCGCATATAAACAAATTTTTTGTTGTGTGCCCTTGATTACGATAGGTTCTATGGATTGGGATTGTCTTATATATTGTGCTAAAGGCTCTAATGATAGATTGAACAGTCCGGGACTAAGAGGACAACCCTGTCTGGCAGAGCGTGATACCGGAAATATTTCAGAGATGATTGTGCCTGTTGTAATCATGGCCGATGGGTCTTTGTATAATACTTTAATCATATCGATGAATCCTTTTCCTAACCCCATCCTTTCTAGCACTGCCCACAGATACGACCATTCCAGCCTGTCAAAGGCCTTCATAGCATCCAGGGACAGCATCGCCTTAGGTATGGTGTCCTCCTTGTCGGCATCAAGTACGTGCAGTATACGTCTTATGTTCTCAGTGATCAGGCGGCCTCCTATGAAGCCAGTTTGATCCGGGTGAACTAAAGACGTCATATGCTTTTGTAATCTGATGGCTAATACCTTAGAGTACAGTTTGATATCTGTTCCGAGGAGGCTTAAAGGTCTATAACTACCGCACTCGTTGGGGTCTTTGTCTTTTTTAAGGAGGACTGTTATGAGTGCAATATTGTCAATTTTATGGAAGTTCCCCTCCTTGACTGAGTATAAGATCATATTTAGTAATAAGGGGCCAATTATGTCCCAACAAGAAAGGTACATTTCTGATGGGAAACCGTCTCTTCCTGGAGCCTTACCACTTTTCATTGCGGTTATGGCCTTCTTGAGTTCCTCTAGTGTGATCGGTATTTCTAACTGTTTAGCGTCATCCTCTGAAAGTTTAGGGAGAATAATTTGATTAAGAAATGTGTCCATTTTGTTTTGATCGAAGGTCATTTCTGATTTATATAAGTCGGAGTAGAATACTTTGAATGTATCGTTTATTTTTACAGGATCTGTTACAAGTACTTGTTGTGCTCTAATGGTAGTTATATCTGCAAATGTTGCATTGATTCTTAATCGCATGGCTAATAGGTGGCTGGGTTTGGAACCATGGGAGTACTGCTGTTGTCTTGTGCTGCGTATTTGTATTTCCGATTGTTGTCTGTATATGGCATTGATCTCTATTTTTAGTACGTTAACTTGATTTTCTAGTCGAGTTGAGTTGTTGTATTTCAGAGAATTAAATAACGTTGAGTAAAGCGTTTCCAGCTCATCCAGTTTTGTGCTTTGATTCTTGCGCATTTTGGAGGAAAAGCTATCCGTGAAGTCTTTGATCATTCCCTTTACCGACATCCATATTATTCTGGGGTCTTGCACCGAGTTTGCATTCTCCCGTTGGAATACTATAAGAGCTTCTTTGAGTTGTGTAATGAATTCCTTGTTGTTAAGCAGCAACGAGTTAAATCGCCATCTTGGGGCTCGGGAGGATAGTATACCAAATGTACCTTTAAGGAGTAAATAACAGTGATCTGATAGTGCGTTGGGTATCATTTCCACTTCATAATTATCAAATAGTCTCTGTGATGCAAAGACATAATCTATTCTGGATAGTGTCTTATGTCTCGCAGATCGACAAGAGTACTTTCGGGTCGTGGGATTAAGTAACCGCCATAAGTCCTTTACACCTGTAATCTTTGACCAATCCTTTAATGCCTTCGATGAATTCTTTTGTTCGCTGGAAAAGGCGAGGTAAGATTTGTCCATCCTTGGGTTCCAGATGGCATTAAAATCCGCTCCTATTATAAATGAGTAATCGGGAATAAACACATTGGTTAGTGTAGTGAAGAAATCTTCTTTGTACAAATTTGGGGCGTATACCGCTATCAACGCTATTTTCCTGTTCTTATGTTCAATCTTAGCTATAGTTATCCGACCTTCTACATCAGACCATACTCCCTTTAGTACAATATTCAACTTACGTTTAACGACTATTGCTACACCCCGAGTTCTCGTACCAATAGAGGAGTGACTGATATTATGGTATATGTTGTCCGCTAATTTACCTATGTCTTTCCCTAGAATGTGTGTTTCGCTTAGCAGAGCAATGTCCACATGTTCTTTTTTCATCAGTGTGAGCACGCTTTTGCGTTTGAGTTGGTTATTTATTCCCCCGGTGTTCCATATCATTATATTCAAACTAGCCATAGTCTATACATGTTGCATTGTAATTTTTGGTAATGCTTCTAGAGTGCGAGGCAATAATAGATATACATCCCACTAGTGAGGTCCCGTTGAGAGCCGAGCTTAAAAACATACATATATACAAATAAAAATCCCCTACCCTTCCCTCCCACCGAGAGTCGTACAGGATTGTGTTCCATGAACACAACCTTTGCGTATGACTCCCTCCCTTGCACCACCGGATATCCCAGAATGATCCAATTATCCTTAACATTCCTATGTATACCATAGGATCTAACACTCTAAATTCTACCATAAGTAGAATGTCGACTGTGGCTTGGCCACTTACCCGTAAAAAATAAATAAATACAATTTTAAATGAGATAAACTAAAAATAAAGACCAAAAATAAGCTTCAATTGTCATGCCCTAATCACTTACATTTTATATGAACTTGTGTAATTTATAGTAACCCATGAATAATATGAAGGTATTGAACTGAAGAGAGAGCCTCAATAAATCAGAGAGAGCGGATGAAAAAGAAGAAAAAAAACAAGTAAAAGGAAGAGAACATTAACTTAGATCTTAAAAGAGCATTGCTATGCTTAAACATCTAAAGTATAAATTGGAGAAGTAGTGAAATTATTTCCCATTAATAAAAAACAGTTTTTAAATACGTATAGGCAGCATTTCCCCTGACCGGGGTGGGCGATGATCGTTGTGTAGAGTGATCTTTCAGCCGGCCGGCTATGATGGCTCTGTGGTTCTGCATCTAGATAGCTGTTGATTATTCCCCCGAGGGGCTTCTGGTAGAGTGAATGACCACGTATTGCTGATATTCCAGAATGCTCCATATATCAAAGAATGCTTCGATGTTCTAGATTATTCCAATATGTCATTTTTACATTGTCTGAATGTTCCAGTATGTTCTGGAGTGTTCCAATCTTAAATCCAATATGTCCGCAATAATATAAACACGTCGGGGAAAGCATTCAAAAACTCTGAGCACGTAGGTCTCTCTGTCCCAAATCCTCGGTTATTAAAGGTTGTACTATATGGTGACCTTGCATAACTGAGATTTAAAAGGCCATTTATACACTATTCTGCGTGTTGTTCAGACAGGAATTTGGCTGCATCTTCAGGCGAGTTGAGGAGAACCTTTGCTCCTTGTTTGTCGACGATGCGAAGTAATGCAGGGTATATTAGTAGGGGTCTGTATTTCCCCAGGTATAGTTGAGACATCACCGTCTTGAACTTGGCACGCAGTTCCACTACCTCACGACAATAATCTTCAAAGCAGTGTATTGGTACCTCCATGTATTTCAGATTGCCTTTCATCCTGCGAGTTTCACGCATAATCATTTCTTTTATTCTGACTTGGCGCAGTATAACTAATATCACTCTGGGCTTAGCGTTATTGCCAATGGAGCGGGGTCCCAATCTGAAGCACTGATCCACCTCCGGTATTTTAGGAAGGATTCCTGTTCCCAAGATTTTCTGTAATTCTGTGGCAAACTCTTCAGGGTTTTCACATCTCACTGATTCGTCCAGACCGACAATACGAATATTCAGCTTGCGTTTTTGATATTCCATCTCGAATATTTTGGCTTTCTGTTCTTTATTGATTCGCGTGAGCTCCAACGTTATTTCGCTGAGCTCCGTCTTGATTTCATTATAGTTCCCCTTCATCTCAGCAGTTAGGTTAACTTTGTTAGTTGATAATCTCAGTTGATATATGCGTCAAGTTTTAAACGCATTGGTGGTCTATAAATATGTTTTTAAAACGGAAAAAAAAATAACGGGTGAGCAGCTGTGTCACATGCGACTTACTCCATTCTATAGCTGACCGGAAGCCCTCCCTCAGATATTCAAGTCACTGAGCGGCCTGCCTGTCCAACATTTCCGCCTGGATCATGACAAATCACCAATCACCAATCAAACTGAACCTAAGCAAAACTGAGTTACTTCACATGCCGGCCAAATCCTCCCCTCTCACCAACCTTTCGATCACAGTGGATAGTTTTCATCCCTGACCGCCAAGAACCTAGGTGTAGGTGACCTGCTGAACTTCTGAACAAAAAACAGAACCAGCAGATTCTTCCTGAGCAACATCAGAAAGATCTGCCCATTCCTGAAAAAAGAAGCTACCAAACTCCTCCTGCAATCAACAGTCATGTCTCGCCTCGACTACTGTAATGCACTGCTAGCTGGTTTGTCTAGGCTGCAGTAAAAAACAAAAAAACAGATTTACAAACATAAACATGAAGACAGAAAACACTCTCATCACAGACAAGCTGGATGTGGCCAATTACTTAAACATTTTCTTTACAAACATAGCCACAACACTGGTTAATAAACTACCCTCCCACTCAGGGCATTTTGGGGTAGAACACAAAAGCCTTCTACAAAAACCTAGGGGTCCGCAAAGACGACTTAAAAATGTAAATGGTAACAACAGTTGAGGTACTCAAAAAACTGAGCGCCCTCCAACCTAACAAGGCCACTGGCCATGACAATATCCCCTCCAAATTCCTCAGAGACTCAGCAGCCGCCATCACCCCAGTCATCACCCAATAAACCTCTCCATAAAACAGGGATACGTCCCCAAAGACGTCAAAATTGCGGGAATGACCCCCCTGCACAAAAAAGGCAGAAAATTAGACCCAGACAACTACCGCCCTGTTTCTATTCTTACCTCCAACTCGAAAGTCATGGAAAATATAGTCTAGGAACAGGTCGAAAAGTAGCTACCTCGCGAAAAAATAAACGAATCTACGAATTCCAATCTGGCTTCAGAACATCCCACTCCACTGACACATGCCTTCTTTATTTTAACAACCACATCAAACAAGAGGTGGACGCGGGCAAATACTGTGGCATGGTCATGCTGGACCTCCAAAAGGCTTTCGACACTGTCAATCACTCCATTCTGATTGACAAGCTAAAAGCAATTGGTCAGTGAGCTGGATGCAATCCTACCTGGAGGGGAGAGAACAGATGGTGGAGGTAAACGGTACACTACATCTGAGATTCAAGATGGCTGTGGAGTGAACAGGCAGAATTGAGTTGCTGTCTTCATTATGCTGACGTAACAAATTTGATTCATAGGGCCATTGATTTAAGATTAAGTTAAAACTAGCTAGATAAATAATATTGATATGTGGATTTTTGAGACACAGTTGTCTCCAGCCTAAGGAAGACACACTATTTTGTTAAATTGTCAAACACCAGGTGAAGGAGGACACAATCCCCCCAGGCTGACACACACACACACACACACCCACAAAACCAAACCGAGTTAATTACCCACACATACTCTCACACACACACACACACAGACACACACACACACACACACACACACACACACACACACACACACACACACACACACACACACACACACACACACACACACACACACACACACACACACACACACACACACACACATACACACACACACACACACACACACACACACACACACACACGCACACACACCCACATTACCATCTGTGGTGGAGCCCCGATTCACCCCTGGTCACAAGGCCATTGTTGTTAGAACCTTTTTATCAAAGGAACCTTTGTAATACATGTGACTTGGACCAGCTCATTTTGATGAAAATAGGGGTCAACATTTTAGATATAACAACCATGATTGACCATTGCTGGGGACTCAGTCTAGTCGAGACTGTGTCGAGGATGGACCTTTTTCTGCTGTGCTATGAACCTTCTGTTTGCTTTGCCTGCTGAATAAATCATCTTTTCATCTGACCATTTGCTCCATTGAAACTGTATTCCAGCTTCCTGCTTCTTGTTCTGAAAACCAGACCTCCATGCCTTAGGAATTACCACGACAATTTAGCTACAATACTTCAATTTACGACAATGCCAAAACTTGTTTATTAATAAGTAGCAAATAGAGTGACTCTTATACATTACACTGCGGCTATTTTATGTGGATACCTGTCTGAACTTTTCAGCACTTGCTCAGTTGAACTTGAGATTGACAAAAGGATTTGCCTTTTGTTTGCTCACTGTCATTAACAACCAAACAAATGGATCCCAGCCAGGTGAATGCTCTGGCTGACCAGCTAGGAGAGGCCGTCTCCCTGAGGATTAAAGCCGATCTGATAGCACACATCGACGCTAAAATTGACCCCATCAGCGCTGTTATATCGCAGATTCAAGGCTCTTTGTCTACTATCAATGATCATGTCACGGAATTAGAAATGTGTGTCAGCGAGGATAGCGAGGAGTCGGATAGCCATTAAATGCCATTTGAGAATATAGGCTATTAATGCAAAGCGACGGCCTATAGCCTATACATATTATTTAATGTTTTCAGAAGCGTAAAGATACAACTGTCATAGTCACAGCACGAGCGTACTTCACTCCCCCTCCTTTTCCCCTCACGTTCACCGCACACTCCTCATCATCCTCCTTTCCATCCACCACGCACTCCTCCTCATCCTCTCTTCTTCCACGGAAGCCTCACACCCTTATATGGCCAGTATCCCTTCACTTCCCGTCACTCAGCCCAGCAGCACCTCATCCCTCTGATTCACACGCTGTCAGGCACCTCACTCCTCACAGCTGTATCCCATCCCCCGTTGATGAAGACCCTACTTCTACTCGACGACGCTGACAAGAAGTCGTCGTGGTGTTAAACATCACTACCTAGGTACGACATCTCAGCCTGAAGCTCTGCTAACCTGCTCTTGTGTATTCCTTGCTCTAATCCGTTTCTTTTGTGCCCCAGGATCCCCGTTCCAGTGCGCCTTCCTGCCTGGACGTCCCATACTACGCAAGAAGTGCTCTTGCTCTCTCTCCAGACACAGACCTGTGTCCTCTTCCCACAGCTGCAGCCAGAGTACATCTATCCTCACCCCCCCAAGAACATTCTAACCCCGTTCTATTGCACATTCCTGTTGTACTGCTGTCCGCTTGGGAACTACAATTAAAACCCCTTGAAATGCTCCATTCTCCTCTCCTGTGTTCAGCAATTGGGCTGTGTTCCTAAACCCACTTCTCACAGAACACCACGACCAAGATGACAGAACCAGCTGCACACGAGATCGAGGAATGGAGAAGATTTCAGAAGCAGTGCGTGAGTATAATCAACGGCCAGGCCGCTCGAGTAGACCAACTCGCCCTCTCCATAGAAGCCGTCACTGCTCAGCTTACCGCTCTCACACTCGGCTCCGTGGAGCGAGAAAGACAATACGACCGTTTCGAGGCATACGTCGCGGCTCAGCAAGCTCCACCAGCCTCTCCCCCCACTGCTGAGATTCCCCCGCACAGGGAGCCTCATGTCCCCGCGCCGGAGCGTTATGACGGAAGCGTCTCCACATGCAGAGCTTTTATCTTTCAGTGCTCGCTAGTTTTCGGACAACAATCACACACATTTCACAGCGATAGGTCTAAGGTAGCTTACCTGTTGGCCCTGCTCACGGGCGCTGTGCTGGAATGGGCCACCGCTCTCCACTTTAATAATTCTCCCCTCTGCGAGTCATACTCCGCGTACATCGACGACATGCGCAAAGTCTTTGACCACCCTCCAGGTGGCTCGGATAGGGCCTGCGGCTTGTTTACGATCCGCCAAGGAAGTTACAGTGTGAGCGAATACGCTATCGATTTTCACATCCTGGTAGCCGGCTCTGATTGGGGGGACACGCCACTACGAGGCGCCTTCCGCCAAGGCCTGAGCGACGTTTTAAAAGACGAACTCGCGTCCAAAGAGAGACCAAATTCCCTAAACGAGCTAATCCATTTGGCCAGGGAACTGGACATGCGTCTCCGTGAACGTCGTCGAGAGAAGGCTAGCACCGCTCGTCCACCTATACCCTGCCCAACTCGCTCTCCCCGCGCCGTCCGCGCTGAAAGTAGTTCCCCAGAGCCCATGGACCTAGACCACTCACGCCTCCCCCCCAACGAACGCTGTCACAGGCTCGCTACGGGGGCATGCCTATACTGCGGCCAACTAGGTCACTCCCTTGTCTCATGCTCGCTTCGCCCAAACGACGGAGCTCGACAGTAATGCTGGGCGTCTGTTCGAGTCTTGATATCGCTCCCAGCTCCGGTCCAAACATGCTATTCAGTGCCACGCTGTGTCTCAATGGCCAATCACTCCCGCTGTCTGCCCTGGTCGACTCAGGGGCCGCGAGAACCTCATCGACGCTGGGGTAGTCTCCCGCTACCACATCGCTACGGACGCCCTGCCGATACCCCGTGACGCCCGCGGGTTAAACGGAAAACTGCTCACGCGAATAACTCGCCACACCGTACCCCTCCGCCTCCTGTTATCCGGAAATCATAGCGAGAATATTCGTTTTCATGTTACCAGCTCTCCCCACAATCCCATTGTCCTTGGCATGCCTTGGCTCAAATTACACAACCCCGTCATCCGGACGGACCCCGAGAAGATCAAAGCGGTGTCCGACTGGCCCCGTCCCACCAACGTCAAGCAGCTCCAACGCTTCCTGGGGTTTGCCAACTTCTATCGGCGCTTCATCAGGAACTACAGCCGGGTCGCGGCACCCCTCACCCAGCTCACCTCGCCTTCCGTGCCCTTCGTCTGGTCCGACGAAGTGGACTCCACCTTCGCCGAGCTGCGCCGGCGCTTCACCACCGCACCCATCCTCGTCCAGCTGGATGCGTCCCGCCAGTTCGTGGTGGAGGTGGACGCCTCCTGTACCGGAGTGGGGGCAGTCCTTTCCCAACGCTCCGTCGTCGACCAGAGACTGCACCCCTGCGCCTTCTCCTCGCGCCGCCTGACCCCAGCCGAGGTCAACTATGACATCGGAAACCTGGAGCTCCTGGCAGTCAAACTAGTCCTGGAGGAATGGAGGCACTGGCTGGAGGGATCGGAGGTCCCCTTCCTGGTTTGGACGGACCACAAGACCCTCGCCTATGTCCAGACGGCCAAGCGCCTGAACTCCCGCCAGGCTCGCTGTGCGCTGTTCTTCGCCAGGTTTAATTTCACCCTTTCCTACAGGCCTGGTTCCAAGAACACCAAGCCAGACGCTCTCTCCCGGCAGTTTGTCCCCGAGGAGGGTCCCGCGCACCCCTACACCATCCTCTCCACATCCTGCTTGGTGGCAGCCGCCACCTGGGAGATCCAGTCCATCGTCAGGGAGGCTAAGCGTGCCCAGCCGGACCCAGGTAACGGTCCACCTAACCGGCTTTTTGTCCCTGACCTTGTCCGCTCCCAGGTGCTCCAGTGGGTTCACGCTTCCCGGTTCGCCTGCCACCCTGGGATCGACCGTACCCTGTCCCTGCTGAAACGGCACTTCTGGTGGGTCTCCATGAGAGAGGACACCCGCACCTTCGTCCTGGCATGCACCGTCTGTGCTCGTGCGAAGGCCTCCGATCGACCGCCCGCCGGGCTCCTTCATCCGCTCCCTGTTCCCGGTCGGCCCTGGTCGCACGTCGCCCTGGACTTCGTCACCGGCCTTCCCCTCTCACACGGTAACACAGCCATCCTCACTATTGTTGACCGTTTCTCGAAGGCTGTGCACTTTGTTGCTCTTCCCAAACTCCCCTCTGCTGCAGAAACCGCAGATCTGATGGTACTCCACGTCTTTCGCCTCCACGGGATCCCGGTGGACATCGTCTCCGACAGGAGCCCTCAATTCATCTCCCATGTCTGGACGGCTTTCTGTCGGACCCTGGGGGCCACGGTCAGCCTCTCCTCCGGGTACCACCCGCAGACCAACGGCCAGTTGGAGCGGGCCAACCAGGACCTAGGATCCGCCCTCCGCTGCGTGACAGCCCGGGACCCCTCCGGCTGGAGCACCTTCCTGCCGTGGATCGAATACACCCACAATTCCCTGTCTTCAGCGGCCACAGGTCAGTCCCCCTTTGAGTCCTCTTTGGGCTACCAACCCTCGCTGTTCCCTGCCCAGGAGGAGGAGATCGCTGTTCCATCGGTGCAGGACCACCTCCGCCGCTACAGGAGAATTTGGGAGGACACAAGGGCCGCGCTTCTCCGCTCTACGGACCAGAACCGTCGCTTCGCCGACCGCCACCGGACCCCGGCTACCGACTATCAACCAGGTCAGATGGTATGGCTCTCGTCTCGGGACCTGCCGCTCAAATCCGTTTCCCATAAACTATCCCCCCGTTTCGTTGGTCCCTACAAAATCCTGTCCCTCATCAATCCCTCTGTCGTCCGACTCCAGCTCCCCTCCCATATGCGGATTCACCCCTCCTTCCATGTCTCCCAGCTGAAGCTGGTGGTCTCCAGTCCCCTGTCTCCCCCTGCTCGGGAGCCTCCTCCTCCGCTGGTCATCGACGACCACCCGGCCTACGTGGTCCGGGAGTTGCTGACCGTGCGGCGCCGCGGCCGCGGCTACCAGTACCTGGTCGACTGGGAGGGCTACGGCCCGGAGGAGCGAAGCTGGATCTCCGAACAAATTATCCTGGACCCAGACCTCGTCCGGGATTTCCATCGGACCAACCCTGACAAGCCTGGGCCGCCGGAAGGCGCCTGTAGAGGGGGGGGTCCTGTCATAGTCACAGCACGAGCGTACTTCACTCCCCCTCCTTTTCCCCTCACGTTCACCACACACTCCTCGTCATCCTCCTTTCCATCCACCACGCACTCCTCCTCATCCTCTCTTCCTCCACGGAAGCCTCACACCCTTATATGGCCAGCATCCCTTCACTTCCCGTCACTCAGTCCAGCTGCACCTCATCCCTCTGATTCACACACTGTCAGGCACCTCACTCCTCACAGCTGTATCCCATCCCCCGTTGATGAAGACCCTACTTCTACTCGACGACGCTGACCAGAAGTCGTCGTGGTGTTAAACATCACTACCTAGGTACGACGTCTCGGCCTGAAGCTCTGCTAACCTGCTCTTGTGTATTCCTTGCTCTAATCCGTTTCTCTTGTGCCCCATGAATCCCCGTTCCAGTGCGCCTTCCTGCCTGGACGTCCCATACTACGCAAGAAGTGCTCTTGCTCTCTCTCCAGACACAGACCTGTGTCCTCTGCCCACAGCTGCAGCCGGAGTACATCTATCCTCACCCCCCCAAGAACATTCTAACCCCGTTATATTGCACATTCCTGTTGTACTGCTGTCCGCTTGGGAACTACAATTAAAACCCCTTGAAACGCTCCATTCTCCTCTCCTGTGTTCAGCGATTGGGTTGTGTTCCTAAACCCACTTCTCACAACAACAGCTAGATTAATGATCAAGTTTACTTGTCGGTATTTAGTTTACTGTTGTGCAGGGTTCACAGGGGTGTGCATAATGTAGGCTATGGCTGCTATTATATGTAATTCATATAGGCTACCTAATACAGACAACAAAATAGATTGTATCATATGCCTCTACAAATCATATTATACCCGGTAGCCAATCGAACTACACGAATAAAGGCATTCGTATTCCAGCATGGTTATAATAATGACACACCAACGCCAAACAGTGGTTAACGAACAGTCTTTATTAGTATTTTGAGCTGTCCAGGCAGAATTGCAGCAATGGTCTTAGGGAGCCGTTGATATCTGACATCACCATGTACAAGTCCGCCTTTTATTTATCCCATAACACGGGTTGTGTCTTCTTGGTTCGGCAGCGCCTCAGTGAACAATCTCTCGTGGAGTTTCTCAGAGTTCGCTCGGGTCAGTCCATTATTTCACATCCCATGGGGGGTGTTTCATTACCATATATGGATAATAATTAGGGATGTCCGATATTATCGGCCGACCAATATTATCGGCAGATATCGGCAGTAAAATGTGATATCGGAAAATATCGGTATCTGTTTAAAAAAAGAAAAAAACAATAACAATATTTGTTATATATATATCCAGTGAAATTATTAGTTACCTGAAATTATTCCGTTTTTTGGGGGGGGGGGGGACCCTGCATATATCGGTATCGGTTGATATCGGTATCGGAAATTAAGAGTTGGACAATATCGGAATATCGGTATCGGTAAAAAAGCCAATATCGAGCATCCCTAATAATAATCATGCACGAGCATTGATGGTAGAACAAAGAGGTATTTATCAACACGGAGTGTGCATAGGACCCGTGTACGCACGGTTGATAAATCCGGATTTTTTTGTGCGTACACACATTCTAAATTCTGTGCTTACGAACGAAAGTAGAACACTTTCTAAGAACTGTTGATAAATGAGGGCCCTGGGTTCCATTCTAGAGGCAAATCTTTCCTGTGAAAAAATGGCAACCAACAAACAAGATTATTATACCGGATCTCCTCTCTGGTAAACAAGAATACCCTGTAGACTAACAGAAGCACTCATTCAAGGGTACTACAACTATGCTTGCACCTCATGGTACCAAAGCACCTCAAAGGCACTAAAAACAAGATTACAAACATCACAAAACAAACTGGTCAGACTACTGTTTGACCTTACTCCTAAAACCCACCTCACCCCTGCCCATTTTGACAACCTAGGATGGCTTAGAGTAGACGACAGAGTACAGCAACTTGCAATGGGCCAGGGCCCCGTTCCCCGTACCTGGCTAACTGAGTTAGCCGGATAATTTTCAGCATAGCTTGACTTAAGCCAGACCTTTCCGTTCCCCGAAGTCGGATTTTCTAAATCACCATGGTAACAGATCAGAAAGTTTGAACCTGGTCCGGAGCAGGGTTAAGTTCAGTTAGCTGGATGAACCATGGCCACGCCCTCGCAAAGAAATGCCAGCTCGCTTCCTGAAACATTTCTCACAGTCTAGATCCCATTATACCATTCTGACTTATGTTTTTGTGCTTCGTTTTCCTAGAGGGGGCTTTTGAAATGTATAATAATAGAACTAAATGCTGATAATAAATCATATTCAGCCTATAGATTTACTTTGTCCTAAATAAAATGGGTTTACATGGGTATCATGGTTAGTTGTCTGGTTCCACTACAGTTGTTTTCCAGGTACTTAATACAAAGGCTGATTGTGTACCTCCCTTAAACAGGTATAAAAATATAATTCCTACTAAAAAATATTAAATACTGACTAAGGCATGCATGTGTGATATGGGTCTAGAGACCCTCCTTGAGCTTCTTTCTTCCCTTATCCTTCGTCCTTTTTTTTCTTTTTTTTTTGTTTATTAACTTTCTCTTTGCCTTTTGATTCACCCATACACAAACCACATCATCCCTGAATATTAATATAACACTGTTAAACAGACATAAATAGTAAAGTACAAAAACATAAAACAATTGTAATACTCCAAAAAAAAAATATTATAAAATACTAACTAAAGCAAAAGTGTGTGACATGGGTTCAGAGACCCTCCTTGAACTTCTTTCCTCCTTTACCCTTCGCCCTCTTGTGTTGCATTTGGTTCTTCCTCTGTGATGTCGTTTTCGTTCCCTTTATAATCCTCCCACTTTCCCCATCTTTCCCCAAATTTCTCTTCCTGTAGCCTCAGCATGTGCGTTATCCTCTCCATATCCTGTATCTCCTCTACTATTCCTACCCATTGTGCTATTGTCGGTGGGTCTTCCTTGTACCACAGTCTCGTTATTGCTTTTCTGGCCGATATCAACATTATCTTTATTAAATATTTGTCCCCCCCCTGTATTCCCTCGTGTGTCAGGTCCCCTAAGTACAGCACCAGTCCCGTTTGTGGCAATCCGTATCCTAATATTCTGATCATTGCCTCCCCTATCTCCTCCCAATACCCCTTCAGCTTCTGATATCCCCAGAATATGTGCGTGTGGTTTGCCCCCTCCTTCCCACACATCCTCCAGCATGCTCTTTGTGTTGGTGCATATTTTCCCTTCAGCTCTGGGGTTATAAAGAATCTGATTATGTTTTTCCATCCAAGCTCTTTCCATATCCTCGATCCTGTTGTTGAATGTTGCACCTCGCATATGTTCCCCCATTCCTTCCCTGTTATTTCTATCTCTAGCTCTCTCTCCCATTTCTCCCTTATGTAATCGGTCGTGTGTCCCTTGCTGTTCATTATAGCCCGGTATATTGCTGATATTACTCTTCCTTGCCCCCCTTCGTATGCCCATACTATCATCTTTATTATTCCATTCTGTTCTTCGTCTTTGGCCCCCCTTATTTCTTTGTTGTAGTAGTCTCTAACCTGTAGATATCTGAAGTGGTCCCTGTTTTCTAGTCCAAACTCCTTTAATTTTTGTAGTGTCTGCATTTCCCCCTTCTCTATCATTTTGCATATCGCAGTTGCCCCCCCCCCTCTCCCACCTTCTGAATCCATGGTCTAACCTCCCTGGTTTGAATCTCTTGTCATGTGCTACCCATCTCAGAACCCCTGTCTGTTTCTCCAATTTGTGTGTTTTTACTACTCTGTTCCATATGGTCAAGGTGCATTTGGTGATTGGATCTAACAGTCCCTCCTTTTCTTTGAATAGTTCCCTATCTCCCACCAGAGCTTGTATCTTGTATCCCTCCCCTTCTTTTTCAATGTCTTTCCATCTTGCCTCATATCTGTCGTTACACCAGCACGTCACTGCTCTCAGTTGTGCTGCATAATAATAATCTTGTAGGCTGGGTACTGCCATCCCTCCCTCTTCCTTTGGTAGTTGTAGTGTTTTATATCTGACCCGTGGTCTTCTCCCCGCCCATATGAACCTCGATATCAGTCTGTCCCACTCCCTGAATTGATTCTGTGGTATTTGTATCGGTAGTGACTGGAATAGGTACAGTAACCTTGATAGTATGTTCATTTTAATGACCTCTATTCTTGAATTGAAGTCCAAGGGCATTACTGTCCATCTCTCTAAGTCTCTCTTGATGTTCTGATTTATCTGTGTATAGTTCGCCTCAAACAGTTTCTCCACCCCTCTTGTGATGTTCACCCCTAAGTATTTAATCTTGTCCATGTCCCATCTTATCCCGTACTGTTCCCTAATTTCCGTAGTTGGGGTATAGTTCCATGCTAAGGTCTGTGTCTTTGTCACGTTTAGTTTGTATCCTGAGTAGTGGCCATATTCCTTCAGTAGATCCATCAGTGCCGGGAAGCTCTTGTCTGGTTGCCTCATGTATACTATCACGTCGTCCGCAAATAGGCCTAGTTTATATTCCGTTCCCTTTATCCTTACTCCCTTAATGTCCTCGGTCTGTCTGATCAGTTGTGCCAGAGGTTCTATGAAAACGGCGAAGAGCGTCGGTGAGAGACAACATCCCTGTCTGGTAGCCCTCTCTAATCTGATTCTATCCGTCAAGCTGCCATTCACCTTAACCCTCGCTGTCGGTTCTTGATATAGCGCCTTGATCATCTTCATCGCCCTCCCGTTCAGTCCGAACCTCATCAATGTTTTATATAAAAATGTCCAGCTCACACTGTTGAATGCTTTTTCTGCATCTAGGCTAATCAGTACCGCGCTACCACCTTGTTTTTGTATCTCCTCTACTATGTGTAATGTCTTTCTCACGTTGTCCTGTGTCTGTCTCCCTTTAATAAATCCAGTTTGATCTTCATCTATAATGTCTGGCATAAACGTCTCAAATCTCTTTGATATTATCGATGTATACATCTTGTAATCCACGTTGAGTATGGACACAGGTCTGAAACTACTACATAATTCCCTATCCTTCCCTTCCTTCGGTATCGTGGTGATTATGGCTTCCTTCCACGAGGGGGGCATTTTTCCCTCTTCCATCGTGTGTCTGAACGCCGCCCCTAACATGGGTGCTAATTCAGTTCTAAATGTCTTGTAGAATTCCGATGGGAATCCGTCGCTCCCCGGAGACTTGTTGTTTTTAGCTCTACTAATTGCCTCTTCCAGTTCTCGTTCCGTAATTATTTTATTTAATTCTTCATTCTGTTCTTTCCCTATCGATGGTAACTCTAGCTTCTCCAGATATGCTTCTATTTCCTCTTCTCCCGCTGCTTTTGGCTGTGTGTATAGTTTCTCATAGTATTGTCTAAATGTTCTCTCTATTTCAGCTGGGTCCCTCAATATTTCACTAGTCTTTGTATCCCTTATTGTGTGTATTGTGTTCAACTTCTGTTGCGTCCTAATTCTCCTAGCCAACAGTCTGGTCGCTTTTGGTCCCCCTTCATAGTACGTTTGTTTCATGAACCTCGCTTTCTTTTCTATTTCCGTCAATAATTCCCTATTTATCCTGGCCTTTACTTCTTTGATTTCTCTGAGCGTTTCCTGTTCTTTTGATATCTGGTGTCTCCCCTCTAGCTTCTTCAGCTTCCCTATCAGATTGTGATATGTCTCCGTTCTGGCCTTCTTCAGCATTGCTGTCTTCTCCATCAATTTCCCCCTTATCACCACCTTCAGTGTGTCCCATAGAATGTTCGGATCTACCGCCCCGTTGTCATATTCTTCCTTATATCTCCTCCTTGATCTGACTCACCACCCCCTTGTTATTTAATATTCCTACATTTAGTCTCCAGATCGTGTTCCTTCGTCTCCCTTCTAGATCTACTGTCAGATATATGTCACTGTGATCCGATATGTCCGCTACTCCTATTCTGCTCTCCCGTGCCCTGTAACTGTCCCCCATCGTCATCAAAAAGTAGTCTATTCTCGCATATGTCACGTGCGGGTGTGAGTAATGTGTGTATTCCCTGTCCATGGCGTGCATCCCCCTTCAAACATCTGTCGCGGGGATATTTTTAATGAATGAAACGGCCGTTTGGCTCTGATTAGTTTCATATATTCTCCGCTGTAGATTTGCTTAACGGAGCGCCCGGATTGTGTTTCATTCAAGCATAAAATTGAAGTGTCTATGCGTGGATTGTGGTCTTTGTGGATTATGAATTACGAGGAATCTGACGATTGTTGAATTGTATCATCACTCACACGTTATTGTGATATTGTAACTGGGATTAAAATGTCTGATGAGATGCGCTGTTTGACGGATTTGAGCAATTGAATGAGCCGTTGACGTCACATTAATGCATTTGAGAATAAAGAGATAAAACTTCATTCAAAAGAAAAATATTCGAAACATGGGTCTCTTGTCCATTGATGGATATATAATGGACATATTTTGTCTGGCACAGTGGTGTAAAGGTTAGTGCTCATTCCTGTCAAGCGGACGACCTGAGTTCGAAACCCCGCGTTTCTAATAAAATTTCTTTTGGAATATAATATTAATGACTATACGCAAAAGTAGCCTAGTTTTAAGTTAAAATATTATAAATCTACATGCATTGAGGATGTCATTCTTTATATAGCTCTCAAAGTGCACCAAATTGAAGCATTTACATCGCAAAAAGAAAAGAAAATTTTTTGAAAAAGGGGGGATTTGAACGCGGGTCGTCCGTGTGAGAGGTATAAGGACTAACCATTACACCACGGTGCCAGATAAATAAAATATCCATTATATATCAATTAATGGACAAGAGAGCCGTACGTCGGCCGTCTAATGAAGTTAGATTCACTGTTATCTGATGATGAACATGCGTCACTGGTATAAACCAAAGGTTAATCAATTCAATGCATATGGATTATGTCCGAAACAGATTAAAACCTGATTAATAGTGAAACTGTATAGCCGGCTCCAAGCCTCTATGTTATTTCGGGGGTCGCGCCTTGAAAATTGTATTTATATATAAAGTACATGTTACCTAAGCTGAGCGCATACAGTGCAGATATCCTCATAAGCATCTATTAATTCTTATCAATTAGATACTCTTTGGGCTTGTTTTTATCTTTATTCTGAAAGAGTTGAACTAATTATTTTCGCTAGCAAGATCTCATTTGATTATTCATTCCATAAGCCTACTGCCAGCAGGCACGTTTAAAGAAATATAATCTGATTGATTGGGGTAATGAGGGACTTAAAATTTGCCTATAGATTATGCATTTAACTTGTCGGCGAGGCTATTGAGCCGTACTGCATTGTACCCATTCTGCAATATGTTATTAAAGTTTTAAATCAATCAATCAATCAATGCCGTTAGAAAATCAGGATTTCTGCGATCGACACCTGCTGTCTTTTCAGCTGAGGCGGCCGCACGCAATTATCCTGAGTCTCAAGTCTGGTTCGAATGAACGAGACTGAATCAGCGTTCGAGGAACAGGAAAATCCCGGATTCAAACATCGGGTTAATTGAATCTGGATAATGGGACTCTTGATCGACTTAATTGAACCAGGTACGGGGAATAGGGCCCAGGTCTACAAGATACACTACACCACTAAGGTATCCATGTGTGACGGATCATATTGGTCTGCGTTGTGTTGATGTTAAATGTTAATGTCCCGAGGGGGAGTCGAACAGGGGGCTCCCGCGCCGCGGGCGACGACACAGGCCGCTGCACTAAGAAGTGAATTCACTCCTAACTACCGTACCTATGCGTCTGTTAACCCTGTTATGAGGAAGTAGGGCGGCTACGTGGCGTAGTGGGCAAGGCGCTCGCCACAAATGCAGAGACGCTGGGCTCGCCTGTTCGAGCCCAGCGCTCCACATTGCTTTCAGTTTAGCTGGTCGGCCGTACTAATACACATTGCCCGTATTAGGGGGTGGGAAACTGATGGGTGGGGATCGGGCGTTGTGGACAGCGACTCCTACAGGTCGGTTGGTGTGCCTGCGCAGTAGAATCAGGAAGTGTCGGGGGCAGCGTGAGCCTCCCACGCGTTACTCCTCGCCACTGAGAGATCGAGCTGCGCAGGTGAAAAGATGCGACTGCTGTTACCTCAAGTACCGGAGGGGACTTGTGCTATGTATGACTTAGTCCACATTGCAGCCGGCTTGTGGGAGGCAAGAAACAGCGTTTGTGACAGGGGAGGGTTGAATTGGATGATACGAAATTGGGATGGGAGAAAATATAGAAAAATGGGAGAAAAAGTGGATAAAAAAAAAAATAAAAAAACCTGTTATGAGGAAGTGAGTTTAATTTACCAACCCGCACTGCCACAGTCACTCGTCAACACACCTGTTTCCGTGACTGTGGACATACCCACGGGCTTCCCCGTTACACTCACCTCCCTAAACTCACGCCCCTCAGGACATCTGGGTCACTGGGCACCACTGTGACGGATCATATTGGTCTGCGTTGTGTTGATGTTAAATGTTAATCGAACAGGGGGCTCCTGCGCCGCGGGCGACGACACAGGCCGCTGCACTAAGAAGTGAATTCACTCCTAACTACCGTACCTATGCGTCTGTTAACCCTGTTATGAGGAAGTGAGTTTAATTTACCAGCCCGCACTGCCACAGTCACTCGTCAACACACCTGTTTCCGTGACTGTGGACATACCCACGGGCTTCCCCGTTACACATGTACATGTCAAAATACTTCCCAAAGGTCAGTGAATACCACGACCACAACACCAGAGGGAGTTCCACAAATCATGTTCAACCCAGATTCGGCTCAAACAAGGGACTAAACACGTTCCGCAATTATGCCACAACAATGTGGAACGCCCTACCCACAGCCGTAAAATAATGTGAATCCCTACCCACCTTTAAAACCGCTCTAAAAGAGCACCTACAGGAGGCTGCAATTCTAAACTGGCCCCGGTAAATGGCCAACCCCCCCCCACCCAACCCCCTCCAATGTACAGTTTCTTCCCCCTCAAATGTATATATTATGCTCTTTTAGAAACTCTGTCTGTAAATAAACAGTACTGTATATTTGCATATCTTGTATGTCATAAATGGCTGGATGTAACAGTACTGTATATATCTGTATGTCATTGTTGAATGCCCACGCTAGGTCTTAGGTCAGATCGATAACTTCATAACTCATTGGTCTGCTTATCTTGACATCAAACAGCGTCCTGCGAAGTGGTTGACATGCAGAACCAAACGAGTCTACAAAATGTTGTTGTTACCACTGACCGACAAGAGATAGCGAATGCACCGTTCCGACCCCCGTCAGTCATCGACCTTAGGTCGAGTGATTGAAGTTGCGGAATCTTTTATTTTATTTGCACTGGGAAGGACTCTCTTTATTCAGATGAGGTCCATTACCCTTATCCGTTACACGTATTATCACTATATGGCTTTACTTGATAATCCCATTATAGCTAGGGATAAAGCCACTTAAACATATTATCACTGTATGGCTTTACTTGATAATCCCATGATACAGTACACGTATTATCACTATATGGCTTTACTTGATAATCCCATTATACAGTACACGTATTATCACTATATGGCATTACTTGATATATATTTCTCTCTTTAGGCCTGAGCTAGGGACAAAGCCACTTATTCTATTTTGCCTTAATGCATAATCATATGTCTCCTTCTACCGCGTGGTTGACATATTTCTCTTTAGGCCTCCGTATGGATAAAGCTTCTCTTTAGGCCTGAGCTAGGGATAAAGCCTTATTCTATTTTGCCTTAATGCATAATCATATGTCTCCTTCTACCACGTGGTTGACATATTTCTCTTTAGGCCTCCGTATGGATAAAGCCCCACTTCTAAAGTTTTTACATCATTAATACTCCGTCTGGCTAAAGCCTTACTCAGGAGGTTTTTTACATCATAAAAAGACGGGGGTATATTTACTTTTCTTTATTTTGCTTTAATTTACTCGGTTCGCCGTTGAGTTTACTGTATGGCATTACTTGATAAAACCAGGCTTGCCGAACCCACCTTTCTCCTTAATCACAATAATCCTATTTCTCCTCCTCCTCCGTCTGGGGAAAACCACACTCATGAGGTTCTTTTTTACATCATAAATTAGGCACATTACAGGCACATTCAGGCACATTATCATTATTATTATTATTATTATTATTATTATTATTATTATTATTATTATTATTATTATTATTATTATTATTATTATTATTACTGGTAAAGTTACAATGCAAAAATACATCTCCATGCTTACCCGTCTTTTTAGGAAAAATAGAAGCAAAACGTTGTTTCCAAAAGAAGATTGTTTTTATTTTTTAACAGTAGAAAATTACATTTAAAGGTTCAGTTTCATTTATATAAGTACACACGTTTTCAGCTTACAATATATCAGGTTTCAGTCATCTCCTCAAAATCTCTCAAAAAAGTCTGGCTCTTGAATCGGCAACCGTCTCTTTTATTTGACATTGTACCGTATTTCTGATTGGTCTAAACACAGTGATGTCAAAGGGTCGTCATTTCTGTTTAGCAAACCAACATACAATACATAATTCGTTATGGACTCCTCCTTCTTTGTACTATCGTTACTGCTAGTTACCTAGTGGTTTTTAAGTAACAGAAAGTCCCTTTTTCCTTCAAAACAGACAACGGCTTTGTCTGTGGTGACCACGTGACATCGTACCATGCACGAGGCCCTCCATAGTATCTCTTAAAGAATCCCTCCAGACAAACAGTTTTTACACATTATTCTTTTAGTATTATTCTCTACTGACAGTCAATTATAAGCATGCCATTTTTGAAAACTTTTACTGTACACATTTAAACATTTAATTGTTATATAGTTTCTTTTTTAAGATCTCCTCAAAAGTTTCCGGACTCCGTCTTTCAACCCTCAACCCTTAATCCCCTTCCCGTCTGAAAGGGTTAACATCTTACAGCTCTCTCTCTCCTTTGCTGGGGCCCACATTCCTCAGGTTGCCTTCCTTTTGCCTGTGAAGAACTGTGGAGAACAGACCCCTCTTATGGAGATATTAAAGGTTCAGTTCCATTTTTTTATAAGTAGAGCCATCATAGAGCTATTTTTCCAGAGTTCAGTTTAAAGATTTATACTGGTCACATAGGAACGACTCAGGATGTCATTGTCCAAAAGTGTCGCTTGTTTTGTGACACTTCACACCCACTCTGCCATCCTGTGAGGTCATTGTCCATCGTCAATTGAATAATAGAAAGATGAAGCATATGATTACATGTGAAAAATAGGTATATAGGGCTGTATTGGAACGAATCAGGATGTCTATTTCAAAAGGTGTCACTTGTTTTGTGACACTTTACACCCACTCTGCCATCCTGTGAGGTCTTTGTCCATCGTCAATTGAATAATTGAAAAAATGAAGCATATGATTACATGTGAAAAATAGGTAAATAGGGCTATATTGTTACATAAACAACAAAAAGAAAATTCAAAATAGAAATCACTGTTCTTTTTTAGAGAACAGGGCTTTTGCTTTTAAAAATAGTAATCACTGTTCTTTCTTAGAGAACAGGGCTCTTGCTTTTTTTTTTGATTATATTTCTACCAACATTTTTATGTCATTGGTAAGGTGTTGTTGGATATTTTGATGACTTTCGTGCTTTCTTCGGCCTCTCGTAGTCCGCCCAGCCTCTGGTAGATGGTGGCGAGGTACTTGTACTGGGGACTTCTTGTCTTGACCCCCCGGGTCGAGAGGCCATGGATCTTGGGTCTGGCAGGCTTTGACCTTTTTCACCTCCCCTGACTTCTTGACCGACCACACTACTGTGCTCGGTGGAGGGCAGGACAGGATAAATCTTCGGATCCCTCCGCACGTAACGGATTCCAGATTCAACTTTGATGTTAGACGTGCTCATCTTAGGGTAAAAGACCAAATCCACCCTATAATATTCGCAGCTGTTTCCCCAGCTCTTGACGGTCGCCCATGTCTTGCCGAGATTTGTGTCACCCTCTCGGGTAACCATGTAGATCTTCACCCAGGCCGGGAGGATACCGGCCCAGTTACCTCCCACCAGAACATGGGCGACACTGGATCTCTCTTCTGACGCAGCGTCCAAGCAGAAGAAGTCCTCGTACGGCATCCTGGTGAAAGGGTCAGAATAAGGTCTTCTCCCTGGTTTTATTCCCACTATGTCAGGCCAACTGGCTGGGGACTTAAGCTCTTCATTTGTCATCATTCTGCCATTTCCTGCATATAACTGAGATCGTTGGCCGTCATCTATAGCGTCCCATTTTCCTCTCTGGAGCGTTATTTTCTTCATCCAGGTTACTCCTAGGCCCAGAGACAGTTTATCCTCCGGTGATGTAATCGCAGTTGCTGTCTGGCCCTGGTCAGGCATTTTTGGTGAAACCAGACTTGGTGATGATGACACGAGGGTCGCTCTCCTAGAAACAAGGGGGTCACGATCCAAAATACTCAATACGCTATCACCATGTAACATAAGTTCGTCTGAGATGGTATATTCCTTAACCGCCATTCTCCGTTAGTTGTTGTGGTGTCTATGCGTCCCAGCGTCTCTGACTAGTGTGCGAGAGAGACAGCACTGGTCCTTTTTATCTTCATTTCAGAAGAGGCTCCGTCATAGTTGAAGGCCACATTCTCTTTTTTGCATAATTTACGGCCCTCCCTGACCGGGAGAGTAGGCCCATACGACGTAGTAGATTTATTGTAATAATGACCCCTATTATCACAATGCAGGGGAGGGCCCACCTCACAATCCCCATCATCACCGCCCTGGCTGTTTGTACCATGGAAGTGGCAAAATTCCAAACATCACCCACTCCATCCTTCACGGCCCCTCCTATATCTTCAGCTGCACGCCCGATAATGGTACCGAGTACTATCGCAAATTGAGTTATGTCCCTCCTCCTGCTCCATTCGTCCACATGCGGTGCTCGATCCTGTGAACAGGACCCGTTTGTCATGTTGTTAGCATGTGAAATGGGAAAAACACCATCCAGATAGAATCCTCTTGTTGTCCAGCCAAACTCTGGACTCAGCTTTCCTCCCGTTTCCAAATAATCAGATATGGGTTTCCATGGGGATACAAAGTCAAACAGGGCCTTGTTGCATCCCGTACAGGTGTTAAACAGATGTTGATTGTTTCCCCGTCTGTTATTGCAGTACTGGGTATTGATGAAATTCCATCGGTTCAACAGGTATGCCTCCGGTGGCCAATAGTAGGGGAATCCTCTATCCAGGGTGTGTTCAAACAGCGTTGCTAGGGGTCCGCATTTTGAAGTTTTTGCCTGCCATGTGGCTTCATTCTGTTTAGCTCCCCATCGCGCAGTGGGAGAAGAGCGGTAGCAGTTAGCCACTATCAAGGGGATGCTCACCTGCCGGGGGAATTTTGAGTCATAATACAGTGTTCCACCCTCCCCCGAAACTGCCCTCCATCTCATTAGGTCACTGGTGTCCCGTGAGGTTGGAGAGTCAAACCAGTGCATATTACTCCATGCATGTTCTTGCGGCGGAGGGTTACGCACAATGTAGTACCTTTCTACCATTCTTCGAGGGTCGCATCCTATCTCCTGAGCCTTAGCCAGAGGGAGAGTGCCCCAATGGATCCACGTACTGTTAATCCCATCCCGGGATCTCCCCCTAGTCAGGGTCCTAGTAGAAGCTAGGTCTACCATAGCTGAGGTAGCTTCCTCCACATGTAGGTGCGGATAAGTATCCTTCTCTGTACACAGACTCTGATCATTCTGCGTACAATAATGTTTCCCCCATTTACCATAAGTAGTTCCGGGGTAGGCCCCGAGCTGGGCCCCCGTCGCTCTGAAGCTTGGTTCCAGACCCCACCTCATTATGTAGCCACTAGAGGTCTTTCTAGTGAGAATAAGAGGTGGGGGTAGTAGGATTTCGCCTAATTGTCTCTCTTTAATGTTTACCATAGTGAATGGTAGCTGTGGATCCTTTTCTTTCCAATCGTGTACCCACTCCAATATATCCTCTTTTTCTGATCCATCGGGTTTGAGGTTTGGATTAGGTTTGCTTTCTTTTGGGGGATCTTTGTTATTGCTCCCCACCGCCACTACCAATGCTCCGGGGTATGGGGTGCTGGAATTTGGGTCTATATGCCTACCCACATTTAGTTGGAACCCCAAAACCTGAGCAGCTAACTGTTGGTGGATGAACAGGGTCAACTTGGTCTCTTCCGTATCTGGCTCCTTCTGCCAGCATGCCGCCACCAGGTTGACCTCCTCATCCGTGAGGCCTATTCCTGCATAGGCCTTCCATTCATTGAGGGGCCGTTTTGCCCACCTGCTGTGGTATCTGTCGAATTTTGAGGGTTCTGGGTATACTCTATACCTCCTCAAATAATTCCTGAAATTCACACGACAGGTGGCTTCCTGGCCCAGAGTTCCATTCGAGTATGGGCGTGGGACCCCCATATTCCGTGCTTCTCGGCATATAGGGACTAATTCACCCGCTTCTCTCATCATTCTTTTTCCCACTTCAATGGTGGTAAGACCCCTCCATACCTCGTCAGTTTTTGCCAGGTTATCAGATAGGCAATCGAGGAGAGAGTCTAGTATTTGCGTGCCCCACTTTCCCTCGAGTTTCTCCACCTAACTCGGGGTCAAGGTTGGGACGTCTGTGTACCATAAGGTCCTCCCCCCCGCCAGGGGGAGACCGCGCACCCATGGAAGTGTAGGTGGGTATGGTTTGATTTTTACCCGTCCTGGGTTGGTTACCGCCACAGTCCATTTGAACCATGTAGCGGTAGTCTGAAAAGGACATCCTCCTGCTTGGTCAGTAGCTGTGAGAGGTATATCCTGTTCAGGCCGTTCCTGGACCTGAGCCTCCGGCTGAGTGTCTTGTCTGGGGGTCAAGAACCCAAAAAAGGCCTCAACCTCTCGTTCCCATGCCGGGGGCCATTTTGTATACAGGGTCACCTTGGTCAAGGTTGATTCTCCTGTGTCATCACTGGGTTTCCTGCCCAGGGTCACTTCTACTGCTCGGGTCCCATTCAGTCTGGTAGTAGAACAGTTAGATAATTCCTCCCAAGGCCCCCACTCCGGGTCACCCTGATACCTGGAGTGTGCTCTGACCCTGATGCAGGGGTATATCCGTGCCTCTCCCTTGGCTAGTTTCAATTTAGTTGAGATTTCGCCTCTGGGGTTAGAAGGGTATACTGCTGTCACCTCCGCTCCTGCCGCACCGAGGCATATCTCGTCCCTCTGAGCGGCCAAATCTTTCCATGTCATTTATGGATTACATCCCTCCTCTGGGTTTAGTAACCAGCATTGTGGTTCCGGATCAGGCAGTGAGCAGTCAGGGAATTGTTCCTTGGCCTGACCCGTGTCACTAACAGAGGTAGATATATAGTCCGACCAGGCCTCCCATCTCTCTGATGCGTTTCTTGGTTCACACGGGACCTGAGTGACCATCCTATAGTGGGTCACTGGTATTCCTCTATGGTCCTTAACCGTTGGTTCTTCAAACTCCCATTCAGTACGAGTCCTGGGATAATCAATTGCCCTTATAAATCCCAGGGTTAGTGTGATAGCGAGTACTACCAGAGTCACTCTTAGTATCCATTTACTTGCCACAGCCTTGGCGGATTTCTTGGGTTGAGTCGCCAGGCTTGGCGATATCTCTTCTATGTTGGGAGCGGCCCTGTTCTCGGATTCATTGTCAGAATCTGACTGCTCCCATTCCCGGTCTATATCCATTGTCAAGCAGGTCATGATCTCTCTTCGAGCGGATTCATCATTTGGGCGGGGCACCGCATATGCCCCTTTGTTTAGACAGGTCATGTGCTCATATATATAGTCCCTGCCCATATGCGTTGGTTGTCTGCTTATGACTGGCAGGTCATGGTATTTTGGGTTGGGTGGTGCCCAATATTCTGATGTCTGGGTACTGGGCCCCAGTGTGTCTTCGGGACTAGGCCCACTGCGCATGGGTATGGGTTGTTCCCCGTACTCCGGGGCTACCAGGTTATAGGTGTTTGTGGTGTTCTTCAGGTAGGCCATATTCCTCCCTCTCGCCTTTCCTTCGCTGCCTGAGAAGAAAAGGTGAGACGGTTATCGCCTGTGCGCATCGAGCATGTACTACTTGGTCAAGGCTTCTGATCTTCGCCTGATGCGATCCCATATACTGGGCGCCCTCGAGCCTGGTCCCATGCCGTCGGGGTAGTGTACCCTCTTTGGTTTGATCATGGACCCCTTCCTAATGCTTCCGATCACAGGAGTGTCTTTCCCCGGGGCAATCTCCACAGAGAGGCCTCTGATAGGATGTGGCATATGCCCCACACTCAGCGTGACAGAGAGTATCACCCATTGGTATTCTTTCCCATTCACGGGTCTCTCTGTATCTCCTGGGGATATAGACTTCCCTTTCGTGCCCGTTTTAGTTATTCCAGGCCCGTCCCTCACCAGTAGTTCTAGTGATAGGGTTTCACGGAACCCTTCTCTGAGCTCTCCACTTATAGTGGTCAACCAATCGAATTCACCACCGTGTCTGTGTCCAGAGCTGGGGAAGGGCAAGGAGATCAGTCCCGAGGTTAGTAGCACAGCCCTTTTAGCCAACATCATGCGCACCAGGCTGGCTACATCCAGTAGAAGGTCATTTCCTTTTAGTCTATCATTGGTCATGACCTCCTGTCCCTTGGTGAACAGTCTTGACCTCTCCTCCGTATCCTTCACCCAGAATGTGTCTGGTCCTTTCACCAGGAACATCTTATCCCCCCTTGAAGGCATTGCCCTGGGGAAACAGGTGTTTATGGTTTTCTCAAGATAGGTTTCCATCAGGCTGGCCAGGTTTTCCGTGCTGCCCTTGAAGGCTATACCTCCTCGGCCCGCGGCCCCTTTGCGGACTGGAGCATCCCCATCTTGCAGGTATCCACTGCCCTTTGTCAGGTATATTCCTGACCCTAGTTTCACTTCCGTATGGTCTTGGCATTTGGCTAGAGCATAACCCAGCCATGAGCACCCGCACTTGGATGCTAACTGTGGGGTCATAGGAGGGTACGCTGCCAGTACTATACGGGGTCCGTATTCCATATAACATGCTTGGCAGACAATTATTCTGCATCCCCTCGGGCCCTCTTTTGGCCCAAAGGTGTAGGTATCATCGCCTGGGCGATATAGAGGTTTGTGATCCGTGGGGACCTGTTCTGGACGATTCCGTGATGGTCCGTGCCATAGTAGGTTAGTCACCTGGACGAGGCACAAGGTGCATTTATCCAGGTTGTGTCCCCATTTCGTCCATCTGATTATACTTCCTCCTGGTCCCTCCACAGGTTCTGCTTCCGGGGTGTCGGGGTGACGTACTAGTGATCTGTTATCCGACAGATACCCCTTTTTCGCCGCCTTAACTGCTCCATCAGCCACACCCATAAAAACGCTGGCGCCTCGTATGTTTCCAGCGTCCCCATTCAAAGGGGACAATCCTGGCGCCATACAGATCAATATTTTGTGCCTGGCGCACTCCAAGGCGAAAGGCATGGATTCTCTAAGTCCCGGTACACCCCTTTGGGCCATCTTGCTTCCCGTTTTCTGTGGCGTAGAGCTTGAGATTCCAGCCATCTTTCCCTTTCTTCACCCGGTTTTGCGGACTTGATTTACGTGCACTATACCTAGGTCCTGTAATCTAAATCGCCTGGGACTAAGTATTTCAACGATGGTATCTTTGCTTTCACACTTCTTGCTGGGATTCCCTGCCAGGGGTTTTCGGAGCACCCACACGGCTTCACCTAAGGAGAAGGGAGAAGAGACAGCCGTGTTATCTTCTGAAACACATCTCTTATCCTCTCTTCCCAAGTTCACAGCTTGGTGTATCCTAAGGAGAGAGATTGGTTCATCCCAGGATCGCAACATATCCTCCTTGATTATCTGCTCTTTTATAGAGCGCACAGCCCTCTCGGCCACTCCGTTCGTATTGGGCTGGTAGGGCACCGAGTATTGGGCCATTACACCCGCTTCCTCCAGTAGTGTCTTCACTGTTCCGTGAGTGAAGTAGGTGGCATTATCCATCCTGAGCGATGTAGCCCTTGGCTCTTCCCTTAGGAACTGTGATATGCAGTTGCATATTACTGCAGCCGTCGGAGTGGGGATAGGGTACATTCTGAGTCTACCTGACCCATTGTCCACTATCACCAGTCCCTGCCTGTGTTTCTTTTTCGTCCCCTCCGACATGGGTCCAAACACGTCGGCGGAAAAATGCAGCCCTGCTTCCGATACTGCTATTTGTCCCAGTGGCACAGGCTCAGGTTTTGTCCCTCTCACCAGCGCACATTGTTCACAGGCCTTCCGGATTGTTATCGCTCTTTGTTTCGCTTTAGGTATGTGAATGTGGTTGGTTCTTAGGTATACCAACATCCTCTTACTTCCAACATGTCCAAGGTTATCATGTACCAGTCGGATCATGTGAGTAGCCTCGTCCTCCGGTACTCTCACCGTGCCGTTGTCTTCCCAGGCTGTGGGCGTGACTAAGGCCAGTCTTTTGAGTTTTAGCCCGCTGACCTCAGGGCGGTTTTGGGCCAGGGTGTCGACTTCTTTGTTTCCCTGGTAGTGGACCCCGGTTTCCTCCGTATGGCTTTTTAGCCATTTCCAAGCTATTTTCATGCCTCGGAATTGTTCCACTATGAGGGCCCAGAGGTCACCATGGGCCATTGGTCTGCCTGTGCTGGTTTCATATCCTTTCGCTTTCCAGTACTCCAGGTTCTCTGTTCCTCCGTTGTAACAGTATTGGCTATCGGTTACAATAAGTAGTTTCGGTATGTGCTTCCCTTTGGCCATTATTATGCCCTCCAGTATAGCTGTTACCTCCGCCGTTTGGGCTGATCCCTCGGTCCAGCCACTCGCTGTTTTGATGTTCTCATTGTTGTGTTTTAGAACATAGGCCCACTTGGCCTTTGTTCCGTCCTGTTTGTGCTGACTTCCGTCTGTGTAGAGTACCCAGTTGGGTTCGGCTTCAGGCTCGGTGAGCTTGGTTTTCGTTTCTAGGGGACACTTGGTTCCTGTTGTGATAAATCTCATTTTAGGATCTGTTAACATCATTGACCAATGTCCCCATCGTGAGGTCATGGCCCTCGAGCCTGTAATAGTTCCCTTCGAGGCACTCTGCAGGGCAGGAAATTCTGTGGTTACTATTATATCTTTGTCTTGAGCCAAGTCCTTCAGGGCATTCCAGAATCTAAATACTCCACATAGGATTCGTTCTTCTTCCGTATACCGCTCCTCCGTATTGGTGAACTGCATGGATAAAAGTAGACAAGGGGTCTTCCCCTTTCTATTCTGACATTTCAGAGTTATCCCTTGCGTACCCTCCACTTGTGGGAATACTTCTAGATGTTTGGTGGGGTCTCTTTTTTCCAGATCTTTGCAGTTTTCCAGCACATGGGTTTTGAACACCGTCCAGCCTGGCTCCACTTCCTCTATGGGGATGTTCCTATTCCTAGGGTTTTTTCCCTCGAGAGCTTTGCCTTTCAGTTTGTGGAGCGGGGATGCTTTTGTCGCATAGCCAGGCACATGGGTCATAATGTGGCCGCATTTTCCCATGGCAGAGTCCAGCTGACTCAGGGACACAGGCTTCTCAATGGCCGCTACCTGATCCAGGTATTCCCTGCTGACTGACTTTCCAGTGTCCGTGATGTTGAAACCCAGATACCTCAGGGTATGTTTCGCGATCTCGCACTTCTTGAGGCCTATCTTTAACCCGGCCCTGGAGAGGCGGGTCACTACCTGGTCCAGTAGTTCCAAGTGTTCTTGTTCCGAGTCATTGGTCCAATACACGTCGTCGATGTATATGGTGACGTCCAGGCCTCTTAGGATGTCCTCTATGACTCCTTGGAACACATTCGGGGAGTTTTTATACCCCTGTGGTAAAACTGTCCATCCATAGGACAGCCCGTTCCAGGTGAACGCCGTCTTTTGGGTGGATAGGGGGTCGATAGGTACTGACCAGAATCCATTAGCCAGGTCAATGCTAGACTTCCAACGTTTGTTGGGCAGATTCCTGGTTGTTTGTGCTATGTTTATCATTGTCCTGGTATCTGAGCATGTTCTAGCATTCAGGGCAATTAAGTTGTGCACTAATCTCCATGACCCATCAGGTTTGGGGACTCCCATTACAGGGGTATTTGTTAGAGCAGAGTCCAACATAGTCAACACGCCCATTTCTTCCAATTCCGCGATGGTTTCTGTCAGCTCCTTTTTGCACCTCGGGTCCACCCTGTGCTGTGCTTGTCTCGGTGGTATGGTCCCCTTTATAGTGTGTGTATACTTGGGGTCCACCCTTCCCACGTCGTTCTTGTGGGCAGCATATAAGCCTCTCTTGAGTATTTCTCGTATGAGGGTTTTCTCGTGGCTTTCGGACTCTTCCACAACCTTTTCCATTTCGCCCCGTATGTCCACTGGCTTCATATATTTGACACGGACTCCGTGCTGTGTCCTTTGCGGGTCACCCTTGGGTATGAATTTTTCCTTTTCGTACAGTAGTATCAAGTCTTTTGGGGATAACAGGGGTTCCGAATTAGGTGGTCCTACCACTCCTGATATCCCATGCTTCTCCCCTGTTCCCATGAGGGCTCTGGTCCCATTACCTAATTCCACTTCTATGGATCCGGTAATGGGTGTATTTACATGCAGGGAAATTTCCGCTCCGGTGTCTACTAGGTATTGGTCGTTTCCCACTTGACACGTTAACTTCCCATCAGTCTCCTGTGTCTTGAGTGCAATAGCATTCAGTAGGGGCCTCTCCTGGGGATCTATATTGAGGGTTAATAGACTCTCTGTCACTCTGTCTTCTTCCCATGTTCGAGTGTCATGTGTCACATCACCAGGAGGCCAGGATTCTATTCTCTCTCCTTCCGGGATTTGAATTCCTCCCTTGTTGCCCTCCTTTCTGCTTGCTTTTCTGGGGTTAATGCGGCCCACTTGTCGGGAGGTAGGTACATGTAATTCTTCTTCCCTTCCTTGTCCTTGGTTATCCTCGGGGGGAACTCCTGGGAGCCCCCCCCTTTTGTCGTTTTTTGAGTAGGTTTAACGTTAGCCGCTGGCTGTTGCTGGGCTCTGGGAGGCCGAATTTGAGCCTTCTCCTCTCGTGGGTTCTCCCCTTTCCTTTCACTTTTATTGTATTTGGTTTGAGAAAGCATTTTGACTTGGTCATACAGCATGCATTCCGTCCGTAACTGATCTCGGGACCATGCTGCGCATTTGGCTGCAAGACGGTTACCCCCTGGTACTCCTATGAACAATTTTTCAAGTAGTAAGCCTGATCCTTGCACAGGTCCTCCACGTATGACTGATTCCGCTGCAACAGTGAGAGACACACTCCCGTCTCTCACCTGTGGGATTAGTTTCTCCACCATATTTTCCCCTGGATCTTGACCGGGGGTTCTCACTTCTATTTCCATCATTTGGGCCATAGACGCCCCTTCGGGGATCTCCAGTCCTTTGAGGTGTCGCAAAATGCGAGCGGCATCCGGGTCATCGTAGAAAATCTGAGCAATCCTATGGATATAAGCAGCCTGGGTCTCCCCATGATTCATTTCTGGGGCCAGTTTCTTGAGCACTTGGGTTTTGCTCAATAATTCTTGTGCTTTGTTGCTTTCTCCATATTGGGCACTGTCATACAGACTCCTGTCGGTATGTAAACTCTTTCCTCTTGGTCGGTATATGTCTCCGGGAGATTGGGCCAGTATGGAGTGAGGGCTTACCTCCGGGCGGTGTTCCTCTGTGCTGTGTCTCAGGGCTCGGATTGGGCTTATGGACGGGGCTTTGTTCAACCAGTGTCTTTCTCTCCTGGCTATTTCGGCCATGGCCCTGTCCCGTTTGTACACTTGTTCGCGCAGTACGTCATAGCCAGCATGTAAATATGCATGCTTGTATGGTTCCGTTATTCCCGGGTGAGACAACACTTTCTCTGCCTCAGGTGACCGTGCTAAGGCCCGAGCCTTCCTCCATGTCACGGGATATGCTGGCATAATATCCCCTGTTTCTTCTCCTGCCAATTCTCCTTCACTTTCGTCGGAGACGTCCTCCAATCCTGAGCTCCAGGTCAAGCCTGAAGGTGACTGGAAGGCGGTGCCCTTCAGGGGGGGCCCGGGGCCTATAGGTCTCAGTTTCACCGGTTTGGCTCTCTTGTTCCGAGGCCTAGGAGGTTCGCCCCTTGGGTACCGAACTCTCTCCCTAGATCTTGACCGAGATGAGGACATTGAGGAGGCTCTGGAGTTTGACCGATCCCGGTCTCCCTCTTCTTCTGAGTCCTGATCTGGATCAGTATACTCCGGTCCGCTATCTGTTGGGTCGTCCCCTGACTCCTGGGGACAGCCTAGTCGTCTAAGAATACTCTTAGCCCGGTATTTGGCAAGTCCATCCCTTTCTGGTTCAAACTGTACTGTTGGTTTCCGGGGAGTGGATGATCTCCCTCTTTCTGTTGTTCGGGAGGAGCTCTGGGAATTGGACTTTTCCTTCCTGGGTCCAATTCCCGACCCCTTAGGGTTTGGAGGGGGATCGAGGGGTACCGATGCCGGTTCACTGTCCTCATCCTCCTCACTCTCTCCTGCTTCAGTCAAGGCCTGGGTTATTCCCTCATGGTCCTTGGGTTCTACCATGAGGCAGATTTCCGTGTGTTTTGCACTTCTTATGGTTGAGATTGCGCGGACTACTGCCTCCCCCAACCATATGCCTCTTTGGCCATATACTCGAGACCTGCCCCACATCAGGTTTATAGCTAGTCGGTAGGGCATGTCCTTGGTACCATGGCCAGCATAGATTTCTCTTCTCTGCAGTAGATCCTTCATCCGGGACACCAGATTGTCCCAGTTCTTTTGTGAGGACTGTACTTTATTGTACCTGTTTTGGCTTAGTGTCACATGGACAACTTTCTCCGCGTGAAACACATTATAATCACACTCAGTGATTACTGCCTTGCCCGGTTTTAGGGGTTCTTTGGTCCTTATTTCCATCACCTGTTTCCTCAGGTTCCGGTAATAAGCGCCTCCTGCCGCTACCATGCTCGTTTCCCATCTACCATAGCTCGTCAAAGATGGTCCAGTGAAGGTGAGAATTGACCATGGTGCGTCAGAGTTGTCAGTCCAGACTGGGTAGTTAGTGACTGTTATGTCTGGTGTTTCTTTGTGAGAGTCTGTAGATATTCCTCTCGCCCCTGAGTGTTCACCACGGCGAGAGGTGTAGGCTGCTCTCGCTTGTTTCACTTCCTCGTGAACACGTGGTCCTGGGCTTAAGTACCCCAGGGAGTAATCTCGCCCTGGGGTTGATGTAGCCATTGGTGTAGCTGATCCCCCCAGCGTCTGTAGTTGTCCCCCGCTAGTAACTTCCCTCATTTCACATCCAGAGGGGTCACTAATGGAGCGGGGTTCCCTCTGGCTGATGTACTTGTGAGGGGGTACAGGCCGTGCTTGGTCTGCGTCTGCTCCTGAGTCCTGACTACGTTCCTGCGCCACCCCCTCCTGGGTGTGCCTCGCACCGGAAAACTGGAGTGCAGGGCTTCCAGGGTTAGTGAAACCCCCTGAGCCTTCTCTCTCAGTGCTGGGAGGCCGAGTGTCTGGTATTTCCTCATACATCCTCCCGGGTCCAGACGGGGGCCACGTGATTTGGGCCCTCTGTTCTGAGTGACTCGCTACCCGCGGTGTTCCCTGAGGACCAGACCATGTCTGGTTTCTGTATGCCACCTCGTTCATGACCTGTGTGAGGTCTCCGACCATAGTGGGCTCAATTTCTTCGAACAGATTTCCCCAGCCATTTCGGTAATGTGATGGCCATGCCTCCATTTGAGCTCTGCGCACTGTGTTTGCTTGGTATTTGTCCGGGACTAGCAAGACCACTGCCATGGATGCAGCCGGTATTTCTTGGTAGGCTTCCAAGAAGCACCATATGCTCGTGTTGACGTCATAGTGCCAAATCCCTGTTCCGAACAGTGTCATGACTAGGCTTGTTATGCCTACTCTCTGGGCTTGTCTGAAAATGCTCCTGTAATATGCCAGGAGTACTCGGGTTTGGCCTTCAAGGTCTGTTCCGGGCAGTATGTCTTGCATGGCAATTGTCAGTATCCCCTCGTAACCCTTATTTTTAAGTAGGTAGGGGACTCCTACCAGCACTGTGCCATCCTTAAGGAGGTTATGAGGTTGTCTGGCCACTTCTCTTGCACACCAGTCGGCGTAGCCGGGTCCTGCCATGTCTTGTATGGCTTTTGCCATTCCCCCCCCATTACGTAGGCCTCTGTTGGCTGGGTTAACCACAAATGTGTGGTTTCCTTTTGGTACAAAATTTTGTAACCATATGGAGCAGACCCATAGGTGCTGTATATGCTTAGGGTTTCCTGGTTGAGATCTGGGTTTGATAGTACATGAGATTTCATTCAACCTTGACATGCCAGGGGGCATGGTCTGCTCCTCTGGCGTAGAGTTTGTTGTAGGGACTTGGGGCAGGGGGCTCCACTGTCCCTGAAGTCCCAGGCCTTCGGGCCAGTATGCAGGGGCCGTAGCCATCGGGACCGTTCGTGTTCCAATTACGGCCTGCTGTACAGCTGGCAGCTCTGGATATAGGGATTCGCTTGGTTCTGTGAATTCCTCACTTCCCGCAAACGTATCAGGGGACTCAGGGCGTTCCTCCCGTTCTCCTGGGTAGTCCAGACCCAGGTCGGGTATAAACACTCCCAATCCCTCCTCCGAGGGTAATTCCTCCTCTATGATGTGGGAATGATTGTGAGACATCGTGTTAGCACTGGTTTGTTAGCCGATGGTGAGCTAGTTAGCTTGCAGTTCTGTGAACGGTCTTTTTGACTGCGCTTCACATCCAGTCTCCCCTCCTTACAAACAGTGTCTCTGGGCTAGGGAGCCCTCGCTTTTCTGTGAACGGTCGTTTTGACTTCGCTTCACATCCAGTCTCCCCACCTTACAAACAGTGTCTCTGGGCTAGGGAGCCCTCGCTTTTCTGTGAACGGTCGTTTTGACTTCGCTTCACATCCAGTCTCCCCACCTTACAAACAGTGTCTCTGGGCTAGGGAGCCCTCGCTTTTCTGTGAACGGTCGTTTTGACTTCGCTTCACATCCAGTCTCCCCACCTTACAACCAGTGTCTCTGGGCTAGGGAGCCCTCGCTTTTCTGTGAACGGTCGTTTTGACTTCGCTTCACATCCAGTCTCCCCACCTTACAAACAGTGTCTCTGGGCTAGGGAGCCCTCGCTTTTCTGTGAACGGTCGTTTTGACTTCGCTTCACATCCAGTCTCCCCACCTTACAAACAGTGTCTCTGGGCTAGGGAGCCCTCGCTTTTCTGTGAACGGTCGTTTTGACTTCGCTTCACATCCAGTCTCCCCTCCTTACAAACAGTGTCTCTGGGCTAGGGAGCCCTCGCTTTTCTGTGAACGGTCGTTTTGACTTCGCTTCACATCCAGTCTCCCCACCTTACAAACAGTGTCTCTGGGCTAGGGAGCCCTCGCTTTTCTGTGAACGGTCGTTTTGACTTCGCTTCACATCCAGTCTCCCCACCTTACAAACAGTGTCTCTGGGCTAGGGAGCCCTCGCTTTTCTGTGAACGGTCGTTTTGACTTCGCTTCACATCCAGTCTCCCCACCTTACAAACAGTGTCTCTGGGCTAGGGAGCCCTCGCTTTTCTGTGAACGGTCGTTTTGACTTCGCTTCACATCCAGTCTCCCCTCCTTACAAACAGTGTCTCTGGGCTAGGGAGCCCTCGCTTTTCTGTGAACGGTCGTTTTGACTTCGCTTCACATCCAGTCTCCCCACCTTACAAACAGTGTCTCTGGGCTAGGGAGCCCTCGCTTTTCTGTGAACGGTCGTTTTGACTTCGCTTCACATCCAGTCTCCCCACCTTACAAACAGTGTCTCTGGGCTAGGGAGCCCTCGCTTTTCTGTGAACGGTCGTTTTGACTTCGCTTCACATCCAGTCTCCCCACCTTACAAACAGTGTCTTTGGGTAGTTGGCTCTCCAGTTCGCCTTTCTGTGAGCAAAGCATGAAAGTGATTTTTGCATTGCAACTTCACCCAGCAGAATTTTCACAGTAATCACAAATATATACTTTAAATGCGACTCTTTCTTCGAGTAGAACCTTCTACAATTTTGACTTTAAGAAAACATTACGTAACTTTTTAGTCATAAGTGATCTGTCACCGTAATCACAAATATTTACTTTAAATGCGACTCTTTCTTCGAGTAGAACCTTCTACGTTTTTGACTGTAAGAAAACATTACGTAACTTTTTAGTCATGAGTAAACCTTTTTACCGTAATCACAAAAATATACTTTAAGCGTGATTCTTTCTTTAAGTAGAACCTTCTACAATTTTGATTTTGCCAAATCTGTAATTTAATTTTACTCCAGAGGCTTTTGACAGTAGTCCTGTCTTCTTCGGCCGTTTAGCACCTATTTTGGTTAGTATAAATGCCCACCCAGGGACGCCATGTTGAATGCCCACGCTAGGTCTTAGGTCAGATCGATAACTTCATAACTCATTGGTCTGCTTATCTTGACATCAAACAGCGTCCTGCGAAGTGGTTGACATGCAGAACCAAACGAGTCTACAAAATGTTGTTGTTACCACTGACCGACAAGAGATAGCGAATGCACCGTTCCGACCCCCGTCAGTCATCGACCTTAGGTCGAGTGATTGAAGTTGCGGAATCTTTTATTTTATTTGCACTGGGAAGGACTCTCTTTATTCAGATGAGGTCCATTACCCTTATCCGTTACACGTATTATCACTATATGGCTTTACTTGATAATCCCATTATAGCTAAGGATAAAGCCACTTACACATATTATCACTGTATGGCTTTACTTGATAATCCCATGATACAGTACACGTATTATCACTATATGGCTTTACTTGATAATCCCATTATACAGTACACGTATTATCACTATATGGCATTACTTGATATATATTTCTCTCTTTAGGCCTGAGCTAGGGACAAAGCCACTTATTCTATTTTGCCTTAATGCATAATCATATGTCTCCTTCTACCGCGTGGTTGACATATTTCTCTTTAGGCCTCCGTATGGATAAAGCTTCTCTTTAGGCCTGAGCTAGGGATAAAGCCACTTATTCTATTTTGCCTTAATGCATAATCATATGTCTCCTTCTACCACGTGGTTGACATATTTCTCTTTAGGCCTCCGTATGGATAAAGCCCCACTTCTAAAGTTTTTACATCATTAATACTCCGTCTGGCTAAAGCCTTACTCAGGAGGTTTTTTACATCATAAAAAGACGGGGGTATATTTACTTTTCTTTATTTTGCTTTAATTTACTCGGTTCGCCGTTGAGTTTACTGTATGGCATTACTTGATAAAACCAGGCTTGCCGAACCCACCTTTCTCCTTAATCACAATAATCCTATTTCTCCTCCTCCTCCGTCTGGGGAAAACCACACTCATGAGGTTCTTTTTTACATCATAAATTAGGCACATTACAGGCACATTCAGGCACATTATCATTATTATTATTATTATTATTATTATTACTGGTAAAGTTACAATGCAAAAATACATCTCCATGCTTACCCGTCTTTTTAGGAAAAATAGAAGCAAAACGTTGTTTCCAAAAGAAGATTGTTTTTATTTTTTAACAGTAGAAAATTACATTTAAAGGTTCAGTTTCATTTATATAAGTACACAAGTTTTCAGCTTACAATATATCAGGTTTCAGTCATCTCCTCAAAATCTCTCAAAAAAGTCTGGCTCTTGAATCGGCAACCGTCTCTTTTATTTGACATTGTACCGTATTTCTGATTGGTCTAAACACAGTGATGTCAAAGGGTCGTCATTTCTGTTTAGCAAACCAACATACAATACATAATTCGTTATGGACTCCTCCTTCTTTGTACTATCGTTACTGCTAGTTACCTAGTGGTTTTTAAGTAACAGAAAGTCCCTTTTTCCTTCAAAACAGACAACGGCTTTGTCTGTGGTGACCACGTGACATCGTACCATGCACGAGGCCCTCCATAGTATCTCTTAAAGAATCCCTCCAGACAAACAGTTTTTACACATTATTCTTTTAGTATTATTCTCTACTGACAGTCAATTATAAGCATGCCATTTTTGAAAACTTTTACTGTACACATTTAAACATTTAATTGTTATATAGTTTCTTTTTTAAGATCTCCTCAAAAGTTTCCGGACTCCGTCTTTCAACCCTCAACCCTTAATCCCCTTCCCGTCTGAAAGGGTTAACATCTTACAGCTCTCTCTCTCCTTTGCTGGGGCCCACATTCCTCAGGTTGCCTCCCTTTTGCCTGTGAAGAACTGTGGAGAACAGACCCCTCTTATGGAGATATTAAAGGTTCAGTTCCATTTTTTTATAAGTAGAGCCATCATAGAGCTATTTTTCCAGAGTTCAGTTTAAAGATTTATACTGGTCACATAGGAACGACTCAGGATGTCATTGTCCAAAAGTGTCGCTTGTTTTGTGACACTTCACAGTCATGTATGTCATAAATGTTATGATGAATTGAAAATTGGGGACCCTGATGTAAACAAGATGAAAGTCTTTCTCTGGTCTGCATCCCCCTAACAATTGTGTGTATTGAGCCGTACTGTATTGTACCCATTCTGCAATCTGTTAATACAATTTTCAATCAATCAATCAATCAATCAATCAATCAATCAATAAATCAATTATCGGATACCGTCACCAAGCCACTTCAACTTATACAGAATACAGCAGTCAGTCTGATCTCCAACCTACCAAAGTCAGCCATGTTACCCCACTTCTTAAAGGGGCTGTAACTGAGGGGTACAATTCCCTGACTGTATTAATCAAGTATTAGTATCATTAAACTACTACCGTCTGTGTACATTACTGGCCTTACTGTACACAAGTATAAGATGATGAGAACACTTCCACAATGAACGGTTTCCACACGAATACTCGTTTAGAATATTTATTACATCAAATAGTATTACATTACATTACTTAGTTGCGCTTATAAGGCAAAGAATGTGCGTAGGCAAGTCAATACTGAATATTAGGAATTAGATCTGGTACTCTGGGAAGGGGTGTACTACCGGTTGTAAGCCAGCAGGGGGAGGCAATGCTCTATGAAAGTCAAGGGTCCACGGAGGCGATATCACCCCTGTGTCAGCGGGGGAAGGCAGCCTGGTCCCAGGGTACGCGCCGCGCAGATGAAAGCCGTGGAGCCTCTGGTACGACAGAGACGGGCTCGAGTGATGTCCTTACGGGCAGGTGTAGATCCCACAGCAGCGGGGTAGACGGTTCTCTGCTCCGGCAGCTTGGTCAAAGCAATGAAGAATAATAATCCTTGCCGGAAAGTGGCTCTGCAATCACCGGGGTAAATCCTCCGGTTGGTCCGTGGTTCACAGTTGAACTTGACGTTACTATTATCCTATTTGCACGCGGCTATAAGTGCTCTATGTAGACGCACAATTACTCACTCCACGTGGTCTTTGACTCGTAATGAAGGCTTTTACTAGTAAGTAGCGAACGATACGTTAAACAAACGTACTAGGATAACACAAGACTCTATTTGAGGCAATACGAGCCCTGCTGTACCGCACGTTGAGTAGTGGGTAAGGCTTTACTTGGTAACTGAACCAGACTGAACTGAAGGCGAACTGAAAAGGAAGTTCTGTATTCGCTGGTCATATTTATACGTACGGTGGGCAAATAGTGCCATTCGTATTTCGGTAGCCGTATTCCTACGCGGAACCGGGGCTAGTTGGGACATGTTCGTGTCGGTAGCTTTCAAGTCAGCTCTAGGGGTAAGTCACTGGCGCCTAGGGGATCGCTTCCAATAGGAGAACGAATATTATGGTCTGTCCTGTACCAGGTAAAGGGATATTCCGTGTATATGTACAAAGAATATACAAGGGATATCAAACGATATACAAATACTATACATGGGATATCAGGCAATAAATATATATATTCGGTTTAATCTGACCCTTTGTAACAGCCGCCCCCTAATTAGTCCCACCTAATTAGCTAAGCAGAGACAGATTAACTGCACTGTCCACTACTCAATGTCCGTTGTGAGGGGTCGGTCAGTTCACAAAGTCATGGGGTCATGATCGTCATTTAAGCGAGTCGGTGAGCCTTGGCGACTCTATCAGCTTCGCCACGGGTCGGTTGTAGGTCCGCCCTTGGCCGAGCACTTCTGCCACTCTGACCTTTCCGTCGGCACCAGTGGTCACTTTGCTTACGCGGCCGGCCGGCCACGCAGCTCGGGGTAGTGACTGGTCTATGGTCATGACGACTGGACGGGATGAAGGGGGGCTTAGGAGGGAGCGGGCCTGAGACTGCTTTGATCTGTGCTTGGCTGTGCTTTCTCCTCCTCCGTCTGTTTCTCTTGTTTTCTCTGTACCCCATCTGAGGAGGGGCCGGTCCCGGCCGCCCCGTCAAGGAGTTGCTTGGGGTGCTGGGTTCGAGGTCAGCTACGTCTGGAGCGCAGCTGAGGGGGGTGGAGTTCCGAACTCCCTCTGGTGCCCACGGTTCTCTCACGGGCCTCTCGCTTAATGTCAATAGCCTCTGCTGTACGGGGGAGAGGCCGGTGTCGCTCGCCTCTGTGTGTAGGCAGCGTGTAGACGTGGGTTGACTGTCAAGTCCGTAGAGGGGGCCCTGGAGCGTCCATCCCAGTCGGGTCCGAACCGCGACTGGGCATCCTTTGGGTCCGACGTGGGCCGCCTCAATTGGGAGAATGAGGTCCGCGTGGTCGGAGCCGATGAGCAGGGTCGGTGTGGCGCCGTCGATGAGCGGTATAGGTAGTTGACGTAGGTGCCCATACTTAGCCATCAGCTGTGGGATGGGGTAGGTGTACTGCGACAGGCCTATGTCGTGGCTGGTGAAGACGTTGCTTATACTATAATGCTTCTCGGGCTGGTCCACCGCTGCTATCTCGAAGGAGACCTTTTCACCCTTTATGGTCTTCTGGTCCCTTCTGATGGTGCGTATGGTCATTGTATCTTTGACACCCCGCAGGCCCAACTGGGCTGCTGCGGAAGCGAGGAGGAGAGTCTTTTCGGACCCATCGTCCAGGACGGCGTAAGTGTCCAGGACCTTGTCCTCGTGGCTCAGGAGCACTCTGACCACTTTGAGGAGCACACGGGGGGTCCCGCTGTGCTGGTCAATGTGGAGCACTCCTGTGGGTGGTGACGTAGACTCTATATGGTACGAGTCGCACCTTGACTCCCAGTGTCTGCCGTAGCAGTCGGGACACCAGGGAGCGGTCTGGTGGAACTTTGGTTCTGGTGCCACCGCCTCGGCATGGTACATTACCGCGACGGGCCCACTCTGTTGTCCTGGCTGACGCCTGTTGATGTCATGCAGGACCTCCAGGTGGGTGCCACCGCACCTGCTGCACTTCTTTTTCAAGCGGCACTCAGCTGCTAGGTGGCTGCGCGCGCAGCGGAAGCAGCGGCGGTGGTCCTTGACCCACTGGCTCACATCATCCGTGGTCAGCTTCTTGAAATCTTCGCACTGATAGAGCCGATGTTCTCCCTCACAGTACTGGCACTCAATCTTCCACTGGTCCTCTTTCGTCGAGGGGGTGTTGTGGTTCTGGTGCTGCGGTACTGATTCGGCTTGGTGCATAACAGTCACCGATCTTCGGCCATCGTTTACTCTCCTAGGTCCCTCTCTGGAGCTTGGTGTGCTCCGCACGAACGTATCCAATCGTAGGCTGCTGACTTCTCTCGCCAGGAAGTCGGCCAAGTCTAGGAGGGATGGTTCTGGACCGTTAGGATCACGGTGGTCTCTTTGCCGCCTGAAGCGCTCCTGTCTGGCGGGCGGCAGCTTCTCTAAAATCCTCTCGACGTTAGAGTTGGCGTATAGCTCGTGCATACCCTTTTCTCGTTGCGCTCCCAGCATCCCTACCAGGGACTGTACTTTTATAGACAGGTCGTCTAGTGAGCGATTGTCTGTTGCTGGGGGTAAGCGGTCAATATGCCTTATCTCTTCTATTACGTAATCCCATATACGTCCATATCTCTGGTCCAGCGCTGCTAGAGCCGCGGTGTATGGGGTCGTAGAGGTGGCATAGGCTAGCGCTATATTGTGCGCTCGGGGCACTTTCAGGTGCTGCAGTAATATTGCATACTTGTGGCGTTCATCAGCGACATCCACCATCATTGTCTCTAAGCACATCCGGAGCTCCGTATACTGTGCTCGATTCTCATGGGTGAAGTCTTGAAACGTCGGTGTGCCAATGTATGATGTCATGGATGACTGGCACATCGGTGAGCGTTGGGGGAGAGGCCTCCTAGGCGAGTCTCCTCTTGCGTGTCGTCTTGGGCTGGTACTTGGTGGGTACCGAAGGTCGGGTACCCAGGTGCTGTTCCTCGGGGCTGACGGTGCGTCAAACTCACCCGTGAGTTGAGTCGGGGGTTTGTAGCGCAGGGCCTCGGGGCTGACTTCTGGGCTGTACTGGACCTCCTGGTCCTGAGTACGTTGCTGCTGGTCGGGGCTGTACTGGGCCTCCTGGGCCAGAGCACGTTGCTGCTGGTCGGCTTGACACTCCTCCTCCTCCTCCTCCTCTCCCTCTGCTAGGACCTGGAGTCTTCTGTTCAGTCTCTCGGCGTGGTCCGGTTCTTCCCGGTTGCTAGGTCTCGTATGGACCGGCCGGGGAGGGGGTTCCGAGACGTGGACAGGATCCTCCTGTTGGCGGGGTCCCGGGTCGCTTCGTCGGGTAGGGGAATGTGTCCTAGACCCATGTCTTGACGATCTCTGAGAGCTCCGTGCGGAGTGAGGGGGTGTCGCCATGGCAACCAGTTTGTCCATCAGCTCCGCCTGCAGCCGGTCGCGCTCTGCCTCGCGCCGGGCATGGGCTGCGTCGCGCGCGGCTTCGCGCTGGGCATTGGCGATGTCGCGCTGCGCATTGGCGCTGGCCTGGGCAGCGTCGCGCTGTGCGTTGGCGACGTCGCGCTGGGCATTGGCGCTGGCATGGGCAGCGTGGAGCTGTGCATTTGCGACGTCGGCGCGGCTTCTCTCAATGTTCTCTTCTGTCTGGAGGCGTCTGGTCTCCAGTCTTATTCGGTCGTCTTCACTCCTTTGTTGCGCCTGGAAGCGCTCTCGCTCGCCTGCAAAATGTTCGCGCTCGCACGTCTGTTGCGCTTGAAGTCGATCGCGTTCGGTGGAGGCTGCCAGGGTGGCGATGAGTGCCTGCGCCAGCATCTTGTCCGCCTCGCTGGGGGAAGACGCCGTTCGGGGCGATCGGCTCCCGGCAGTACTTGTTGGAGATCCGTTCTCCTGTTGCGTACCGAGGAGATCCGTCTCCTGGGTGCGCGTCTCTTTAGGGTTGTCTTCCTCCCGGAGCTGATCGGGGACTATTTCTTCGGTATTGTCTGGGGGTAAAGTCGTGTCAGTTCCCTCCTGGTCCCCACCGTGAGCTTGGTCAGTTACATTAGAACCCACTAGGGCCTCTGTTGGCGGGGTAGCCTGGTTGTTAGGGTCGGACATAATTTTACTTTCTACTTTTTCCGCGTTTAACTTCCCTTTGAAGCTAGGTATTGGACTGACAGCGTATGCCTCTAGATAGGGAGGTGGCTGCCGTCTGCGCTGCGGGCGATCTAGCTTAGGAGAACCGTTTGTGGAGTGTTCGTCATCGGCCATGTCAATATTAATATTATATTAATATTACGCTAATTATTCTCCGGCTCGAAGGACCAATTGTAACTGAGGGGTACAATTCCCTGACTGTATTAATCAAGTATTAGTATCATTAAACTACTACCGTCTGTGTACATTACTGGCCTTACTGTACACAAGTATATGATGATGAGAACACTTCCACAATGAACGGTTTCCACACGAATACTCGTTTAGAATATTTATTACATCAAATAGTATTACATTACATTACTTAGTTGCGCTTGGCAAAGAATGTGCGTAGGCAAGTCAATACTGAATATTAGGAATTAGATCTGGTACTCTGGAAAGGGGTGTACTACCGGTTGTAAGCCAGCAGGGGGAGGCAATGCTCTATGAAAGTCAAGGGTCCACGGAGGCGATATCACCCCTGTGTCAGCGGGGGAAGGCAGCCTGGTCCCAGGGTACGCGCCGCGCAGATGAAAGCCGTGGAGCCTCTGGTACGACAGAGACGGGCTCGAGTGATGTCCTTACGGGCAGGTGTAGATCCCACAGCAGCGGGGTAGACGGTTCTCTGCTCCGGCAGCTTGGTCAAAGCAATGAAGAATAATAATCCTTGCCGGAAAGTGGCTCTGCAATCACCGGGGTAAATCCTCCGGTTGGTCCGTGGTTCACAGTTGAACTTGACGTTACTATTATCCTATTTGCACGCGGCTATAAGTGCTCTATGTAGATGCACAATTACTCACTCCACGTGGTCTTTGACTCGTAATGAAGGCTTTTACTAGTAAGTAGCGAACGATACGTTAAACAAACGTACTAGGATAACACAAGACTCTATTTGAGGCAATACGAGCCCTGCTGTACCGCACGTTGCGTAGTGGGTAAGGCTTTACTTGGTAACTGAACCAGACTGAACTGAAGGCGAACTGAAAAGGAAGTTCTGTATTCGCTGGTCATATTTATACGTACGGTGGGCAAATAGTGCCATTCGTATTTCGGTAGCCGTATTCCTACGCGGAACCGGGGCTAGTTGGGGCATGTTCGTGTCGGTAGCTTTCAAGTCAGCTCTAGGGGTAAGTCACTGGCGCCTAGGGGATCGCTTCCAATAGGAGAACGAATATTATGGTCTGTCCTGTACCAGGTAAAGGGATATTCCGTGTATATGTACAAAGAATATACAAGGGATATCAAACGATATACAAATACTATACATGGGATCTCAGGCAATAAATATATATATTCGGTTTAATCTGACCCTTTGTAACAGGGGCTATGTACTATAAATGTCATTTTTCAGTCTCTAGCATTGTATTATAGTAATAGGAGTTCGTATCAATGTGTTTTAGTGTCTAAATACCATATTGGCGGATTGCTCTGTTTCAGCTCAGCCCCTTTCCTCCTCCAGTAAATCAGGCCATTTTGATTTGAACGGCCGATATAGTCATACGGCCGCTGGGTGATGCGATTGGCTCTGTGGTTGGAGCTAATGCCCGCCCCCATTCTACCTAGACTAGACAGCGAGTGGAGAAGCCACTTCCTCAGCTGCGAGGCGGAGTGGGGCCCGTGCGCTCTGGAGGGAGAGAAAGGAAGAGAGAGGGAGAGAGAGATGGAGAGAGAGGGGCACTTGGGGGGGGGTACCTGCGCGTCACCGAGAGCCGAGAGGGAGAGAAAGGAAGAGAGAGGGAGGGAGGGAGAGAGGGGCCCTTGCATTAACGGCCTTTTTTCTCTCTCTCTCTCTCTCTCTCTCTCTTCTCT